>NC_141877.1:344726709-345351709 GCF_056163025.1 Triticum urartu
GAGGCGGACAGCACCTCACTCAAGTAATACACAGGCCTTTGGACCGGCTATGCCCTGCCGGCCTCTGGGTGTTCCACTACTATGACAGTGCTGACCACCCGGCTGGTGGCGGCGATGTAGAGGAACATGGGCTCTTTGGCAGCCGGGGCCACCAGGACAGGCGTGTAGTCAACATCTTCTTCAACTGGAGAAAGGCCTCGTCCGCCTTGTCGTTCCACTCGAAGTGAGTGGTTTTCTTCATGAGTTGGTACAGGGGAAGAGCCTTCTCACCCAGCCGACTGATGAAGCGGCTGATGGATGCCAAGCAACCGGTGAACTTCTGACGTCTCGCAGTCGGGTGGGCTTCTCCATTCTCTTGATGGCTTTGATCTTCATGGGGTTGCACTCAATGCCGCATTTTGAGACCAGGAAGCCAAGGAGTTGGCCGGCTGGTACCCCAAAGACGCATTTCTCCGGGTTGAGCTTGATCTGAAACCGGCGCAGATTTTCATAAGTTTCCTTGAGATCTTCCAAGAGGGTGTCGCGCTTCTCCATCTTCACCACAATATCGTCTACATAGACGTGGGCATTTCTGCCGAGTTGCTTGAGGAGGCACTTCTGCATGCAACGCTGAAAGGTGGCACCAACATTTCTCAAGCCGAATGTCATGGTCAGGTAGCAGAAGGCTCCGAATGGTTTTATGAAAGCGGTCTTCAGGCGGTCTGCCGGGTTCAACTTGATCTGGTGATACCCCGAATAAGCATCCAAAAAACTCAATAGCTCGCATCCGGCTATGGAGTCTATCACTTGGTCAATCCGAGGCAAAGAAAACGGATCCTTGGGACAAGCTTTATTGAGGCTGGTGTAATCAATGCACATGCGCCACTTGTTGTTCTTCTTCAGTATAAGGACTGGGTTGGCGATCCACTCTGGAAAAAAAATACTTCCATGATGAAGCCGGCTGCCAGAAGCCGGGCCATTTCTTCACTAACAATTATACTTTTCTCCTCTGACAGTCGGCGGAGGGGTTGCTTGACCGGCTTGGCATCTGATCTGACATGTAGCTTGTGCTCGGTGAAATCCGTCGGAACACCCGACATGTCCTTGGGAGACCATGCGAAGATGTCCCGATTCTCATGGAGGAAATTGACGAGCTCGCTTTCCTATTTGCTGTCAAGGTTGGCCCCTATGACAGCGTGCCTTTCCTGGTGCTCTGGGTCTAAGGGAATCTTCTTCGTCTCTTTGGCCGGCTGGAAGGAGCCATGGGTCTCTGACTCTTTGGGCTCTGGTGACATGTCCATCTGCTTGCTGGTCATGGCCACCACCCGGTCCAGGAGCTTCTTCTCGGCAGCAATCACAAGGGACTGGGCCAGCCGGCTGCTGGCCGCGGCACAATCGGCCGACTTCTCATAGTCTCCAGATATCGTGATAATGCCCTTGGTTCCTGGCATCTTCATCCTGAGGTAGGCATAGTGTGGCACCACCATGAACTTGGCTAGAGCCGGCCGTCCCAGGAGCACATGATAAGGGCTCTCGAGGTCCACCACCTCACACCAAATCGCCTTGTGGCGGAAGTGATCTTTGTCTCCAAAGATGACATCTATCTTGACCTTGCCGATTGGCGAGCAGGACAGGCCGGGCACAATACCATGAAAAACTGTCTGGCTGGGTTGGAGCTGCCTCTCTTCAATGCATAACTTTTCCATGGTATCGTGGTATAGGATGTTGATGCTGTTGCCGCCATCTATCAGAATTCGGGAGAAACGAGCAGCTCGCCTCTCCGTTGCAAGGCTGGCGTCTAGCACCAGAGCATAAGAACCCGGAGAGGGCATCACCTCCCGGGTGGTCAGCACGGCTCCAGCTGATGGGCTTCTCGGACCAATGCATGAATTCTAGAGCACTTGAAGCAACAGCGTTCACCTCTCGGTGCTGTTGACGCCGACTGCGCCGATCGTCTGCCACACTGGTGAAGACGATGTAGGCTCCATGCTCTTAGGGGTAGTCATCTTGAATGGTGCTGACTGCTGGTCGGGCCGCCGGCTGCTGGGGAGGAGGCGGCGGCGGGCCAGCAGGCGGAGGGGCAGCAGTCCTTCGTCCTTGGAGATTCGGGTGAGCCAGTGGCACTTCCGGGTGGTGTGGTTGGACGGCTTTGCGCCGTTGTGGAATTTGCAGGGAGCATCAAGGGTCTACTCGTAAGAGAAGGCGACTAGCCAAGCAGGCTTGCCGTCCTTCTGGCGCTTGGGGCCGGGTTGTCCTTCAGGCTGCTGATCTTCGACTGTCGCCACCTGCCGGCTAGTGGAAGCCGACAGCGGGGCCTTGTGCTTGTTGTCATTCGGCTGCTGTCGCCGACTGTTCTCGGCAGCCGGTGTTCTGGGGGCCAGAGGGAGCACCTTTTTGGAAGCGTCCACTCGGAGCTCCGACTTCATGGAGGAGTCAGCAGTGGCGTACTTGTCTGCTATGATCAGGAGTTCGTCGAGTGTAGCTGGCTTGTCGCAGAGGAGTCAGTGCTTGAGCAAGGTTCCCTCTCGGCACCCGGCTGTGAAGTACTCGATTGCCTGGACCTCGTACACCCCTTCGTGGGAGTTGTGAAGTTTGTCCCACCATGTCAGGTAGTCGCGAGTGGACTCATCCGGGCCTTGAACGCACAGCGAGAGCTGGCGGGGCTTGGGCGGCCGTTTGTAGGTGCTGGTGAAGTTGCAGATGAACACTTCGGTGAAATCCACCCAGCTATTGACGCTATAAGGTTTGAGGCTGTTAAGCCACGTCCGGGTCATGCACTGGAGAATGAGCGGGACGTACCTCACGGCAATGCGCTTGTTGCCATTCGCTATGCTGACGGTAGTGGAGTAGTCCACGAGCCAATTCTCCAGCTTCACGGAGCCATTGTACTTGGGCATGTCTCTTGGGAGCGAGAACCCTTTGGGGAAGGGCTCGTCGCGAATGCGCGGGCCGAAGCAAGGCCGGCCCAACGCGTCTTCGTCTTCCAATGCCAGGGATCACGCCAGGCGGTCAATCCGGCGGCGGGCGTCATTCTCTCCGACTCCCTCTCGACGGCCTAGCCGGTCGCCGAGTGTCGGGTGGTCAATAGGCGGCGGGGAAATGCACCTCTCCCTTCGAGGAGGTGGATATTTGTAACGCCCTCGATGCGGCTATATCTCCTACGTGTCAAAGCATGACTTAGAGGCATAACCGCATTGAAAGCAATGTCGCAAGTGAGGTAATCTTCACACAACCCATGTAATACATAAGGGAAAGAGATACATAGTTGGCTTACAATCGCCACTTCACACAATACATGAATAAATCAATACATCATCCAAATACAATCAAGGTCCGACTACGGAACCAAAATAAAAGAAGAACCCCAAATGCGACAAAGGTCCCCGATCGACCCCAACTGGGCTCCACTACTGATCAACTAGAACGAAACAACACAAAGGACAAGGTCTTCATCGAGCTCCTCCTGAGCTTGGTTGCGTCATCTGCACGGACTCATCGGCACCTGCAAGCTGGTTTTGGAAGCATCTGTGAGCCATAGGGACTCAGCAATCTCGCACCCTCGCGATCAAGACTATTTAAGCTTATGGGTAATGTAAAAGGTATGAGGTGGAGCTGCAGCAAGCGACTAGCATATATGGTGGCTAACATACGCAAATGAGAGCGAGAAGAGAAGGCAAAGCACGGTCGAGAAACTATGATCATGAAGTGATCCTAGAACAACCTGCGTCAAGCATAACTCCAACACTGTGTTCACTTCCCGGACTCCACCGGAAAGAGACCATCACGGTTACACACGCGGTTGATGCATTTTTAATTAAGGTCAACTTCAGGTTTTCTACAGCCGGACATTAACAAATTCCCATCTGCCCATAACCGCGGGCACGACTTTCGAAAGTTCAAAACCCTGCAGGGGTGTCCCAACTTAGCCCATCACAAGCTCTCACGGTCAACGAAGGAATAGACCTCCTCCCGAGACATTCCGATCAGACTCGGTATCCCGGTACAACAAGACATTTCGACAGGGTAAAACTAAACCAGCAACACCGCCCGAATGTGCCGACAAATCCCGATAGGAGCTGCACATATCTCTTTCTCAGGGCACACCGGATCGTCCAAACTTCCGGTAGGCCAGCCCAGAGTTGCGCCTGGTGGCCACCGGCGGCTGACAAGTTGGACCAACACTCAGAGGAGCACTGGCCCGGGGGGGTAAAATAATGATGACCCTTGGGCACGCGACCCCCAAGGGAAAAGAAAAAGGCTGGGTGGCGAATGGTAAAACCAATGTTGGGCATTGCTGGAAGAGTTTTACTCAAGGCGAACTGTCAAGGGGTTCCCATTATAGCCCAACCACGTAAGGGACGCAAAATACGGGAACATAACACCGATATGACGGAAACTAGGGCGGCAAGAGTGGAACAAAACACCAGGCATAAGGCCGAGCCTTCCACCCTTTACCAAGTATATAGATGCATTAATTAAATAAGATATATTGTGATATCCCAACAAGTAAACATGTTCCAACAAGGAACAACATCTCCATGTTCCAACAAGGAACAAACTTCAATCTTCACCTGCAACTAACAACGCTATAAGAGGGGCTGAGCAAAGCGGTATCATAGCCAAACAACGGTTTGCTAGGACAAGGTGGGTTAGAGGCTTGGTTCAACAATATAGGAGGCATGATAAGCAAGTGGTAGGTATCACAGCATAGGCATAGCAAAAGAGCGAGCAACTAGCAAGCAAAGATAGAAGTGATTTCGAGGGTATGGTCATCTTGCCTGAAATCCCGCAAGGAAGAAGAACGAGTCCATGAAGAAGACAAACGGACGTAGTCGAACGGATCCTCACAAACGCGACGTTATCGGAACCAACCCGAAGAAGCAACACCGGAAAGAAGCACACAACATAGTAAACAACCACGACAACAACATGGCACGATGTGCAAACAAGTATGATGCATGTCTGGTTTAATGAGGCATGGCATGGCAAAGATGCACAAACAATCCTACAAATTAAGTGGAGCTCAATATGCAACGAGTTGCATATTGACGGAACACCACGTGACTTATTTAGTTCGATCTTGTTTATGTACCCAACAATATTAAAATGTTGATTAACACAGCAAGAGGGTGAAGCATATTAAAACTACCTATCTAGGAAAATTTAAATGAGGCCGGTACAACAAACAACAAGTCCGGAAACTCCTCATGTGCATATTTTAGGTTTGGTACTGATCTTCCCTAAACACAATTTTAGAGTTGTTAAACATGCTAGAAGAGCGCATCTTTTAAACTAGGCATTTTTCTACCCCATTTACATATAAAGTTTGTTAAAATCGGAGCTACGGTTAAATAATTATGAATAAAAGCATTTTAGCATGGCATAGGGGCAAATTTAACCAAACAACATTTTAAACATTTCAAACATGGATGAAAGTTGGATATTATTAAACTAGACAAAATTCTAAACAACTTTCATATATAATTTATTTAGATCCGATGCACGGTTCTGAAGTTATTAAATGCATGAAACTAGGGGGGTTTTCTGTAAAACTGCAAACTCCTGGATAATTAGACAAAATCGCAGAGCACGGAAAAAAACATAGGCGGGCTGAATCTGGGCAGTCTGTGCGCTCACCATGGGCCAGGCCCAGTCGGGTGAGAGGGGCAGCTGGGCCGCGGTCAAACGGGCGAAGGGGAGGCGGGCCGCCAGGCGAATGAGGCCGCAGGAGTTGGCGCTAGGCCGAGAGGCGCAAGACATGGCCTGGCCGTGGTCAACGGAAGGCGAGCGAGCTGCTCCTTCTCGTCTGAAAACAGAGACTGTTGCAGGTCATGGCGATGCAGGGGAGTGGCGACGACAAACTTGGCGCGGAAATGGCCGGATCCGAGGCGGGGGAGGCAGATGTTCGGGATGGCTGTATCCGGCGTTCCCCCGGTGACGGCGACGAGCCCTCGAGGCCGAGCTCAGGCCATTGCACCTCCTTTGGTTCCCTGCCCAGAACAAGACAGGGAGAGAGTTTGAGAGTAGGGAAGAGAAAATAAGGCAGACAGAGGAAGGGGAGAACGAGGTGCGGGGGAGGAGATCTGGTGGTCTGGCGGCAGAACTCGCCGGCGCAACTGCTGGAGGCAAACGACAGTGAGGCGGGACGCGGTCTTCTCGGTTGGGAGCTCGAGCTCCTGTGTGCACGGGCGGATCGGGAAGGTGGAGGTTGGCTGCGGGCACAGGAACGAGGAGGCGAGGTGGTAGGACGACGGATGGATCGATCTGGCTGGATCAGGGAAGGTGGTAGGCTGGATGGGGAAAACAAGGAAGGAGGAGGCGGTTTCGGCGCTCATCTGGTTGGCTGCTGGTTCGCTCGCCGACGCGGATCGAGGGGATCAGGGAGGATCCCGATGTGGGATCTGGAGAGTGGCGGCGCAAGGGGGAAGGATGGGACAGCTCTCCTTGATTTTAGGGTTGGACTGATACATATATATATATAGCATGTGGATATTTATATATGGACTACCACGTCCCTCCGATCGAAATCAGACTGTTGGGAAAAATAGGCTAGGGAGTCCAATTAACAAAACGGAGACGTTTTGTAGATGTTTGGGGATGATCCGGACACAACGGTGACAACTGTTCGGGTCGGGTCCGGGACAATTTCGGACATGCATGCGAGAGGAGGGCCGGAGGCTGACGAGAGAGGTTAGGTTGGGCCTGGTGGTAGGTAGTGGACTGTGGAGACGTTCTCAAGCTGAGAGAAGAGAAGAGAGGGAGGCCCGGCAACAGTTTTCGGAGACCGAAAACGTCCGACGTTAGACCGGCTATACTGCCGCTATAGTTAACGGTTGGGCTATCAAACGGACTCTGAACGCGATGAAACTTGGCAGGCGGCCTACCTACAACATAAAAACACCGCATGCCAACTTTCATCCCATTCTGAGAACATTTTCCGGCCACTTATAAAAAAATATTTCGGACATGCCGCGGGGGCGTCAAGTGTGTCTGGGCTCAGAACGAACAACAGAGAGAACGAGGAGACCGGAACAGATGCAAGTTTTGAAAACATGATGATGCAATGCACATGATGACATGACAAGATGCAACAGGCAAGCAAATGACATGGCAACGACGGCGAATAACTGGGAGACACCTGGCACATCGGTCTCGAGGCATTACAACACTCCACCACTACGAGAGGATCTCGTCCCGAGATCTAGAATGGCACCGAAGGGCAAACGGAAGAGAAAGAGAAGAGGTAAAATTAAGTTGCTTCTTTGACAAACGAGTGAAACCACGAACCTTGAAAAGGTTAAGCCATTTCGAGAAAAGAATACAACGGAGATGAACGAAATTGAAAACACTCCGTTAGAAAAGAGGGACAAGGAAGAACAACTTCGAGCAGCACTCCGGTTGAGAAGTTATGCAAGACTTGATACGGTGAAAAGAACTTGAGCAGAGGACATGACACTCCGGTTAAACAAGATAGAGAAGGAATAAGACTGATATAATTTGGACAGCACTTCGACTGTAAATCTAAGAAATTGAACATAATCTTGACAAACCGAGATGAGGAGTGAAAAGAGCAACATCACTAGAACTCTGGGAGAAAGAATAGAATAAAGATAATTGAGACAAAATAATGTAGAAGAAAATGCCAACTTCTGCTACAAAAGAGCTTGAAAAGGTATCCTTAGGAGAAGGGTCGAACGGAGTTGTTGGAAAAACCAACAACAAAAAGAATAAGCTTGATATGGTCTTATGGAATACATCTCAAATTATGAGGTGACAACCTGCCACTCACAGGAAAAAGAATTGGATTGGTATGAGCAAGGAGACAAGAAACTTATTTCACTTGAAGGATAAAATAAGAACTTGGGTCATTTATGAGCACCATAGGTAGCAACAATCCTTAGGGTACGCTCTAGGTGAAATATAACCCAAGATAATTCCAACGAATAGGTTGATGGATTTAAAATACCTCATTCTTAACAATATGTGAATCATGAAACATGAGCTCAAATTATCAAAAATGACAAAATAGCACCTCCAATAATATGGTAGAAAGAATTGCACTCCGGATTGCACGAAAAAGAATACTTGTGCTCCTTAGAAAAGAATGTTCATGAACACTTCGAGAAGGAAATTAAATCATTGATGAAACCATCATGTAGAACCTTCATGAAGAACTCCGGTAACAAAAGGATAACGAGAAGAAAGAGAAGTTGAAAACACAAGGTGAATCCTTGCAATGATTAGCTGGATCTTCATGATGAAATAAATTGAGAGAGCTTGGAACTCCGGAAAAGAAAAGATGAAACAATTGAAACCAAGATTTTTGATGAGGCTCCGGAATAAGGAATTAATCACTTGGATGAAACAAGAATAAGAATTACATTATGCTTATCCTTCACCAATTAAATTGATGACAAACAACGGATTTGACATATTACTTATTCTCGTAGAAATGTTTAAGAGAGATATAACATAAACTTGGGAAGGTCTTCGACGAACCATCGGTAGGATTTGGAAACAACGAATGAGTTGATATGATAACCATGGAATAGAATCTTGAGCAAACCACCGTAAGAATTGAAAATGAACGAAGAGAAGATAAAGAAACACCGGGAAGAATTATCAAATGAATGAAGATGCTTGAGAGAATTTAGAGACAAGAGAACGAAGGGATCACGAACTGATTAGAGATTACTTGAACGAAGCACCGGTAAGATAGGAGAATGATAACTGATAGCTGAGAATGAATAAACCTGAATTGATGGACTGCGGATAACAAACTGAGAATACTCTTGAATTGCTCCGGATAGGTGAAAAGAATTTTTCACGATCAAAACAATTACGAGAGGATGGCAACAAGCTAGAATCACGAATGTTGAAGAGAATGGAGCAAGATTAAAGAGAAACTCTTCTTCGGTCTTCAAAATCCGAGAATGACGACGAGAAACACCACCATGAATTATTTAGACACTTTGGAATGAAGAATGGAAAGGTTGATCCAACGATGAAAAGAATTTAACCAATCTTGGAGAAAGACATTTGACTGATGACAATTCATTCTTACGTCAAACTTTGAAAAGAAATTTGAGGATAGCACCGGGAAAATAAGAAGAGTCAGGTAAGATCCTGGGAAAGGACCTGTGGGTTAGGGCCCACTCAAAAGAAACACCATTGAATGATTTGAAAGAGAGGTTGCACCGGTTGAATTAAATGACTTGAATGAGATAACAACCTGGAAAGATCTTGAATGAATGCAGAGTGGAAAACACGAATCTTCGAGATATCTTTAGCACTGCAGAACAAATGAATAACGAAAAGTTAATGATTGAGAGGTGCACCGGCAAGAGAAGACATTTGAAATGAGGAAAAAGGATATGATCAACACCAAAGCTTGATTTGAATATTCCCAAGAAGAAAAGAATGACGAATGACGAACTTGAGGCTCCGTTAGTATCTTCATGAGAATCACCGGATAAGAACATTGAAGGAAAAGGATGGAGAGACTTCACATCAATAAGATGGATACTTGATCAAGAAATCTGAATCCTTCAAGAAAACAAGGGTGGGTGGGTGGGTGGGAAAACACTGTTGAGAATGAAACGAACACCGTTGAGAAGAAATGATAATTGATCTTGCTGATGTTGAAATGATCGGATCCACTTGAAGAGAAAACACGCCGGTGAAAAGGATTGACAAGACAATCTTGATGATCAAGAAGGATTGGTATCCACATTGCGGGAAGGTATGGAATCAACACTTGACATTGAAGCAACTCGAATGCCACAACTCAAAACAAGACAAAGGATTGGCTTGCAGAATAAGCCGGAACAAACATATGATAGAGATTTCGTCCGAAGTTTTCGTGGTGGGGCCTACACGGGCTCGATCGTATAGCACCATCATGTACAAGGCAGTGCACATGACATACGAAGCGTTCCCGAGTCGGCATAGCCAAGGACTCTTTAAGACACAACAAGACCACTGTAAAACCGACCGTGAATAGGCGGACCACTAGACGTCGAACCCCAATTTCATATCATACATCTATCGGAAAGATATCCTAAGAGCTACTTGAATTCCCACTTATAGACTCCCAAATTTTTTCCGGTTATGCAATCAGGTGTTGGGGATACAGGGGAAGCATAATATCTCACCCAAATCTAGCAAATCCTACATCCAGCTGTATCCATCCTTCAACACATAACCAAGAAACCTTCGGAAATCGTCTACCTCAACCTTCAAAAAGCATCCGTTATACGAGTTATGGTAATACTCCCGAACTACCGCCCCAGTACTGGGTGGCATCGAGGTTATCTCACCAACAACTGCATAAAAGAGATTTTCGATGTCGGTGAAACTAAACTCAGGTATTCCAGAACTGCAACGATAAAATTGTGACGACAACACCTCCGAGCTCAACTCCCCGGGACACTGCCACAACCCCTAAATGTCAGGAGGCACCAAGAACAATGTTCTCGTCACAAAACCATCGGAACGATTCCAAGATACCCGCGTGATCCTAAATTTTTTTTAGTGAAATTTGAGAAGAGAAGAGTCAAAACTCTACGTCAGGATGCCTTACCAGAGCGATGAAGTGACTGGGGAGTAAAAAGAATTCCTAAACTCTCCGATATATAATTCCTAAATGAATCAAAACATTTTTCTAGACTCAACAACACCAGCTAATTCGATCAAGCTGGGGGGCTCCTAAGGTCGGGGAAGGCTCTGATTACCAAATTGTAATGCCCTCGATGCGGCTATATCTCCTACGTGTCGAAGCACGACTTAGAGGCATAACCGCATTGAAAGCAATGTCGCAAGTGAGGTAATCTTCACACAACCCATGTAATACATAAGGGAAAGAGATACATAGTTGGCTTACAATCGCCACTTCACACAATACATGAATAAAGCAATACATCATCCAAATACAATCAAGGTCCGACTACGGAACCAAAATAAAAGAAGAACCCCAAATGCGACAAAGGTCCCCGATCGACCCCAACTGGGCTCCACTACTGATCAACTAGAACGAAACAACACAAAGGACAAGGTCTTCATCGAGCTCCTCCTGAGCTTGGTTGCGTCATCTGCACGGACTCATCAGCACCTGCAAGCTGGTTTGGGGGGTAAAATAATGATGACCCTTGGGCACGCGACCCCCAAGGGAAAAGAAAAAGGCTGGGTGGCGAATGGTAAAACCAATGTTGGGCATTGCTGGAAGAGTTTTACTCAAGGCGAACTGTCAAGGGGTTCCCATTATAGCCCAACCACGTAAGGGACGCAAAATACGGGAACATAACACCGATATGACGGAAACTAGGGCGGCAAGAGTGGAACAAAACACCAGGCATAAGGCCGAGCCTTCCACCCTTTACCAAGTATATAGATGCATTAATTAAATAAGATATATTGTGATATACCAACAAGTAAACATGTTCCAACAAGGAACAAACTTCAGTCTTCACCTGCAACTAACAACGCTATAAGAGGGGCTGAGCAAAGCGGTATCATAGCCAAACAACGGTTTGCTAGGACAAGGTGGGTTAGAGGCTTGGTTCAACAATATAGGAGGCATGATAAGCAAGTGGTAGGTATCGCAGCATAGGCATAGCAAAAGAGCGAGCAACTAGCAAGCAAAGATAGAAGTGATTTCGAGGGTATGGTCATCTTGCCTGAAATCCCGCAAGGAAGAAGAACGAGTCCATGAAGAAGACAAACGGACGTAGTCGAACGGATCCTCACAAACGCGACGTTATCGGAACCAACCCGAAGAAGCAACACCGGAAAGAAGCACACAACATAGTAAACAACCACGACAACAACATGGCACGATGCGCAAACAAGTATGATGCATGTCTGGTTTAATGAGGCATGGCATGGCAAAGATGCACAAACAATCCTACAAATTAAGTGGAGCTCAATATGCAACGAGTTGCATATTGACGGAACACCACGTGACTTATTTAGTTCGATCTTGTTTATGTACCCAACAATATTTAAATGTTGATTAACATGGCAAGCGGGTGAAGCATATTAAAACTACCTATCAAGGAAAATTTAAATGAGGCCGGTACAACAAACAACAAGTCCGGAAACTCCTCATGTGCATATTTTAGGTTTGGTACTGATCTTCCCTAAACACAATTTTAGAGTTGTTAAACATGCTAGAAGAGTGCATCATGTTAAATTAGTCATTTTTCTACCCCATTTACATATAAAGTTTGTTAAAATCGGAGCTACGGTTAAATAGTTATGAATAAAAGCATTTTAGCATGGCATAGGGGAAAATTTAACCAAACATCATTTTAAACATTTCAAACATGGATGAAAGTTGGATATTATTAAACTAGACAAAATTCTAAACAACTTTCATATATAATTTATTTAGATCTGATGCACGGTTGTGAAGTTATTAAATGCATGAAACTAGGGGGGTTTTCTGTAAAACTGCAAACTCCTGGATAATTAGACAAAATCGCAGAGCACGGAAAAAACATAGGCGGGCTGAATTGGGGCAGTCTGTGCACTCACCATGGGCCAGGCCCAGTCGGGTGAGAGGGGCAGCTGGGCCGTGGTCAAACGGGCAAAGGGGAGGCGGGCCGCCAGGCGAATGAGGCCGCAGGAGTTGGCGCTAGGCTGAGAGGCGCGAGACATGGCCTGGCCGTGGTCAACGGAAGGCGAGCGAGCTGCTCCTTCTCGTCTGAAAACAGAGACAGTTGCAGGTCATGGCGATGCAGGGGAGTGGCGACGGCAAACTTGGCGCGGAAATGGCCGGATCCGAGGCGGGGGAGGCAGATGTTCGGGACGGCTGTATCCGGCGTTCCCCCGATGACGGCGACGATCCCTTGAGGCCGAGCTCAAGCCATTGCGCCTCCTTTGGTTCCCTGCCCAGAACAAGACAGGGAGAGAGTTTGAGAGTAGGGAAGAGAAAATAAGGCAGACAGAGGAAGGGGAGAACAAGGTGCGGGGGAGGAGATCCGGTGGTCCGGCGGCAGAGCTCGCCGGCGCAACTGCTGGAGGCAAACAACAGTGAGGCGGGACGCGGTCTCCTCGGTTGGGAGCTCGGGCTCCTGTGTGCACGGGCGGATCGGGAAGGTGGAGGTTGGCTGCGGGCACAGGAATGAGGAGGCGAGGTGGTAGGACGACGGATGGATCGATCTGGCTGGATCAGGGAAGGTGGTAGGCTCGATGGGGAAAACAAGGAAGGAGGAGGCGGTTTCGGCGCTCATCTGGTTGGCTGCTGGTTCGCTCGCCGGCGTGGATCGAGGGGATCAGGGAGGATCCCGATGTGGGATCTGGAGAGTGGCGGCGCGAGGGGGAAGGATGGGACAGCTCTCCTTGATTTTAGGGTTGGACTGATACATATATATATATAGCATGTGGATATTTTGATAGGGACTACCTCGTCCCTCCGATCGAAATCGGACTGTTGGGAAAAATAGGCTAGGGAGTCCAATTAACAAAACGGAGACGTTTTGTAGATGTTTGGGGATGATCCGGACACAACGGTGACAACTATTCGGGTCGGGTCCGGGACAATTTCGGACACGCATGCGAGAGGAGGGCCGCGGGCTGACGAGAGAGGTTAGGTTCGGCCTGGCGGTAGGTAGTGGACTGTGGAGACGTTCTCGAGCTGAGAGAAGTGAAGAGAGGGAGGCCCGGCAATAGTTTTCGGAGACCGAAAATGTCCGACGTTAGACCGGCTATACTGCCGCTATAGTTAACGGATGGGCTATCAAACGGACTCCGAACGCGATGAAACTTGGCAGGCGGCCTACCTATAACATAAAAACACCGCATGCCAACTTTCATCCCATTCCGAGAACATTTTCCGGCCACTTATAAGAAAATATTTTGGACATGCCGCGGGCGCGTTAAGTGGGTCTGTGCTCAGAACGAACAACAGAGAGAACGAGGAGACCGGAACAGATGCAAGTTTTGAAAACATGATGATGCAATGCACATGATGACATGACAAGATGCAACACGCAAGCAAATGACATGGCAATGACGGCGAATAACTAGGAGACACCTGGCACATCGGTCTCGGGGCGTTACAATATTCTCCCCGTCATTCTACTGCTCGCGGGCGGCCGTCTTGGTCGCGCTCAATGGTGATGCGAGTTCGGCTGCGGCTGGCAGCCGACTCCTTGTCTTGTCTGTCATGGACGCCGCCTATCGGTGTCCGGGAGGTTGCGCCATGCTCTTGGCGAAGGGGCGGGTTCTCCACCCGTTGGCCGGGCTCTTCCGCACGGCAACCGGCTTCTTGCAGGGCGGCCGCCATGTCGATAAGCTGCTGAACGCGCTCCATCATGTAGCGACGCTCGTCGCCCTCCAGGTGGTCCAACTCTTCTGCTATTGCCTGGGCAGCGTGTATGTTCTCCATTGGCATGGCGTATATAGGGCGGTCTACTCCAAACATGCTGGCGACAGGGCCACCTCATTGCCGAACCGTGCCCACGCGACTGGGCCTGCTAGCAGTCGGCGTGCCGCCAACGCCGCGGTCAACCTCGTGCTTGAAGGCCTCGGAGAGGTGTCTCATGGTAGCCAGCTTCTTGGCGTTCTCAACTAGCGAGACGCGGCAAGCTTCCAGTGTCTCGGCATCTGCGTCTGCTGCACTGGGCGTGGACAGGTCCCGCATTGCCGCCTGCAATGGGTCCTGGCCGGCTCCTCCGGAAGCCCCATCGTGGCTGATGATGAGCACCTCCATGACAGTGTTGCCGTCGCTCTCTGCTCGAGGGAGCGGGTCGTCGATGACCACCACGTTGGTGGGGAAGGAGTCGAAGGAGGTCGTATCAGTGTCCACAAGCATCGGGTCGGTGGAGCCAACCGACTCCAGGTCGGCAGCGGGCTCGTTGGTGATATGGAGCTTGTCAAAGAGGTTGACGAAGCAGCTCTCGGAGCCGAGTGTGCCCATGACGGGCGCGGGCTCGTCGGAGAGGCGAATCTCGCCAACAAGATCAGCGAGGCAGGCCGCCGGGCGACTTCTGCGCCATGCAGCCCGTCGGCGCAAGTGCCATCGGGCGTGCTAGGCTGGTTGCGCTCGCTAGGGAGGAACAAGGTTCCCGTCCAGAACAGATCTCCGTACGACGGTGCACTCGGCACCATGGTGTGCGCCAAATGTCGGGGGTGTCGTGCAACATATGCCAAAGGATGGATTATCATGGTGGGGGATAGTAAGACGTCGCCGGTGCCAGGAAACGGGATGAGGCGTAGACACGTACGCCGACGAACTTTACCCAGGTTCGGGGCTCTCCTAGGAGATAACACCCCTAGTCCGGCTCTGCGTGATCTTCGCATGATCACTCAAGCAACAATGGTAGCTACAAGCTTGCTCCTTGAGCTGTTTCTCTAGAGGGGGAAGAAGAACAAGGCTAGCCCTAGCTTCCTCTCTCTATGTGTGTGTGGGATGACTAAAGTATGAACCCTTTGCATGGGTGTCCTAGGGGGGTTTATATAGGCCTACCCCCAGGGGTATAATGGTAATCTGGCTGGGTGTAGGACCCGACTTTCAGCGTTTATGGTCGTCGGCTTCTCCGCCGGCCGTTGGGGCCCGCCGCCTGGTGGGTCGTGCCGACTGTCTCGTACTTCGCCGATAGGCCGTACCCGCCGCTTGCGGGTCCTGTCGGCAGCTTAACACTGTGGCGATGCTGCTGATGATGTGTGCTTTGTCGGGGAAGGCGTGGCTACAGTGCCACCGCCTGGCGGGCGTTCACTGTAGCCATTCCCTATGTCTTCGGGTTAATGGCGCACAAACTCTGAGGCAGGGGGAGGGCCGCCTGCTGGGAGTCGGCCTCCCCTCCGCCGGCTAGTCATAGCCTGCCACCTTCCGGCCTCCTATGGATAGGTAGGGCCCGCCGCCCATGGGTCGTACCGACAACTCGTAGTGGAGGCATGGTCTTCTCTGCCAGGTGTGATGTCACAGGCCGCGTGGCAACAGTGCCGCGCCAGACGGGGGTGTCCGTCCGGTATGGTGCACTGTGGCCACGCCCTGTCCTGGATTCGGGGGTGGCAAATGGCACTGTAGCCACACTCGTCTCATCGCCTTAATGTGGTGCAAACTTTGAGGGCATGAGGGGCCTGCCTGCCAGGAGCCGGCCTCTCTGGAGGCCGCCTGTCAGGAGTCGGCCCATCTCACGACTTTCTTCTGAGGGGCGCCGTCCTCCGGTCAGCCGACCGGTGCCACCATCCGGCCCAAAGAAGGCCGTACTTCATCCTTGAGGTTTGAGGGGCGCAGCCGACCTTGATATCTTGAATCTCCATGGGGAGCTGATGAAGCTACCCGTGGTCGTTTACTCTGACATTTGTTGAGTTGGCATAGGTCGAGATTAGGATTTGTCACTCCGTGTATCAGAGAGGTATCTCTAGGCCCTCTCGGTAATGCACATCACTATGAGCCTTGCAAGAAATGTGACTAATGAGTTAGTCACGGGGTGATGCATTACAGAACGAGTAAAGAGACTTGCTGATAACGAGATTGAACTAGGTATGATGATACCGACGATCGAATCTCGGGCAAGTAACATATCGATGACAAAGGGAACAACGTATGTTGTTATGCGGTTTGACCAATAAAGATCTTCGTAGAATATGTGGGAACCAATATGAACATCCAGGTTCCGCTATTGGTTATTGATCGGAGATGAGTCTCGGTCATGTCTACATAGTTCTCGAACTCGTAGGGTCCGCATGCTTAACGTTCGATGACGATCGGTATTATGAGTTTATGTGTTTTGATGTACCGAAGGTAGTTTGGAGTCCCGGATGAGATAACGAGCATGATGAGGAGTCTTGAAATGGTCGTGACTTAAAGATTGATATATTGGAAGACTATATTTGGACACCAGAATAGTTCCGAGGTGTATCGGGTATTTTCTGGAGTACCGGGGGTTACCGGAACCGCCTGGGGGTCATTGAGCCTCATGGGCCTATTGGTGGAAGAGAGGAGGCAGGCCAAGGCAGGGTGCGCCTCCCCTAGCCCAAACCGAATTGTACTAGGGGGGCGCCCCCTTTCCTTCTCTCCTCCATCACCTTCCCCCATCTCGTTGTTGGAATAGGAAAGGGGGGCCAAATCCTACATGGAGTAGGATTGCCCCCCATGGCGCGCCTCCTCCCCTTGGCCGGCCTCCTCCTCCCTCCTCCTTTATATACGTGGGAGGGGGCACCCCAAAGACACACAAGTTGATTTCTTAGCCGTGTGCGGTGCTGATACATCCATTTTGCATCATGCTTTTATATCGATATTTATTGCATTATGGGCTGTTATTACACATTATGTCACAATACTTATGCCTATTCTCTCTTATTTTACAAGGTTTACATGAAGAGGGGGAATGCAGGCAGCTGGAATTCTGGGCTGGAAAAGGAGCAACTATTAGAGACCTATTCTACACATCTTCAAAAGTCCTGAAACTCCATGGGAGCACTTTTCAGAATATATAAAAAATGTTGGGTGCACGAAGTACCAGAGGGGGGCCACCCACCAGCCACAAGGGTGGGGGGCGCGCCCCCTGCCTCGTGGGCCCCCTGGTGGCCCTCCGATGCCCATCTTCTACTATATGAGGTCTTTCGTCCGAGAAAAAATAATAAGCAAGCTTTGGGGAAGAAGCTCCGCCACCACGAGGAGGAACCTTGGCGGAACCAATCTAGGGCTCCGGCAGAGCTGTTCTGCCGGGTAAACTTCCCTCCGGGAGGGGGAAATCATCACCATCGTCATCACCAATGATCCTCTCATTAGGAGGGGGTCAATCTCCATCAACATCTTCACCAACACCATCTCATCTCAAACCCTAGTTCATCTCTTGTATCCAATCTTTGTATCCAAACCTCAGATTGGTACCTGTGGGTTGCTAGTAGTGTTGATTACTCCTTGTAGTTGATGCTAGTTGGTTTACTTGGTGGAAGATCATATGTTTAGATCCATTATGCATATTAATACCCCTCTGATTATGAACATGAATATGCTTTGTGAGTAGTTACGTTTGTTCCTGAGGATATGGGAGAAGTCTTGCTATAAGTAGTCATGTGAATTTGGTTTTCGTTCGATATTTTGATGAGATGTATGTTGTCTTTCCTCTAGTGGTGTTATGTGAACATTGACTACATGACACTTCACCATTGTTTGGGCCTAGAGGAAGGCATTGGGAAGTAATAAGTAGATGATGGGTTGCTAGAGTGACAGAAGCTTAAACCCTAGTTTATAAGTTGCTTCGTAAGGGGCTGATTTGGATCCATATGTTTCATGCTATGGTTAGGTTTACCTTAATACTTCTTTTGTAGTTGCGGATGCTTGCAATAGGGGTTAATCATAAGTGGGATACTTTTCCAAGTAAGGACAGGACCCAAGCACTGGTCCACCCACATATCAAATTATCAAAGTACCGAACGCGAATCATATGAACGTGATGAAAACTAGCTTCACGATAATTCCCATGTGTCCTCGGGAGCGCTTTCCTTCATATAAGAGTTTGTCCAGGCTTGTCCTTTGCTACAAAAAAGATTGGGCTATCTTGATGCACCTTATTTACTTTTATTACTTGTTGCTCGTTACAATTTATCTTATCACAAATTTATCTGTTACCGATAACTTCAGTGCTTGTAGAGAATACCTTGCTGAAAACCGCTTATCATTTCCTTCTGCTCCTCGTTGGGTTCGACACTATTACTTATCGAAAAGGCTATGATAGATCCCCTACACTTGTGGGTCATCAAGACTCTTTTCTGGCGCAGTTGCCAGGGAGTGAAGCACCTTTGGTAGGTGGAATTTGGTAAGGAAAAATTTATATAGTGTGCTGAAATTTACTGTCACTTGCTACTATGGAACATAATCCTTTGAGGGGCTTGTTCGGGGTATCTTCACCCCGACTAGTAGATAAAAGAGTTGCTCCTCAACCTATTGAACCTACTGAAAATGTTTACTTTGAAATTCCTTCGGGCATGATAGAGAAACTGCTAGCTAATCCTTTTGCAGGAGATGGAACATTGCATCCTGATTTACACTTAATCTATGTGGATGAAGTTTGTGGATTATTTAAGCTTGCAGGTATGCCCGATGATGTTATCAAGAATAAGGACTTCCCTTTATGTTTGAAGGGAGAGGGATTGGCATGGTATAGGCTATGTGATGATATGGGATCATGGGACTACAAGCGATTGAGATTGGAATTTCATCATAAGTTTTACCCTATGCATCTTGTTCATCGTGATCGTAATTATTTATATAATTTTTGGCCTCACGAAGGAGAAAGCATCGCTCAAGCTTGGGGGAGGCTTAAGTCAATGTTATATTCATGCCCCAATCATGAGCTCTCACGAGAAATGATTATTCAAAAATTTTATGCTCGGCTTTCTCTCAGTAATCGCTCCATGCTTGATACTTCTTGTACTAGATCTTTTATGATGAAGACTATTGAATTCAAATGGGATTTATTGGAAAGAATTAAATTCAACTCTGAAGATTGGGACCTCGACGAAGGTAAGGAGTCAGGTATAACACCTATGTTTGATTGTGTTAAATCTTTTATGGATACCGATGCATTTCATGAATTTAGCACTAAATATGGACTTGACTCTGAGATAGTAGCTTCCTTTTGTGAATCCTTTGCTACTCATGTTGATCTCCCTAAGGAGAAGTGGTTTAAATATAATCCTCCCATTGAAGTCAAAGTAGTTGCACCTATTAAAGTTGAAGAAAATACTATCACGTATAATGATCCTGTTGTTCCTACTGCTTATGTTGAGAAACCACCTTTCCTTGTTAGAATAAAGGATCATGCTAAAGTTTCAACTGTAGTCAAAAAAAGTAATATTAGGGAACACAAACCCCCTGAACAAATTAAAGTTGAACCTAATATTGCTATGGTTAAAGATCTCTTGGCCGATAATATTGATGGGCATGTTATTTACTTCTGTGATGAGACTGCTAGAATTGCTAGACCTGATACTAAAAATAAACATAGACTTGTTGTAGGCATGCCTGTTATTTCTGTTAAAATAGGAGATCATTGCTATCATGTCTTATGTGATATGTGTGCTAGTGCAAGTGCAATACCCCATTCCTTATACAAAGAAATTATGCATGATATTGCACCTGCTGAGATAGAAGATATCGATGTTACCATTAAGCTTGCCAATAGAGATACTATTTCACCAATTGGGATTGGTAGAGATGTTGAAGTTTTGTGTGGGATGGTTAAATATCCTGCTGATTTTCTTGTTCTTGGTTCCCCACAAGATAGCTTTTGTCCCATTATATTTGGTAGACCCTTCTTGAATATTGTTAATGCTAAGATAGACTGCAATAAGGATATTGTTTCTGTTGGTTTAGGGGATATGTCTCATGAGTTTAATTTTGCTAAGTTTCGTAGATAACCCCGTGATGAGGAATTGCCTAGTAAAGATGAAATTATTGGTCTTCTTGTATTTCCGTGCCTCCTACTGATCCTTTAGAACAATATTTGCCAGACCATGAAAATGATATGTTTCTGAATGAAAGAAGGGAAATAGACGAAGTATTCTTTAAACATGGACCTATTCTGAAACACAACTTTCCTGTTGAAATCCTAGGGGATCCTCCTCCACCCAAGGGTGATCCCGTGTTTGAGCTTAAACCATTGCCTGATACTCTTAAATATGCTTATCTTGATGAAAAGAAGATATATCCTGTTATTATTAGTGCTAACCTTTTAAGAGCATGAAGAAGAGAAACTATTGAAAACTCTGAAGATGCACCGTGCTGCTATTGGATATACTCTTGATGATCTTAAAGGCATTAGTCCCACTCTATGTCAACACAAAATAAATTTGGAGAAAGACGCCAAACCAGTTATTGATCACCAACGACAGCTGAATCCTAAGATGAAAGAAGTGGTAAGAAAGGAAATACTAAAGCTCCTTGAGGCAGGTATAATTTATCCCATTGCTGATAGTCAGTGGGTAAGTCCTGTCCATTGTGTCCCTAAGAAGGGAGGTATTACTGTCATTCCTAATGATAAAGATGAATTGATTCCACAAAGAATTATTACATGTTATAGGATGGTAATTGATTTTCGTAAATTAAATAAAGCTACTAAAAATATCATTACCCTTTGCCTTTCATTAATCAAATGCTAGAAAGATTATCCAAACATACACATTTTTTGCTTTCCAGATGGTTACTCTGGCTTCTCTCAAATACCTGTGTCAGCTGATGATCAAGCAAAGACCACTTTTACTTGCCCTTTCGGTACTTCTGTTTATAGACGTATGCCTTTTGGTTTATGTAATGCACCTGCTACCTTTGAAAGATGCATGATGGCTATATTCTCTGACTTTTGTGAAAAGATCTGGGAGGTTTTCATGGACGATTTCTCCGTTTATGGATCCTCTTTTGATGATTGCTTGAGCAACCTTGATCGAGTTTTGCAAAGATGTGAAGAAACTAATCTTGTCTTGAACTGGGAGAAGTGCCACTTTATGGTTAATGAAGGTATTGTCTTGGGGCATAAAATTTCTGAAAGAGTTATTGAAGTTGATAAAGCTAAAGTTGATGCTATTGAAAATATGCCGTGTCCCAAGGACATCAAAGGTATAAGAAGTTTCCTTGGTCATGCCGGTTTTTATAGGAGGTTCATTAAGGACTTCTCAAAAATTTCTCGGCCTCTGACTAACCTATTACAAAAAGATATTCCTTTTGTCTTTGATGATGATTGTGTCGAAGCATTTGAAATACTTAAGAAAGCTTTTATTTCTGCACCTATTGTTCAGCCACCTGATTGGAATTTACCCTTTGAAATTATGTCTGATGCTAGCGATTATCCTGTAGGTGCTGTTCTAGGACAAAGAGTTGATAAGAAGCTGAATGTTATCCAATATGCTAGTAAAACTCTAGATAGTGCCCAGAGAAATTATGCTACTACTGAAAAAGAATTTTTAGCAGTTGTTTTTGCTTGTGATAAGTTCAGACCTTATATTGTTGATTCTAAAGTAAGTAATCACACTGATCATGCTGCTATTAAATACCTTATGGAAAAGAAAGATGTTAAACCTAGACTTATTAGATGGGTTCTCTTGCTAAAAGAATTTGATTTGCATATTATTGATAGAAAGGGAGCTGAGAACCCCATTGCAGACAACTTGTCTAGGTTAGAGAATGTTCTTGATGACCCACTACCTATTGATGATAGCTTTCCTGATGAACAATTAGCTGTCATAAATGCTTCTCGTACTGCTCCATGGTATGCTGATTATGCTAATTACGTTGTTGCTAAATTCATACCACCTAGTTTCACCTACCAGCAAAAGAAAAAGTTTATCTATGATTTGAGACATTACTTTTGGGATGACCCATATCTTTATAAATAAGGAGTGGATGGTATTATTAGACGTTGTGTACCTGAGCATGAACAGGAACAGATCCTACGCAAGTGTCACTCCGAGGCTTATGGAGGGCACCATGTTGGAGATAGAACTGCGCATAAGGTATTGCAATCCGGTTTTTATTGGCCTACTCTCTTCAAGGATGCCCGTAAGTTTGTATTGTCTTGTGATGAATGTCAAAGAATCTGTAATATTAGTAGACGTCAAGAAATTCCTATGAATTATTCACTTGTTATTGAACCATTTGATGTTTGGGGCTTTGATTATATGGGACCTTTTCCTTCCTCTAATGGGTATACACATATTTTAGTTGCTGTTGATTACGTTACTAAGTGGGTAGAAGCTATTCCAACTAGTAGTGCTGATCATAACACCTCTATTAAGATGCTTAAATAAGTTATTTTTTCGAGGTTTGGAGTCCCTAGATATTTAATGACTGATGGTGGTTCACATTTTATTCATGGTGCCTTTCGTAAAATGCTTGCTAAGTATGATGTTAATCATAGAATTGCATCTCGTTATCACCCGCAGTCTAGTGGTCAAGTAGAATTGAGTAACAGAGAGCTCAAATTAGTTTTTCAAAAGACTGTTAATAGATCTAGAAAGAATTGGTCCAAGAAACTTGATGATGCATTATGGGCCTATAGAACTGCATATAAAAACCCTATGGGTATGTCTCCGTATAAAATGGTTTATGGTAAAGCATGTCACTTACCTCTCGAACTAGAACATAAGGCATATTGGGCTATCAAAGAGCTCAACTATGACTTCAAACTTTCCGGTGAAAAGAGGATTTTTGACATTAGCTCACTTGATGAATGGACAACCCAAGCCTATGAGAATGCCAAACTGTTTAAAGAAAAGGTTAAAAGATGGCATGACAAAAGGATACAAAAGTGTGAGTTTAGTATAGGTGATTATATATTGCTATGCAACTCTCGTTTAAGATTTTTTGCAGGCAAACTTCTCTCCAAATGGGAAGGTCCTTACGTTATTGAGGAGGTCTATCGTTTCGGTGCAATAAAAATCAACAACTTCGAAGGCACAAATCCGAAGGTGGTGAACGATCAAAGAATCAAACATTATATCTCAGGTAATCCTATAAATGTTGAAACTAATATTATTGAAACCATAACCCCGGAGGAATACGTAAGAGACACTTTCCAGAACGTTTCAGACTCCGAAAAGGAATAGGTACGTGGTACGGTAAGTAAACCGACTCCAAAATAGTTCTAATGGCAATTTTTCTCCGTTTTGGAATATTTAAGAAAATAGGAAAATAAGAAGCATACCGGAAAGGACACGGGGCTTCCACGTGGGTGGAGGGCGCGCCCTACCCCCTGGGCGCACCCCTGCCTCGTGGGCACCCCGTGTGCCCTCCGGACTCCGTTTTCTTGCACGATACTTCTTTTGGTCGGTAAAAATTCATTATATAATCTCCCGAAGGTTTTGACTACCATATCACGCAAATATCTCTTGTCTTTGTTTCGAGCTGTTTTTCTGACAGATCTAGGTCGCCATGTCGTCTTCAAGTGCCTCCAGGGACAAGTTCTTCGAGAAGGTCATCAACCCTTACCTCGCGGAGGTGCTACAACACCCTCAAACCACTGAGATGCATGAGGGGTTGTTGCACATCCGCGATGTTGAGGGACCAAGGAGGACTGTAAGCGTGGAGACAAGGCTCGAGGCAATGGAGCAACACGTTTTCAAGTGTCAGGAGATGGTGGAGCGTGGACTCGACTCCAATCACATAATTATCATGGAGTTCACCAACAAGCACAAGCTGGACGCCAAGGACATTGGGGAGGCCATCTTCAAGCTTCATGAGAAAATCGAGCGCCTCCAAGCTCAGATCTATGACCTGCAAAACCAAAACTGTGAGTATGAATATAGATTCAAGAGGACGAGTTTGGCTACAGATTTGAGGATCCCGGAGACTCGATCATCCTTTTATGATGGTGAGCCTATGCATTGGAAGATGGACGACAAGCCTACATCATCAACAACTCTTTCATCACCACCTCCGAGGAAGGAAGCATAAACACATGGGTATAGGCACTCCCCTTGGCAACTGCCAAGCTTGGGGGAGTGCCCCGGTATCATATCACCACCACTTTTATCTTTACCGTTTTTCTTAGTTCGATCATTTTGATAATATCTTGATCTAGTAGAATAAAGTTTTAGTATGATCTAGTTGTGAGTTTTGCTTTGTGATCCTTCTATGTAATCGAGTCCGTGAGCTATATATAATAAAGATTAGTGTTGAGTCAAGGGCTTTATTACCTTGCTATGATCTTGAGGGAATAAAATAAAAGAGAAGAAATAAATAGAAATAAAGGGATCATTTAGATCTTATGGAGAGTAATGATCTCACATATAAAGAGTATGATGAATAAAAGTTGTTGAGAGTTGACAAACATAGTTTTGGTCATCATTGCAATTAATAGGAAGTAATAAAGAAAGAGAGGTCTTCACATATAAATATACTATCTTGGACATCTTTTATGATTGTGAGCACTCATTAAAGTATGATATGCTAAAGAGTTGATGTTGGACAAGGAAGACAACGTAATGGGTTATGTTTTCTTACATCTGAGATAAATTATATTGTCATGGATCATCCAACATGTTGAGCTTGCCTTTCCCTCTCATGCTAGCCAAGTTCTTTGCACCAAGTAGAAATACTACTTGTGCTTCCAAATATCCCTAAACACAGTTTTGCCATGAGAGTCCACCATACCTACCTATGGATTGAGTAAGATCCTTTAAGTAAGTTGTCATCGGTGCATGCAATAAAAATTTCCTTCTAAATATGTATGATTTATTAATGTGGAGAAAATAAGCTTTATACGATCTTGTGATATGGAAGAAATAAAAGCGACGAACTGCATAATAAAGGTCCATATCACAAGTGGCAATATAAAGTGACGTTCTTTTGCATTAAGATTTTGTGCATCCAACCATAAAAGCTCATGACAACCTCTGCTTCCCTCTGTGAAGGGCCTATCTTTTACTTTTATCTTCTACCTTATATAAGAGTCATGGTGATGTTCACCTTTCCTTTTTACATTTTATCCTTTAGCAAGCACAATGTGTTGGAAAGATCCTAATATATATGGCTAATTAGATGTGGGTTTGCATGAACTACTATTGTTGACGTTACCCTTGAGGTAAAGAGTTGGGAGGCAAAACTATAAGCCCCTATCTTTCTCTGTGTCCGATTAAAACTCCATACCCATAAGTATTGCATGAGTGTTAGCAATTGTGAAAGAATAAATGATGGTTGAGTATGTAGACTTGCTGAAAAGCTCTTATACTGACTCTTTCCTATGTTATGATAAATTACAATTGCCTCAATGACTGAGATTAGAGTTTGTTAGTTTTCAATGAAGTTTATGATTCATACCTGAAATTGTGATTGAATTGTTACTTTAGCATAAGAGATCATATGATAATATATATATATATATATATATATATATGTTGTTGTTCTAAGAATGATCATGATACCCTCATGTCCGTATTTTAATTTTATCGACACCTCTATCTCTAAACATGTGGATTTTTCGATTTCGTCTTTCGCTAGAGGACAAGCGAGGTCTAAGCTTGCGGGAGTTGATACGTCCATTTTGCATCATGCTTTTATATCGATATTTATTGCATTATGGGCTGTTATTACACATTATGTCACAATACTTCTGCCTATTCTCGCTTATTTTACAAGGTTTACATGAAGAGGGGGAATGCCGGCAGCTGGAATTCTAGGCTGGTGCTACCTCTTGAGCACCGTGTTGGTTTCCCTTGAAGAGGAAAGGGTGATGCAGTAAAGCAGCGTAAGTATTTCCCTCAGTTTTTGAGAACCAAGGTATCAATCTAGTAGGAGACCACACGCGAGTCACCTCATACCTACACAAACAAATAAGAACCTCGCAACCAACGCTATAAAGGGGTTGTCAATCCCTTCACGACCACTTGCAAGAGTGAGATCTGATAGAGATAATAATAATAAGATAAATATTTTTGGTATTTTTATGATATAGATTGAAAGTAAAGATTGCAAAATAAAATAGATGGGTAACTTGTATGATGGAAAATAGACCCGGGGGCCATAGGTTTCACTAGTGGCTTCTCTCAAGATAGCATAAGTATTACAGTGGGTGAACAAATTACTGTCGAGCAATTGATAGAAAAGCGAATAATTATGAGAATATCTAGGCATGATCATGTATATAGGCATCACGTCCGCAACAAGTAGACCGAAACGATTTTGCATCTACTACTATTACTCCACACATCGACCGCTATCCAGCATGCATCTAGAGTATTAAGTTCATGAAAAGAGAGTAACGCCTTAAGCAAGATGACATGATGTAGAGGGATAAACTCATGCAATATGGCAACAATACAATACGTGTCGTTTCCCCTACTGTCACTGGGATCGAGCACCGTAAGATTGAACCCAAAGCTAAGCACTTCTCCTATTGCAAGAAAGATCAATCTAGTAGGCCAAACCAAACTGATAATTCGAAGAGACTTGGAAAGATAAGCCAATCATACATAAAAGAATTCAGAGAAGAATCAAATATTGTTCATAGATAATCTGGATCATAAACCCACAATTCATCGGATCTCGACAAACACACCGCAAAAGAAGATTACAACGAATAGATCTCTAAGAGAATCGAAGAGAACTTTGTATTGAGATCCAAAGAGAGATAAGAAACCATCTAGCTACTAGCTATGGACCCGAAGGTCTAAAGTAAACTACTCACACATCACCGGAGAGGCCATGGAGTTGATGTAGAGGCCCTCTGTGATCAATGCCCCCTCCGGTGGAGCTCCGGAAAAGGCCCCAAGATGGGATCTCTCGGGTACAGAAGGTTGCGGCGATGGAATTAGGTTTTCATGGTGCTCCTGGATGTTTGCGGGGTACGTGGACTTATATAGGAGGAAGAAGTCGGTCGGTGGAGCAACGAGGGGCCAACGAGGGTGGAGGGCGCGCCCAGGGGGTAGGCGCGCCCCCTGCCTCGTGGCCTCCTTGATTGTTTCTTGACGCCCTCCAAGTCTCGCAATTTGGGATGGGCCTCCGGTTAATAGGTTAGTCCCTAAAATGATATAAAAGTGTAAAATAAAGCTCATTAACATCCAAAACAGATGATATAATAGTGTGGCGCAATAAAAAAATTATAGATACATTGGAGACGTATCAAGCATCCCCAAGCTTAATTCCTGCTCGTCCTCGAGTAGGTAAATGATAAAAAATAATTTTTGATGTGAAATGCTTTCTAACATATTTCTCAATGTAATTTTTCTTTATTGTGGCATGAATGTTCAGATCCGAAAGATTCAAGATAAAAGTTTAATATTGACATAAAAATAATAATACTTCAAGTATACTAACAAAGCAATCATGTCTCCTCAAAATAACATGGCCAAAGAAAGTTATCCCTACAAAATCATATAGTCTGGCTATGCTCTATCTTCACCACACAAAATATTTAAATCATGCACAACCCCGATGACAAGCCAAGCAATTGTTTCATACTTTTGATGTTCTCAAACTTTTTCAATCTTCACGCAATATATGAGCGTGAGCCATGGATATAGCATTGTATGTGGTATAGAATGGTGGTTGTGGAGAAGACAAAATGGAGATAGCATCGAGACAACTAGCAAATCAAAGATAGTAGTTGTATCCAGGGTAACGGTCATCTTGCCTGAAATCCCGCTAGGAAGAAGACCGAATCCATGAAGAAGATGAATGGGCGTAGTCGAACGGATCCTCACAATCGCAACATTACTGGGACAATCGAGAAGAAGAACAACCAGAAAGAAACAAACAATATGGTAAACAACCATCACATAAACATGGCATGATGCATAATCAAGTATGATGCATGTCCGATTTAATGAGGCATGGCATGGCAAAGGCAACAAACAATACTACAAATTAAGTGGAGCTCAATATGCAACGAGTTGCATATTGACGAAACACCACATTCAAATATTTAGTTCACTCTCGTTTAGCTACTCATCAAAATTAAATGTTGGTTAACATGGCAGGATGTGAAACATATATAAACTATCTATTTAGGCAAGTGAATTTTATTTGAAATTATTTTTCCAAAATTATTTCCAAATAAATAAATAATGAGAGAAGATAATATGACTTCTTCAAAATAGGGGAAATATTGGAAATTTAATTTTAAATAAAATATTTATTTTATTCAAATTTTTATTGAGATTTTTTTGATTGAATTAGGGAAAAATTGCATTTTTAGCCTAGAAAAATGTTCATGTTGTCCCATATGTTAAGAGAGGACCGTGGAAATTATTCTGCAAAATTTAGGATTTTATTTATTTTATTTTTAGATTTTTCCATTCGGCGAAATTATTTTTTAAAAAAGTTCTTCAACCGACTGGGCCGAAGCCTAGCCGGCCCAGCCGAGCGCCGCCGCCTTCCTCGCGTGCGGGAGCCGGACTCCACCGGAGTCCGAGGCCGCCTCGACCCCGCCGACCCCTCCCGCAAGTCGGAGAGCCCCGACGGCCTCCTTATAAGCCGCTGCCGCCCCTCCCTCTCCTCCTCATCGCGCCCCGCCGCCGCCCGCGCTGCGCCGCCGCCGCCCCGCATCGCCGACAGCCGTCGCCGCCGCCGCCACCGCCGCACGCTGCCAATCCAATCCCGCCGCCGCCGCCGTTGACAAGTAAGAAACGGTCGGTTCTTTCAGGTTTTTTTTTGGTTTTGTCAGTTTAGTTTTTAGATCAGTTTTTCGTTTTTGTTTTAGTCTAATTAGTAAACGTTCACTAGTTAGATCGTTTTAACGAACGTTTTTTGTTCGATAGTCTCTGTTAGCGGACGTTCGTCCGATAGATTTTTTCTTTTTAATTTACTTTCGGCTAGGGACCTATCCACGAATAGTTTTCTTACAAATTAGTCCTTGATTTTCAAACCTTCACTACTTTTTGCTCGTTTGTCCAAATCCAGTGAAACCAAGGCTAAAATCTTCGTCTTGTTCCCCTCTTTCCAGATAATCAACTTGAACATGATTTTGAAAACTTAAAATTTGGTTTCAAGCAGATTTGAATTCGAACTTTTTTTGATCGTAGTTTGAGTTTCGTATCTCCGATTCGATTGATTCTTTTTGCAAATCGAAGCTCTTCACTTGAACTTTCTGTTCAGATCTTTTATTTTGGGTTTTACCTTTGCATCTTATGCTTGAGTTCTTATGTATGCTATTGTTTGTTCACGATAGAGTTTCCAAAGTGCGAGGCTTGCTACTATGAATCACTAGGGTTTTCCGATCATTAGCAAGGCAAGTAACACTTTGATCATATCCCTTTATTACCCAGTTTTTTATGCATTAGTTTCAAACCTCAAACATTGCATGAGTAGGATTGCTAACATGTGGGTATTTGGGAAGTAGTTGATGAGGTAGGAGCCTATTTCCCTTTTATTTCAAACCTTGGGTGTTACTACGTTATACTTACACTTCTATGCTATGCTCGTAGATGTGGTTTGGTTTTGAGATAATTCATGAAAGTTTGAGAGTTATTGTTAACTAAGGTTTAACTTAAGGTGGCTACTTTAATACACATATGGGTGGATTGGTTGTGGGCACCTGGGGAATCCAGTGTTGTCCAAGGAGATCCCCGGGAATCCGTGTGATCATCCTATGGTTTGCCACCCAGGCTCAAAGGGATCATAATGTTATTCATGCTGGAAACTTCCGTGTGAAACCACAAGCCATTATGAGCTCTGGCATAGTTGAGTACGTTGTGTGACCTCTTTTAGTGGTAGACTAGCAGATGTAGGGGGTGTAGGTGGTATGGTCTACCCGTCGTAAAGAGTTAATGCTTCTCAAAACTATGTCTCGGTCATCCGTTTCTCAAACATCATGTAGTGCGAGAAATTCAACGGCGGAGATCGAGTCTTTTGGGGAAAAGTGCGCAAACCTCTGTAGAATGCACAAACTAATCATGATTAGCCGTGTCCCCGGTTATGGACATCTTGAGTATCTGGTGCTTGAATATGTTGATCTCATCACTATACTTAATTAATTTGTCAGGTATTTAAACTTTAAATTGTGATTGAGTTGGGGTTACCTTCTCAATGTTTTCTACAAACTTTGAGTTAAATAAAATATATTCCTTTGTTGTAGGGAAAAATTAGCTTTATGAAAATGATAACCATAGAGCCTCCACCAGCCATATATGCATGTAGTGATAGTTGTTATTTGTGCATTGCTCTATCATGTTATCTTTCTAGCATATTCCATGTGCTGACTTACACAGGCTGCCACGTATTATGTTGCAAAATTTTCAGATGAAGAGTAAGGTGCACTAGGTCATTGTCATGCACTCAGTTTTGCCGTGGAGTTGGATGGACTCTCCTACTTTCGAAGCTTCCGCTGTTATCTTATGTAGATGGCCTACGGCCATACTATTGTAATAAGTTCTCTTTTGAGACATTCGATGTAATAAGTGTGTGATTGAACTCCGTTATAAAACCTCGAGTACTATGTGTGTGTCAGCAATACCGATCCAGGGATGACACTTAAGCAAAGAGACTTGACCATGTGAGGTCGGGTCGCTACAAGATGGTATCAGAGCCCACGTTGACTATAGGAAACGACCACTAGGACAAGCCACATGATACTCTTCTCTACTCACTCTTCTCCATTTTCTACTCTATAGATGGCGGACCCAAGGAACTAGTTCACTCAACCGGATGATGACACCCCTTTTGGACGACACTTGAAGGAAGTCACTAGGTACCTGAGCATCGGAATACCAAGTTTCATTGGGACCTACACCGCCACTTTACCAGAAGAGGAGCACTAGATGATTCAAATTCATGTTCCAGGAAGGACGTTCGCACCAGTTACTGAGCCCACAGAGTTTCCCTTTGATGCACCAACCTGGAGTCTAGGAAAGAGCATGGCCGCCCACATCGCCATCGGACGCATCGGCGAGGTATACAATAAGGAGCTTAAGGGCACCATCTACCAGATATGTGGACACCGAGATGAGCAATGGGAGATGATTTGCACCAGGAAGGATAGATCTATTGCAGCCTACATCCAGGAGTTAAATCAGCACATTCGTCATCAGGAGAACCAGATGTGCGCCAGCATGATAGACATGAAGAAGGTGATGACCCGGAACATGGAGCTAGAAGAGGAACTCAAGTCTACACGTGATGGATATGAAGAAGAAATTGCAGTACTGCTGGAGAAGAATGAAGACCTGAAGAAGAAGCTAGGAATATTCATGGGAGATCCCGAACCAGAGGAGTACAACCATCCTAAAGACTACATCATAATCGACGACACCGACTCTGACCCCGACAATGTTGATGATTATGAAGACGAAGCTGGAGCAGATATCATGGAGTCTTCCACCGATCAAAATTTCTAGTCGACCACCATATTATCAGTAGTATTCTCCCATGTATATAGTAATAGTCCGAGCTTTTGTAACGGTGGCTTAGATCGATTGTATGACCTTGTTTGAATTGAGTGGTGTGAAATGAATGTGTTTGTCCCATGTGCATATGGGTAGCGAATTTCTCTTTAGACCTCAGTCTATTTTGTTCTCACCCCTCTAAAACCTATCAGATGCCTCTGAGACGTGACCCTAGATTTTTCTTCCCACTGGAGCTCACTCAGTTGATCCAACAACAGAATGCCTTGATGCAGTTGCTAGTGCAGAACCAAGGCAACACCACCACCACCACCAGCACCACCACCTCCCGTTGACAACTTAGCCCATTTTCTGAGGTTGAATCCTCCGGTGTTCTCTAGTTGCACCGAGCCAATTGTTGCCGATGAATCACTCCGCAGGATTGGAAGGGAGCTGACCACTGCAGGTTGCATAGATGCTGAGAAGGTGCACTTCACCGCACACCAACTGGATGGACCCGCAGCCTCATGGTGGGAGAACTACACTGCCACTTTCCTCATGGCTAATGTCACTTGGGATCAATTTCAGCAAGCATTCCGCACTGCACATGTCTCATCTAGAGCTATGAGTATGAAGAAGCGTGAGTTTCGCAACTTACACCAGGGAAATAGTACTTTGGGCCAGTACGTGGATGAGTTTAGCAAGTTAGCACGCTACGCCCCAGATGATCTGGCCACAGATGCCGTGAAGTAGGAGAAGTTTATGGAATTGCTGAACGATGAGTTGAGTATGCAGTTGATGGTGGCAACATTCGCCAACTATCAGGAGTTGGTAGATAGGGCTCTTATGATTGAAGGCAAGCAGCAGCATATAGAGAGCCGCAAAAGGAAGTATGGACAGGGGAAGTACAACTCTGGAGCTCAGCATAAGCCCCATTTTACCCCGAACTCGAGAGGACATACCCATCATAACCATGGAGGCCACACTCACAACGGAGGGAGTTCGCATAACCACAGTGGCCCTAAGAATGGAAATGGGAATGGAGAAAGCAGCAATCAGAGCCGTTCCAACCCAGCAACACCCGCCAAGAAGGATCTGAGTCATGTCACCTGTTACAAGTGCGGGAAGACTGGACACTACGCTAATGATTGTTTTGAGTTGAAGAATGGTAACAGAAATGGAAGTTCTGGAAAGAAGCCCAATCCTTTCACCAGAGGTCAGGTGAACCACATCAACGTGGAGGAAGTTGAAGAGCAGCCTGACACAGTGATTGGTAAGTTTTTTATTAAGTCATTTACCGCTCTCGTTCTTTTTGACACTGGTGCATCTCATTCATACATATCAAGGGGATTTGTGGACAAGTTTAAAATGCCAACCTTAGCCCTTAGGTCACCCATGTTAGTAAGCTCGCCAGGAGCAGAGTATATGGCCAGCCGATGGTGTGATCGGTTACCATTAACCATTGGTAGCCATGTTTTTCCCTCTAACCTAATAATTTTGGAGTCACAAGGATTGGATATAATACTTGGTATGGATTGGTTATCGAAGTATGGAGGAAACATCGATTGTGCTAGAAAGTCAATTTTATTCACCACCCCAGAGGGTAAAAGGATCAAGTATGTGTCTAGGCATGCGCCAAGGAGGACCCAAGTAAATTCACTCTCGGGAGTTGTTCAGTAAGAAGTACCAACTGTGAAGGATTATCTCGATGTGTTCCCAGAGGAATTACCAGGCATGCTACCAGATTGAGATATAGAGTTTTTAATAGAGCTATTGCCAGACACTGGCCCAATATAGAAGAGACAGTATCGGATGCCCGCAAATGATCTGGAGGAAATTAAGAAACAAGTTAAGGAGTTATTGGAGAAGGGTTACATTCGACCAAGTTCATCACCGTGGGGAGCCCCAGTGCTCTTAGTTGAGAAGAAGGATAGATATTTGAGAATGGTTGTTGATTATCGTGCACTGAATGAGGTGACGATCAAGAACAAGTACCCACTACCGATGATCAACGATTTCTTTGACCAGCTACAGGAGCCAAAGTATTCTCCAAGATCTATCTTCAATCAGGATACCACCAACTGAAGATCCGAGAACATGATATACCTAAAACAACTTTTACCACAAGGTATGGGCTATATGAGTACACGGTCATGTCTTTTGGATTGACTAACAACCCTGCCTATTTCATGAGTATGATGAATAAGGTGTGCATGGAGTATTTGGATAAGTTTGTGGTGGTGTTCATCGATGACATATTGGTGTACTCGAAGAATGAAGAGAACACAAGGAACATTTGCGCTTAGTTCTCAAGAAGCTCATGGAACATCAACTATACGCCAAGTTCAGCAAATGTGAGTTTTGGTTGAAGGAAGTTGGATTTCTTGGACATGTTATATCAGGAGAAGGTATATCAGTAGACCCTACCAAGGTTCAGTCTGTCACTGAGTGGTTGGCACCCACCTTAGTTGGGAGATCCGCAGTTTTCTTGGACTCGCATGATACTATAGGAGATTCATTGAGAATTTTTCCAAGATTGCAAAGCCCATGACAGAGTTGTTGAAGAAGGATACCAAGTTTAAATGGACCGAAGAGTGTGAGGCCAGTTTTCAGGAGTTAAAGAAATGTTTAGTTACAACCCCAGTGCTAATTCTTCTAGATATATGCAAGGATTTCCAAGTTTAATGCGACGCTTCTCGCCAAGGACTTGGAGGTGTACTTATGCAAGACGAAAGAGTTGTTTCATATGCCTGACGACAGCTTCAATCTCATGAGTTGAATTATGTTATGCATGATTTGGAGTTAGCAGCCGTAGTGCATGCACTCAAGACCTGGAGACATTTTCTTATTGAAAACCGTTGTGACGTATACACGAATCATAAGAGTTTGAAGTATATTTTCACATAGAAGGAGTTGAATCTCAGGCAAAGGAGATGGTTGGAGCTCATAAAGGATTATGATATGAAGTTGCATTATCATCCAGGAAAGGCCAATGTTGTAGCAGACACTTTGAGCCGCAAAAGTTGTGTAAATACTCTAGTAACCGGAGGTTTACCGTAGGAGTTAACTGACGATCTCAGAGAACTACGAATGGAGATAGTACCGAGAGGTTTTGTTGCGGCTTTGGAAGTTCAGTCCATGTTATTGGGAAAGATTCGAGAAGCCTAGAAGACTGATAAGGAGATTGCCGAGATAGAGGAGAAGATGAGTAAAGGAAAAGCCAAAGGTTTTCATGAGGACGAACACGAAACTTTGTGGTTTGAGGATTGTATCTATGTGCCCAATGATGCGGAGATCAGGAAGTTAATACTTCAGGAAGCTCACGACTCGCCATACTCGATTCACCTCGGAAACACTAAGATGTATTTGGATTTGAAGGAGCATTTCTGGTGGACAGGATGAAGAAGGATATTGTCGAGTATGTAGCAGCATGTGATGTATGTCAGAGATAAGGCAGAACACTAGAAGCCACCAGGGTTACTAAAGCCTATGCCGATACCCGAATGGAAGTGGGATAAGCTTGGCATGGATTTTATCACCGGATTACCCAGGACCCAATCAGGATATGATTCCATCTGGGTAGTAGTTGACCGCTTGACCAAAGTGGCTCACTTTATCCCTGTGAAGACCACTTATATATGCGCAAAGTTGGCCAAGATATATATGACCAGGATCATATCTCTGCATGGATTTCCAAGGACCATCGTATCAGATAGAGGAACACAGTTTACCTCGAAGTTTTGGAATCAGTTGCACCAGACTTTGGGTACCAGGCTAGAGTTCAGTACAGCCTTTCATCCGCAGAGAGATGGACAGACCGAGAGAGTCAATCATATTCTGGAGGACATGTTGAGAGCTTGTGCACTAGATTATGGATCTAGTTGGGATGAAAATTTGCCTTATGCAGAGTTCTCATATAACAACAGTTACTAGGCTAGTTTGAAGATGGCCCCTTTCAGAGCCTTGTATGGAAGGAGGTGCAAGAAACCATTGATGTGGGATGAAGTGGGAGACCGTCAGTTGTTCGGACTAGATTTGATTCGAGAATCTGAAGAGAAGGTTAAGTTGATTCGTGATAGACTAAAGGTAGCTCAGTCCAGGCAGAAGAGTTATGCCAATACTAAACACAAGGAGGTAGCCTATGAAATCAGAGACAAAGCATATCTTCGTGTGTCACCATTGAGAGGAGTTAAACAATTTGGAGTCAAGGGAAAGTTAGCCCCAAGGTTTGTAGGACCGTACCGTGTTTTGGAACGTATGGGAGAAGTGGCCTACAAGTTGGAATTACTCGAAGGTTTGTCAGGAGTTCATGATGTGTTTCACGTTTCCCAGTTGAAGAAGTGCCATGCCGAGATGGCCGATGTTCCTATGAGAGATACGGTGCCCTTGGAAGCAATTCAGTTGGAGAGTGACCTAACTTACAAGGATAAACCCGTCAAGATACTCGAGTTTGCCAGCCGAGTTACATGCATCAAGGTTATCAAGTTTTGCAAAGTTCAGTGGAGCCACCATACCGAGGAAGAAGCCACCTGGGAGCGAGAAGAAGACCTACGGAAAGACCAACCACACCTATTTTCTAGCCAACCCGAATCTCGAGGGCGAGATTCATCTTAAGGGGGGTAGGTTTGTAATATCCCAATTTTCAATTTGGATGTTAATCATTAGGTCATCATATGCATCTACGCTCTTCGCATTTTTTCATTTTTATTTGAACATTTTGATCCTAAAGACCTTAAGCAACTCAAGGACCATTTGAGAGAGTTGGAGGTTTTATAAAAATTCCATTTTTGATTTTTTTTTCAAAATTGGTAAATTTGGATCAAAGTGAATTTTATTTGAAATTATTTTTCCAAAATTATTTCGAAATAAATAAATAATGAGAGAAGATAATATGACTTCTTCAAAATAGAGGAAATACTAGAAATTTAATTTTAAATAAAATATTTATTTTATTTGAATTTTTGTTGAGATTTTATTTGATTGAATTAGGGAAAAATTGCATTTTTAGCCCAGAAAAATGTTCATGTTGTCCCAAATGTTAAGAGAGGACCGTGGAAATTATTTTTGGAAAATTTAGGATTTTATTTATTTTATTTTTATATTTTTCCGTTTGGCGAAATTATTTTAAAAATAGTTCTTCGACCGACTCGGCCGAAGACCCGCCGACCCAACCGAGCGCCACCGCCTTCCTCGCGTCCGGGAGCCAAACTCCACCGGAGTCCGAGGCCGCCCCGACCCCGCCGACCCCTCCCGCAAGTCGGAGAGCCTCGGGGGCCTCCTTATAAGCCGCCGCTGCCCCTCCCTCTCCTCCTCATCGCGCCCCACCGCCGTTGCCCCGCATCGCCGACAGCCGCTGCTGACGCCGTTGACCGGTAAGAACGGGTCGGTTCTTTCGGTTTTTTTTCGGTTTTGTCGGTTTAGTTTTTAGATCGGTTTTTCGTTTTTGTTTTAGTCTAATTAGTAAACGGTCACTGGTTATATCGTTTTAACGAACAGTTTTCATTCGTTAGTCTCTGTTAGCGGACGTTCGTCCGATAGATTTTTTCTTTTTAATTTATTTTTGGCCAGGGACCTATCTGCAAATAGTTTTCTTACTGATTAGTCCCTGATCTTCAAACCTTCACTACTTTTTGCTCGTTTGTCCAACTCCAGTGAAACCAACGCCAAAATCTTCGTCTTGTTACCCTCTTTCCAGATAATCAACTTGAACATGATTTTGAAAACTTAAAATTTCGTTTCAAGCAGATTTGAATTTGAACTTCTTTTGATCGTAGTTTGAGTTTCGTATCTCCGATTCGATTGATTCTTTTTGCAAATCGAAGCTCTTCACTTGAACTTTCTGTTCATATCTTTTATTTTGGGTTTGACCTTGCATCTTATGCTTGAGTGCTTATGTATGCTATTGTTTGTTCATGATAGAGTTTCCAGAGTGCAAGGCTTGCTACTACAAATCACTAGGGTTTTTCGATTGTTAGTGCTACCTCTTGAGCACTGTGTTGGTTTTCCCTTGAAGAGGAAAGGGTGATGCAGTAAAGCAACGTAAGTATTTCTCTCAGTTTTTGAGAACCAAGGTATAAATCCAGTAGGAGACCATGCGCGAGTCACCTCGTACCTACACAAACAAATAAGAACCTCGCAACCAACGCGATAAAGGGGTTGCAATCCCTTCACGGCCACTTGCAAGAGTGAGATCTGATAGAGATAATAATAATAAGATAAATATTTTTGGTATTTTTATGATATAGATTGAAAGTAAAGATTGCAAAATAAAATAGATGGGAAACTTGTATGATGGAAAATAGACCCGGGGGCCATAGGTTTCACTATTGGCTTCTCTCAAGATAGCATAAGTATTACGGTGGGTAAACAAATTACTATCGAGCAATTGATAGAAAAGCGAATAATTATGAGAATATCTGGGCATGATCATGTATATAGGCATCACGTTCGCGACAAGTAGACCGACTCCTGCCTGCATCTACTACTACTACTCCACACATCGACCGCTATCCAGCATGCATCAAGAGTATTAAGTTCATAAGAACAGAGTAACGCTTGAAGCAATATGACATGCTATAGAGGGACAAACTCATGCAGTATTATATAAAACCCATCTTTTTATCCTCGATGGCAACGATACAATATGTGTCGTTTCCCCTACTGTCACTGGGATCGAGCACCATAAGATTGAACCCAAAGCTAAGCACTTCCCCCATTGCAAGAAAGATCAATCTAGTAGGCCAAACCAAACTGATAATTCGAAGAGACTTGCAAAGATAAACCAATCATACATAAAAGAATTCAGAGAAGAATCAAATATTGTTCATAGATAATCTGGATCATAAACCCACAATTCATCGGATCTCGACAAACACACTACAAAAGAAGATTACATCGAATAGATCTCCAAGAGAATCGAGGAGAACTTTGTATTGAGATCCAAAGAGAGAGAAGAAGCCATCTAGCTACTAGCTATGGACCCGAAGGTCTGAAGTAAACTACTCACACATCACCGGAGAGGCCATGGAGTTGATGTAGAGGCCCTCCGTGATCAATGCCCCCTCCGGCGGAGCTCCGGAAAAGGCCCGAAGATGGGATCTCTCAGGTACAGAAGGTCGCGGCTGCGGAATTAGGTTTTTGTGGTGCTCCTGGATGTTTGCGGGGTACGTGGACTTATATAGGAGGAAGAAGTAGGTTGGTGGAGCAACGAGGGGCCCACGAGGGTGGAGGGTGCGCCCAGGGGGGGGGGGCGTAGGCGCGCCCCCTGCCTCGTGGCCTCCTCGATTGTTTCTTGACGTCCACTCCAAGTCTCCTGGATCAAGTTTTTTGAGAAAATCATGTTCCCGAAGGTTTCATTCTGTTTGGACTTCGTTTGATATCCTTTTCTGTGGAACACTGAAATAGGCAAAAAAACAGCAATTTGGGTTGGGCCTCCAGTTAATAGGTTAGTCCCAAAAAGGATGTAAAAGTGTAAAATAAAGCCCATTAACATCCAAAACAGATAATATAATAGCATGGAGCAATCAAAAATTATAGATACGTTGGAGACGTATCAAGCATCCCCAAGCTTAATTCCTGCTCGTCCTCGAGTAGGTAAATGATAAAAAAGAATTTTTGATGTGGAATTCTTTCTAACATATTTCTCAATGTAATTTTTCTTTATTCTGGCAAGAATGTTCAGATCCGAAAGATTCAAGATAAAAGTTTAATATTGACATAAAAATAATAATACTTCAAGTATACTAACTAAGCAATCATGTCTTATCAAAATAAGATGGCCAAAGAAAGTTATCCCTACAAAATCATATAGTCTGGCTATGCTCTATCTTCACCACACAAAATATTTAAATCATGCACAACCCCGGTTACAATCCAAGCAATTGTTTCATACTTTTGATGTTCTCAAACCTTTTCAATCTTCACGCAATATATGAGCGTGAGCCATGGATATAGCACTATATGTGGAATAGAATGGTGGTTGTGGAGAAGACAAAAAGGAGAAGATAGTCTCACATCAACTAGGTGTATCAACGGGCTATGGAGATGCCCATAAATAGATATCAATGTGAGTGAGTAGGAATTGCCATGCAACGGATGCACTAGAGCTATAAGTGTATGAAAGCTCAACAAAAGAACTAAGTGGGTGTGCATCCAACATGCTTGCTCATGAAGACCTAGGGCAATTTTGAGGAAGCCCATCATTGGAATATACAAGCCAAGTTCTATAATGAAAAATTCCCACTAGTATATAAAAGTGATAACATAGGAGACTCTCTATCATGAAGATCATGGTGCTATTTTGAAGCATAAGTGTGGAAAAAGGATAGTAACATTGTCCCTTCTCTCTTTTTCTCTCATCATTTTTTATATTTGTGCCTTATTTCTTTTCTTTTTATTTTTGGCCTCTTTTCTCTTTGTTTCTCTTTTTTTTCGTTCGGAGTCTCATCCCGACTTGTGGGGGAATCATAGTCTCCATCATCCTTTCCTCACTGGGACAATGCTCTAATAATGATGATCATCACACTTTAATTTACTTACAACTCAAGAATTACAACTCAATACTTAGAACAAAATATGACTCTATGTGAATGCCTCCGGCGGTGTACCGGGATGTGCAATGATGCATGAGTGACATGTATGAAGAATTATGAACGGTGGCTTTGCCACAAATACGATGTCAACTACATGATCATGCTAGCAATATGACAATGATGAAGCGTGTCGTAATAACAGAATGGTGGAAAGTTGCATGGCAATATATCTTGGAATGGCTATGGAAATGCCATAATAGGTAGGTATGGTGGCTGTTTTGAGGAAGGTAAGTGGTGGGTTTATGGTAGCGGCGAAAGTTGCACGATACTAGAGAGGCTAGCAATGGTGAAAGGGTGGGAGTGCGTATAATCCATGGACTCAACATTAGTCATAAATAACTCACATACTTATTGCAAAAATCTATTAGTTATTGATACGTCCATTTTGCATCACGCTTTTATATCAATATTTATTGCATTATGGGCTGTTATTTCACATTATGTCACAATACTTGTGGCTATTCTCTCTTATTTTACAAGGTTTACATAAGGAGGGAGAATGCCGGCAGCTGGAATTCTGGGCTGGAAAAGGAGCAAATATTAGAGACCTATTCTGCACAACTCCAAAAGTCCTGAAAAAACTCCACGGAACACCTTATAATAAATAATGAAAAATCCTCGCCACAGATGAAGACCAGGGGGCACACACCCTTCTCATGAGGGTGGGGGGCGCGCCCCCCTAGGGCGCCCCCTGCCTCATGGGCTCCCTGGTGGCTCTTCGATGGCCATCTTCTCCTATATGAAGTCTTTCGTCGAGAAAAAAAAGAAGCAACCTTTCGGGATCGAAACTCCGCCGCCACGAGGCGGAACATTGGCGGATCCAATCTAGAACTCCGGCAGAGCTGTTCTGCCAGGGGAAGTTCCCTCCCGGAGGGGGAAATCATCGCCATCGTTATCACCAACGCTCCTCTCATCGGGAGAGGGAAATCTCCATCAACATCTTCATCGGCACCATCTCATCTCAAAACCCTAGTTCATCTCTTGTATCTGATTCTTGTCTTCAAGTCCGGGATTTGTGCTAGTAGGTTGCTAGTAGTGTTAATTACTCCTTGTAGTTGATGCTAGTTGGTTTAATTGGTGGAAGATCATATGTTCAGATCCTTTATGCATATTAATACCCCTCTGGTTTTGAACATGTTTATGCTTTGTGAATAGTTACGTTTGTTCTTGAGGACAAGGGAGAAGTCTTGCTATTGGTAGTCATGTGAATTTGGTATTCGTTTGATATTTTGATGAGATGTATGTTGTCTAGCCTCTAGTGGTGTTATGTGAACGTCGACTACATAACATTTCACCATTATTTGGGCCTAGAGGAAGGCATTGGGAAGTAATAAGTAGATGATGGGTTGCTAGAGTGACAGAAGCTTAAACCCTAGTTTATGCGTTGCTTCGTAAGGGGCTGATTTGGATCCATATGTTTCATGCTGTTGTTAGGTTTACCTTAATACTTTTGTTGTAGTTGCGGATGCTTGCAATAGAGGTTAATCATAAGTGGGATGCTTGTTCAAGTAAGAATAGCACCCAAGAACCGGTCCACCCACATATCAAATTATCAAAGTACCAAACACGAATCATATGAACGTGATGAAAACTAGCTAGTCAGGGGACACGATCAATAGCACCCAAGAACCGGTCCATCAACTATGGCGCTTGGGGGGTTAGCGAGTTTTACCAGGCTAGTGGGGGCGCATAGTTTCGGCCACCTTTATAAGGGGATAAGGTTTAACCTTTTTCTACCCACGCCATCTTCCTCCTTGCTCATCCATTCTTGTGCACTCGAGCTCCAATGCCCAAGTCCACATCCTTCTCCTCAACCTTCTCCAAACATGTCCGGAGCGGGAGGCAAGTGGATGGCTTCCTCCATTACGGAGGGACACATCAAAAAGCTTCGCGGAGCCAGATACTTAGCCGCGAATATCGTGCATCAGCTGCCCGCTGCGGGGCAGATCGTCCCTACCCCGGAACCTCACGAGAGGGTAGTCTTCCTCCACCACATCCTCCGCGGACTGGGGTTTCCCCTCCATACATTCGTCCGTGGTCTTATGTTCTACTACGGGCTGGACTTTCATGATCTGGCCCTGAATTTCATCCTCAACATCTCGGCGTTCATTGTCATGTGCGAGGCTTTCCTCCGCATCCGGCCCCACTTCGGTCTGTGGCTGAAGACCTTCAATATCAAGCCGAAGGTGGTGGGGGACCAGCAAGCGGAATGCGGAGGAGCCATGGTGGGCAAGATGCCCAATGTTATATGGCTCGAAGGCTCCTTCGTGGAGACCATAAAGGGGTGGCAATCGGCGTGGTTCTACATCACCGAGCCGCGCGACACCAACTGAGTGGCGGCCCCCGAGTTTCGATCCGGAATCCCCACATGGCTCACCTCCTGGAAAGGGAAGGGCCTGTCCTGGGGTTCATCGGTGGAGCTGGACGGACTCCAGAAATGTATCCGGAATATGGCAAGCAAGAAGCTCAAGCTTGTCAACATAGTCCAGGTCATGCTCTTCCGCCAGATCCTCCCATGTCAACAACGAGATTTCAACTTGTGGGAGTTCGACCCGGCCCGGCACTAGACTCTAATCGAGCTCTTCGACACGACACACAAGGACGTCTGGAGGGTGCTGTTCAAGGGTGCCGAGGTCCCTCCCTTTCTCACCAAGGACCGCGGGCTAAGCGCGAAGCGCCCTGCGAATCCGGTAAGTTTTGTACATTTGGTAGGATTTTTACTTCCCATAGCTTAACCACATGCGGGGTCTGAGCTCCCATGCCTTTAACAGGACTGGGTGGTGGCATCGGAGAAGATCAACTGTCCGGCCCCTCTGCCCGAAGACACTGCGGACGCTCTCCTGACGGAGATGCTGACTCCGGCTCCTTACAAGGTGTCAGAGAAGACCAAGAAGAAGGCCAAGGGAACCCGAAAGAGTTCCCAACGCCAGGTGGTATCAGACTCATCATCCGATGACTCTGCGACGCACTCCTCCCACGAAGACGAGGAGGAAGATGAAGATGCTCCCCCTCCAGCCGGGGGAGACAAGAAAAGGAAGTGCGCCCCAACCGGGGGGGGGGGGCGAAGGGTCCAAGAAGGGAAGGACTCTCCTTCCGGACTGCTCCACCACCGGCGCCGAAGACGAGTGGCTGCTCAGGGCCAAGCCCCTGGTGAAGTTGTAAGTATTCGGATACCAGAGTAACTCATAGCATACCTTTGTCGCACTTCTTCTCCTAACGCCGAATATGATTATGCAGACCGCCCCAAGCCCGTATCGACATATCTTCGTCGGGCGGCTCCTTGGACTCGTCAGATATGGATAGCGATCCACTTCCGACCGCCAACTCCCCTTACCCCACGGATAATGCCGAGGTGCTGTCTCAAGAGGCACCGAGTCGAGGGGAGACAGTCCCGGAGGTGCCTCAAGGCGACCTTCTGGGCTCCGGGAGCAGAGGGAGTAAGGCTCCCGAGGGCTCCGAGTTCGGCCTTCAGCCGAACACTGCGCCGGAACCTCCAGTGGTTCCGGACTCGGGCAGGTGGCCTCCTTCCAAAAGGGGCAAGACGCCTGTGCCGGTGACCTCTGTCCATCCAGAGGCACCGGACAACCTGCTAGGCGCGCTTCACAGCGCTTCCATCGACGAAGAGCACCACACTATTATGAGCGCGGTGATCCAAAAGGTTCAGTCCGCCAAGAGCGGACTGACTGAAGCCTGTGCCAGCCTTCTAATAGGCTTTGAGGTAAGTATTTGAAATATAGGAAAAATATTACCGCATAGATAGTAGCCCCTAATGCTCTGTTTGGTGTTCAAAAAGAAAAGCCGAATAGAGGATCAACTAATATCTGGAGGAGTCTAATATAAGTATGTTTGTATGCGTATGCAGGCTTCGCTGCTGACCTCTGCCGCACTGACTGCGGAGGTCGCCTTACTGAAGCAGGACCTCAAAGGGTCCAAGAAAGAGCTCGGCCTTGCCAAAAGGCAGCTCGAGGAGAACAAAGGTAAGTAATACCTAGTCTATAGATATGTATATATACAAAAAGGATGCGATTGCAAAATGATAGGATCATCTTTAATTTTCCAGGGGCCATGACCGAAGTGGCAATCCTGAAGCAAGCGCTATCCGAGGCCGAAAACAAAGCGGCCCAGGAGCACACCGAGTGGGAAAAACAAGAGGCACGGGTGGGCGAGGTGCAGCAAGAGCTCCATGCTCTCGTGACGAAGCACGAGGTGTTGGAGCTTGACTTGAAGACGCGAGAGTCCGAGCTTGCCGTGACCCTTGAGAGTGCAAAGAGTGCCAAGGCTGAAGCCCAAAAGGCCCTCCAAGAGATTGATGCGATGAAAAAGATAGCGGCGGGTAAGGCATTCAATATGCAAAGCAAGCATGTGAAAGTAAATTACTTGTTACTTACCTGAGTCTGGAGCTCTCCAGGAGCATTCGCAGATTTGCCCCATAGTGTGTCGGATGCCGCACAGTTTTACCAGGCCGAGGAGGGAAGCTCAACGGAGAAGCTGTTCTGGTCTTAGTATACTGGGACCGAACACCCGATGCCTCTGAGCGACCAGCTAAAGCAACTGGTCGAGCTGCACAAGGCGGCCGAATAGGCCAGGAAGGGCTTTATAGTCCGGATGTGGCCTTGCGACGCCCTTCCCAACAGCTACTTCGGCCTGGTGAGGTGGCTTGTGGATGCCTGCCCACGCTGGAAGTCATTAAGCGGTCCGTCTGCATCGAAGGTGCACTGGGCCAAGATGGACGCCGTGAAGCTGGTGAAGGAAGTGCCACCGCAGGGCAAGGAGCATCGCCACCCCGAGATGTACTATGAGGGTGTCCTGAAGGGTGCCCGTCTTGTAGCGGACGAGTGTGCGAAAGATGTAATATTTGAATAAACTTGCTCATGTAATCCCGTGTTATGAAAACTTGTTCATATGCGCTATGCAACGCTTGTTTGAATTTAAAATATTGCCTTCTATTCGGCTGTTTATCAAATCTGAGAGATAGCTAGTCGTCGGCTTCTGCCCCCACGCCACGTGTGCTGGGGTGTTCGGGATAAACCTGAGCACTCTTGTTCCCATTTTTGGGTCCTTCGAGGGAGGTGCTCAGCGCAACGAACAACGCAATCGGACTATAATGCGTTATCACTCTCACTTAGCCATAGAATTCTATAATTTTAAATTTCAGCGAAGTCCCTAGTATTCGGAAGGCCGAATTCGGGGCGCTATACACGCCTTAAGCCGGACAGGGCCGACTCCTCTCTCTAAGCGGCATAAGTCTTTAGGGACTTGAAACCTCTCAAACAGCAACCAGTCTCTCGCCTTATCATGACATTCAGTTTTAGCTTTCTCTACTGAGGTGCTTAGCCCAGCAGAACCGGGGCACAAACGCAGTAGTTCTCCCAGTGCTACCTTAGCCGATATAGCGGAACATAAGGTACCAAAACATGGGAGCCGGGCAAACCCAACTATTGACCCAAGACATGATTCGGAGCTGATGCATATAATGCTATAAGTTCGGGGTGCCGCACTATCGAAAGTGTTCGGACTTCTCACGCCGTATTATGGGGTATGCTTAAGACCCTAGCGTATTGGCCATACCAGAGTGTACGGGTGCTAGATGTCATGAATGAACATAAAGGAAGAATGCAATAATAGTCTTAATGCTATGCATTGTTTTCAAAAAGGTGTGTTAAAGCAGGATGATACAAGTAGTGCAATAAGCAAAAAGTAGGACTATTTGACATGTCCCTTCCAAGGGCAAGCTGAGGAATAGTATTAAAGCAAGTATTTCACTCATTATCGTAATCCACGTGGGAGTTCCGTGGTGTGAAGTAGCTTTCTGCCTCCTTGGTTGCTGCATCATGTGTTCGGCAATCATGCTGTCGGACAGGGTTTCCAGAGAGTAACGTCCTGAAAGAGAAAAATAACAAAGCGGGAAGCCCCTAGTGCGGTTTAAGCCGCGTCTTGGAGCGTGCCATAGTCGTGCCCCCCTTCCCACCTGTGCCCATGGTATTTTTAATGCATAATTATGTACGTGTGGCACGGACTTCATTGTTTGGCTGGGACCGGGGTGGGGGCCGCATTGCTATGCGAGCTCGGAACGTGCCAGGTGGTCCTGTTGCCGATTACTCCGGGCGCGCTTGAAGGTGTCTGGGTCCTTAATAGCTGAACTAGTAGATTGCCGTAAGAGGCTGCTTTTCGCTTCTGCTGCGAGGGCCGCAGTGTGCTCCTCCGTGCGGAGAGAGCGCTCTATGTTTCCATTGACTGTGATGACCCCCCGAGGTCCTATCACGTTGAGCTTGAGATATGCATAGTGAGGTACCGCATTGAATCTCGCAAATGCAGTTCGCCCGAGCAGTGCATGGTAGCCATTGCGGAACGGGACTATAGTAAAGATTAACTCTTCGCCTCAAAAGTTATCCGGGGATCCGAAGACCACTTCCAGTGTGACTGAGCCTGTGCAATGGGCCTCTACACCTGGTATGACGCATTTAAAGGTCGTTTTTGTGGGTTTGATCCTTGAGGGGTCTATACCCATTTTGCGCACCGTGTCCTGATAAAGCAGGTTCAGGCTACTGCCGCCATCCATAACGACTCGAGTGAGGTGAAATCCGTCAATGATTGGGTCTAGGACCAGTGTGGCGAATCCGCCATGACGGATGCTAGTGGGGTGGTCCCTGCGATCAAAGGTGATCGGACAGGAGGACCATGGGTTGAACTTTGGGGCGACTGGCTCCAACGCATATACGTCCCTGAGCGCACACTTCCGCTCCCTCTTGGGGATGTGGGTTGCGTATATCATGTTCACCATCCGCACTTGTGGGGGGAACCTCTTCTGTCCTCCGGTGTTCGGCTACCGGGGCTCCTCCTCGTCATCGCTATGTGACCCCTTATCTTTGTTTTCGGCATTTAACTTGTCGGCCTGCTTGAACACTCAACAATCCCTGTTGGTGTGGTTGGCTGGCTTGTCGGGGGTGCCGTGTATTTGACACGAGCGATCGAGTATACGGTCCAAACTGGACGGGCCCGGAGTGCTTCTTTTGAATGGCTTTTTCCGCTGACCGGATTTAGAGCCTTTGAATCCGGCATTGACTGTCGTATCCTCGGTATTGTCATTGTTAATGCGACACTTATGTTTGTTGTGACGTGATCTGCCGTTGCCATCTTTGGTATCTGAAGTACCATGGTTCTTTGATATGTTATTGCTACAAGCCAACCAGCTGTCCTCCCCTGCACAAAAGCGGGTCATGAGTGTCATGAGGGCTGCCATAGATTTCGGCTTTTCCTGGCCAAGGTGCCGGGCGAGCCACTCGTCGCGTATGTTGTGCTTAAAAGCTGCTAGGGCCTCTGCATCCGGACAGTCGACGATTTGATTTTTCTTTGTTAGGAACCGTGTCCAGAATTGCCTGGCCGATTCCTCTGGCTGCTGAATTATGTGGCTCAAGTCGTCGGCATCTGGTGGTCGCACATAAGTGCCCTGAAAGTTGTCGAGGAATGCGGCTTCCAGGTCTTCCCAACAGCCAATGGACTCTGCTGGCAAGCTGTTGAGCCAATGCCGAGCTGGTCCTTTGAGTTTGAGTGGGAGGTATTTGATGGCGTGTGGGTCATCACCACGGGCCATGTGGATGTGTAGGAGAAAATCCTCGATCCATACCGCAGGATCTGTTGTGCCGTCATATGATTCTATATTTACGGGTTTGAAACCCTCTGGGATTTGATGATCCATTACTTCATCTGTGAAGCATAAGGGGTGTGCGGCGCCTCTGTACTGGGCTATATCGCAACGCAGCTCAAATGAGTCTTGCCCGTTGTGTTCGGCCTGGCCGGACTTACTTTTACTGTATCCGGCGTGACGATTATCGTCTCGCATAGTGGCACGCCCTCGTGATTCATAGATCGATCTTGCATGTTTTTCTTTGTCCTCCAATACGTCTCGCAAGTTCGGCGTATTTCCCCATGCCTTTTTATTTGAATGGCGTCGGGGTGCGGGCTGAGATTTTGGCTAGAATGCCTCTCTGTCGCGGCCACGAGGTGGCCGATCAGCCGCGTCATACGCCGGGGATGTAGGTTTCGGTGCGTCCTCCTCCAGTCGGGGTAGCAACCTGCACTTTGGGTAACTCTTGGAGGGGCGCTCGAGTTTATATTCCTCGGCCGCCAGGACTTCAGTCCATCTATCAGCTAGCAAATCTTGATCAGCTTGAAGCTGCCGCTGCTTTTTCTTAAGGCTATTTGCCGTGGCTATAAGCCGGTGCTTGAAGCGCTCTTGTTCGACGGGATCCTCTGGCATGACGAATTCGTCATCGTCGAGGCTTGCCTCGTCTTCGGAGGGAGGCATGTAATTATCATCCTCCGCCTCTCCATCTGCCACTCTCTCAGGAGGGCTGGCTTCTCCATCCTCCTGCTCTAAATCTTGCTGGAGGGGATTGTTATTGTCTTTGGCACTGTCCGAAGTGCTATTATCTCTGGTGCCGGTATCACAGCTTTTGCCTTGGCGGGACTTAGAGCGGCGCCGCTGACGCCGGCGCTTGGGTTGCTTCTTGGAGGGGTCATCCTCCGCTGTCCCGTCGCCATTGCCTTCTTTGGGTGTATCCACCATGTATATGTCATATGATGAGGTGGCTGTCCAGTGCCCTGTGGGTAGTGGTTCCTCTTTGCCTCCCGCATCGTTGTCCATACCGTCGATGTCTTCGGACTCGAAGTCGAGCATGTCGGTTAAGTCATCGATAGTGGCTACCAAGTGGGTGGTGGGTGGGCGGCGAATTTCTTCGTCATCTGCATTCCAATCCTGCCGGACATAGTTCGGCCAGGATCCTCCTGACAAGGAGAGAGACCTTAATGAGTTCAGTATGTCGCCGAAGGGCGAGTGCTGAAAAATATCCGCGGAGGTAAACTCCATGATCGGCGCCCAATCGGATTCGACAGGAACGGGCGCAGGCGGTTCGGAGCCCGTGGCCGGAGAAGGGTCCGACAGTTTGGCAACACGGCTCTTGTGAAGGGTAAGGTCGATATTCGGCTCGATCGCCGCTGAGGATACGACCTCCGTGGCAGGGTCTATCCACCCGTCCATGGATGGCGCAACTGGCTCCGAATTAATAGTCGGAGCGGCTGCCGGTGCGATTTCTTGAACACTGTCCGATGGTAGAGCTAAATCGTACTCATCATGACCGCGTGGCGCACAAGGCAGGGGCTCGAATCCGTCGAAGATCAAGTCTCCGCGGATATCGGCCGTGGAGTTTAAGCTTCCAAACCTGACCTGGTGGCCAAGGGCGTAAATTTCAATCTGCTCCAGATGGCCAAGCGGGTTGGCCCGCAGTGTGAAGCCGCCGAACACAAAGATCTGTCCGGGGAGAAAAGTCTCACCCTGGACTGCATCGCTATCAATGATTGTAGGAGCCATCAAGCCTAACGGCGACGACACAGAGCAACTCTCAATGAAAGCACCAATGTAGGTGTCAAAACCAGCGGATCTCGGGAAGGGGGTCCTAAACTATGCATCCAAGGCGGATGGTAACAGGAGGCAGGGGACATGATGTTTTACCCAGGTTCGGGCCCTCTTGATGGAGGTAAAACCCTACGTCCTACTTGATTTATTCTTGACAATATGAGTATTACAAGAGTTGATCTACCACGAGATCGGAGAGGCTAAACCCTAGAAGCTAGCCTATGGTATGATTGTCTGTTGTCCTATGGACTAAAACCCTCCGGTTTATATAGACACCGGAAGGGGTTAGGGTTACACAAGGTCGGTTACAAAGGAGGAGATATCCATATCCGTACTGCCTAGCTTGCCTTCCACGCCAAGTAGAGTCCCATCCGGACACGAGACGAAGTCTTCAATCTTGTATCTTCATAGTCCAACTGTCCGGTCAAAGGATATAGTCCGACTGTCCGGAGACCCCCTAATCCAGGACTCCCTCAATGCCCGTAAGTTTGTCCTATCTTGTGATGAATGTCAAAGAATTGGTAATATTAGTAGACGTCAAGAAATACCTATGAACTATTCACTTGTTATTGAACCGTTTGATGTTTGGGGCTTTGACTACATGGGACCTTTTCCTGCCTCTAATGGATATACACATATTTTAGTTGCTGTTGATTACGTTACTAAGTGGGTAGAAGCTATTCCAACTAGTAGTGCTGATCATAACACTTCTATTAAAATGCTTAAAGAAGTTATTTTTCCGAGGTTTGGAGTCCCTAGATATTTAATGACTGATGGTGGTTCACATTTTATTCATGGTGCTTTCCGTAAAATGCTTGCTAAATATGACGTCAATCATAGAATTGCATCTCCGTATCACCCACAATCTAGTGGTCAAGTAGAATTGAGTAATAGAGAACTCAAATTAATTTTGCAAAAGACTGTCAATAGGTCTAGAAAGAATTGGTCCAAGAAACTTGATGATGCATTATGGGCCTATAGAACTGCGTATAAAAATCCTATGGGTATGTCTCCGTATAAAATGGTATATGGAAAAGCATGTCACTTACCTCTCAAACTAGAACATAAGGCATATTGGGCTATTAAAGAGCTCAACTATGATTTCAAACTTGCCGGTGAAAAGAGATTATTTGATATTAGCTCACTTGATGAATGGAGAACCCAAGCTTATGAAAATGCCAAGTTGTTTAAAGAAAAGGTTAAAAGATGGCATGACAAAAGGATACAAAAGCATGAGTTTAATGTAGGTGATTATGTATTGCCATGCAACTCTCGTTTAAGATTTTTTTCAAGGAAACTTCTCTCTAAATGGGAAGGCCCCTATGTTATTGAGGAGGTCTATCGTTCCGGTGCCATAAAAATCAACAACTTCGAAGGCACAAATCCGAAGGTGGTAAACGGTCAAAGAATCAAACACTATATCTGAGGTAATCCTATAAATGTTGAAACCAATATCATTGAAACCGTAACCCCGGAGGAATACATAAGGGACACTTTCTAGAACGTTTCAGACTCCGAAAAGGAATAGGTATGTGGTACGGTAAGTAAACCGACTGCAAAACAATTTTTAAGGCAATATTTCTCCGTTTTGGGATATTTAGAAAAATAGAAAATTAAGTAGTAGTCCGGGAAGGACACGAGGGCCTCGCGAGGGTGGAGGGCGCGCCCTACCCCCCTGGGCGCGCCCCCTACCTCATGAGCTCCTCGTGTGCCTTCCGGACTCCGTTTTCTTGCATGATACGTATTTTGGTCGGTAAAAATTCGTTATATAATCTCCCAGGGGTTTTGACTCCCGTATCTCGCAAAAATCTCCTGTATTTGTTTCGAGCTGTTTTCTGTCAGGGTTTTCAAGGCCAGGCACTATGTCGTCTCCCTCCTCCTCCAATCATGAGGGCAATGATGCTTGGCTAATGAAGATAGAGCTGAAGAGAGAAGAACCTATGGAGATCAATAAGGTTGAAGGGATCAAGAAGGCCGTGGAGGACCAAGTTCCAGCAATAGAAGACACCCTTCAACTGGATCATAATCTTCTTACCCCTACATAAATCGAAGCTTTCAAGATGATTGAGTTGGCTCGTATACAAAATAAGTATCTCACACGTGAAAATATTTTGTTGAAGGAGCATATCATCGCACTCAAGGCCATTATCCGCAAGTTAGAAGACCTTCTACGCTCAATGTGCGACTATCCATCATCAACAACAGCTCCACCTTCTTCACCAACCAAGGAGATATAATCACATGGGTATGGGCACTCCCCTTGGAAACCGCCTAGCTTGGGGGAGGTGCCCCGGTATCGTATCTCCATCACTTTTGTCTTTACCATTTTCTTAGTCCAATCTTATTAGTAGTATTTTGATCTAGTAGAATAAAGTTTATGGCATGATATAGTTGTGAGTTTTACTTTATTATTCTTCTATGTAATCGAGTCCGTGAGCTATATAACAAAGATTAGTGTTGAGTCAAGGGCTTGATTGTTTTGCCATGATCCTAAGTGAATAAAAGAAAAGAGAAAGAAATAAAAAGAAACAAAGAGATCATATGGATCTCATGGAGAGTAATGAGCTCACATAGAAAAATTATGATGAATAAAAGTTGTTGAGAGTTGACAAGCATAGTTTTGGTCATCGTTGCAATTAATAGGAAGTAATAAAGAAAGAGAGGTCTTCACATATAGATATACTATATTGGACATCTTTTATGATTGTGAGCACTCATTAAAATATGACATGCTAAAGAGTTGACATTGGACAACGAAGACAACGTAATGGGTTATGTTTTCTTATATCTGAGATAAATTATATTGTCTTGGATCTTCCAACATGTTGAGATTCCCTTTCCCCCTCATGCTAGCCAAATTCATTGCACCAAGTAGAGATACTACTTGTGCTTCCAAATACCCTTAAACCAGTTTTTCCATGAGAGTCTACCATATCTACCTATGGATTGAATAAGATCCTTCAAGTAAGTTGTCATCGGTGCAAAGCAATAAAAATTGCTCTCTAGATATGTATGATTGATTGGTGTGGGAGAAATAAGCTTTATACGATCTTGTGATGTGGAAGTAATAAAAGCGACGGACTGCATAATAAAGGTTCATATCACAAGGGGCAATATAAAGTGACGTTCTTTCGCATTAAGATTTTGTGCATCCAACCATAAAAGCGCATGGCAACCTCTGCTTCCCTCTGCGAAGGGCCTATCTTTTATCATTATATTCTACCTTATGCAAGAGTCATGGTGATTTTCACCCTTCCTTTTTACACTTTATCCTTTGGCAAGCACAGTATGTTGGAAAGATCCTGGTATATATGGCTAATTGGATGTGAGTTTTCATGAACTATTACTATTGACATTACCCTTGAGGTAAAACGTTGGGAGGCAAGACTATAAGCCCCTATCTTTCTCTGTATCCGATTAAAACTCCACACCCATAAGTATTGCGTGATTGTCAGCAACTGTGAAAGATTATATGATAGTTGAGTATGTGGACTTGCTGAAAAGCTCTTATACATTGACTCTTTCCTATGTTATGATAAATTGCAATTGCTTCAATGGCCCAGATTGTAGTTTGTTAGTTTTCAATGAAGTTTATGATTCATACCTGATATTGTGATTGAATTATTACTCTAGCATTAGAGATCATATGACAAAAAATATATAAGTTGTTGTTATAACAATGATCATTATGCCCTCATGTAACGCCCTCGATGCGGCTATATCTCCCACGTGTTGAAGCACGACTTAGAGGCATAACCGCATTGAAAGCAATGTCGCAAGTGAGGTAATCTTCACACAACCCATGTAATACACAAGGGAAAGAGATACATAGTTGGCTTACAATCGCCACTTCACACAATTACATGAATAAAGCATTACAACATCCAGATACAATCAAGGTCCGACTACGGAACCAAAATAAAAGAAGACTACCCCAAATGCTACACAGATCCCCGATCGTCCCAACTGGGCTCCACTACTGATCAACTGGAACAAAACAACACAAGGACAAGATCTTCATCGAGCTCCTCCTTGAGCTTGGTTGTGTCACCTGCACGGTTCAATGGCACCTGCAAACTAGTTTTGGAAGTATTTGTGAGTCACGGGGACTCAGCAATCTCACACCCTCACGATCAAGACTATTTAAGCTTATAGGTAAGGTAAAAGGCATGAGGTGGAGCTGCAGCAAGCGACTAGCATATTTGGTGGCTAACAACGCAAATGAGAGCGAGAATAGGAGGAAAAAGCATGGTCGAAGAACTATGATCAAGAAGTGATCCTAGGACAACCTACGTCAAACATAACTCCAACACCGTGTTCACTTCTCGGACTCCGCCGAGAAGAGACCGTCACGGTTACACACGCGGTTGATGTATTTTAATTAAGGTCAACTTCAGGTTTTCTACAACCGTACATTAACAAATTCCCATCTGCCCATAACCGCGGGCACGACTTTCGAAAGTTCAAATCCCTGCAGGGGTGTCCCAACTTAGCCCATCACAAGCTCTCACAGTCAATGAAGGATATTCCTTCTCCCAATACAATCCGATCAGGCTCGGCATCCCGGTTACAAGACATCCTCGACAATGGTAAAACAAGTCTAGCAAAGCCACCTAGATGTGCCGACAAATCCCGATAGGAGTTGCACATATCTCGTTCTCAGGTCACACCGGATAGGTCAAGCTACGAGTAAAACCAGCCCTCGAGTTGCCCCGAGGTGGCCTCGCAGGCTGCCCATTTCGGACCAACACTCAGAGGAGCACTGGCCCCGGGTGGGGGGGGGTTAAATAAAGATGACCCTTGAGTCTGCAGAACCCAAGGGAAAGAAAAGGCTATGTGGCGAATGGTAAAACCAATGTTGGGCATTGCTGGAGGAGTTTTATTCAAGGCGAACTGTCAAGGGGTTCCCATTATAACCCAACCGCGTAAGGAACGCAAAATCCGGGAACATAACACCGATATGACGGAAACTAGGGCGGCACAAGTGGAACAAAACACCAGGCATAAGGCCGAGCCTTCCACCCTTTACCATATAGATACATTAATTAAATAAGAGATATTGTGATATCCCAACAAATATCCATGTTCCAAACATGGAACAAGCTCCAATCTTCCCCTGCAACTAACAACGCTATAAGAGGGGCTGAGCAAAGCAGTAACATAGCCAAACAATGGTTTGCTAGGACAAGGTGGGTTAGAGGCTTGGCTCAACAATATGGGAGGCATGATAAGCAAGTGGTAGGTATCGCAGCATAGGCATAGCAAAAGAGCGAGCATCTAAGCAAGCAAAGATAGAAGTGATTTCGAGGGTATGGTCATCTTGCCTGAAATCCCGCAAGGAAGAAGAACGAGTCCATGAAGAAGACAAACGGACGTATTCGAACGGGTCCTCACAAACGCGACGTTAACGGAACTAACCCGAAGAAGCAACACCGGAAAGAAGCACACAACATAGTAAACAACCAGCACACGGACATGGTATGATATGTGAGATGCGGCATGTGATGCATATGCATGATTTGGAGAGGAATGATTGAACGTGGCCTCAACATGCAAAATCCAAGAGTGCCACTGGAAAGGTGAGGTGATTTCAGTCAAAATCGATATAAAGATCACCGGAATCGGATGCACGGTTTGAAAATGGCAAGCAAAACAAATATGACACCGATCTGCGATAATCAGCAAGTAGCCATCTAAATGCATCAAGATAAATATGCTAGAGCACTCAAACATAGCAACAAAATACACGGAAGGAATCCACCCATGATGCTTGACAAAATATGAACACTAAGCTATGGCTAATTCACTCATTAACAGGTTCAAACAAGCATGGCAAAAGTGCAAAAGATTACTGGTTTCAAACTTAGTGAAATTAACAGCATGTCAGGAATTTATTATCAGGAAGCACACTTTAGAGCATGAACACTACAAGCTACAGGAACTAAACATGGCAAAGCAAGGCATGGCATGAAGCTACTCAAAGCACTTAACAAAAGTCCCTTAGTGACCATGAGCCAAAAGGGATCAGATAATACAATTGCAAGCATGTGAACATAGCAAAAATATAAACAGATTCAGACTTGGTGAAAAACTGGAGCATGCAAAACAGTTAACGAGTAGGCATGTTTACGAGCTCGATGCACTCACTACAAAGCAAGGCAAGACAAACTAAGAATACACCCATCAAGAAGACATGGCATATAAGCTATACATGGCAGGAACAACATCATAGCATCCACGGATCAACAACAACAAGCTCGGCAAAATCGCTAAACATGTTAACAATCTGCCAGGAATATTTTATAGCAAAAGTAGAGCTCGATTGACTCAAGCTAGGTTGCTCCATAAATGCAAACAAAGACATGGATGGATAGAGCACCACAATGTTAACAAAACATCGTTACTGATCATCCTCAAAAGAGGCACGGACCACTAGGAAACAACATGAACATATGGCATAACAACAAAAACAGGACAAGGACTTCGTGAAATTCTAAGTCCCTGAAATCAGCGTTACCGATTACGCTACTTTGCAAGCTTGTGCTAGTCACCACAAATATCACAAAAATACATGGCAAGCACCTCTGTAAGGATGACATGGCATTTAACAAAACACATGTAGAGCTCAGGATCATGGCATGCACACATTAATCATGGCAAAAATGACAAAAGGCCATTTGCTGAAACAGATCTGACAAATTCATCACATAGCCCTCTTCCAACAGCATTTCGGGCATCAAGATTGCTCAAATGAAAATTATGCAATGAGGTGAAATGATGTACTCGTCGAGACGAACATTTTGATATGCTACACGCGCGAATCAAAGCTACGGATGCAGAGTTATGGCATGCAGAAAAATGCTAAAAAGTTAGGGTTTCGAGAGGAGAAGTCAACCGATCTCCCAGATCTAGATCTGGATCCACTGTAGCAGCATGAGGATCAAGGCGGGACCGGGCTCGCCGGAGCAGGGCGCCGGAGTAGGCATGCGGCGGCAGGGATGGCCATGTCCGGCCGGCCGGGGCGCTGAGGAGGAGGCCCGCGGCGGCGGGGCGCCTGGCGGCGGCGCGTCGGGGTCACGCCGGCGAAGGGCGGCACTGGCGGGAAGGAGGCGAGGCACGGCGGCAAGGACCCTCGGCGGCGGCGCGTCGGCTGAAGTGCGGCGGCGGCCGTCACGCCGGCGAGGAGGCACGGCGAAGGAGGAGGCGCGGGCGTTGTAGGCGGCGGTGGCGGCGGTTCGGGCCCCGCGGGCCTGATCCGGGCTCACGGGCCGACGGCGGGGAAACACTCCGGCGGGACAGGTGGCGCGCCGTGGTTGGCCATGGCGGGCGGCGCGATTTCGTCCGGTCCGGGACGGACATTTCCGGCGGGCGAGAGGGGAATTTTTAGGGTTTCGGGGGAAGAAGACCCGGGATTTTGAGAGGGTGACCTATTTATAGAGGTAGAGGGAGCTAGGAAGCTCCAAATGAGGTGTGGTTTGCGGCCACGCAATCGTGATAGAATGACCGAGAGGATGGAGGAAGTTTAGGTGGGTTTTGGGTCACTTTGGAAGGGTGTTGGGCTGCAACACACACGAGGCCTTTACGGTTCGTCGGTTAACCGTTGGAGTATCAAACGAAGTCCAAATGGCACGAAACTTGACAGGCGGTCTACCGGTAGTAAACCAAGGCCGCATGACAAGTCTAGGTCCAATCCGAAAATGTTTAACACCTGCACACGAAAAGAGGTAGAAAGGGACACCAGGTGACATAGGAGCGTCGGATTTCAAAACGGACAACGGGGAAAAATGCTCGGATGCATGAGACGAACATGTATGCAAATGGAATGCACCTGATGACATGATATGCAATGCATGGCACGCAAGCAATGAAAAGGCAACAACATCGAATAATTGTAGGACACCTGGCACATCGGTCTCGGGGCATTACAACACTCCACCACTACGTGAGGATCTCGTCCCGAGATCTAGAATGGCACCGGAGGGAAAACGGAAGAGGAAGAGAAGAGTTAAAACTAAGTTGCTCCTTTGACAAACGAGTGAAACCAAAGAACCTTGAAAAGGTTAAGCCATCTCGAGAAAAGAATACAACGGAGATGAATGAAGTTGAAAGCACTCTATTAGCAAAGAGGAACAAGGAAGAACAACTTTGGGCAGCACTCCGGTTGAAAAGTGTTATGAAACTTGATAAGATGGAAAGAACTTGAGCAGAGGACACAACACTCCGGTTAAATGGATAAACCAAGAAAAGAACACGATCCTGACAAAACAAGAAGATGGGTTGAAGAGAGAAACATCACAATGCCTCCGGAACAAAAGTAAGAATGGAATGGAATGAACGAAGGGAAACAAGATCTTGAGAGAGCGTGCTTACAACAAATGCTAGAACGGAGTTGTTGGAAAACCAACAACGAAAAGAGTAAGCTTGATGTGGGCTTATAGGAAACATCTCAGAATATGAGGTGACAACATGCCACTAATGGAAATGATAGATTGGAATGATATGAACAAAGAGACGAGAAATTATTTCACCAGGAGTATAAAGAAGAGCTTGGGTCCTTTATAAAGCACCATAAATAGCAACAATCCTTAGGAAAAACTTTAGGTGAAGTATAACCCAAGATAATTCCAACGAAGAGGTTGATGGATTTAAAATATCTCATACTTGATAACTTGTGAATCATGAAATATGAAGGAAAATTATCAAGAATGACATAACACCACCTCCGATGATACGGTAGAAAGAAATGCACTCCGGATTGCAAGATGAAGAATGCTTGAGCTCCTCTGAAAAGAATGTTGATGAACCCTTCGAGAAGGAATTAAATCTTTGATGAGCCATCATGAAGAAACTGTCAAAGAACTCCGATAACGAAAGGATGATGAAACGAAAGGAAAGATAAGTAGAGAACACAAGGTGAAACCTTGCGATGATTGGATGAAGCTCTGCAACGAGATAAGTTGAAACTTGGAACTCCGGAAAAGAAAAGATGAATCAAGTGAAACCAAGAATTTGATGAGCCTCCGTAATAAGTAATCGAATATACTCGATGAAACAAGAATAAGAATTACATTATGCTTATCCTTCACCAATCAAATTGATGATAAACAATGGATTTGGCACACTACTTATTCCCGTTGCAAAGGATTGAAGAGAGATATAGCATAAACTTGAGAAAGGTCTTCCACGAACCACCGATAGGATTGGAAAGAACGAATGAATTGATAAATAACCAAGGAAGAGAACTCTTGAACGAACCACCGTACGAATTGAAAAAGAACGAGTAAAAGATAAAGAAACACCAGAAAGAATTAGAGAACGAAAGTGCTTGAGAGAATTTAGATCCATGAGAACGAAGAGATTACGAGTTGATTAGAGCATCCTTGATTTAAGCACCGGTATGATTTAGAGTATGAGAGCTGAAAGCTGGAATGAATAAATCTTAGATGGTGGGCTCCGGATAATCAAACTGAAAAGACCCCTGAATTATTCCGGATGGGTGAAAAGAATTCTCACAGTCGAAAATAATTATGAGAGGATGGCAACAAACTAGAGCCACGAATCTTGAAGAGAATGAAGCAAGATATGGAGGAAAAACTCTTCTTTGGTCTTCAAATGATGAGAAAGACAATGAGAAACACCACCAAGAATTATTTAGACACTCCGGAAGAATCAAAAGCAAAGAGGTTGAGCCAATGATGAAAAGAATTTGAAAGATCTTGGAGAAAAAAACATATGACTAATGATGAATCATTCTTACGTCAAACTTGTAAATGAATTTTAAGGATATCTCCGGGGGAATTAGAAGAGTCAGGTAAGATCCTAGGAAAAGACCTGTGGGTTAGGGCCCACTCAAAATAAACACCATTGAATGATTTAGAAGATATATTGCGCCGGTTGAAATAAATGGCTTGAATGAGGTAACATCCTCGAAAGATCTTGAACGAATGTAGAGCAGAAACACGAATCTTCGGGATATCTTGAGCACTCCGGAACAATTGAATAGCGAGAAGAGGATGATTATGAGGTGCACCGGCATGAGAAAGCATTAGAAACGAGGGAAAAGGGATATGATCAACAAAGTTTGAATTGGATCCACCGGAGAAGAAAAGAATTAAGGATGATGACCTTGAAGCCCCGTTAAAAATCTTCATGAGAATCACTGGGTAAGAACATTGACGGAAAAGAATGGAGAGACTTCACATCAATAAGATGGATACTCGATTAAGAAATCCGAGTCCTTGAAGAAAAATGGGTGGGTGGGCAGGGAAAAAAAGGTAGCTTGGAGACGGATGAAACAAACACCGTTGAGAAGAACTGATACTTGATCTAGCGGATGTTGAAATGATCGGATCCACTTGAAGAGAAAACACGCCGGTTGAAAAGGATTGACATGATAGACTCGATGATCAAGAAGGATTAGTATTCGCATAGGAGTATGAGAACACCGCTTAGGAAAGCTATGGAATCAACACTTGACATCAAAGCAACTCGAATACCACAACTCAAAACAAAAACAAGGATTGGCTTGCAGAATAAGATGGAACAAACATATGATAGAGATTTCGTCTGAAGTTTTCGTGGTGGGGCCTACACGGGCTCGATCATACAGCACCATCATGTACAAGGCAATGCACATGACATACGAAGCGTCCCCAAGTCGGCATAGCCAAGGACTCTTTAAGACACACCGAGACCACTGTAAAACCAACCATGGATAGGCGGACCACTAGACGTCGAACCCCAATTTCATATCATACATCTGTCGGAAAGATATCCTAAGAGCTACTTGAATTCCCACTTATAAACTCCTGAAATTTTCCGATTATGCAATCAGGTGTTGGGGATACAGGGGAAGCATAATATCTCACCCAAAAATAACAAATCCTACATCCAGCTGTATCCATCCTTCAACACATAACCAAGAAACCTTCGGAAATCGTTTACCTCAACCTTTGAAAAGCATCTGTTATACGAGTTATGGCAATACTCTCGAACTCCCGCCCCAGTACTGGGTGGCGTCGAGGTTATCTCACCAACAACTGCATAAAAGAAATTTTCGATGTCAGCAAAACTAAACTCAGGTATTCCAGAACTGCAACGATAAAATTGTGATGACAACACCTTGGAGCTCAACTCCCTGGGACACTGCCACAACCCCTAAATGTCAGGAGGCACCAAGAACAATGTTGTCGTCACAAATCGATCGGAACGATTCCAAGATACCCGCGTGATCCTAAATTTTTTTAGTGAAATTTGAGAAGAGAAGAGTCAAAACTCTACGTCAGGATGCCTCACCAGAGCGACGAAGGGACTGAGGAGTAAAAAGAATTCCTAACTCTCCGATATATATAATCCTAAATGACTCAAAACATTTTCTAGACTCAACAACGCCAATGATTCGATCAAGCAGGGGGCTCCTAAGGTCGGGGAAGGCTCTAATACCAACTTGTAATGCCCTCAATGCGGCTATATCTCCCACATGTCGAAGCACGACTTAGAGGCATAACCGCATTGAAAGCAATGTCTCAAGTGAGGTAATCTTCACACAACCCATGTAATACACAAGGGAAAGAGATACATAGTTGGCTTACAATCGCCACTTCACACAATTACATGAATAAAGCATTACATCATCCAGACACAATCAAGGTCCGACTACGGAACCAAAATAAAAGAAGACTACCCCAAATGCTACACAGACCCCCGATTGTCCCAACTGGGCTCCACTACTGATCAACTGGAACGAAACAACACAAGGACAAGATCTTCATCGAGCTCCTCCTTGAGCTTGGTTGCGTCACCTGCACGGTTCAACGGCACCTGCAATCTGGTTTTGGAAGTATCTGTGAGCCACGGGGACTCAGCAATCTCACACCCTCGCGATCAAGACTATTTAAGCTTATAGGTAAGGTAAAAGGCATGAGGTGGAGCTGCAGCAAGTGACTAGCATATTTGGTGGCTAACAACACAAATGAGAGCGAGGAGAGGAGGCAAAAGCACGGTCGAACAACTATGGTCAAGAAGTGATCCTAGAACAACCTACGTCAAACATAACTCTAATACCGTGTTCACTTCCCGGACTCCGCCGAGAAGAGACCATCACGGTTACACAAGCGGTTGATGTATTTTAATTAAGGTCAACTTCAGGTTTTCTACAACCGGACATTAACGAATTCCCATCTGCCCATAACCGCGGGCACGGCTTTCGAAAGTTCAAATCCCTACAGGGGTGTCCCAACTTAACCCATCACAAGCTCTCACGGTCAATGAATGATATTCCTTCTCCCAAGACAATCCGATCAGGCTCGGCATCCCGGTTACAAGACATCCTCGACAATGGTAAAACAAGTCCAGCAAAGCCACCCAGATGTGCTGACAAATCCCGATAGGAGCTGCCCATATCTCGTTCTCAGGGCACATCGGATAGGTCAAGCTACGAGTAAAACCAGCCCTCGAGTTGCCCCGAGGTGGCCCCGCAGGCTGCCCATTTCGGACCAACACTCAGAGGAGCACTGGCCCGGGGGGGGGGGGGGGTTAAATAAAGATGACCTTGAGTCTGCAGAACCCAAGGGAAAGAAAAGGCTAGGTGGCGAATGGTAAAACCAATGTTGGGCATTGCTGGAGGAGTTTTATTCAAGGCGAACTGTCAAGGGGTTCCCATTATAACCCAACCGCGTAAGGAACGCAAAATCCGGGAACATAACACCGATATGACGGAAACTAGGGCGGCACGAGTGGAACAAAACACCAGGCATAAGGCCGAGCCTTCCACCCTTTACCAAGTATATAGATGCATTAATTAAATAAGATATATTGTGATATACCAACAAATATCCATGTTCCAAACATGGAACAAGCTCCAATCTTCACCTGCAACTAACAACGCTATAAGAGGGGCCGAGCAAAGCGGTAACATAGCCAAACAATGGTTTGCTAGGACAAGGTGGGTTAGAGGCTTGACTGAACAATATGGGAGGCATGATAAGCAAGTGGTAGGTATCGCAGCATAGGCATAGCAAAAGAGCGAGCATCTAAGCAAGCAAAGGTAGAAGTGATTTCGAGGGTATGGTCATCTTGCCTGAAATCCCGCAAGGAAGAAGAACGAGTCCATGAAGAAGACAAACGGACGTAGTCGAACGGGTCCTCACAAACGCGACGTTAACGGAACCAACCCGAAGAAGCAACACCGGAAAGAAGCACACAACATAGTAAACAACCAACACACGAACATGGTATGATATGCGGGATGCGGCATGTGATGCATATGCATGATTTGGAGAGGAATGATTGAACCTGGCCTCAACTTGGAAATCCAAGAGTGCCACTGGAAAGGTGAGGTGATTTCAGTCAAAATCGATATAAAGATCACCAGAATCGGATGCACGGTTTGAAAATGGCAAGCAAAACAAATATGGCACTGGTCTGCGATAATCAACAATTAGCCATCTAAATGCATCAAGATAAATATGCTAAAGCACTCAAACATAACAACAAAATACATGGCAGGGATCCACCCATGATGCTTGACAAAAGATGAACAGTGAGCTACGGCTAATTCACTCATTAACAGGTTCAAACAAGCATGGAAAAAGTGCAAAAGATTACTGGTTTCAGACTTAGTGAAATTAACAGCATGTCAGGAATTTATTATCAGGAAGCACACTTTAGAGCATGAAAACTACAAGCTACAGGAACTTAACATGGCAAAGCAAGGCATGGCATGAAGCTACTCAAAGCACTTAACAAAAGTCCCTTAGTGACCATGAGCCAATAGGGATCAGATAATACAATTGCAAGCATGTGAACATAGCAAAAACATAAACAGATTCAGACTTAGTGAAAAACTGGAGCATGCAAAACAGTTAACGAGTAGGCATGTTTACGAGCTCGATGCCCTCAGTACAGAGCAAGGCAAGACAAACTAAGCATACACCCATCAAGATGACATGGCATATAAGCTATACATGGCAGGAACAACATCATAGCATCCACGGATCAACAACAACAAGCTCGGCAAAATCGCTAAACATGTTAACAATCTGCCAGGAACATTTTATAGCAAAAGTAGAGCTCGATTGACTCAAGCTAGGTTGCTCCATAAATGCAAACAAAGACATGGATGGATAGAGCACCACAATGTTAACAAAACATCGTTACTGATCATCCTCAAAAGAGGCACGGACCACTAGGAAACAACATGAACATATGGCATAACAACAAAAACAGGACAAGGACTTAGTGAGATTCTAAGTCCCTGAAATCAGCATTACCGATTATGCTACTTTACAAGCTTGTGCTAGTCACCACAAATATCACAAAAATACATGGCAAGCACCTCTCTAAGGATGGCATGGCATTTAACAAAACACATGTAGAGCTCAGGATCATGGCATGCACACATTAATCATGGCAAAAATGACAAAAGGCCATTTGCTGAAACAGATCTGACAAATTCATCACATAGCCCTCTTCCAACAGCATTTTGGGCATCAAGATTGCTTAAATGAAAATGATGCAATGAGATGAAATGATGTACTCGTCGAGACGAACATTTTGGTATGCTACACGCGCGAATCGGAGCTACGGATGCAGAGTTATGGCATGTAGAAAAATGCTAAAAAGTTAGGGTTTCGAGAGGAGAAGTCAACCGATCTCCTAGATCTAGATCTAGATCCACTGTAGCAGCATGAGGATCAAGGCGGGACCGGGCTCGCCGGAGCAGGGCGCCGGAGTAGGCATGCGGCGGTGCGGATGGCCAAGTTCGGTCGACCGGGGCGCTGAGGAGGAGGCCCGCGGCGGCGGGGCGCCTGGCGGCGGCGCGTCGGGGTCACGCCAGCAAAGGGCGGCGCCGGCGGGAAGGAGGCGCGGCGCGGCGGCGAGGACCCTCAGCGGCGGCGTGTCGACTGAAGTGCAGCGGCGGCCGTCACGCCGGCGAGGAGGCGCGGCGAAGGAGGAAGCGCGGGCGCTGTAGGCGGCGGTTCGGGCCCCGCGGGCCTGATCCGGGCTCGCGGGCCGGCGGTGGGGAAACAGTCCGGCGGGACAGGTGGCGTGCCGTGGTTGGCCGTGGCGGGCGGCGCGATTTCGTCCGGTCCGGGACGGACATGTTCGACGGGCGAGAGGGGAATTTTTAGGGTTTCGGGGGAAGAAGACCCGGGATTTCGAGAGGGTGACCTATTTATAGAGGTAGAGGGAGCTAGGAAGCTCCAAATGAGGTGTGGTTTGCGGCCACGCGATCGTGATCGAACGACCGAGAGGATGGAGGAAGTTTAGGTGGGTTTTGGGCCACTTTGGAAGGGTGTTGGGCTGCAACACACACGAGGCCTTTACGGTTCCTCGGTTAACCGTTGGAGTATCAAACGAAGTCCAAATGGCTCCAAATGATGCAATGAGATGAAATGATGTACTCGTCGAGACAAACATTTTGATATGCTACACGTGCGAATCGGAGCTACGGATGCAGAGTTATGGCATGCGGAAAAATGCTAAAAAGTTAGGGTTTCGAGAGGAGAAGTCAACCGATCTCCCAGATCCAGATCTGGATCCACTATAGCAGCACGAGGATCGAGGCAGGTGCGGACTCGCCGGAGCAGGGCGCCGGAGTAGGCATGCGGCGGCGGGGATGGCCAAGTCCGGCCGGCCGGGACGCTGAGGAGGAGGCCCGCGGCGGCGTGGCACCTGGCGGCGGTGCGTCGGGGTCACGCCGGCGAAGGGCGGCGCCGGCGGGAAGGAGGCGAGGCGCGGCGGTGAGGAACCTCGGCGGCGGCACGTCGGCTGAAGTGCGGCGGCGGCCTTCATGCCGGCGAGGAGGCGCGGTGAAGAAGGAGGCGCGAGCGCTGTAGGCGGCGGTGGCGGCGGTTCGGGCCCCGTGGGCCTGATCTGGGCTCGCAGGCCGGCGGCGGGGAAACAGTCCGGCGGGACAGGTGGCGTGTCGTGGTTGGCCGCAGCGGGCGGCGCGATTTCGTTCGGTCCGGGACGGACATGTCCGGCGGGCGAGAGGGGAATTTTTAGGGTTTCGGGGGAAGAAGACCCGGGATTTCGAGAGGGTGACCTATTTATAGAGGTAGAGGGAGCTAGGAAGCTCCAAATGAGGTGTGGTTTGCGGCCACGCGATCGTGATCGAACGATCAAGAGGATGGAGGAAGTTTAGGTGGGTTTTGGGCCACTTTGGAAGGGTGTTGGGCTGCAACACACACGAGGCCTTTACGGTTCCTCGGTTAACCATTGGAGTATCAAACGAAGTCCAAATGGCACGAAACTTGACAGGCGGTCTACCGGTAGTAAACCAAGGCTGCATGACAAGTCTCGGTCCAATCCGAAAACGTTTAACACCCGCACACGAAAAGAGGTAGAAAGGGACACCGGGTGACATAGGAGCGCCGGATTTCAAAACGGACAACGGGGAAAATGCTCAGATGCATGAGACGAACATGTATGCAAATGAAATGCACCTGATGACATGATAATGCATGGCATGCAAGCAATGACAAGGCAACAACAGCGAATAACTGGAGGACACCTGGCACATCGGTCTCGGGGCGTTACACCTCATGTCCGTATTCTATTTTTATTGACACCTTCATCTCTAAACATGTGGACATATTTTTCAATTTCGGCTTTTCGCTTGAGGACAACCGAGGTCTAAGCTTGGGGGAGTTGATACGTCCATTTTGCATCATGCTTTTATATCAATATTTATTGCATTATGGGATGTCATTTCACATTATGTCACAATACTTATGGCTATTCTCTCTCATTTTATAAGGTTTACAAAAGGAGGGAGAATGCCGGCAGCTGGAATTCTGGGCTAGAAAAGGAGCTAATATTAGAGACCTATTCTGCACAACTCCAAAAGTCCTGAAACTCCACGGAACACCTTATAATAAATAATAAAAAAATCCTTGCCAAAGATGAAGACCAGGGGGCCCACACCCTTCTCACGAGGGTGGGGGCGCGCCCCCTGCCTCGTGGGCCCCCTGGTGGCTCTTCGATGACCATCTTCTCCTATATGAAGTCTTTCGTCGAGAAAAAAATAAGAATCAACCTTTCGGGATGAAACTCCACCGCCACGAGGCGGAACCTTCGCGGATCCAATCTAGAGCTCCGGCAGAGCTGTTCTGCCGGGGAAACTTCCCTCCCGGAGGGGGAAATCATTGCCATCGTCATGACCAATGCTCCTCTCATTGGGAGAGGGCAATCTCCATCAACATCTTCATCAGCACCATCTCATCTCAAAACCCTAGTTCATCTCTTGTATCCGATTCTTGTCTTCAAGTCCGGGATTGGTGCTAGTAGGTTGCTAGTAGTGTTAATTACTCCTTGTAGTTGATGCTAGTTGGTTTAATTGGTGGAAGATCATATGTTCAGATCCTTTATGCATATTAATACCCCTCTGATTTTGAACATGTTTATGCTTTGTGAGTAGTTACGTTTGTTCCCGAGGACAAGGGAGAAGTCTTTCTATTAGTAGTCATGTGAATTTGGTATTCGTTCGATATTTTGATGAGATGTATGTTGTCTAGCCTCTAGTGCTGTTATGTGAACGTCGACTACATAACACTTCACCATTATTTGGGCCTAGAGGAAGGCATTGGGAAGTAATAAGTAGATGATGGGTTGCTAGAGTGACAGAAGCTTAAGCCCTAGTTTATGCGTTGCTTCGTAAGGGGATGATTTGGATCCATATGTTTCATGCTATGGTTAGGTTCACCTTAATACTTTTGTTGTAGTTGCGGATGCTTGCAATATAGGTTAATCATAAGTGGGATGCTTGTTCAAGTAAGAACAGCACCCAAGCACCGGTCCACCCACATATCAAATTATCAAAGTACCGAACGCGAATCATATGAACGTGATGAAAACTAGCTTGACGATATTCCCATGTGTCCTCGGGAGCGCTTTGCCTTATATAAGAGTTTGTCCAGGCTTGTCCTTTGCTACAAAAAGGATTGGGCCACCTTGCGACACTTTATTTACTTTTGTTACTTGTTGCTCGTTACAAATTATCTCATTACAAAACTATCTGTTACCACTTATTTCAGTACTTGCAGTGAATACCTTGCTGAAAACCGTTTATCATTTCCTTCTGCTCCTCATTGGGTTCGACACTCTTACTTATCGAAAGGACTACGGTAGATCCCCTATACTTGTGGGTCATCAGTTATCAAAACGAAGTATTACGCACATGCTCCTAGGGGGATAGATTGGTAGGAAAAGACCATCGCTCGCCCCCGACCGCCACTCATAAGGAAGACAATCAATAAATAAATCATGCTCCGACTTCATCACATAACGGTTCACCATACGTGCATGCTACAGGAATCACAAATTTCAACACAAGTATTTCTGAAATTCACAACTACTCAACTAGCATGACTCTAATATCACCATCTCCATATCTCAAAACAATTATCAAGTATCAAACTTCTCATAGTATTCAATGCACTTCTATGAATTTTTTATATTATTCCTTAAAGCAAATTTCCATGTTGTTCTAAAGGACTCTCAAAATAATATAAGTGAAGCATGAGAGATCAATTATTTCGATAAAATAAAACCACCGCCATGCTCTAAAAGATATAAGTGAAGCAAGAGCAAAAACTATATAGCTCAAAAGATATAAGTTAAGCACATAGAGTATTCTAATAAATTTCAAATATTGTGAGTCTCTCTCAAAAGGTGTGTACAGCAAGGATGATTGTTGTAAACTAAAAATCAAGGACTCAAATCATACAAGATGCTCCAAGCAAAACACATATCATGTGGTGAATAAAAATATAGCTCCAAGTAAAGTTACCGATAGACGAGGACAAAAGAGGGGATGCCTTCCGGGGCATCCCCAAGCTTAGGCTTTTTTGTGTCCTTGAATTTTACCTTGGGGTGCCATGGGCATCCCCAAGATTAGGCTCTTGCCACTTCTTGTTCCATAATCCATCAAATCTTTACCCAAAACTTGAAAACTTCACAACACAAAACTTAACAAGAAAATCTCGTGAGCTCCGTTAGCGAAAGAAAAAAAAACACCACTTCAAGGTACTGTAATGAACTCATTATTTATTTATATTGGTTTTAAACCTACTGTATTCCAACTTCTCTATGGTTTATAAACTCTTTTACTAGCCATAGATTCATCAAAATAAGCAAACAACACACGAAAAACAGAATCTGTCAAAAACAGAACAGTCTGTAGTAATCTATAACTAACGCAAACTTCTGGAACCCCAAAAATTCTAAAATAAATTTCTGGACGTGAGGAATTTATATATTAATCATATGAAAAAAGAATTAACTAAATAGAACTCTCCAATAAAAAATTGCAGCAATTCTTGTGAGCGCTAAAGTTTATGTTTTTTATAGCAAGTTCAAAAAGACTTTCCCCAAGTCTTCCCAACGGCTCACTTGGCACAAACACTAATTAAACAAAAAAAACACAACCAAAACAGAGGCTAGATAAATTATTTATTGAATAAAATCAAGGAAAAATATTGGGTTGTCTCCCAACAAGCACTTTTCTTTAAAGCCTTATAGCTAGGCATAAGATTTCAACGACGCTCACATGAAAGAAAAGAATTGAAGCACAAAGAGAGCATCATAAAACACGTGACAAACACATCTGAGTCTAACATACTTCTTATGCATAGGCATATTATAGGCAAAAAAATTATCAAGGCAAGCAAAAACTAGCATATGCAAGTAAGCGGAAAGAAACAATACTAGCAATCTCAACATAACGAGAGGTAATTTAGTAACATGAAAATTTCTACAACCATGTTTTCCTCTCTCATAATAATTACATGTAGGGTCATAAGAAAATTCAACAATATAGCTATCACAAAACATATTCTTAACACGATCCACGTGTATGAAAAGTTGACACTCTTCCAAAATAGTGGGATTAACATTAACTAAAGTCATGACCTCTCCAAACCCACTTTTATCAAAAACTTCATAAGATTGAACATTCTCCAAATATGTGGGCTCTAAAGTTGACACTCTTCCAAACCCACTTTCAATATTATTGCAAACATTATAATGAATCTCATATTCATCATGGGGCTTAAATAAATTTTCAAGATCATAAGAAGAATCACCCAATCATGATCATTGCAACAAGTAGTAGACATAACAAAACTAGCATCCCCAAGCTTAGGGTTTTGCATATTATAAGCACAATTGACATTCATAGAATTTATACTATCATCATTGCAATCATGCTTTCTATTCAAATACCCATCGTGAATCACTCCATAACTTCATCATAATTTTCAGATTCATGAATTTCAATCAAAACTTCATAAAGATAATCTAGTGCGCAAAACTCACTAGCAATTGGTTCATCATAATTGGATCTCTTAAAAAGATTAGCAAGCGGATGAGGATCCATAGATCTTAGGTTCTCTGTTTAGCAATCAATAAACAATTATTTCCAACCAAACGAGCAAACGAGCCAAGTAAGAGATCAAAGCAAATGGAAAGACGAACAGAAGAAGGGCGAATAAAACGGCAAGGGTGAAGTGGGGGAGAGGAAAACGAGAGGCAAATGGCAAATAATGTAATGTGAAGGGTACTTGGTATGTCTTGACTTGGCGTAGATCCCCCGGCAACGGCGCCAGAAATCCTTCTTGCTACCTCTTGAGCACTGCGTTGGTTTTCCCTTGAAGAGGAAAGGGTGATGCAGTAAAGCAGCGTAAGTATTTCCCTCAGTTTTTGAGAACCAAGGTATCAATCCAGTAGGAGACCACGCGCGAGTCACCTCATACCTAGATAAACAAATAAGAACCTCGCAATCAACGCGATAAAGGGGTTGTCAATCCCTTCACGGCCACTTGCAAGAGTGAGATCTAATAGAGATAATAATAATAAGATAAATATTTTTGGTATTTTTAAGATATAGATTGAAAGTAAAGATTGCAAAATAAAATAGACGGGAAACTTGTATGATGGAAAATAGACCCGGGGCCATACGTTTCACTAGTGGCTTCTCTCAAGATAGCATAAGTATTACGGTAGGTGAACAAATTACTGTCGAGTAATTGATAGAAACGCGAATAATTATGAAAATATCTAGGCATGATCATGTATATAGCCATCACGTCCGCGACAAGTAGACCAAAACGATTCTGCATCTACTACTATTACTCGACACATCGACCGCTATCCAGCATGCATCTAGAGTATTAAGTTCATAAGAACAGAGTAACGCCTTAAGCAAGATGACATGATGTAGAGGGATAAACTCATGCTATATGATATAAACCCCATCTTTTTATCCTCGATGGCAACAATACAATACGTGTCGTTTCCCCTACTGTCACTGGGATCGAGCACCGTAAGATTGAACCCAAAGCTAAGCACTTCTCCCATTGCAAGAAAGATCAATCTAGTAGGCCAAACCAAACTGATAATTCAAGGAGGCTTGCAAAGATAAACCAATCATACATAAAAGAATTCAGAGGAGAATCAAATATTGTTCATAGATAATCTGGATCATAAACCCACAATTCATCGGATCTCGACAAACACACCGCAAAAGGAGATTACATCGAATAGATCTCCAAGAGAATCAAGGAGAACTTTGTATTGAGATCCAAAGAAAGAGAAGAAGCCATCTAGCTACAAGCTATGGACCCGAAGGTCTGAAGTAAAGTACTCAAACATCACCGGAGGGGCCATGGAGTTGATGTAGAGGCCCTCCGTGATCAATGCCCCCTCCGGCGGAGCTTCGGAAAAGGCCCCAAATGGGATCTCTCGGGTACAGAAGGTTGCGACGGTGGAATTAGGTTTTCGTGGTGCTCCTGGATGTTTGCAGGGTACGTGGACTTATATAGGAGGAAGAAGTAGGTCGGTGGAGCAACGAGGGGCCTACGAGGGTGGAGGGTGCGCCCCTGCCTCGTGGCCACCTCGATTGTTTCTTGATGCCCACTCCAAGTCTCCTGGATCACGTTTGTTGAGAAAATCACGTTCCTGAAGGTCTCATTACATTTGGACTTCGTTTGATATTCCTTTTCTGCGAAACACTGAAATAGGCAAAAAACAACAATTTGGGCTGGGCCTCTAGTTAATAGTTTAGTCCCAAAAATGATATAAAAGTGTAAAATAAAGCCCATTAACATCCAAAACAGATAATACAATAGCATGGAGCAATCAAAAATTATAGATACGTTGGAGATGTATCAGCTGGAAAAGGAGCAAATATTATAGACCTATTCTGCACATCTCCAAAAGTCCTAAAACTCCATGGGAGCACTTTTCAGAATAAAAAAAAATATTGGGCGCAAGAAGTACCAGAGGGGGGCCACCCACCAGCCATGAGGGTGGGGGTGCGCCCCTGCCTTGTGGGCCCCCTGGTGGCCCTCTGATGCCCATCTTCTGCTATATGAGGTCTTTCGTCCGAGAAAAAATAATAAGAAAGATTTGGGGAAGAAACTCCGCCGCCACGAGGCGGAACCTTGGCGGAACCAATCTAGGGCTCCGGCAGAGCTGTTCTGCCGGGGAAACTTCCCTCCGAGAGGGGGAAATCATCACCATCGTCATCACCAACGATCCTCTCATTGGCAGGGGGTCAATCTCCATCAACATCTTCACCATCACCATCTCATCTCAAACCCTAGTTCATCTCTTGTATCCAATCTCTGTATCCAAACCTCAGATTGGTACCTGTGGGTTGCTAGTAGTGTTGATTACTCCTTGTAGTTGATGCTAGTTGGTTTACTTGGTGGAAGATCATATGTTCAGATCCATTATGCATATTAATACCCCTCTGATTATGAACAAGAATATGCTTTGTGAGTAGTTACGTTTGTTCCTGAGGACATGGGAGAAGTCTTGCTATAAGTAGTCATGTAAATTTGGTATTCGTTCGATATTTTGATGAGATGTATGTTGTCTTTCCTCTAGTGGTGTTATGTGGACGTCGACTACATGACACTTCACCATTGTTTGGGCCTAGAGGAAGGCATTGGGAAGTAATAAGTAGATGATGGGTTGCTAGAGTGACAGAAGGTTAAACCCTAGTTTATAAGTTGCTTCATAAGTGGCTGATTTGGATCCATATGTTTCATGCTATGGTTAGGTTTACCTTAATACTTCTTTTGTAGTCGCGGATGCTTGCAATAGGGGTTAATCATAAGTGGGATGCTTGTCCATGTAAGGACAGCACCCAAGCACCGGTCCACCCACATATCAAATTATCAAAGTACCGAACGTGAATCATATGAACGTGATGAAAACTAGCTTGACGATAATTCCCATGTGTCCTCGGGAGCGCTTTCCTTCATATAAGAGTTTGTCCAGGCTTGTCCTTTGCTACAAAAAGGATTGGGCTATCTTGCTGCACCTTATTTACTTTTATTACTTGTTGCTCATTACAATTTATCTTATCACAAAACTATCCTTTACCGATAATTTCAGTGCTTGCAGAGAATACCTTGCTGACAACCGCTTATCATTTCCTTCTACTCCTCATTGGGTTTGACACTCTTACTTATCGAAAAGGCTACAATAGATCCCCTACACTTGTGGGTCATCAGGTGCCCCCTCCACATATTTCCACCTCGGTCATATTGTCGTAGTGCTTAGGCGAAGCCCTGCGTCGGTAACTTCATCATCACCATCACCACGCCGTCGTGCTGACTAAACTCTCCCTCGGCCTCAGCTGGATCTAGAGTTCGAGGGACGTCACCGAGCTGAACGTGTGTAGATCGCAGAGGTGCCGTGCATTCGGTACTTGATCGGTTGGATTGTGAAGACGTTCGACTACATCAACCGCGTTGCTTAACGCTTCCGCTTTCGGTCTATGAGGGTACGTAGACACACTCTCCCCTCTCATTGCTATGCATCTCCTAAATAGATCTTGCGTGATCGTAGGAAGTTTTTTGAAATACTGCATTCCCCAACAGTGGCATCCGAGCCAGGTCTATGCGTAGATGTTATATGCACGAGTAGAACACAAAGGAGTTGTGGGCGTGGGTATATAGATATTGCTTGTCGTCACTAGTTGTTTCTTGATTCGGCGGTATTGTTGGATGAAGCGGCCTGGACCAACATTACATGACCGCGTTCATGAGACTGGTTCTACCGACGTGCTTTACACACATGTGGCTGGCGGGTGTCTGTTTCTCCAACTTTAGTTGAATCGGATTCAATGAACATGGTTCTTTCTGAAAATCAAAAATCAATCACTATACCACGATGTGGTTTTTATGCCGTAGGTAAGAACGGTTCTTGCTAGAAGCCTGTAGCAGCCACGTAAAACTTGCAACAACAAAGTAGAGGACATCTAACTTGTTTTTGTAGGGCATGTTGTGATGTGATATGGTCAAGATGTGATGATATATAATTTGTTGTGTGAGATGATCATGTTTTGTAACAGTTATCGGCAACTGGCAGGAGCCATATGGTTGTTGCTTTATTGTATGAAATGCAATCGCCATGTAATTGCTTTACTTTATCACTAAGTGGTAGCGATAGTCGTAGAAGCAATAGTTGGCGAGACGACAATGATGCTACGATGGAGATCAAGGTGTCATGCCGGTGACGATGGTGATCATGACGGTGCTTTGGAGATGGAGATCAAAGGCACAAGATGATGATGGCCATATCATATCACTTATTTTGATTGCATGTGATGTTTATCCTTTATGCATCTTATTTTGCTTAGTACAATGGTAGCATTATAACATGATCTCTCACTAAATTTCAAGGTACAAGTGTTCTCCCTGAGTATGCAATGTTTCTACAGTTCGTTGTGCTGAGACACCATGTGATGATCGGGTGTGATAAGCTCTACGTTCACATACAACGGGCACAAGCCAGTTTTGCACACGCAGAATACTCAGTTTAAACTTAACGAGCCTAGCATATGCAGATATGGCCTCGGAACACTGAGACCGAAAGGTCGAGCGTGAATCATATAGTAGATATGATTAACATAGTGATGTTCACCATTGAAAACTACTCCATCTCACGTGATGATCGGACATGGTTTAGTTGATATGGATCACGTAATCACTTAGATGATTAGAGGGATGTCTATCTAAGTGGGAGTTCTTAAGTAATATGATTAATTGAACTTAAATTTATCATGAACTTAGTCCTGATAGTATTTGCATATCTATGTTGTAGATCTATTGCTCGCGTATAGGTTCCCCATTTTATTTATGATATGTTCCTAGAGAAAACTATGTTGAAAGATGTTAGTAGCAATGACGCGGACTAGCTCTGTGATCTGAGGATTATCCTCATTGCTGCACAGAAGAATTATGTCCTTGATGCACCGCTAGGTGACGTACCTATTGCAGGAGCAGAGGCAGATGTTATGAACGTTTGGCAAGCTACGTGATAGTTTAGTGTGCCATGCTTTACGGCTTAGAACCGGGACTTCAAAAACTTTTTGAACGCCACAGAGCATATAAGATGTTCCAAAATTAGTATTTCAGACTCATGCCCGTGTCGAGAGGTATGATACCTTTGACAGTAGTTGGCCTACAAGATGGAGGAGAATAGCTCAACCAGTGAGCATGTGCTCAGATTGTCTGGGTACTACAATTGTTTGAATCAAGTGGGAGTTAATCTTCCAGATAAGATAGTGATTGATAGAGTTCTCTAGTGACTATCACCAAGTTACTGGAACTTAGTCATGAACTATAATATGCAAGGGATGACGTAAAACGATTCCTGAGCTCTTCGCGATGCTGAAATCGGCGAAGGTAGAAATCAAGAAAAGCATCAAGTGTTAATGGTTGACAAGACCACTGGTTTCAAGTAAAAGGGCAAGGGGAAGAAAGGGAACTTCAAGAAGAATGGCAAGCAAGTTGCTATTCCCATGAAGAAGCCCAAAGCTAGACCCAAGCCTGAAACTAAGTGCTTCTACTGCAAAGGAAATGGTCACTAGAAGGATGGCAAAGTGAAAAAAAGTATATATGATATACATGTTATTGATGTGTACTTTACTAGTGTTCATGGTAGCCCCTAGGTATTTGATACTGGTTCAGTGGCTATGATTAGTAACTTGAAACAAGAGTTACAAAATGAACAGAGACTAGCTGAGGGCGAGGTGACGATGTGTGTTGGAAGTAATTCCAAGGTTGATAAGATCACCATCGCACACTCCCTTTACCTTCGAGATTAGTGTTGAACCTAAAATAAATGTTATTTGCTGTTTGCATTGAGCATAATATGATTGGATCATATTTATTGCAATACAGTTATTCATTTAAGTCAAAGAATAATTGTTATTCTGTTTAGATGAATAAAACCTTCTGTGGTCATACAGCCAAGGTGAATGGTTTATTGAATCTCGATAGTAGTGATACACATATTCACAGTATTGAAGCCAAAAGATATAAGTTTAATAATGATAGTGCAACTTATTTGTGGCACTACCGTTTAGGTCATATTGGTGTAGAGCGCATGAAGAAACCCCATGCTGATGGGCTTTTGGAATCACTTGATTATGAATCACTTGATGCTTGCGAACCATGCCTCATGGGCAAGATGACTAAGACTCCATTCTCCGGAACAATGGAGCGAGCAATAGAATTATTGTAAATAATACATACTGATGTATGCGGTCTGATGAGTGTTGATGCTCACGGCGGGTATCCGTCGGCGTTCTGGGAACGGGGGTCCCCAGACTTGCCTGCCTGCGGCCTACGGCGTGGCTCAAGTGGTGGCCTAGCGCGGCCCATCTTCATCAGGTCAAGCTCAAGACCCTCGCGAGGGGCCAAGCCTCGCGGGGCGGATGATAGGAAGCTTCCTCAGAGGTAGCCTCATCAGGCAGGCTCGCGAGGAGGCGGAGAGATCAAGGCAAGGGTGCCTCACGAGGCGCCCATGACGCAAGCCATGACGATCGAGACTAGGCGGGTGCCGGCCTACACAGTGTCCTTGTTTCCCCTTTGGTGCAAAGGGGGCAAGCACAGGCCAAGGCATCGGGCAAAGGTTACCATTCCGTTGCAACGAGACCAAGACCAACAGAGCGGCAGGACGGAGGTCACCGTGGAGCCCAAGACAGCGTCATCACCAGTGCTTTTGGCAGCCGAAGACCACCTTTGGTCAGGATAACTTGTACTAGATGTTCGCCTCCAAAATGGCCAATTGTTGGTGCCCTTCCCGCTCATTATTTGGGGAGAGGCCCAGGGCCTCTATAAACAGAGCTAGCCACCACAGAGGAAGGGGGATCGACACACCTAGACAGCTAGAGATCTGGTAGAACCCCAGTAGAGAGAGAGAGGCGACTGAACTCATCAATGCGGTTCATCGCACCAGCTCAAGAACACCTCTCGCGAGGCTGTTCTTCCCTTGTGCTGTTCATCATCAGCCCCTGAGGCAATCCACCACACCACACACTGGAGTAGGGTATTACACCACAACGGTGGCCCGAACTAGTATAAACCTCATGTCCCTTGTGTTGTTCGTTGTTTCCAGCTTAGATCACGCGAGGAGATTGAACGTAGATCGGTAGGGGAGAGATCTTCGTGCGCACCCCAGTGTTCAAACCTCAAGGGTCTGCCGGAACCGAAATCTGACATTTGGAGCGCCAGGTAGGGGTGCGCCGGAATCCTTCTTCCTCCGCATCGTGTTCCGTCGCCTCGCGATTCAGATGTCAAGCAACCCGGCTATCAACGTCGACTGCTGGGCAGCATGGCCCACCCATGCCGTGTCACCGACCCAGGGCGACCTCAACGTTGTGCCTCAGGCAGCCCGCACTCCGTAGGGTGTTGCGGGGCGCGGGCAACGCGGCCAGACGCCGCCTGCCCTCACACCACAGCAGGTGCGGGCCGCAGCAAGGGCCTTGAACCACGCCGCGACCACGGCGCCGTACACCCGACGGGAGCAAGCAAACTCCAGGGCCGCGCTCACGGTGGCCCGAGAGCTACTATGGGGCCGGCTACTGGAGGGCGGCCGCGACGTGTTGCTGGAGCGAGTAGCCGAGCTCCTAGACGCCGCCGCCTCGGGAACACCTCCTTTCTGCATCCAGCTGCCACCCTAGACCCCCGGCGGGCCGTATGGAGGCGTCGTGCGCGCGCACGCAACTTCAAGCGGACTCCAGGGCCCTTTCAGCGTCAACACCTCCGCCGGCACCGGGCGACAAGTCACGCCGGCCTCTCCTCAGGCCAACGAAGGGGTGCACGCCGCGGCCTTCGGCTTCGGCGGACCGCCGTGCCATCACCCCCAAGACGGCGCTCCAAACCAAGCTGCGTGGCATGCGGGGCGCTACGGCGAGGCGCACGGGGCGGTGGCCCCAGAAGCTTATGTGCCCCGCATGGTGGATCAGGGGTGCGCACTGGAAAAAGATCATGGCTCATTCCTTGGCCAGGCTGGGGCGAGGAGACGCCAGGGGCTGAGCTCTTTCGGGAACCCCAGGAGGACCTCGACAACCGCACCGGCGGCGGTAACTATCGGGTACCACTCATCCCTCAGGAGCAAGCTTATGCTAACCATGGTTTGCAGGAGATACAGGTCACCGCAGTAGGTGGTTGCCCTAATTCTGCAGCCTCATACCCCTCAGGAGGAGGGCATAGGGGGCTGCAGGAGAGGGGCCGTGATTCGGGTTCGTCCCTGCGGCGGTCGGAGCAAGGCGTTCTCAGGAGGTAGGCCCCCTGTCGGGGAGGTGCCCCAAGGCCTGCCCCCGGCAGGGGACCCGTGGTCGTCGGGGGAACCGCGGGCGACCGCTGTGCCCCATTGGCGTCGTCCTTGGTTTCCGGTCACCGTCGATGGCGGCAGAGTGAGGCGCAAGGCGGGGCCCTCGTCTGGCGATATGAAGCAATGCCGGTACCTGTGAAGAAGGCCCAGTGCCTGTGAAGCTCGCCGCCCATGACACTCTCATGTAATAATGAGTGGGGCTGTACACGCCCCGGAGTCTCCGGAGAGCCGCCCTCAGGCCTCGGGGGCTCCTGCCCATGCCGAGTGGCACCACTTAGCTCCACGCTGGTGAGAAGACGTCGAAGACTAGACTAGGTGCCGGACGCGGCCTTTTGCTTTTGCCTTTCCTTGTTGACAAAGTTCTTCGATTTGGATTTAAGTTGGATTTGAGCTCGATGCTTGCGTGTGTTTGGGGGAAGGGGTGTTTAGTCTCGTTCAAGCAATCTCCCGCGTTCTGGTTTCGGTTTGCGTCCAAAGTTAGCATCGGATGCCCCCCCTCGCGAGCCGGGCTGGGCCAGGCACGTTTACAACCAGGACCGCTGTTACCGCACCCTTTCCGGAGGTTTTCATCGCGGAATCTACAAGTTAATCAGAAGACACCCGAGGTGCGGCGGCCCTCGTAGGCCCGCTCGGGACTCGTCGGGGTCGGAAGGTACACAAGTCAGCTGACCCATCACCAGGCCAGCGACTAAGTTCACACACAACATTACGCTTACCAGGGTACTAATTGCAAACCTTTACATGAGGGGCCTCCCCTCCCAAAATGCTCTTGCATTCTTCAGGGCCAAGCCCGAACCTTCTTCGTGTAGGATAAACAGCAGTGACATGCGGTCAGTCGGACATATCACTCACCGCATCTTCATGGGCATCCTCGGAGGCATCCCTGGCGTCGTTGACATTGCCGCCGCCACTAGCATCTCCGTCAGCGCCAGTCTTGTCCACAACACCGCCTTCATTGGCGGCCCCGACCATGCCGTCATCATCAGACGCAAAGGCCCTGACGAGGGCGTCCACATTGTCCTCCACCCATCGCGCCAGGTCGCCCCGGACGGCTATGGGCACAGGTGCGATGGCAGCGTCGAAGTCGAAGTGGGGGTCCCTGCCCAGTAGATAGCTGAAGACGCGGGAGAATGCACGCCCGAGCAAGGCTCGGCTCCTCTCTTCGACAAGCCAACGGGACCTTGCAGAGGGGTTCTCCATAAGCGTCACCACATTGGTGAAAAATTGGAGGTTGCCGGCGTAGTTGACCTCGTACGGCTCCTTAGCGGCAGCGTCGCAGATGTTGCCCAAAGCTGTGTTGGCCCTTTCTCTGAGCGTTTGAAGCATGGGGGCATGCTCACGCTCCAGAACCCGCCGCCGACAGATCTCGTCCTCATTCCGCTGCGCGACGGCCTCGGCATCATCAACCCTCTGTTGGAGAAGAAGCTGCTCGGCCCGGGAAGAGGACAGCTCCGCCTGTGCTGCGTTGAGGGCAGTTGCGGAGGAGTCCGCACACCGCGTCACTTTGGCCAGTTTGGCCCTGAGGGCTGCGGTCCTGCCCTCAGCCTTGGCCTTGATCAGCCCCAACCTCATCTCGTATTCGCGCTCGAAGGCCGAGCGAGCTTCCGCCACGCGGTGATCGACTTCTTCCTGGGCCCGGGCTTCGCGCGCGGCAACGTCATCCTCCGCCTGAGCCACCAGGCGCTCCCTCGTCTCCAACCGCTCAAGATCAAGGTTGCACTCGGCGGCCTCCAGCGTCAGCGCCTCCTCGCGCTTCAGAAGCTCCGCTCGGTCAATAGGGGCCCCCTCCATCGACTCAAGGGCCGCCTGGCGCAGTTCCACTTGCTGCTCCAGGTAGTTGCTCCAGGCCTGGAGCTCCCGTGCGTGCTCCTCCGCATCCTTGCGCCGTCGGTCTACTTCCCGAACCTCCTCGACGGCCTGGGAGCAGGCCTCCCGCGAAGCTGCCAGCGATGCTTCAGCCTTCGCGTTTTCGAGATCACGTTGGTGACGCGCGAGGGCAATGGCTACCTTTAGTTTGCACCTCTCCTCAGCAAGGCGTAAACCTTCGGCGTCGAGGCGCGCATCGTCATCAGCAACCTCTGCCCCGATCCGGCTCACCGCATCCGCCGCCCTCTGGAGGAACTCTTCGCGAAGGGCGCATCGCTCTCGGACGCGCCTGAGCACGTCATCCGCATCACCCTCTTCCACCGGAGCATGCAGAGGGCCCCGAGGCGGCAAGCCCCCTCCCGGCGCGGAGCTGGGGGCTGGCGCCCTAGCCATCGCCGAACAGACCTCTCTGGGAATCCGGCCTGCCATCGGTCCACCCACGGAGGAGGAGCCAAAAACAGACTTCAGCCATTCACCATCTATGATCAGAGGAGGAACGCGGGGCAAGCCGGATGTGCCCCAGGAGGACTCATGAAGAAAGGACAGCGGGCGTGCAGGATCGAGGTGCCCTATGAAATGGACCACTCCACCAACCAGTCTGGCAGCAGGGGTGCCGCTCGAGCTCGGCGAGCCTAGGGCCAGCGGAGAAGGAGAAGCTTGGGGGGATGGCTCCCCGGCTGACTCGGCGAGTTTCGCAGGGCAGGGCCTGAAAGGGCCACAATCAGTCTCAGGGATAGCAAAGTAAATGGGCGAAGAAAGAAGAAGACTTACTCGTCCATGGCAAAGTACTTCCTGTGCTTCAACAAGCAGCAAGGGCGGTCATTGCCACCCAAGGCCTCCTTTCTCTTGCGGAGGGCCACGAAGTGTACGCGGAACCGACCTAAGCGCTCGGCGCAGGGGTCGGCCTCCGGTGCAGAATGAGCGTCAAGATGATCATCACTGGATGAGTTAGCCTGGGGGGTGCCGTCAGGCGTCGCCTCGCGAGGAACGGCTGGGGCCTCGGGAGCCCCGTTCTCCGGAACCATAGGCCGCGACTCTGCACCTGCCGCCGCTCCAGGGCGGGCCTCGGGAGACACCGCCTTCGAGGCTTCTCGCGGCATCAGCACCTCGACGTCGGTCGCCTCAACTCCCGCCGGTTCTCATCTCCCCACCCTATCGCCTGAGGAAGGACCGCTGTGGGCAGCAGGGGAAGCAACCACGGCGGCAGGGTTCTCGCGGGGCCCCTTGAAGCCAGCTGGGCGCAGTCCCCACTGGTCGATGCTGGGCATCTGCCTCACAAAATCGGCCCTGCTGGAGCAAAGATACAAGAGGATACCATTGCTCCGAAGGCTGCTTGGGGAAGGATCGCCAATCAAGACCCTGAGCACCGTCCGCAGCACTTCAGGCGCCAAGTCCTCCTCCTGAAGCCACATGTAGTTTCTATGCCCCGCAAAGTCCCACATCCGGCGAGAGTGGCGCTGGAGAGGAGCAATGTGACATTGGAGGAACTCCTTCACCACCTTGGGCGCTGACACATTGAGCACCCTCAAACTCTGAAAGCGGCGCCAGACGAAGGTGAGCCGAGGGCTCGCGAGCACCTCATGATCCCAGCCTGGGTTGGGAACAGCAGGCGAGGTCGGGTGCGAGAGCAAAGGGTTGGGCACTCCGACATCGACGTACAGCCACCGCTCTCTGAACCTGGCCTTAGGAGGAGGAAGGCTGAAGTGGATCCCTGAAGCGGCCGTCTCTGGCACGGCGAAGAAGCTGACACACCCTGAGCACTGAGTGGGGTCGCTCAGGTGCCAGGAAAAGAAGTGGTGCAGCAGGGCAACGGAAGGAGGAATGCCTATCATCGCCTTGCAAACAAAAGCGAAGACAACCAGGAGAGTAATGGACTCCGGCCCAAGGTGCATCATGCGGATCTGATAATGGGAGAGCACCGCATTGAAGAAGGTGGAAAAGGGGGGGAACCAAACCTACCCATAGGGCATCGGAAAAGAATCGGACCTCCGTGATGATTCTATCAAGGGAGGCATGGGACGCAAGCCAGACTGTGGTCCTGCCGCACTCATTGAAGATCGTGGCAAGGGCGGAGCGGACCTTGTTCAAAGCTTCTGGAATGAGTATGATCGACCGAGCAACGGCGGGGCCCACCGCCGTAGGTGTGCGGGGCGAAGGCGCGGGCTTCTTTCCCCTTCCTTTCTTCGTCGGCGCCGTGGCGGTGAAGAGAGGGAAGAACTCGATCCGGGTTGACGGCGGAGGCTGGAGCCCGAAGAGGAAGGAAAGGTAGGAGGCGGGCGAGTAGCGGAAAGGAGGAACAACTGTGTGCAACTACGGGTACGCTTAGCCGGGCACACAACAAGGCGTCGTGCGGAAGCGCAGACGCCCACGTCCAATCAATCGCCACGCGGCGCCCGAGGCCGTAGGCTTTTTGGGCCCGCGGCGCTTCGCGCTTGCCTCTTCACTTCCCTGCTAGGCCAAGCCCGGGCGCGCCTTGGACTCGGGGGCTACTGTCAGCGTTCTGGGAATGGGGGTCCCCAGACTTGCCTGCCTGCGGCCTGCGGCGTGGCTCAAGATGGGGCCCAGCGCGGCCCATCTTCATCAGCTCATGCTCAAGACCCTCGCGACGGGCCAAGCCTCGCGGGGCGGACGACAGGAAGCTTCCTCAGAGGCAGCCTCATCAGGCAGGCTCACGAGGAGGCGGAGAGATCAAGGCAGGGGTGCCTCGCGAGGCGCCCATGACGCAAGCCATGATGATCGAGACCAGGCGGGCGCCAGGCGGGCGCCGGCCTGCACAGTGTCCTTGTTTCCCCTTTGGTGCAAAGGGGGCAAGCACAGGCCAAGGCATCAGGCAAAGGTTACCATTCCGGTGCAACGAGACGAACACCAACAGAGCGGCAGGACGGAGGTCACCTTGGAGCCCAAGACGGCGTCATCACCAGTGCTTTTGGTAGCCGAAGACCACCTTTGGTCAGGATAACTTGTACTAGATGTTCCCCTCCAAAATGGCCAACTGTTGGCGCCCTGCTCGCTCATTATTTGGGGAGAGGCCCAGGGCCTCTATAAACAGAGCTAGCCACCAAAGAGGAAGGGGGATCGACACACCTAGACAGCTAGAGATCTGGTAGAACCCCAGCAGAGAGAGAGAGGCGACTGAACTCACCAAAGCGGTTCATCGCACCAGCTCAAGAACACCTCTCGCGAGGCTGTTCTTCCCTTGTGCTGTTCATCATCAGCCCCTGAGGCAATCCACCACACCACACACTAGAGTAGGTTATTACACCACAACGGTGGCCCGATCCAGTATAAACCTCGTGTCACTTGTGTTGTTCGTTGTTTCCAGCTTAGATCACGCGAGGAGATTGGACGTAGATCGGTAGGGGAGAGATCTCCGCGTGCACCCCAGTGTTCGAACCTCAAGGGTCTGCCGGAACCCGAAATCTGACAGTATCATTATTTTTTGACCTTCACAGATGATTTAGGCAGATATGGGTATATCTATTTAATGAAACATAAGTCTGAAACATTTGAAGAGTTCAAAGAATTTTGGAGTGAAGTGGAAAATCATCGTACCAAGAAAATTAAGTTTCTATGATCTGATCATGGAGGTGAATATTTGAGTTATGAGTTTGGTCTTCATTTCAAACAATGCAGAATAGTTTCATAGTGGTGTGTCCGAACGTCGTAACCGCACTTTATTAGATATGGTGCGATCTATGATGTCTCTTATCGATTTACCACTATCGTTTTGGGGTTATGCATTACCGTCTAAAAATCTGTTGAGACAACACCGTATGAACTGTGGTTTAGCAAGAAACCTAAGCTGTCGTTTGTTAAAGTTTGGGGTTGCGATGCTTATGTGAAAAAGTTTCAGCCTGATAAGCTCAAACCCAAATCGGAGAAGTGCATCTTCATGGCATACCCAAAAGAAACTGTTGGGTACACCTTCTATCACAAATCTGAAGGCAAGATCTTTGTTGCTAAGAGTGGATCCTTTCTAGAGAAGGAGTTCCTCTCGAAAGAAGTGAGTGGGAGGAAAGTAGAACTTGATGAGGTAACTATACCTGCTCCCTTATTGGAAAGTAGTTCATCACAGAATTAGTTCTAGTGATTCCTACACCAATTAGTGAGGAAGCTAATGATGATGATCATGAAACTTCTGATCAAGTTACTACCGAACCTCGTAGGTCAACTAGAGTAAGATCCGCACCAGAGTGGTACGGTAATCCTGTTCTGGAGGTCATGTTACTTGACCATGACAAACCTACAAACTATGAGGAAGCGATGATGAGCCCAGATTCCGTGAAATGGCTTAAGGCCATGAAATTTGAGATGGGATCCATGTATGAGAAGAAAGTACGGACTTTGATTGACTTGCCCGATGATCGGTGAGCCATTGAGAATAAATGGATCTTCAAGAGGAAGACGGACGTTGATAGTAGTGTTACTATCTACAAAGCTCGAATTATCACAAAAGGTTTTCTACAAGTTCAAGGTGTTGACTACGATGAGATTTTCTCACTCGTATCGATGCTTAAAAGTCTGTCCGAATCATGTTAGAAGTTGCCGCATTTTATGAAATCTGGCAAATGGATATCAAAACTACATTCCTTCATGGATTTATTAAAGAGTTGTATATGATGCACCCAAAAGGTTTTGTCAATCCTAAAGGTGCTAACAAAGTGTGAAAGCTCCAGCGATCAATCTATGGACTAGTGCAAGCATCTCGGAGTTGGAATATATGCTTTGATGAGTTGATCAAAGCATATAGTTTTATACAGACTTTTGGAGAAGCCTGTATTTACAAGAAAGTGAGTGGGAGCTCTGTAGCATTTCTGATATTATATGTGGATGATATATTGTTGATCGGAAATGATATTGAATTTCTGGATAGCATAAAAGGGTACTTGAATAAGAATTTTTCAATGAAAGACCTCGGTCAAGCTGCTTCCATATTGAGCATCAAGATCTATAGAGATAGATCAAGACGCTTGATAAATTTTTCAATGAGTACATACCTTGACAAATTTTTGAAGTAGTTCAAAATGGAATAGTCAAAGAAGGAGTTCTTGTATGTGTTGCAAGGTATGAAGTTGAGTAAAGACTCAAAACCCGATCATGACAGAAAATAGAAAGAGAATGAAAAGTCATTCCGTATGCCTCAGTCATAGGTTCTATAAAGTATGCTATGCTATGTACCAGTCCTATTGTATACCTTAGCATGTTTTTGGCAAGGGAGTACAATAGTGATCTAGGAGTAGATCGCTGGACAGCGGTCAAAATTATCCTTAGAGGACTAAGGAAATATTTCTCGGTTATGGAGGTGATAAAAGAGTTTGTCGTAAAGAGTCACGTCGATGCAAGATTTTGACACCGATCTAGATGACTCTAAGTCTTGATCGAGATACATATTGAAAGTCGGAGCAATTAGCTAGAGTAGCTCCATGCAGAGTATTGTAGACATAGAAATTTGCAAAATACACACAGATCTGAATGTTGCAGACCCATAGACTAAACTTCTCTCACAAGAAAAACATGATCACTCTTTGGGTGTTAATCACATAGCGATGTGAACTAGATTATTGACTCTAGTAAACCCTTTGGGTATTAGTCACATGAAGATGTGAACTAATCACCTAAAGATGTGAACTATTGGTGTGAAATCACATGACAATGTGAACTAGATTATTGACTCTAGTGCAAGTGGGAGACTGAAGGAAATGTGCCCTAGAGGCAATAATAAAGTTGTTATTTATATTTCCTTATACCATGATAGATTTTTATTATTCATGCTAGAATTGTATTAATCGGAAACTTAGTACATGTGTGAATACATAGACAAACAGAGTGTCACTAGTATGCCTCTACTTGTCAAGCTCGTTAATCAAAGATGGTTAAGTTTCCTAGCCATAGACATGAGTTGTCATTTGATGAATGTGATCACATCATTAGAGAATGATGCGATTGACATGACCCATCCATTAGCTTAGCACTATGATCGTTTAGTTTATTGCTATTGCTTTCTTCATAACTTATACATGTTCCTATTACTATGAGATTATGCAACTCCCGAATACCGGAGGAACACTTAGTGTGCTATCAAACGTCACAACGTAACTGGGTGATTATAAAGATTGTCGAATTTCGGGTTCCGGCAGACCCTTGAGGTTCGAACACTGGGGTGCGCGCGGAGATTTCGCCTCCTACCTACCTGCACCCCTCCGCCTTACAAAGATCTAAACTAAGGAAAGAACAACACAAGAGACACAGGGTTTATACTCGTTCGGGCCACCGTTGTGGTGTAATACCCTACTCCAGTTTGTGGTGTGGTGGATTGCCTCTTGGGCTGATGATGATGAACAATACAAGGAAGAACAGCCTCGCAAGGGTCTGTTTTTGGCTGGGGCGATGAACAGCTGGGAGGAGTCCAGTCACCCTTCTCTCTCTCTCTCTTCCTGATCTTCTCTATCCTTTGATCCCTCCGCTCGGCTCTCTTTTTTCGCTCCCCCCCTTGGCTCTGTGGGTGGCTGGTCCTATTTATAGAGGCCCTGGTCCTCTTCCCAAATATCGAGCGGGAAGGGAGCCAACAATGGCGGGCTAATTTGAAGGGGGATAGCTAGTATCAACTATCCTGACAAAAGTAGTCTTCGCCTGTGCAAAGCTCTGGTGATGACGCCGTCTTGGGCTCCACGGTGACCTCCGTCTCGTAGTCCTCCTGGACTTGGTCTCGTTGCACCAAAATGGCAACCCTTGGCCTGATGCCTCGGTACTCCGCGGCTGCGCTTGCCCCCTTTGCACCAAAGAGGTAGGGAGGACATTGCGCGGGCTGGCACCCGCCTGGCACCTCCGGTCGTCATGGCTTGCGTCACGGGTACCTCGTGAGGTACCCCGCCTTGATCTCTCCGCCTCCTCGTGAGCCAGCCTGACGAGGCCGCGCCTGAGGAAGCTCCGCGTCGTCCGCGCCACGAGGCTTGGCCCCTCGCGAGGGTCTTGGGTGTGTGTTGGTGAAGATGGGCCGTGCTGGGCCCCCCTTTGTGCCACGCCGCAGGCCGCAAGCAGGCAAGTTTGGGGACCCCCGTTCCCAGAACACCGACAGTAGCCCCCGGGCACAAGGCGCGCCCGGACTTGGCCGTGCAGGGAGGCGGAAGGGCAAGAGCGAAGCGCCGCGGGCCCTAACAGCCTGCGGCCTTGGGCGCCGCGTGGCGGTTGGTTGGACGTGGGTGCCTCCACTTCCCCATGGCGCCTCGACAACTGCACGGATTGGACAAGTCCCTGCATGCAAAGTGGGTCATGATTACCTGTAATCGTGGAGGTCGGCGGTTGGCCTTCGCCGGCCATAAGTACGGGACAGCGCGCGCCCTTCTAGTCCATCCCTCCTTGCTTCTCCTTCTTCCTGATCCTTGCTCCGTCTTGCTGCGATGGCTCCGATCCGCTGGTTCTCGACGGCAGAGAAGGGAAAAGCTCCCTGAGAGGGGCCAGACCCACTCCCGACGAAGAAACGGCTCGTCCCCCGTGGCCCGGACAAAGGGGCCCTTCAGGTGGTGTCGAGGCCTTGGTGCAAGCGGGTGTCGCTGGGGTTCCCGCTGCCATTGTACGCCCACGTCGAGGGCCCCGAAGGAGCTGATGCTGACCGCCATGGGCGGCACCGCCGTCAGCGCCGACGGGTCATGAAGGTGTGGGTCGTCCCCCCTGGGGTCCACACTGAGGGCTCCTCCCAAGAGTTCGTGCTCCATGTCGCCATTCCTCTTCAGTCTTGGATCCGCCTTCCTCCCTTCTTCGCCTCCATCATCCCGCAGGGGGAGCCCCTGGAGCTCTGGCTGTAGCACGCCGGCTGCAGCACCCTCGAGACCGAGGCAGAGGTCGCGGTCGTTGCCCCGGGCGAGGTCTTCATGACTCGGGGCTGGAGAGAGATCGCCCGGGTTTGCAGGGTAAGGGGCGTCTTCGCGGTCCACTTGGATTACGACGGTGCTTCGGTGATGCTCTTCAAGGTCTTCGACGCGAGCGGGCGCCGGCTGGAGTGCTGCCCCGAGGAAGGTGGCCCGGACCCTGCTGCGACGCGGACTGGGCCCGCTGACCGCTCCCTTGGCGGCTCCTCAGGCGGTGGAGGCGTCGGAGGCTCCAGCGACTCCGGCGAGCTCTTCGCGACTCCGGAGACGAGCGATGACAGCTACGAGCCCCCGAGCCGGCGCCGCTCCTGGAGCAGGGCGGTCTCGTCAGGCCGCCACCGACTCTGATCTGGATGGGGTTGGCGTCGGTGCTTGACGGCCCATTGTTGATGATGGCGTCTTTTGTAGGGTCGTGCGTAGTTTGTGTCCCTTTAGGATCTGTTCCCTGCGAGGAATCAAAAACGCGCCCCGTGGGGGCTTGTAAGGTGCCTGTGATCCTGTTTGTTAATACAACCCTTGTCGTAGAATTGCGCGGGTTGCTCATTCCGTCTTAGCTCAGTCCTCCCTTTCGAACCTCACAAGGGCTTGGTGCTCCGCGCCGACAGGTCCCAGTCCCAAGGCGGCTTCAGCCGTCGCTGGTATGCCAGGTCGCGATGCCGTGGTCAAGGCCAGGAGGTGAGCGACCCAGAGTCCGGTAAGAGCCCCTGAGTCGCGATGCTTAGGAGGTCCCCCTTGGCGCCCAAGCAGCCGTTGTTTGGTGAGAAAGGAGAGTGGCATCGCTAACACGGGGTAGCATTAGGTGCGGGGATGGTGCCGCGGCAGCTTGCGCTTCCGGGTGATGACTTATCTCGAGGATCAGGGGCCGCTCTCTGGTGCGTCACCGGGTCCGTGCATCGGCAGGCGCGAGGTTGCTCGGCGAGGTCCTCGTGTGTCTCTCCCCTCTCGCCTTCGCTCCCCTTTCTGCTCTATGTCCTCGGGTCCCGGCCCTTGAACGAGTCTCAGCCGTCGCTGGTATGCCAGGTCGCGATGCCGTGGTCAAGGCCAGAGGGTGAGGGCTGGAGAGCTAGTAGGAGCCCTGAGTCGCGATGCTCAGACACCCCCCCTTTAACGTGCAAGCGGTTTGCGCGGACGAGAGCGGAGGAGACACCGCAAGGGCCTCGCCTGACGCAGCTCCTTTAGGAGGCCCTGCAGGTCCATCATGGAAAAAACAAGGGGTTGCCATGACAATTGACAGTCAACCGTTGGTTGCTTCCGAGGGGTAGTGAGGCACTAAAGGCTTGACGAGGTGACGCTATGCGGGGCTTCCGCGGCCAGAGCTTAGCCATCCAGGTTTGTCGGCGTTGCAGGGATGGACCCATGCGCAAGCATCGTGCCGTTTGGGAGTAGCTCCATTAGTTGGCGTCAGCTGAGCAGGCAACTAGGTAAAACACATTAGCCGCGAAGGAGTGGATTCGTTCAAGTAGATGCTGGGAATGCGGACATCACTGGGTCAGGCCCGAGCGACTCAGGGGGTCATGCAGCCCGAGGGGCGCCCCCACTAAGGTAAGCTAACAACATGGAATAAAAAGGGATACACGCCGCAGGGACGGACCCACGCGGCCTGGGAATAATGCAGCCCTGGGGGGCGCTCCTAGCTGGAAATAAAACTCGAAAGATGTCATTGATGATGCTGAGGACGAAGGAGCGTTGGTGTAGCAGGCTCGGTGGACTGCGGGAGCCGATCCTCACGAGCCCCCAGGCCCAAGGGCCTCAGGGGGCTCCGGAGGCGCTGGCGGCTCCTCACTGGCCATCTCCATCCCTGCCAGGGCTGCGGAACGCCCTGCCTCTCGTGCCTCCATGATGCCCCTCATGAGGCGCCGGTACGTGTCAGCCGCATTCGGCAAGCCGTAAGGCATGCGAACGTAGCTGTGGGGTGGGCCTCCACAGCGCCCCACTCGTGAGGGCCAGAGGCGCTCTAGAGAGGCGACACGGTTGAGCCCTGGTATGTCAATGCAGACGCGCAGCCCACCATCCTCGCCTGGATGGGGAGCCACTGGGAGGCGGCGGCCACCTTTCATGACTCTTGACTCCTGTAGCTCCTGAATGGCCTTGCTGACGAACTCCTGAGGGTCTGGATCTCCTTGCCTTGCTCCTTCTTGAGGGAAACGTGCTTCGAAACACGCCTCCATGTGGTGCCCAAGCGCCTCCCTCGTGACCCTGGCTAGGTCGGTGGCCCTCCAGGGGAGAGCCCCGGAGCCCTGCCTGAGGAGGGCACCGGGCGCACTTTCCTATGCGATGGAAGGAGGTTCCCCCTGGGCAGGCGCGGGCCCAGAGGGGCCTGCCTCCTGAGTGGTCGGGCCGGACGATGTCTTCTTCTTCTTAGGGGCGGTCTCGGGAGGCCTCCTGCTTCCATGATCCGGGTCTTCCAGTGACGCGGCCTGAAAGGCTCATTCCAGGGAACACACTGCGTCCTTCTCTTCACATGGCACCGTGATGACTCCGACGCTTCCTGGCATCTTGAGGACGTTGTAGCCGTTGTGAGTTACGGCCATGAACTTGGCCAGCGCTGGGTACCCAAGGATGGTGTTGTACGTCAGGTGAATGTGAGCGACGTCGAAGTCGATGAGCTCGGTGCGGTAGTTGTCGCGTGCCCCGAAGGTGACAGGGAGGCGGACCTGCCCAATCGGGACCGTAGAGCCATCAGTGGTACCGGAGAAAGGATTGGTTGGCTGAAGCTGGCTGTAGGGTACTTAGAGGTTGTTGAATGTTTCCACGGACAGGACATTGAACCCTGCACCACCATCGATGAGGGTCTTGGTGACCACCACGTTGCTGATGATTGGGGAACAAAGCATCGGGAGAACTCCGACTGTAGCCGCACACTTGAGCTGATCTGCTGAGCTGAACGTGATGGCGCACACCGACCACCTGAGAGGGCGCGTGGCTTCGAGCCTGGGGAGGACTGCGTTCACCTCGCGGGCGAACTGCTTGAAGATGCGCTGAGAGGCTGGGGCTTGTGCCCCGCCTAGGATGCAGGCGATCGCGCGCGGCTCCTGGAAGCCCCCAGCCCCCTCGTCCTGGTGGCGGTCCTCGTTTCTCCTTGGCTGTGGCGGCAGCGGTGGGAGGCCTGCGTTGCCTTGCAGGCGGTCCTCGCGAGGCTGATCCCTCCAGTCTCCTTCGCGAGGCTGATCCCTCCAGCCTCCCTCGCGAGGCGGGTCTTGCCAGCGATCCTCGCGAGGTTGATCGCACCACCGTTGGCACGGGCCACGGCCTTCCCAGCGTCCTGCGTTCCTTCCTCCTCGGTCGTAGCCCCGGTCACTGCGGTCAGGGCGACGACCGATCCTTCCTTCTCACACGGCTCGAAGCTCTTGACATTCGTTGGTGTTGTGGGTGTGGAGGTCATGGTACACACAGCACCGGCTGCCCTTGGAAGGTTCGGGCTGATCTCTGCCCCGCTTGGTGTCTGGTTCTGCCGCGAGCACGGCAGCCCCCTTGCGCTTCACATCCTTGGCCTTGGGCTTCTTCTCTTCTGGATCTGCGATAGGTAGCTCGAGGAGGGAGAGGCGCCCTTCCTCGGCCCTGGCGCACTTGGTTGCCAGGTTGAACAGTTCCAAGGAAGTGCACAGGTCTTCGTGCATCGCCAGCTCCTCCTTTATCTTGACGTCGCACATGCCATCGGAGAAGGCCGAGATGATGGCCTCCTCAGTCACCTTGGGAATCTTGAGGCGCGCGTTGTTGAAGCGCTGGATGTACTTCTGCAGGGTATCCCCGGGCTGTTGCTTGATGCGGCGCATGTCGCTCACGGCGGGTGGCCGGTCACGAGTGCCTTGGAAGTTGGCGATGAAGCGGGTGCGCATCTTGTCCCAGGAGGAGATTGTGCCTGGAGCTAGGTTCAGGAGCCAGGTGCGGGCCCCGTCCTTGAGTGCCATGGGGAACCAGTTCGCCATGACCTTCTTGTCTCCGTTGGCAGCTTCGATGCCCAGCTCGTAGAGCTGGAGGAACTCTGCAGGGTCAGCCGTGCCGTCATAGCGAGGAGGCAGGTCTGGCTTGAACTTGCCGGGCCACGCGACATTGCGTAGCTCGATGGTGAAGGCGCGGCAGCCTGCTGTGGCCATGGGAGGCCATGGATGACGGGGAACTTGTTCTTGCATGTCCCCACGCGCTGCAGCTGGGAGCAGCGCGGGGTCTTGACGCGCGGGAGCAGGAGCATGGTCACGACGTGCTGGAGCAGGGAGCGCCCGGGCAGCTTCTTGCAGGCGAGGGACTTCTTGACAGCTCTGCTCTTGCTGCGCTGGCGCCTGACGGAGCGGGTTCCGCCCAGGGGCCACGCGCCTTGGAGCCATGGCGCCTTCCTGAGGAGGAGGCGGCCGGGGCGCCGCCGGAGCTTCATTGCCCGCGTGGGGCGGGGTGCGGTGCAGCGGAACGGACGTTGCAGGAGAGCCCCCTGCGGCGCGGACGAGCTCGGCGATGCGGTCGAGCCATTCTTCGTAGACGTCGTCGACAGGACGGTAGCGCAGGAGCTCGTTCGCTGCGATGAGTGCAGCCCGAGCCTCCATGGGCACGCGAAGTGCGCGGGACGAAGAACCAGCTGGGGTGAGCGAGGGAGTTGCGGTGCGACCGTCTTGCCGCACGGACGGATGCTGGGATGATGCTTGCTGCTCGTCCCCCGCCGGGCCGGTGGCGGCGTTGACGGCATGCGACAGGGAACGGCAAGGACGCCCGCCGACAAGGGCCGTCTGGGCGACGCGGGAAGCGAGCGCGGCCCGGCACTCGGCGCGGGCCCGACGAGCGTGAGACATGGGCGTGATGGTCGGAGGAGAACGGTGTGGTGGAAGACGAATCCCGGCGCACCCCTACCTGGCGCGCCAAATGTCGGATTTCGGGTTCCGGCAGACCCTTGAGGTTCGAACACTGGGGTGCGTGCGGAGATTTCGCCTCCTACCTACCTGCACCCCTCCGCCTTGCAAAGATCTAAACTAAGGAAAGAACAACACAAGAGACATAGGGTTTATACTGGTTCGGGCCACCGTTGTGGTGTAATAGCCTACTCCAATTTGTGGTGTGATGGATTGCCTCTTGGGCTGATGATGATGAACAATACAAGGAAGAACAGCCTCGCGAGGGTCTGTTCTTGGCTGGGGCGATGAACTGCTGGGAGGAGTCCAGTCACCCTTCTCTCTCTCTCTCTTCCTGATCTTCTCTATCCTTTGATCCCTCCGCTCGGTTCTCTTTTTTCGCTCCCCCCCTTGGATCTGTGGGTGGCTGGTCCTATTTATAGAGGCCCTGGTCCTCTTCCCAAATATCGAGCGGGAAGGGAGCCAACAATGGCGGGCTAATTTGAAGGGGGACAGCTAGTATCAACAATCCTGACAAAAGTAGTCTTCGCCTGCGCAAAGCTCTGGTGATGACGCCGTCTTGGGCTCCACGGTGACCTCCGTCTCGTAGTCCTCCTTGTCTTGGTCTCGTTGCACCAAAATGGCAACCCTTGGCCTGATGCCTCGGTACTCCGTGGCTGCGCTTGCCCCCTTTGCACCAAAGAGGTAGGGAGGACACTGCGCGGGCTGGCACCCGCCTGGCACCTCCGGTCGTCATGGCTTGCGTCACGGGCACCTCGTGAGGTACCCCGCCTTGATCTCTCCGCCTCCTCATGAGCCAGCCTGACGAGGCCGTGCCTGAGGAAGCTCCGCGTCGTCCGCCCCGTGAGGCTTGGCCCCTCGCGAGGGTCTTGGGTTTGTGTTGGTGAAGATGGGCCGCGCTGGGCCCCCCTTTGTGCCACGCCGCAGGCCGCAGGCAGGCAAGTCTGGGGACCCCCGTTCCCAGAACGCCGACAAAGATGCTTTGCAGGTGTCTCCGATGGTGTTTGCTGAGTTGGGTCGGCACAACTCTCGGTCATGTCTACATAGTTCTCGAACCCGTAGGGTCGGCATGCTTAACGTTCGATGACGATCGGTATTATGAGTTTATGTGTTTTGATGTACCGAAGGTAGTTCGGAGTCTTGGATGAGATCACGGACATGAGGAGGAGTCTCGAAATGGTCGAGACATAAAGATTGATATATTGGAAGACTATATTCGGACACCGGAATAGTTTTGAGGTGTATCAGGTATTTTCCGGAGTACCGGGGGTTACCGGACCCCTCGGGGGGTTATTGGGCCTCATGGGCCTGTTGTTGAAAGAGAGGAGGCAGGCCAAGGTAGGGCGCGCGCCCCCTAGCCCAAACCGAATTGGACTAGGGGGGCGGCCCCCTTTCCTTCTGTCCTCCATCACCTTCCCCCTTCTCCTTGTTGGAATAGGAAAGGGGGGGGGGGCGAATCCTACTTGGAGTAGGATTGCCCCCCATGGCGCGCCTCCTCCCCTTGGTCGGGCTCCTCCTCCCTCCCCCCTTTATATACGTGGGAGGGGGCACCCCAAAGACACACAAGTTGATTTCTTAGTCGTGTGCGGTGCCCCCCTCCATAGATTTCCACTTCGGTCATATTGTCGTAGTGCTTAGGCGAAGCCCTCCGTCGGTAACTTCATCATCACCGTCACCACGCCATCGTGCTGACGAAACTCTCCCTCGGCCTCAGCTAGATCTAGAGTTTGAGGGAAGTCACCGAGCTAAACATGTGCAAATCGTGGAGGTGCCGTCAAGGTTGGAAAAAGCGGCAGGCGTAAGCGAGGCGGTTGTCCTTCGCCTAGTCCCTAGGCGATGCTTAAATCCCCTAGGCGTAGCCTAGGCGATTATATAATTTTTACTATTAGGGTGTATATGTTGTTATTATATGTGTATTCTATTAATTTATGGCATATAAGTACGTTAACGATCAGGTACTACGATTGGAATATGGCCCTTTTGGCATATCAGCGCAATATGGCATGATTTCTTGCTTGGGTAGACAATTTCTTACTTGCTCTGCCTAGACTTCAGCTTATGCCCTAGGCGAGGCGTTGGGCCATTTCCTAGCGCCTAGGCATGCCTAAGCGCCTCCTAGGCACTGCCTTTTCCAACAAAGGGTGCCGTGCATTCAGTACTTGATCGGTTGGATCGTGAAGATGTTCGACTACATCAACCGCGTTGCTTAATGCTTCCGCTTTCGGTCTACGAGGGTACGTAGACACACTCTCCCCTCTCGTTGCTATGCATCTCCTAGATAGATCTTGCATGATCGTAGGATTTTTTTTTAAATACTGCGTTCCCCAACAGCATTTTTGTAGAAAGATCCACCCCATGTGATAATTTGACGTGTGTAAAGTCCTTTAATTCATTGATAGTCAATTAATACAGCATATGCAAAATGAGTGGACGCGAGGGAGGAAGAAAGACATTACTACTCCACTGCATGCATGCGAGTAGTTAAATCATGGGTTGCTACTTCCATTGGTCTCCTTTGTATTTTGTGCCAATTTTTGACCATATTTTTAAGTAACATAATATTTATGCATGTGATAAAAAGCGGCACAAAAGGGGGCCAATAAACCAGGACGCAGGCAACACGATCAATTTTTGCCAGGGCTACTGTTGGTGGCCTTTGTATTTAAATATGGACGGAGTGGAGTAGTACTATCTTTATGTTAGCCTCGTTGGGCTCTCCCAGTGCCTAGGCTCGCCTCCCCACCTCACCCACCGGATCCCGCCATGGATATTCCCTTATATCCCAGGATCCCGCGGGCTGCCCTGTCGCCGCGGCCCGCAGCACTGCCGCCTTTCAACGAAACCCAGATGTGTTTTAGAGGGGATCCATTGCTCTAGAATCACTGATCGGTGGCGCCGGAGGACATGCCAGGGCCGCGTTTCAGGTGGTGGGCAGCAAGGTCAAATCAGATCGAGGAAGCGTCGCATCGATTGGAGAGAAGTTCCAAGGAGCCGCATCTAGCACAGCACAAGGCGGAGGTGCAAGTCGATCTCAGGGGAGAGATGCTGAGGGATGTCAGCATCTGGCAGTGTCGCGTTGATTTCGAGCTAGGGCTAATGACAGAGATCACATTCACGGAGTCGACTGCGGAGGAAAGAACACGCATGCCTGCGCAATGGCATGAGCAACCGGTGCAACTGTTCAAATGGGCGGTAGGAGAAGCCAAATCTCGGGACCAGTTGCGGCGGCGCCACTGGCATGCATCGTAGGCGAGGTGAGCTTCCCTCCTTCCCCGCGAGCGATGCAGTGACCTAGTAGTCGGTTGCTACCATAGTGAACTTGCAACACCATGTCGGTTTGCAACCTTGACAATCACTCCATCTATATGTATTGTATTCCTGTGAAAATACTTGGTCGTTTGGAAAAAAGATGGTGTCGGTGTCAAAACTGGCGGATCTCGGGTAGGGGGTCTTGAACTGTGCATCTAAGGCGGATGGTAACAGGAGGCAGGGGACATGATGTTTTACCCAGGTTTGGGCCCTCTTGATGGAGGTAAAACCCTATGTCCTGGTTGATTATTCTTGATAATATGAATAGTACAAGAGTTGATCTACCACAAGATCGGAGAGGCTAAACCCTTGAAGCTAGCCTATGGTATGATTGTATGTTGTCCAGCGGACTAAAACCCTCCGGTTTATATAGACACCGGAGGGGGCTAGGGTTACACAAGGTTGGTTACAAAGGAGGAGATATACATATCCGTATTGCCTAGCTTGCGTTCCACGCCAAGGAGAGTCCCATCCGGACACGAGACGAAGTCTTCAATCTTGTATCTTCATAGCCGAACAGTCTGGTCAAAGGATATAGTCCGGCTGTCCGGAGACCCCCTAATCCAGGACTCCCTCAGTAGCCCCTGAACCAGGCTTCAATGACGATGAGTCTGGCGCGCAGTGTTGTCTTCGGCATTGCAAGGCGGGTTCCTCCTCCGAATACACCACAGAAGAGTTTGAATACAAGGATAGTGTCTGACCCTGCAAAATAAGTTCCACATACCACCGTAGAGAGAATAATATTTCCACAAATCTAATCTGCTGACACGTTTTGGCAGCATGACATCACGCTATGGCCCGGTAATTATTCGAACCGTTTTTCTTTAACCAGCCCCACACGTAACGCGAGGCGGTTTCTTGACACGTCCTGTCAAAGCAGAGATTGTGTTCCCCTTATTACGGGATTCTCATCAATACGGGCGTGGGTAACCCAACCGCGCCACCAATTACGGTGCTTAGGGGATAAGCGAGTTTTACCAGGCTAGTGGGGGGCACATAGTTTCGTCCGCCCTTATGAAGGGATAAGGTCTCACCTTTTCCTACCCACGCCTTCTTCCTCCTTGCTCATCCATTCTCGCGCACTCGAGCTCCAACGCCTAAGTCCACATCCTTCTCCTCAATTCTCTCCAAACATGTCCGGAGCAGGAGGCAAGTGGATGGCCTCCTCCGTCACGGAGGGACACATCAAAAAGCTACGTGGAGCCGGATACTTAGCCGTGGATATCATGCACCAGCTGCCAGCCACGGGGCAGGTCGTCCCTACCCCGAAACCTCACGAAAGGGTGGTTTTCCTCCCCCACTTCGTCCGCGGATTGGGGTTTCCCCTCCATCCATTCGTCCGCGGCCTCATGTTCTATTATGGGCTGGACTTTCATGATCTGGCCCCAAATTTCTTCCTCAACATCTCGGCGTTCATCGTCGTGTGCGAGGCTTTCCTCTGCATCCGGCCCCACTTCGGCATGTGGCTGAAAACCCTCAACATCAAGCCGAAGGTGGTGGGCGGCCAACAAGCGGAATGCGGCAGAGCCATGGTGGGCAAAATTTTGAACGTTATATGGCTCAAGGGCTCCTTCGTGGAGACCATAAAGGGGTGGCAATCGGGGTGGTTCTACATCACCGAGCCGCGACACCAACTGGGTGGTGGCCCCCGAATTTCGATCCGCAATCCCCACGCGGCTCACTTCCTGGAAGGAGAAGGGCCTATCCCGGGGTTCATCGGTGGAGTTGGAAGGACTCCAGAAGTGTATCCAGAACATGACAAGCAAGAAACTCTAGCTTGTCAACATAGTCCAGGTCATGCTCTTCCGCCGGATCCTCCCATGTCAACAATGGGATTTCAACTTATGGGAGTTCGACCCGGCCCAGCACCAGACTCTAAGCGAGCTCTTCGACACGATGCATAAAGACGTCTGGAGGGTGCTGTTCAAGGGCGCCGAGGTCCCTCCTTCTCTTACCGAGGACCGCGGGCTAAGCGCGAAGCATTCTGCGAATCCGGTAAGTTCTGTACATCTGGTAGGGTGTTTATTTCCCATAGCTTAACCATGCGTGGGGTCTGAGCTCCTATGCCTTTGACAGGACTGGGTGGAGATATCAGAGCAGATTAACTGTCCGGCCCCTCTGCCCGAAGACCCCGCAGACACTCTCCTGACAAAGATGCGGACTCCGGCTCCTTATGAGGTGCCGGAGAAGACCAAGAAGAAGGCCAAGGGGACCCGAAAGAGTTCCCGGCGCCAGGTGGTATCGAACTCATCATCTGATACCTCCGAGGCACACTCCTCCCGTGAAAACGAGGAGAAGGAAGATGAAGATTCTCCCCCTCCAGCCGGGGGAGACAAGAAAAGGAAGGCCGCCCCAACCGGGGAGGCCGAAGAGTCCAAGAAGGGAAGGACTCTCCTTCCGGACTGCTCCACCACCGCCGCCGACGGCGAAGACGAGTGGCTACTCAGGGCCAAGCCCCTGGCGAAGTCGTAAGTATTTGGATACTAGAGTAACTCATAGCATACCTTTGTCGCACTGCTTCTCCTAACATCGAATATGATTATGCAGTCCGCCCCAAGCCCGTATTGATGTATCATCGTCGGACGGTTCCTTGGACTCATGGGACATGAATAGTGATACAGTTCCAACCGCCTCCTCTCCTTGCCCTACGGACAATGCCGAGGTATTGTCTCAATGGGCACCGAGCCGGGGGGAGACAGTCCCGGAGGCGCCTCAAGGCGACCTTCCGGACTCCAGGAGCAAAGGGAGCAAGGCTCCCGCGGGCTCCAAGTTCGGCTCTCAGCCAAACACCGCGCCGGAACCTCTAGTGGTTCTGGACTCAGGCAGGCGGCCCCCTTCCAAAAGGGGCAAGCCGCCCGTTTCAGTGACCTCTGTCCATCCAGAGGCACCAGACAACCTGCTGGGAGCGCTTCGCGGCGCTTCCATCGATGAAGAGCACCGCACTATTTTGAGTGCGGTGATCAAGAAGGTTCAGTCCGCCAAGAGCGGACTGACTGAAGCATGTGCCAGCCTTCTAACAGGCTTTGAGGTAAGTTTTTAAAATATAGGAAAAATATTACCGCATAGACAGTAGCCCCTGATGCTCTGTTTTGTGTTCACAAAGAAAAGCCGAATAGAGGATCAAATAATATCTGCAGGAGTCTAATATAAGTATGTCTGTATGCGTATGCAGGCTTTGCTGTTGACCTCTACCGCACTGACTGCGGAGGTCGCCGCACTGAAGCAGGACCTCGAGGGGTCCGAGAAAGAGCTCGGCCTTGCCAAGAGGCAGCTCGAGGAGAACAACAGTAAGTAATACCTTGTCTATATATAAAAGAAAATGTGGTTGCGAAATGACAGGATCATCATTAATGTGCCAGGGGCCACGACTGAAGTGGCGACCCTGAAGCAAGCGTTGTATGAGGCCGAAAACAAAGCGGCCAAGGAGCGCACCAAGTGGGAAAAGCAAGAGGCACGGGTGGGCGAGGTGCAACAAGAGCTCCAGGCTCTCGTGAAGAAGCACGAGGCTTTGGAGCTTGACTCGAAGACGCGAGCGTCCGAGCTTGCCGCGGCCCTCGAGAGCACAAAGAATGCCAAGGCTGATGCCCAAAAGGCCCTCCGGGAGATTGAGGCGATGAGGAAGATAGCGGCGGGTAAGGCATTCAATATGCAAAGCAAATATGTGAAAGTAAATTAGTTGTTACTTACACGAGTCCGGAGCTCTCCAGGAGCATTCGCAGATTTGCCCCGCGGCGTGTCGGATGCCGCGAAATATTACCAGGCCGAGGAGGGAAGCTCGACAGAGAAGTTGTTCTGGTCTCAGTATATTTGGACCGAACACCCGATGCCTATGAGCGACCAGCTGAAGCAACTGGTCGAGCTGCACAAGGCGGCCGAATAGGCCATGAAGGGCTTTATAGTCCGGATGTGGCCTGGCGACTCCCTTCCCAACAACTACTTCGGCCTAGTGAGGCGGCTTGTGGGTGCCTGCCCACGGCTGGAAATCATCATGCGGCCCGTTTGTATCGAAGGTGCCCGTCGGGCTTTTGCCCGTGCAAAGGTGCACTGGGCCAAGATGGACGCCGAGAAGCTGGTGAAGGAGGGGCCGCCGCAGGGCAAGGAGCATCGCCACCCCAAAATGTATTATGAGGTTGTCCTGAAGGGTGCCCGTCTTGTGGCGGACGAGTGTGTAAAGGATGTAATTTTTGAATGAACTTGCTCGTGTGATCCTGTATTATGAAAACTTGTTCATATGCGCTATGCAACGCTTGTTTGAATTTAAAATATTACCTTCTGTGCGGCTGTTTATCAAATCTGAGAGATGGCTAGTCGTCGGCTTCTACCCCCATGCCACGAGTGCTGGGGTGTTCGGGATAAACCTGAGCACTCTTTTCCCATTTTTGGGTCCTTCGAGGGAGGTGCTCAGCACAACGGACAAGGCAATCAGACTATAATGCTTTATCACTCTCACTTAGCCATAGAAGTCTACAATTTTAAATTTTGGCGAAGCCCCTAGTATTCGGAAGGCCGAATTCGGGGCGCTATACACGCCTTAAGATGGACAAAGCTGACTCCTCCCTCTAAGCGGCATAAGTCTTTAGGGACTCGAGACCTCTCGAACAGCGACCAGCTCTCGCCTTATCATGACAGTCAGTTTTAGCTTTCTCTACTTAGGTGCTTAGCCCAGATGAACCAGGGCACAATCGCAGTAGTTCTCCCAGTGCTACCTTAGCCGATATAGCGGAACGTAAGGTACCAAAACATGGGAGCCGGGCAAACCCAACTATTGACCCAACACATGATTCAGAGCTGATGCATATAATGCTATAAGTTCAGGGTGCCGCACTGTCGAAAGTGTTCGGACTTCTCACACCATATTATGGGGTATGCTTAAGCCCCTGGCGTATTGGCCGTACCAGAGTGTACGGGTGCTGGATGTCATGAATGAACACACACACACACACACACATATATATAAACAAGACTAGAGAATGCGATAATAGTCTAGTGCTATGCATTGTTTATTCAATAAGGTGCGTCGAAGCAGAATGATACAAGTAGTGCGATAAGCAAAAAGTAGGACTATTTGACATGTCCCCTCAAAGGGCAAGCTGAGGAATGGTATTTAAAGCAGGTATTTCACTCGTTATCAGAAGCCACTTGGGAGTTCCGTGGTGCGACGTAGCTTTCTGCCTCCTTGGTTGTTGCATCGTTTGTCCAACAATCATACTGCCGGACAGGGTTTCCAGAGATTAAAGTCCTGAAAGAGAAAAAATAACAAAGCGGGAAGCCCCTAGTGCGGTTGAGCCGCGTCTTGGGGCATGCCGTAGTCGTGCCCCCCTCCTCACCTGTGCCCATGGTATTTTCAATGCGTAATTATGTGCGCGTGGCACGGATTTCGCTGTTTGGCTAGGACTGGGGCGGGGGCCGCATTGCTATATGAGCTCAGAACGTGCCAGGCAGTCTTGTTGCCGATTACTCGAGGCGCGCTTGAAGGTGTCCGGGTCTTTAATCGCTGAACTGGTGGATTGCCCTAAGAGGCTGCTTTGCGCTTCTGCTGCGAGGGCCGCAATGTGCTCCTCCGTGCGGAGAGAGCGCTCTGTGTTTCCACTCACTATGATGACCCCCCGAGGTCCTAGCATCTTGAGCTTGAGGTATGCATAATGCAGTACCGCATTGAATCTCGCAAATGCGGTTCGCCCGAGCAGTGCATGATAGCCACTACGGAACGGGACTATATCAAAGATTAACTCCTCGCTACGGAAGTTATCCGGGGATTCGAAGACCACTTCTAGTGTGATTAAGCCTGTGCAATGGGCTTCTACACATGGTATGACGCCTTTGAAGGTTGTTTTTGTGGGTTTGATCCTTGAGGGGTCTATACCCATTTTGCACATTGTGTCCTGATAAAGCAGGTTCACGCTGCTGCCGCCGTCCATAAGGACTCGAGTGAGGTGAAATCCGTCAATGATTGGGTCTAGGACCAGTGCGGCAAATTTGCCATGACGGATACTAGTGGGGTGGTCCCTGCGATCGAAGGTAATCGGACGAGAGGACCATGGGTTGAACTTTGGGGCGACTGGCTCCAACACATATACGTCCCTTAGTGCATGCTTCCGCTCCCTCTTGGGGATGTGGGTTGCGTATATCATGTTCACCGTCCGCACTTGCGGGGGGAACCTCTTCTGTCCTCCGGTGTTCAGCTGCCGGGGCTCCTCCTTGTCATCGCTATGTGACCCCTTATCTTTGTTTTCGGCATTTAACTTGCCGGCATGCTTGAACACCCAACAATCCCTGTTGGTGTGGTTGGCTGGCTTGTCGAGGGTGCCGTGTATTTGACACGAGCGATCGAGTATACGGTCCAAACTGGACGGGCCCGGAGTGCTTCTTTTGAATGGCTTTTTCCGCTGACCGGGTTTAGAGCCTTTGAATCCGGCATTGACTGCCGTATCCTCGGTATTGTTGCTGTTAATGCGGCGCTTGTGTTTGTTGCGATGGACCTACCATTGCCATCCTTGGTATCTGGAGTACCATAGTTCTTTGATATGTTATTGCTGCGAGCCAGCCAGCTGTCTTCTCCTACGCAAAAGCGGGTCATGAGTGCCATGAGGGCTGCCATAGATTTCAGCTTTTCCTGGCCGAGGTGCCGGATAGTCGACGATTTGATTTTTCTTTGTCAGGAACCGTGTCCAGAATTGCCTGGCCGATTCCTCCGGCTGCTGAATTATGTGGCTCAATTCATCGGCATCTGGTGGTCGCACATAAGTGCCCTGGAAGTTGTTGAGGAATGCGGCTTCTAGATCTTCCCAACAGCCAATGGATTCTGCTGGCAGGCTGTTGAGCCAATGCCGAGCTGGTCCTTTGAGCTTGAGTGGGAGGTATTTGATGGCGTGTAGATCATCAGCGCGGGCCATGTGGATGTGCAAGAGGAAGTCCTCAATCCATACTGCAGGATCTGTTGTGCCGTCGTATGATTCGATATTTATAGGTTTGAAACCCTCTAGGATTTGGTGATCCATTACTTCGTCTGTGAAGCATAGGGGGTGTGCAGCGCCTCTGTACTGGGCTATATCGTGACGCAGCTCAAATGAGTCTTGTCCACTGTGTTCGGCCCGACCGGATTTACTTTTACTGTATCTGGCGTGACGATTATCGTCTTGCATAGTGGCGCGCCCTCGTGATCCGTAGATCGATCTTGCGTGTTTTGCTTTGTCCTCCAATACGTCTCGCAGGTCTGGTGTATTTCCCCATGCCTTGACATTTTTATTTGAGTGGCATCGGGGTGCGGGCTAATCTTTTGGCTGGAATGCCTCTTTGTCGTGGCCACGAGGTGGTCGATCAGCTGCGTCATACACTGGAGATGTAGGTTTTGGTGCTTCCTCCTCCAGTCAGGGTAGCAACCTGCGCTTTGGGTAACTCTTGGAGGGGCATTCGAGTTTATATTCCTCGGCCGCAAGGACTTCAGTCCATCTGTCAGCTAGCAAATCTTGATCAGCTTGAAGCTGCTGTTGCTTTTTCTTAAGGCTATTTGCTGTGGCTATAAGCCGGCGCTTGAAGCGCTCTTGTTTGACGGGATCCTCAGGCACGACGAATTCATCATCGTCGAGGCTTGCCTCGTCTTCGGAGGGAGGCATGTAATTATCATCCTCCGCCTCTCCATCTGCCGCTCTCTCCGGAGGGCTGGCTTCTCCATCCTCCTGCCCTAAATCTTGCTGGAGGGGATTGTTGTCGTCTTCGGCACTGTTCGGAGTGCTATTATCTCCTGTGCTAGTGTCACCGCTTTTGCTTTGGCGAGACTTAGAGCGGCGCCGCTGACGTTGGCGCTTGGGTTGCTTCTTGGAGGGGTCATCCTCCGCTGTCCCATCGCCATTGCCTTCTTTGGGTGTGTCCACCATATATATGTCATATGATGAGGTGGCTGTCCAGTGCCCTATGGGCAGTGGTTCTTGTTCGCCTCCTACATCGTCGTCCATGCCGTTGATGTATTCGGAGTCGAAGTCGAGCATGTCGGTCAAATCGTTGACAGTGGCTACTAAGTGGGTGGTGGGTGGGCGGCGAATTTCTTCGTCATCCGCATCCCAATCCTGGCGGACATAGTTCGGCCAGGACTCTCCTGACAAGGAGAGAGACTTTAACAACTTCAGTATGTCGCCGAAGGGCGAGTGCTGAAAGATATCCGCGGAGGTAAACTCCATGATCGGCGCCCTGTCAGATTCGATAGGCACGGGCGCAGGCGGTTCGGAGTCCGTGGCCGGGGAAGGATCCGGCAGCTTGGCATCACGGCTCTCATGAAGGGTAAGGCCGATACTCGGCTCGATCGCCGCTGAGGATACGGCCTCCGTGGCGGGGTCTATCCACCCATCCATGGATGGCGCAACTGGCTCCGAATTGAGGGTCGGAGTGGTTGCCGGCGCGATCTCTTGAACACTGTCCAATGGCAGAGCTAAATCTTGCTCATCGTGATCGTGTGGCGCACTAGGCAGGGGCTCGAATCCGTCGAAGATCAAGTCTCCGCGGATATCGGCCGTGTAGTTTAAGCTTCCAAACCTGACCTAGTGGCCAGGGGCTTAACTCTTGATCTGCTCCAGATGGTCAAGTGAGTTGGCCCGCAGTGCGAAGCCGCCGAATACAAAGATCTGTCCGGGGAGAAAAGTCTCACCCTGGACTACATCGCTATCGATGATTGAAGGAGCCATCAAGCCTAATGATGACGACATAGAGGAACACTCAATGAAAGCACCAATGTCGGTGTCAAAACCGGCGGATCTCGGGTAGGGGGTCCCGAACTGTGCGTCTAAGGCGGATGGTAACAGGTGGTAGGGGACACGATGTTTTACCCAGGTTCGGGCCCTCTTGATGGAGGTAAAACCCTACGTCCTGCTTGATTATTCTTGATAATATGAATAGTACAAGAGTTGATCTACCACGAAATCGGAGAGGCTAAACCCTAGAAGCTAGCCTATGGTATGATTGTATGTTGTCCTACGGACTAAAACCCTCCGGTTTATATAGACACCGGAGGGGGCTAGGGTTACACAAGTTCGGTTACAAAGGAGGAGATATACATATCCGTATTGCCTAGCTTGCCTTCCACGCCAAGGAGAGTCCCATCCGGACACGAGACGAAGTCTTCAATCTTGTATCTTCATAGCCCAACAGTCCGGCCAAAGGATATAGTCCGGCTGTCCGGAGACCCCCTAATCCAGGACTCCCTCAGATGGTAATTGATTTATCACTAGTCTTAGAATGCTTGGTCATGAGAATCAACCGAAGCCACTGCCAAAAGTCTCCATTGTGTAATACTTTACGGTCGGTCGCACCAACAGACGGTCGGTCAGACCTGTGTCTCACTGAAGGGACATGCATCAGCTTGGTCTGACATGTATGACCAGTTACATCACTGACTTGTGCGACCTCACTTGAGTAGTGTAGTACTCCCTCTATCTCAGTTTACAAGTCTTGCACGTGTACCTTGGTCATTAATTTGACCAACTTAATAAGAGGCATACATTACGGAAAATATATCAATTACAAACTTCAAATATTCTATTTTTTAATGATATATTTTTATGTTAAAAATTTATTTTATATAAGTTACATTGATGACCTAGATACATGTGCAAGCCTTGTAAACTGAGATGGAGGGACTACTTGAAATTTATGTTCCAGTAAACTCATCGGGAGCCGTTTCGGGCCTCAAAACCAAAACCATCAATTAATCTTTACCTTGTTCCCATCACATTCCAAAGTACTAGTGCTACAATTACGTGCAAGCCTGCTCACACCTACTAGTACGTACCAAACCTGAACTTGTTCCCACTATGCAGGTTTTAGTACTAGTGCTAGTACTTAGGTTATAAAAAGGGGAACTACCTAACTGAAAATTACTCTACCTTCGCTCTCATAAGTCCTTCTTCTTCGTCTGTCCTTGTCATGGCTGGTGTGCACAGCTCTAGGTCAAGAACTACTCGTAACAAGGGAGCGGCAACCAAGGCTGTGGAAAAAAGAGGGCTCACCGCCTTGCAGAGACCTCGAAAAATCTCTCACGCACAGGAGATGGCTCCCAGGAGCGCCCTAGCCGCGTAGGCGAACATGCGGGCATGCCCGATCAGCTTAATAAGCACCTCAATAAGCAGAAGGAGTTCATCCACGGCTTGGTGGAGCTGCCGAAGGAGAGCCTCGATGACATGTCCGCTGAGCTCAATGAGCAGGGGGAGTTGACCACCGGCTCGGTGATGCTGCTGAAGAAGAGCATTGCCTTGGAGAAGAAGGCGACCGGCAAAATCCTGCAACTTCAGGAGGACAAGGCGAAGCTCTGCCACGAGCTTGACCTGCTGAAGGAGGAGAACGCCGGCTTGAAGAAGATGCATGAGAATAGTAGTTCCTCGATGAAGATGCTGCATGCCCTCGTCATGGAACAGAAGGAGGAGTTGGCAAAGCTCCGCATCAAGCACCCGACTGCTGTCAAGGTACTTAATGTGGCCGTGGAACAGATGATGAAGGCTCGCATCGAGAAATCCCGCATCATGGACAGAATGAAGAAGATGGCAGAGGAGACGCACAAGAAGATGGACGTCGTGGAGGCGATGAAGAAGCAGTTATGACTCCATGGCTAGAAACCCTTCATGTAGTAGAGAGCAGCGCCCCAGACTTGTGTGTGCGTCTTACTTCTTTTTTGGGGGTGATAATCTTCCTTCCTATTTTGTTCCTATGTTTCTTCTTTTGCTTCGGGTGTTTCAACGCACGTGTCATGTTCTCTGCGAGGCATGAATAGAAGAAGGCTAACAATGAGATGACTAGCAAATTAGATCATTTTTATCGCCATATGGCACTGTGCTGCCGTGTTTCGTGCTCCTCCATCGTACTCCAGTGGAAAACTTGAGTATACTGCATGGTTCTTTGCTCCTCCTCAGGTTGTCGGCACATTGATACAAGCAGTCAAATAACAAGTCCCCGCCTTCCAGCAGTAATGAGCCGTCAAATCACAAAGACCCTCGCCTCTCTTGAAACCAACCAAGCTAGACTGCCCCGCTGTCGGTGTCAAAATCGGCGGATCTCGGGTAGGGGCTCCCGAACTGTGCGTCTAAGGCGGATGGTAACAGGAGGCGGGGGACATAATGTTTACCCAGGTTCGGGCCCTCTCGATGGAGGTAATACCCTACTTCCTGCTTGATTGTTCTTGATGATATGAGTATTAGATGAGTTGATCTACCACGAGATCGGAGAGGCTAAACCCTAGAAGCTAGCCTATGGTATGATTGTTGTTGTCCTACGAACTAAAACCCTCTGGTGTATATAGACACCGGAGGGGCTAGGGTTACATAGAGTAGGTTACAAGGGAGGAGATATACATATCCGAATTGCCAAGCTTGCCTTCCGCGCAAAGGAGAGTCCCATCCGGACACGGGATGAAGGCTTTAATCTTGTATCTTCATAGTCGAATGGTCCGGCAAAGTATATAGTCCGGCTGTCCAAGGACCCCCTAATCCAGGGCTCTCTCAGTAGCTCCTGAACCAGGTTTCAATGACGACGAGTCCGGAGCGCAGATTGTTTTCAGCATTGCAAGGCGGGTTCCTCCTCCGAATACTCCAAAGAAGATTTTGAACACAAGGATAGTGTCTGGCTCTACAAAAACAAATTCCACATACCACCGTAGAGAGTATAATATTTCCACAAATCTAATCTGCTGACAACTTTTCATAACATGACATCACGCCATGGCCCCGGTTATTATTCGAAACGTTTTTCTCAACCAGCTACTACACATATTGTGAGGTGGTTTTCTTAGCACGTCTTGTCGAAGCAGAGATCGTGTCCCCTTATCACGGGATTCTCATCAATACGGGTGTGCGTAACCCAACCGCGCCATCAATCACGACGGTTGGGGAATAAGCGAGTTTTACTAGGCAAGTGGGGAGGCACATAGTTTCTTCCGCCCTTATAAAGGGGTAAGGTTTCCACCTTTTTACCCATGCCTTCTTCTCTCCTGCCCATCCATTCTTGCGCACTCGAGCTCCAGCGCCCAAGTTCGCATTTTCTCCGAAGAACCACTCCAAATATGTCCAGTGTGGGAGGCAAGTGGATGGCCTCTACCGTCCAGAAGAAGGACATCAAGAAACTTCGGGAGGCCGGGTATCTAGCCCAGGAAATAGGCCACCGTCTCCCAATGGCGGGACAGATCGTCCCTACCCCGGAACCCCACGGAAGGGTTTCGCCGACCAGCCTAAACCGCCTCTATCGCGACGAACAGATCATCCGTTGTCCGAACAAAAAACATCAGGTGATATCCATCTAAATCTAGTTTCTTGGTATATATTGTTTTTATCAAGGGAACAATTACTTTGGACCGGATATTATGATATGCAGGACAATTATTCATTATAAAACATGGTTTATACCATGGGTACGGAGTACGCGCTGGCAACGTCCTGCCCGGAGGTCGTCCGTGCCACATTACACGGTGAATGGACGCGTACAAGCTGCCCGGTCTACATCAATTAGCCGGGACTGCGCCTGTGATTGACTCACGCGTCTGCACCAGCGTACAACTCCACGAACGGCTCACCTGTCCGCTCTCGCGGCCGGTTCACGCGTGCGCGACAGTTTACAACACTGCGGCCGATTCTCCCGTCCGCACCGGCATACAATGCTGCGGCCGGCTTATCTGTCTGAGCCGCCTCTGATGCTACGGTCGTCTTTGTCGTCCGTCTCTCGCGGCCTGGTCTACATCAACATACCGGGCCGCACTTGTCTGGATGAATTGTTTATTGACTATGAGCACATCACTACTTGGGGAGCCCGTTTTTCTTCCAACAAATTTGAGGTAAATTATCATATATTATCAGCCGCCGTCTGCACTGGATGGTTCAATGGGTAGGCGCACAAGTCGCCGCCACTACAGTTTGGTTAACTTCAAATCGCCAGTTTGAAGGAACCATTGGCCGAGTTGCTGATACGGCTCATATGGGATCATTTACAACCCGCCGCAGTCACCTCAACCTTCTATGGATTCGCATCGTGCTATCAACGCCAATGATATACAAGTTATGCCGGTTTATATCACGGTCAAATATGGAGAATCTCAAGCCAACTCCTCGAGTCGCCTTGAGACTTGGGGGCTACAATGATATGACTTAGCAAACGTTGCCGGTTTTCAGTGAAGTCAAGATCCCCAATACGTTGGAGAGAAAGATAACCCAGTCCCGGATTCACATCGTGCTGTCAGAAGATTTTTGGATTAGAAAGTATATGACAGCTACAAAATCCCGGCTCAATGAAGAAGCTTCGGGTCATCAGAAAAGGATTCCGGTTTACAATCCGGTACAAGGGAAATTTGTTCTGCGACAAAGCTCTGAAGCTCTCAAATCCGGTTTAAGAATTTCTGGTTCAAAAAGGAATTAACTTCTCGCAAGTTTGAGTTTAAAGGCCGTCAGAAAATTTCCGGCTAAAAATGAAGATTCCGGTTTAAGATCCGGTTCAAGGGAAAGATGTCTCCCACAAAGCTTTGAAGGTCTCCATATCTGGTTCAAGATCCCGGTTCAAGAAGAATTTATATCTTGCAAAAAGTTAAAAATTGCCAAAGAGGACCTGCTGCCATGATGCGCGGTTCAAGCATGGGTATCCCACCTTACTGGCCTGACATATTATTGATCACATGGGGGCGTCTGCTTCATAAAGCGGGGTCTCTGTTCTTTTACATCATGTGTGGTTACACGGAGTTGTTCTAAAGCGGCCTCCAGTTTACCCCTTGAGTTAGCTTTTTAAAAGCATCATGTTATATCACTTGGGGGTTTGGTCGTGTCCGAACCAATACAATACCTCTTGATAGGCGAGAGCCACCAGATCACTTGGGGACTTGGTCACGTCTGAACCAGTCATGCCTCTTGATCGGCCTAAGGCCACAGAATCACTTGGGGGCTTGGTCGAACCCGAACCATTGCCATGCCACTTGGTCGGCATAAATGCCACGGTTTCATTTGGGGACCTGGCTGACTAGAACCATAGTTACACCTAATGGGAGCTTGGTCATGTTCGGCCATGGTAACGCCATTTGATCAGCTCAAATAAACCTTTTTGCAAACGGTTTTGTCATTGCTTTTGCTTCACACTTTTCTTTGCAAGATACTTTTTTCTTTTTTTATTGCTTTTTTTAAACCGACACAGTTTTCAACCAATCAATTGACGGAACACAGTTCACGTCAATCCGGAGACTATTTTCCCGGTTTGATCCTTGTTGTTAACATCCTCTTATGGAGTAACACGGTGTTTATCACAGCCCGACACGGTTTTATCATAAACCGGCACAATATGGAAGGAGTTATCAGTACTCAAGATTTGGGTTATCACCCTTACTACAAAAAGTTGGCAAAACCAACAATGTGATTCAATGTCATAGGTATGATATATTTCATATTTGATTATTCTTAAGTGCGGCCTTGGTTATAAACCCGGGTTATATGTTGAGCATTATGACCCGTCCGGCGGTAAACCGCCAGGACACTTTAAACTTGTTGTATGCAGAAACAGGTTTGTTAAACCGGCCTGGTTTTGGACTATAAGTCGCCAGTATATATATTTGGATTGCGCCATTGGAATCATGCGTTTATAAATCATTGGGTCATATTATTCATTATGATATTGAATGAATAAGGTTTTCACCGGATTATATTATCTTGAATAGCCAACATGGCTGGATATTTATGGTTATTAATAACCGGTATTATTGAGTTTTCAAAGTCGCTTTAGCGCAATGGCTATTATTTTATCAAAGGATATGATTTATTCTACAATGGAAGGAATAGTCCTGAGTCGTTGCAGGCTTACAACCCGGCACTTGGGGGCTACATTATTCAAATTGAGATTACATGCAAGTCTCATGTCGCTGCAAGCATGCACCATGACACTTGGGGGCTAATGCAAAGTCATTTTTACTAGTCTTATTAAAGACCCGACTCATCATATTATAATGAGCCGGCCCTTGGGGGTTACCAATTGCTCCTGTCAAATTTTCAAGGTACACAAGTCTTCGTCCATAATATTGAAGGATCCATTGCTCAGTTGGTAAAGCACAAAGCTCTTAACCTTGTGGACGTGGGTTCAAGCTCTACGATGGAAGCTACATTATAATATGTTATTTTCATTAAAGTATATATATCAAGTCCCAGTTCAGTATTATCTTACTAAGCCGGCCCTTGGGGGCTACATGTTGCTGTTCAAAGTTTACAAGATTATATTTACAAAGTCCCTGCTCATTATTGCATAATGACCCGGCCCTTGGGGGCTACACTGGTTGAAGTTTTTATGAGCATCAAGCAATTACATGTCCCAGGTTGCTGCAAGCATGACAACCCGGCACTTGGGGGCTACATATATGGAGTATTCAGTTTATATGATTGAGATGAACTAATCGGATTTCTTCAAGGTTGAAACACTTATTGGAGCAAGTCTTAAGTTATCACTATGTTCTCCTCTTAAGACTTGGGGGCTACAGGTATTATGCATATAAAGGAAGAACATCTTCATTTTATCAGTTTTGAGCAAATCAGGAAGATCAATTACATGACCCGGTGTCGACAACAATTATGACCCGACGCCATCAATATTTATAAACCGGCTATTTTGGTAATATTAAACCGGCAAGTTTTACATCTTCAAACCGGTTGAATGTCAGATAAGTATTTTCAGACCCATGTTTCTTAAACCGGCGCTTTGGGAGCTGAGTCAAAGGAGTTATTCTTCACGATATTTATCGGTGACAAAACAAGGTCGGCAAATTGATTATGAAGCTGGTCTGTTGACCCGGATTTCTTAGAAGGAGGAAATAACAAGGACTTAAGGATGATCAGGTACCGGTTTACAAAAATTCTTAACCCAGAGCATAACCTGTCAAATTTGTTCTTGTGTTTATTTTGCAGCATAAGTTTACCATGAATAAATCCAAGCTAAACTTGGGGGCTAATGTCGGGGATATACCCCGCGGCGTAAACCGGCCGGAAGTTAACCCGGCCAGGACTTGGCGGTTTATCTGAAGACCCCGCTGACACTTGGCAAGTTACTGGCGACCCGCCCTGACCTGGCGGTTTACAAACAACCCACCTAGTCATTATGACTCACTGGTGATCCGACGCGCGGGACAGATGGATGACGAGGCCCATGGCCCAGAAGGCCGGTTCATGTTTAATGGTGGGCTGGTTTATGAGAAAAGCACAAGGAATATTCCCTTACAAAGGAGGCAAGACTAGGACTCCACTTGTAATAGAGTAATCCTAGTCCTAATAGGACTAGTCATGTAAACCGCCCCTTCAACATATATAAGGAGGGGCAGGGCACCCCAAGAGGGAGAAGATTGACAAGTTTCACAAGTTGGACAAGTTAGGTTTAGACAATAGCTCTCGAGATGAGCACTCTCGTAACCGTGATCATCATCATCAATATCAATGAAGCAGGACGTAGGCTTTTACCTCCACCGCGAGGGGCCGAACCTGGGTAAAACCTCGCGTCTCTCGTCCCGCTCAACCCCTCTCAAGCTACCACATAGATGCGTTGGCCTCGCGACTAAGTCCTGACACTAAGGACATCTGCCATGACAATTCCACGACACAGGACTTTGGGGTTGTCTCACTGTCTTCAATATAGTTTTTATCAGCTTTCTTGGAGACCAACAGGGATGTCTCACTATCTTGAACCTTATGTGCATTACTTCCTTTACCATTGCATAACAGGGTACTCTCCTCCAATATTTTATCCGCATTCTAAAAGAGAAACAAACAAACACATCATAGGTTTACCATGTTGTATATGAAACTCATTTTGGTAAACCAGTTTAGTAGTAAGGTGGATAGGATAACTGCACGAAACAAACATATATCTATGTAGTATGGTCAGTGTATGGTCTATATAATTCTAGTTTATGTTGCCAAATCAAGATAGAGACAGTTCGAATCATATCTATTTAATACAAAGCAACATAGACAGAGTATTGTTGGAAATATGCCCTAGAGGCAATAATAAATTGGATATTATTATATTTCCTTGTTCATGATAATCGTTTATTATCCATGCTAGAATTGTATTGATAGGAAACTCAGATACATGTGTGGATACATAGACAACACCATGTCCCTAGTAAGCCTCTAGTTGACTAGCTCGTTGATCAATAGATGGTTACGGTTTCCTGACCATGGACACTGGATGTCATTGATAAAGGGATCACATCATTAGAAGAATGATGTGATGGACAAGACCCAATCCTAAGCCTAGCACAAGATCATGTAGTTCGTATGCTAAAGCTTTTCTAATGTCAAGTATCGTTTCCTTAGACCATGAGATTGTGCAACTCCCGGATACTGTAGGAGTGCTTTGGGTGTCCCAAACATCACAACGTAACTGGGTGGCTATAAAGGTACACTACAGGTATCTCCGAAAGTGTCTGTTGGGTTGGCACGAATCGAGACTGGGATTTGTCACTCTGTGTGACGGGGAGGTATCTCTGGGCCACTCGGTAGGACATCATCATAATGTGCACAATGTGATCAAGGAGTTGATCACGGGATGATGTGTTACGGAATGAGTAAAGAGACTTGCCGGTAACGAGATTGAACAAGGTATCGGGATACCGACGATCGAATCTCGGGCAAGTATCGTACCGATAGACAAAGGGAATTGTATATGGGATTGATTAAGTCCTTGACATCGTGGTTCATCCGATGAGATCATTGTGGAGCATGTGGGAGGCAACATGGGTATCTAGATCCCGCTATTGGTTATTGGCCAGAGAACGTCTCGGTCATGTCTGCATGGTTCCCGAACTCGTAGGGTCTACACACTTAAGGTTCGGTGATGCTAGGGTTATAGAGATATTAGTATGCGGTAACCCGAAAGTTGTTCGGAGTCCCGGATGAGATCCTGGACGTCACGAGGTAAAGAATTATATATAGGAAGTGCTATTTCGGCCATCGGGACAAGTTTCGGGGTCACCGGTATTGTACCGGGACCACCGGAAGGGTCCCGGGGGTCCACCGGGTGGGGCCACCTGCCCCGGGGGGGCACATGGGCTGTAGGGGGTGCGCCTTTACCTATATGGGCCAAGGGAACCAGCCCCAAGAGGCCCATGCGCCAAGAGAAGAGGGAAAGGAAGAGTCCTAAAGGGGGAAGGCACCTCCTAGGTGCCTTGGGGAGGATGGACTCCTCCCTTGGCCGCACCCTTCCTTGGAGGAAGGGCCAAGGCTGCGCCCCCCTCTCCCTTGGCCCTATATATAGTGGGGGAAGGGAGGGCAGCAACACCTAAGCCCTGGCGCCTCCCTCTCCCTCCCATGACACATCTCCCTCCTCCCGCAGCGCTTGGCGAAGCCCTGTTGGAATCCCGCTACTTCCACCACCACGCTGTCGTGCTGCTGGATCTCCATCAACCTCTCCTCCCCCTTGCTGGATCAGGAAGGAGGAGACGTCGCTGCTCCGTACGTGTGTTGAATGCGGAGTGCCATCCGTTCGGCGCTAGGATCATCGGTGATTTGGTTCACGACGAGTACGACTCCATCAACCCCGTTCTCTTGAACGCTTCCGCGCGCGATCTACAAGGGTATGTAGATCCACTCCTCCCTTGTTGCTAGATGACTCCATAGATTGATCTTGGTGACACGTAGGAAAATTTTGAATTATTGCTACGTTCCCCAACAGTGGCATCAGAGCTAGGTTTATGCGTAGTTTCTATGCACGAGTAGAACACAAAGTAGTTGTGGGCGTTGATTTTGTTCAATATGCTTACCGTTACTAGTCCAATCTTGATTCGGTGGCATTGTGGGATGAAGCGGCCCGGACCGACCTTGCACGTACTCTTATGTGAGACTGGTTCCACCGACTGACATGCACTAGTTGCATAAGGTGGCTAGCGGGTGTCTGTCTCTCCCACTTTAGTCGGATCGGATTCGATGAAAAGGGTCCTTATGAAGGGTAAATAGCAATTGGCATATCACGTTGTGGTCTTTGCGTAGGTAAGAAATGTTCCTGCTAGAAACCCATAGCAGCCACGTAAAACATGCAAACAACAATTAGAGGACGTCTAACTTGTTTTTGCAGGGTATGCTATGTGATGTGATATGGCCAAAGGATGTGATGAATGATATATGTGATGTATGAGATGATCATGTTCTTGTAATAGGAATCACGACTTGCATGTCGATGAGTATGACAACCGGCAGGAGCCATAGGAGTTGTCTTAATTTATTTATGACCTGCGTGTCAACATAAACGTCATGTAATTACTTTACTTTATTGCTAACCATTAGCTGTAGTAGTAGAAGTAATAGTTGACGAGACAACTTCATGAAGACATGATGATAGAGATCATGATGATGGAGATCATGGTGTCATGCCGGTGACGATGATAATCATGGAGCCCCGAAGATGGAGATCAAGAGGAGCAAAGTGATGATGGCCATATCATGTCACTATTTGATTGCATGTGATGTTTATCATGTTTTTGCATCTTGTTTACTTAGAACGACGGTAGTAAATAAGATGATCCCTCATAATAATTTCAAGAAAGTGTTCCCCCTAACTGTGCACCGTTGCGACAATTTGTTGTTTCGAAGCACCACGTGATGATCAGGTGTGATAGATTCTTACGTTCAATTCAACGGGTGTTGACGAGCCTAGCATGTACAGACATGGCCTCGGAACACACGTCAAACACTTAGGTTGACCTGACGAGCCTAGCATGTATAGACATGGCCTCGGAACACAAGAGACCAAAAGTTCGAGCATGAGTCGTATGGTAGATACGATCAACATGAAGATGTTCACCGATGATGACTAGTCCGTCTCACGTGATGATCGGACACGGCCTAGTTGACTCAGATCATGTAATCACTTAGATGACTAGAGGGATGTCTATCTGAGTGGGAGTTCACAAGATGAACTTAATTATCCAGAACATAGTCAAAAGGTCTTCACAAAATATGTCGTAGCTCGCGCTTCAGTTCTACTGTTTAGATATGTTCCTAGAGAAAATTTAGTTGAAAGTTGATAGTAGTAATTATGCGGACTAGGTCCGTAAACTGAGGTTTGTCCTCATTGCTTCATAGAAGGCTTATGTCCTTAATGCACCGCTTAGTGTCCTGAACCTCGAACGTTGTCTATGGATGTTGCGAACATCTGACATACACATTTTGATAACTACGTGATAGTTCAGTTAAACGGCTTAGAGTTGAGGCACCGAAGACGTTTTGAAACGTCGCGAAACATATGAGATGTTTCGAGGGCTGAAATTGGGATTTCAGGCTCGTGCCCACGTCAAGAGGTATAAGACCTCCGACGATTTTCTTAGCCTGCAAACTAAGGGAGAAAAGCTCCATTGTTGAACTTGTGCTCAGATTGTCTGAGTACAACAATCGCTTGAATCGAGTGGGAGTTGATCTTCCAGATGAAATAGTGATGGTTCTCCGAAGTCATTACCACCAAGCTGCTTGAGCTTCATGATGAACTATAATATATCAGGGACATATATGATGATCCTTGAGATATTCGTGATGTTTGACACCACAAAAGTAGAGATCAAGAAGGAGCATCAATTGTTGATGGTTGGTGAAACCACTAGTTTCAAGAAGGGCAAGGGCAAAAAAAGGGATGCTTCATGAAACGGCAAATCAGCTGCTGCTCTAGTGAAGAAACCCAAGGTTGAACCCAAACCCGAGACTAAGTGCTTCTGTAATAAAGGGAACAGCCACTGGAGCAGAATTACCCTAGATACTTGGTAGATAAGAAGGCTGGCAAGGTCGATAGAAGTATATTGGATGTATTATGTTAATGTGTACTTCACTAGTACTCCTAGTAGCACCAGGGTATTAGATACCGGTTCGGTTGCTAAGTGTTAGTAACTTGAAATAAAAGCTACGGAATAAACGGAGACTAGCTAAAGGTGAGATGACGATATGTGTTGGAAGTATTTCCAAGGTTGATCAAATATCGTACGCTCCCTCTACCATCGAGATTGGTGTTTGCGTTGAGCATAGACATGATTGGATTATGTCTATCGCAATACGGTTATTCATTTAAAGAGAATAATGGTTACTCTGTTTATTTGAATAATACCTTCAATGGTCTTACACCTGAAATGAATGGTTTATTGAATCTCGATCGTAGTGATACACATGTTCATGCCAAAAGATAGTAATGATAGTACCACCTACTTGTGGCACTGCCACGTAAGTCATATCGGTATAAAACGCATGAAGAAGCTCCATGTTGATGGATCTTTGGGCTCACTTGTTTTGAAAGGTTTGAGACATGCGAACCATGTCTATTGGTGTGTATGCATGAAGAAACTCCATGCAAATGGACCGTTTGGACTCACTTGATTTTGAATCACTTGAGACATGCAAATCATACCACATGGGCAAGATGACTGAAAGCCTCGTTTTCAGTAAAATGGAACTAGAAAGCAACTTGTTGTAAGTAATACATTTTGATGTGTGCAGTCCAATGAGTGCTAAGGCGTGTAGTGGATATCGTTATGTTCTTACTTCACAGATGATTTGTGTAGATGTTGAGTATATTTACTTGATGAATCACGAGTCTGAATTATTGAAAGGTTCAAGTAATTTCAGGGTGAAGTTGAAAGATCGTCGTGACAAGAGGATAAAATATCTATGATATGATCATACAGATGAATATCTGAATTACGAGTTTGGCACAGATTAAGACATTGTGGAAATTGTTTCACAACTAATACAGCCTGGAACACCATAGTGTGATGGTGTGTCCGAACATCATAACTTCACCCTATTGGATATGATGCATACCATGATGTCTCTTATCGAATTACCACGATAGTTTATGGGTTAGGCATTAAAGACAACCACATTCACTTTAAATTGGGCACCACGTAATTCCGATGAGATGACACCGTATGAACTATGGTTTAGAGAAACCTAAGCTGTCATTTCTTAAAAGTTTGGGGTTGCGATGCTTATGTGAAAAAGTTTCAGGCTGATAAGCTCGAACCCAAAGCGGATAAATGCATCTTCATAGGACACCCAAAACAGTTGGGTATACCTCCTGTCTCAGATCCGAAAGCAATAAGGGATTGTTTCTAGAATCGGGTCCTTTCTCGAGGAAAAGTTTCTCTCGAAAGAATTGAGTGGGAGGATGGTGGAGACTTGATGAGGTGATTGAACCGTCTCTTCAACTAGTGTGTGGAAGGGCACAGGAGTTGTTCCTGTGGCACCTACACCAATTGAAGTGGAATCTTATGATAGTGATCATGAAACTTCAGATCAAGTCACTACCAAACCTCGTGGGATGACAAGGATGCGTACTACTTCAGAGTGGTACGTAATCCTGTCTTGGAAGTCATGTTGCTAGACAACAATGAACCTACGAGCTATGGAGAAGCGATGGTGGGCCTGGATTCCAAAATGGCTCGAGGCCATATAATCCGAGAGAGGATCCATATATGAAAACAAAGTGTAGACTTTGGAAGAACTACTTGATGGTCGTAAGGCTGTTAGGTACATATGGATTTTAAAAGGAAGATGGACAATGATGGTAAGTATCACCATTAAGAAAGCTCGACCTGTCGTTAAGATGTTTTCTGACAAGTTCAAGGAGTTGACTACGATGAGACTTTCTCACTCGTAGCGATGCTAAGAGTCTGTTGGAATTATATTAGCGATTACTGCATTATTTATGAAATCTTGCAGATAGGATGTCAAAAACCCATTATTTCCTCGACGATTTTCTTGAGGAAAGGTTGTATGTGATACAACTGGAAGGTTTTGTCAATCCTGAAAGATGCTAACAAGTATGCAAAGCTCCATCAATCCTTCTAAGGACTGGAGTGAGCATCTCGGAGTTGGAATGTATGCTTTGATGAAATGATCAAAGATTTTGGGTGTATACAAAGTTTATGAGAAACTTGTATTTCCAAAGAAGTGAGTGGGAGCACTATAGAATTTCTGATAAATATATGTTGACATATTGTTGATCAGAAATGACGTAGAATTTCTGGAAAGCATATAGGGTTATTTGGAAAGTATTTTTCAATGGAAAGCCTGGATTAAGCTACTTGAACATTGAGCATCAAGATCTATAAGGTTAGATCAAAATTCTTAATGGTACTTTCAAATGAGCACATACCTTGACATGATCTTGAAGGTGTTCAAGATGGACCAGTCAAAGAAGGAGTTCTTGCCTGAGTTGTAAGGTATGAAGTTAAGACTTAAAGCTCGACCACGGCAGAAGAAAGAGGAAGGACGAAGGTCATCCCCTATGCTTTTATCATAGGCTCTCTACAGTATGCTATGCTGTGTACCGCACCTGAAGTGTGCCTTGCTATGAGTCAGTCTAGGGGTACAAGAGTGATCCAAGAATGGATCACAGGACAGCGGTCAAAGTTATCCTTAGTAACTAGTGGACTAAGGAATTTTCTCGATTATGGAGGTGATAAAAGAGTTCGCTGTAAAGGGTTACGCCGATGCAAACTTTGACACTAATCCAGATTATTCTGAGTAGTAAACTGGATTCGTATAGTAGAACAGTTATTTGAAATGGCTCCAAATATAGCGTAGTAGCTACATCTACAAGATGACATAGAAATTTGCGAAGTACATACGGATCTGAAAGATTCAGACCCGTTGACTATAACATCTCTCACAAGCATAACTTGATCAAACCCAGAACTCATCGAGTGTTAATCACATGGTAATGTGAACTCGATTATTGACTCTAGTAAACTCTTTGGGTGTTAGTCACATGGGGATGTGACCTTGAGTGTTAGTCACATAGCGATGTGAACTGGATTATTGACTCTAGTGCAAGTGGGAGACTGTTGGAAATATGCCCTAGAGGCAATAATAAATTGGATATTATTATATTTCCTTGTTCATGATAATCGTTTATTATCCATGCTAGAATTGTATTGATAGGAAACTCAGATACATGTGTGGATACATAGACAACACCATGTCCCTAGTAAGCCTCTAGTTGACTAGCTCGTTGATCAATAGATGGTTACGGTTTCCTGACCATGGACATTGGATGTCATTGATAACGGGATCACATCATTAGAAGAATGATGTGATGGACAATACCCAATCCTAAGCCTAGCACAAGATCATGTAGTTCGTATGCTAAAGCTTTTCTAATGTCAAGTATCGTTTCCTTAGACCATGAGATTGTGCAACTCCCGGATACCGTAGGAGTGCTTTGGGTGTGCCAAACGTCACAACGTAACTGGGTGGCTATAAAGGTACACTACAGGTATCTCCGAAAGTGTCTGTTGGGTTGGCACGAATCGAGACTGGGATTTGTCACTCCGTGTGACGGAGAGGTATCTCTGGGCCCACTCGGTAGGACATCATCATAATGTGCACAATGTGATCAAGGAGTTGATCACGGGATGGTGTGTTATGGAACGAGTAAAGAGACTTGCCGATAACGAGATTGAACAAGGTATCGGGATACCGACGATCGAATCTCGAGCAAGTATCGTACCGATAGACAAAGGGAATTGTATACGGGATTGATTAAGTCCTTGACATCGTGGTTCATCCGATGAGATCATCGTGGAGCATGTGGGAGCCAACATGGGTATCCCGATCCCGCTATTGGTTATTGGCCAGAGAACGTCTCGGTCATGTCTGCATGGTTCCCGAACCCGTAGGGTCTACACACTTAAGGTTCGGTGACGCTAGGGTTATAGAGATATTAGTATGCGGTAACCCGAAAGTTGTTCGGAGTCCTGGATGAGATCCCGGACGTTACGAGGAGTTCCGGAATGGTCCGGAGGTAAAGAATTATATATAGGAAGTGCTATTTCGGCCATCGGGACAAGTTTCGGGGTCACCGGTATTGTACCGGGACCACCGGAAGGGTCCCGGGGGTCCACCGGGTGGGGCCACCTGCCCTGGGGGGCCACATGGGCTGTAGGGGGTGCGCCTTGACCTATATGGGCCAAGGGCACCAGCCCCAAGAGGCCCATGCGCCAAGAGAAGAGGGAAAGGAAGAGTCCTAAAGGGGGAAGGCACCTCCTAGGTGCCTTGGGGAGGATGGACTCCTCCCTTGGCCGCACCCTTCCTTGGAGGAAGGGCCAAGGCTGCGCCCCCCCCCTCTCCCTTGGCCCTATATATAGTGGGGGAAGGGAGGGCAGCAACACCTAAGCCCTGGCGCCTCCCTCTCCCTCCCATGACACATCTCCCTCCTCCCGCAGCGCTTGGCGAAGCCCTGTTGGAATCCCGCTAGTTCCACCACCACGCCGTCGTGCTGCTGGATCTCCATTAACCTCTCCTCCCCCTTGCTGGATCAAGAAGGAGGAGACGTCGCTGCTCCGTACGTGTGTTGAACGCGGAGGTGCCATCCGTTCGGCGCTAGGATCATCGGTGATTTGGATCACGACGAGTACGACTCCATCAACCCCGTTCTCTTGAACGCTTCCGCGTGCGATCTACAAGGGTATGTAGATCCACTACTCCCTCGTTGCTAGATGACTCCACAGATTGATCTTGGTGACACGTAGGAAAATTTTGAATTATTGCTACGTTCCCCAACAAGTATAATTGTGGGAAACTACACAACAATAACAACACTTGTAATGTGCATGGCATGAGAACATAACTGTTTATTCAATTGAAACTGAAATCAACATAGAGCAAGTTACAACAACAAACACGTTAAAGAAACAGGTTTAAAACATACATGTTGCGCCATTGGAGTTTCAATTGCATCCTTCAAATTTGAAATTAGTTGGTATGAGTAAATACAGTGATGCAAGAGCAAAGTAGTATGAACCATAGCTACGGAACCTGACCTAAGAACAATTCTTCTTCTGCTTTAAGCGTTGACTTGGGGTTTGGAGTGGTGCTCCTCGTGCTTTGGGCACTGCAATTGCCTTACTAACTGATCGTGTTTGGGTGCTCTGTAGTGGAGACGGTGTTGTGTCAACTGGAACTGGGTTACTATCTGCTGGGGTTGGGGTTAGAAGGGGGGTAGCTGGTTCTCTTCCCAACTGGGCAGGGGTACAATCTGTGTGAGTCTGGGTTACGTGTGGTGGGGCTGGTTCTTGGGCAAGTACAACCGTGGTTCTATCTGCATCAACAGGTAACACGATCTTTTCTGAAGACCGTGTTTTTACTCCCACAGATACTGCCATCACCCCCTCCAATTGAAATGGCTGATAAACAAGAAAAGTAATTGAATGTACATACATTGTAAGATAGATAGGTGCAATGGATAGTAGGGAAGAAAACAGGGCATGAAACAATTCACATTTATGTTGTCTAACCAAACAGAATAGCAGGACATAGTTTCACATATATGATGGCTAATTAAACATGATAGCATGACATAATTTCACATGTATGATGGCTAACTAAACATGATAGAATTACATACTTCAAAATATGATGACTATGTAAATAGGATGACATGATATAACTATATGATGTGTCTATTAAAGTGGTTGGCATGCCATAAATCACAAACATGCGTCGATGGAAACATGATGGCATGATATAATTCACGGATAGAATGACATAATTCAAAATATGATTACTATGTAAACAAGATGGGATGATATAACTATATTATGTCTTTGGAAAATGGGTTGGCGTGCCATAATTCAGATACATGCTGTCTATGTAAACATCATGGCATGATATAATTCAAATATATGGTTTATAAACTAAGCAAGTGAGCAGAGGGCAATCACATATATGATGTGTCAACTAAGGAGATGGCATTCAATATTGTGTATATGATGTAAAAACTAAGCCACTAGTAGAAAAAGGGTCAAACGTGAAGCACATTAGTGCCGGTTTGATTTTGGCCCGGTACTAATGGTACCATTAGTGCCAGTTCGAACGGATTTGCATTAATGTCGGTTCGTGTTGAACCTTTAGTACCGGTTCGTGGCACAAACCGGTAGTAAAGGGGTGGTGGCAGGCTGGCATCAGGCCGGGGCCCCACGATCACCTTTAGTGCCGGTTCGTGGCATGAACCGGTACTAAAGGTCTAACCTTTAGTACCGGTTCGTGCCATGAACCGGTACTAAAGGGGTCTGACCTATAGAACCGGTTTGTGGCACAAACCGGCACTATAGGGCAATTTTCAAACTCTACCCCCCCCCCCCCCCCGTGTGTCGCCATTTCAGTTTTGAAAAAATCAAAAGAAAATGATAAAAACTTCAAAAAACAAAATCCTTCGAGAGGTAGTTATATTACTACATCTACTAGTTAGGAAAATTTAAAAACTACAATTTGGACATGTTTTGCAAAAAGTGTAGGGAAAATGTAAAACGGCTATAACTTTTGCATGCGATGTCGGAAAAAACGTATAATATATCAAAAAATTCAGCACGAAAATCCGCATCCGATGGAGACCGCCTACGGCCTGTTTGGATTTTTTTAGAATCCTCAAATTCCAAAAGGAAAAGAAGATATGGTCAAATTTCAGTTTGTTTAAAAAAATTTGGTTAAATCTGGTCAAATTACTTATTCAAGAAGTATTAATGTTACTACATAATTATTCAAGAATATTAGTGTTACTAAATAATTATTTCAATTTTTTGAATTTTGGTCAAATCTGGTCAAACTATGGTCAAACTTATTCAAGAAATATTAGCGTTACTAAATAATTACTGTTTTTTAGAATAATAGTTTCAAACTCAAACGGTGAAATGTGTGACTTCATGCTCAAGCTAAACTCCTGAGGGTTAATAGGATTGACATCTTACTATTGTTAGGAAAACAACAAGTGCAGACTCGGAAACGAAGGAGAATAGAACCCGAAAGTTAAGCGTGCTCGAGCTGGAGTAGTGAGAGGGATGGGTGACCGGTCGGGAAGTTAGATGATTTGGAATGAGTGATCCACACTTGAGTAGTTAAGAGAGGTGATTAGAGAATAAATCATCAAATAATTCAAAAAAAATTAAAAATAAAAAAACTCAAATTTTTTTTCCAAAATTTTCAAAAAATATTTCAAAAAAAACCTTTAGTACCGGTTGGTAACACCAACCGGTACTAAAGGTCCCCCATACCAGGGCGCGAGCTCACGCCACGTGGTGGCACATTAGCATCGGTTCGTGCCGAACCGGTACTAAAGGGGGGGGGGGGGGTTAGTGCCCACCCTTTAGTGCCGGTTATGGAACCGGCACTAAAGGCCCTTACGAACCGGCGCTAAACCTCCATTTTCTACTAGTGAGCATTGCAATATAACATATGCATGATATGAGTAATGTAACCCTGCCAAGTTTGAGCATACACCTTAGGGGGATAATAGGATTGGTCATCTGCCTCTGAATCCTCCTCTGAAGAGCTATCTGTAACCAGCAAGATATCTGGTTCAGCAGGTAGCATTGTCTACTTGGAAGACCTTGTTTTCACTCCAGATTTCTCCATCACCAATTCAAATGGCTAATGCATAGGAAGAGCAGTTGAATATACAAACATTGTCGACAAATGCAACGAGAAATACAAAAAAAGGACGACATGATATAATTCACATACATGACACTTGGCTAAACTGCATGGCATTGCATAATTCACATATATAATGCCTTGCAACAAGATAGCATTGCATAATTCACATATATTATGCCTTGCAACAAGATGGCATTGCATAATTCACATATATGGTAATTAGACACTAAACAGGTGGCACTCACACAAAGCATATCTAAACTAAGCAAATGACATAGCAATGCAAGATACCATATGCACGATATGAGAAACATAACCCTGCCAAGTATAGGACTAGTCCTCTGTCTCTAAATCCTCCTCTAAGGAGCTATCTGTAACCAGCAAGACACGCGCTTCGTCACACAGTATTGTCTACTCTGAAGACCATGTTTCCACTCGAAATTTTTCCATGACCATGCCGAATGGCTGACGCACAGGAAGAGTAATTGAATGTACTAAAATTGTTGACAAATTTACACGTAATAAAAAAATGATGGCATGATATAATTCACATATAAGATGACTGGCTAACCAGGGTGGCATTGCAAAATTCACATATATGATGCCTGGCTAAACAAGATGGCATTGCATGATTCACATATATGATAAAGAAACTAAACAGATGGCATTCACACAAAGCATGTCTAAACTAAGCAGATGACATATTTGATGTATAAAGTAAGCAATGCAAGGCACCATATGCATGATATTACCAACATCAGCATGCCAAGTTAGAGAGAAGACCTCAGGGGGTAAATAGGAGTGGTCTTCTCCTTCTGAATCCCCCTCGGAACAGTTATCTTCCTCTTGATTACAATCCAAAATGGGTGGCGAGGGGCTGCCTTTGCGCCCACCATGGAGCGACGTCTGCATGAAATTTTATATTGCCACACAAGGCTCGTCTCTTTTGCTCTACATGTTCAGTTCCACTGTGTACAATAACTGACATGCATAGGAATAAAACATAGTGAGATTATGTAAGGAGTGCATGCACAAATCCAGAGTGCTGGTAGCAAACTGTGGATAGACCCAAAACCAATGATAGCAGACAGATAATAGCTTTAGTTAAAAAATATAGATAATGGCTCCTTTAATGTTTGTTTGCACCCAACATGAAACTCATAGTAGACACCTGAGATTAACTAGATAGTAGACAAATAGTACTGATTGTTGCCTCAATATGTACCCCACAACCATTTAAAAACTCAAGTTTCAGCATTAGTTTGGACCTGACTTGGAGTCTAATAGGTGAACACGACGATAAAGTAGCATGTCATCATATTAAGTTATGCATAACATAAGCAGACACGAAAGAGTGCGACCTCTCTTGCGGACCTGTGTAGTCCTCAAGGTCATCTACTCAGTTGATGATGGTAATGCAGTTGTCGTGGCTACCGGCGATGGGGAAGAAGATCTGAGGCGGCGAAAGATAGTATGTAGAGCGGATCCCTGTTGTGGTGAACCCTTCCGTTGTTGGAGTAGCTGAGCTGGGGTGGAACATAGCGCAGCAGGAGCAGGACAAACCACACAAGGTTTTCTTTGACACATATCTGTAACAGAAGTAATTGTGTAAGGTCTTGTTTGAATTTGAGGATTCTAACAATGCAGGGATAGGAAATAGAAAGGAATAGGATAGGAATGCACGTGCAAAATGGAGAATTTAAAAACACACGATTTCTGCCAATCTGGGTGTTTGGTTCACAAGAATTGGAAGATCACAGGATGCAAAGAAGCATGGTGAGATTAAGTTAAACCACAAGGAAATGTACGATTATAATGCTATTATGCTACTATCTCTTACTCTTGTGCTTCATGAATAGGAATTTGAAAAGGAGGACAAGTGGAAATTAAAATTCCTACTGTTTTTCTTTCAAGGAGACAATAAAGTAATAAATCCTATAGTTTTCCTTTGCTCCATTCCTTTGAACCAAATGCATGAATAGTAGTACCATAGGAAACTTTCCAATTCCTATGTTTTTCCTTCACTTTTCCTTTCAACCACTGGCGATTCTAGTAGGTAGGCTTGAGCAAGGAAAAGCCTACACTCAAAAAATGTTTTTGTGCTACTTCTACTACTTTGGACCCAGGCCACTGCCCTACTAGCTCAACTGCCAGGCCCATCGACCAATGCACAGCTCAAACACGCAGAGATAAATAATGATGGCATTAAAGAGAGTCCATCATGGATAGCTAAGTTGCCTGGTACCTCACTCCTTGTCATAGAGTAGGATAAAATAATCGTATTTCACGTTACTACGTGTGCTCAGTGGAAAAAATATATAACATGTTGAGTAAAAAAGAGATGCAACAAGTGTACAACCTCTTTGAGGAAGCCATGTCGATCTCAGCGTGATTGGGTTGGCCGGTGAGGATGCTCTGGCTGACTTGGCTGTTGGAGGAGGGGAAGAAGATCTTAGGCGTCTGGAGATGGAGCCTGGGGTACTGCTCCGCTGTGATGGAGGGTTTCATCGTTGGAGCAGCTCCGGTGAGTTGTACGACGCCGATGCTGAAGCAGGACAAGAGAGACAATGTTAACCTAAGTGGAATTCTAATAGCATCTCCAATAGATGACGTAAAATACATAACCACAAAGTGCTAGATGTAAAGTACATCAGCCGCTCATCTCTAAACTTAACTGTCGAAACTGAATTTAACTGTCAAAACTGAACTTAACTATCGAAACTGAATTTTGCTATCGAAGAAGAAAAGCAGTAGCAGCAGTGCGTGCGAGTGCTGGGGCAGCTGGTCGTGTAGCAGTTCATCTTCAACCTCCACTCCCCTGAGCCGCCAGCCATCACCGGCCAAACCACCGCCCCCCGCCACCCGCGGCCGGCGATGCGCTGCCCCGCCCGCCTCGAAACCACTCCCCAGTGTTGGTCTGCCGCCGCCCCGACCATCCCTCTAGCCCCCCCCCCGTGCCGAGCTTTTTCTCTGGCGATGCCGATGCCACCGCCCCACCACCATCGGTGACCACCGCCCCCACCCTGAACCCTAAGATAGATAGTGGGGTACCTCTCCGGCGAGCCCCCCCTGCTGCGGCTGGTTCTTCCTTAACTCCGGCTAGCCCCCACCCCCTGAAAATCAACTGACTGAAAAGTCGATTCAGTCGACTATAGCTAAATCGGAGCAGCATCGCAAGCAAGAGAAAGAGCAGCAGCGCGAGCAAGAGCAATAGCAAGAGCACACCAAGCAGGGGACCGAGAGCAAGAGTAGAGCAGCAGCGCAAGCGAGAGCTAAAGCAGCAGCAGCTCCTACTGATGTGGACGTCGCCGCCGAGGGAGCGCCGCCGTGGAGGAAGTGACCGGCGACACCGCCGTGGATGGAGCCGCACCATGTCGGCTCGGGACCAAGCACCGGCAGCACCGTGAGATCGAATGAATAAGGAAATGCGGCGATTAGTGTACAACCTCTTTGGTGGTGCCGATTAGGCCTTAGCTTCATCCGAGGAAATGGTGATGATGATGCTCTTCCGATGGTCTAGGTGAAGATGACGGTGTGGGAATGGAGGTGGCGTGAAAGATGAGGGGAACATCGGGGCAACTCCTTGGAGGTGGAGGACGGGCTGGCTAAACCGGCAGGATGATGAGATCGACGACGGATCCTCATCCGATACGGTGGATGAGGGATGTCGAGGTGTTGCTGTGGACGACATCATCGGGGAAGAGGCTCCGGCTGGGCAGCGGTGAGGTGGCGGACGGAGGAGGGTGGGTTTCAAGGATGGAGCAGAGAGGTTATGGCGGCCTGGGATTTCGAATGGCGAAAAGGAGGCGATGGGAGGGGGAACCATGGCTTAGGGACGCGCTTGTCCGAAATGTGGGGTAAGTTACAAAAGTGCCCCCACCTATTTGAGCTAGGTAGTTCTTTCGGTTCGGGGGTATCACGGGCATTTCACGTGTCGGGATTTCGCAGGAGGTGGGAGTTTTTGCGCGCTTTGTAATTTTCATATAGCAAGGCGTGATTTGAGATGGAGGGAGTCTTCGGAGCACAACGAGACAAAGATATATCTTAAATATTTCGAGGTAACAAGGCGCGGGTTGAAGAGGCGGGAGTTTCGCAGCACGATAGACAAAGATGCTAGGTTGAAATTTCGGCATAACAAGGTGCGACTTGAAATTTCGGGAGAACAAGCTTAACGTGTACCCAAAAAAGCAATTCGCACCTCATCACTAGAGAGCCATGTCCCGTTTTACTATATTACTAGAAATGCATTCAAATACAACAACAAAAACTAAAAGAATCCAGACAACAAACATAACGTGTACAGTACCAAAACAATTTGCACTTCCCTCAACAATAAAAAAACAACGTGTGTTGTCTAGCGTATGCACTTATGAAATTTGAGTACATTTTCCCTGTTTGAATAGGATTGTACTTGGGTTAGTTATACAACCATCTAAATATTATCTTCATAACACATGACATGAATATAGTGAAGGAAATATGCCCTAGGGGCAATAATAAAGTTGTTATTTATATTTCCTTATATCATGATAAATGTTTATTATTCATGCTAGAATTGTATTAACCGGAAACTTAGTACAAGTGTGAATACATAGACAAACAAAATGTCACTAGTATGCCTCTACTTGACTAGCTCGTTGAATCAATGATAGTTATGTTTCCTAACCATAAACATGAGTTGTCATTTGATTAATGGGATCACATCATTAGAGAATGATGTGATTGACTGGACCCATCCAATATCTTAGCACGATGATCGTTTAGTTTATTGCTATTGCTTTCTCCATAACTTATACATGTTTCTATGACTATGAGATCACGCAACTCCCGAATACCAAAGGAACACTTTGTGTGCTACCAAATGTCACAACGTAACTGGGTGATTATAAAGGTGCTCTATAAGTGTCTCCGATGGTGTTTGTTGAGTTGGCATAGATCGAGATTAGGATTTGTCACTCCGATTGTTGGAGAGGTATCTCTGGGCCCTCTCGGTGATGCACATCAATATAAGCCTTCCAAGTGATGTGACTAATGATTTAGTTACGGGATGATGCATTACGAAATGAGTAAAGAGACTTGCCGGTAACGAGATTGAACTAGGTATTGAGATACCGACGATCGAATCTCGGGCAAGTAACATACCGATGACAAAGGGAACAACGTATATCGTTATGCGGTTTGACCGATAAAGATCTTCGTAGAATATGTGGGAGCCAATATGAACATCCAGGTTCCACTATTGGTTATTGACCGGAGACGTGTCCCAGTCATGTCTACATAGTTCTCGAACCCGTAGGGTCCGCACGCTTAACGTTCGGTGACGATCGGTATTATGAGTTTATGTGTTTTGATGTACCAAAGGTAGTTCGGAGTCTCGGATATGATCATGGACATCAAGAGGAGTCCTGAAATGGTCGAGACATAAAGATCGATATATTGGACGGCTATATTCGGACACCGGAAGTGTTCCGGGTGATTTCGGAGAAAACCAGAGTGCCGGAGGGGTTACCGAAACCCCCCCGGGAAGTATTGGGCCTTAGTGGGCCTTAAGGGAGAGAGTGGGCAGCATCCCAGGAGGTGGCGCCCCCCCAAGGTGAGCCCGAATAGGACTAGGGGAGGGGGGGGGCCCTCTTTCCCTCTTCCTCTCCCTCTCTTTCCTTCCCCTTGCCCCTTCCTAGTAGGACTAGGAAAGGATGAATCCTACTACTACTAGGAGGAGGATTCCTCCTCCCCTTGGGCACGACTAGGGCCGGCCGGCATCCCCCTTGCTCCTTTATATACGGAGGAAGGGGGCACCCTAGAACACACACGTTGATTGTTCCAAGCCGTGTGCAGTGCCCCCTCCACCGTATTCCACCTCGGTCAAATCATTGTAGTGTTTAGGCGAAGCCCTGCGCTGGTAACCTCATTATCACTATCATCACGCCGTCGTGCTGACAAAGCTCTCCCTTGAAGCTCTACTGGATCGTGATTTCGTGGTACGTCACCGAGCCGAACGTGTGCAGATCGCGGAGGTGACGTATGTTCGGTACTAGGATCGATCAATCGTGAAGACGTACGACTACATCAACCACATTGTCATAACGCTTCCGCTTACGGTCTACAAGGGTACGTAGACGATACTCTCCCCTCTCATTGCTATGCATCACCATGGTCTTGCGTGTGCGTAGGAATTTTTTTGAAATTACTGTGTTCCCCAACATATAGGAGAAGTAAATTCCTATATAAATACGAACTACATGTACATACGATCTCAAATTCAAATATATGTATCCATTTTATGTTGAATTCAAATCATAGTACATGTATGCTCTAGCTAGATGTTTGGAATCTAAACCATGTATGATACTACGTAAAATGTGATTAACACGCACAACACACACACACACACACACAAACACCATTTAGACTCGTAAGGTACACGTGCATTGCACGCATGAGATTTGGCAACCAAATTATGAATAAACACCACATTATAGCATGTAAGCTTTGAGTCATATATGCATGATGTAGATGTTTGTTTAATTCTTATAGTTCATTTCATTCAAAATCATCTAGTTTTGATAAGAAAGCTAATCTATTTTAAGATTGATGGAATTGTGTGTTGTAAAGCATAAAGTAAAAACAAATAATGGCAAATCATGTAGAAAAACATTTGGGAAATTCTGATACGTAAGATTCTAGAACAAAGAAGAAGTGCTTGTGTTTTGAGGTTTGTACATTATGATTAAGTTCAACCATGGAGTCTTCTAGATTGTACATATGGCAAAATCTGGTGGAATCTAGATGATATCCAACGGCTAGTAGTGCTCATATTTGCTATCTCTGCACCATCGGATTGGCTTCATCCAACGTCCATCTTCGAAAGTTAAAGTTATCCGCACACTATATTAAAAATAAAAAATAAAAAATATAGGGGTATAGATATAGATATGTGATGCGAAAGCCAACCATCATCTCCAGTTATAATAGTGTTTCCATGCACGGATGCAATGTGGCCAAACGATGTCTGCCATCGGTATCTCAAATTCAAATCAGTTTGACCTTCTTCAATGTGTATACAGTACAACATGCTCGTTTCCAAACCACACCGCACATATATTAGTTATATCCATGCATGCATGGGTTTGAAACATCATGATCTCTTATTCAAATATTTGAATTCAACTTTACATTGATTATGACCTCACCTAATCTTTTACACCCACACAGTCGTCTTCTCTTTATAATCGTACTACTAACTTTCTCCCGTGCATGCATGCACACACACTACCACTCGGCATTATCCATCGCACACATGCAATCTTTTTCTCCAGGTCAGTCTTCCATGAATGCATGCACACACACACACCTCCCCCTCTCCATCATATCCTGCATTCTTTATCTCTCACGTGCATGCGCAATGATCGATGTTCCTCTAAATAGTTTAAGTTGATGAATTGGACCTCCTCGTAAAGGATTACCAATGCTTGGCCCCCTAGCTTTAAATATCGATCTCGCACATGTGCACTCCTTCATAGTGTCCCTCCACTTGGACACTCGCACCATCTTCTAGCCCCCAGCGGATTTTGCCACATGTACAATCTAGCAGACTCCATGGTTGAACTTAAGCATAATGCACAAACCTCAAAACACAAGTGCTTCTCCTTTGTTCGAGAATCTTCCGTATCATAACTACCCAATTTTTTTTCTAGTTGAATTGCCATTATCTGCTTTTTATTTTATGCTTTACAACACACAATCCCATGAATCATAAAATAGATTAATGGCTTTTTTATAAAAACTAATTGATATTGAATGAGTTGAACTATAAGAATTAAACAAACGTCTACATGAGGCATATATGACTCAAAGCTTACATGCTATAGTGTGGTATTTATTCATAATTTGGTTGCCAAATCTGATGTGTGCTTCGAGTATGTGCAAAACACGTAAATTAGAATTCCAATGGCACGCTACACAGTGTCTCTATTATAGTTCATGAAGCCACGTGGCACATGCGGAGGCGTTGTCGCGACCTCCTTGTGTGGATTGATCACAGTGATGTGCTACTGATTCCAGAAGAAAGTACCCGTCCTCTCTGAGGCACACTAGCGGTACATGCACGAAGCGAAGATGTGCACACATGCCACGCATGCACTCATTCCCTCGCACGCACACGCGGGTACACGAGGGGTCACATTTTGTACGAAGATCCACCCCATGTGATACTTTGAGGCGTGTAAAGTCCTTCACTTCATTGATGGTCAATTAATACAGCGCATGCAAATTCAGTGGATGTGAGGGAGGAATAAAGACAGTACTACTCCACTGCGTGCATGCGAGTAGCTAAATCATGGGTTGCTACTTCCATTGGTCTCCTTCGTATTTTGTGCCAATTTTTGACCATATTATTAAGTAACATAATATTTATGCATGTCATAAAGAGTGGCACAAAAAGGGGGCCAATAAACCAGGATGCAGGCAACATGATCAATTTTTGCCAGGGCCACTGTTGGTGGCCTTTGTATTTAAATATGGACGGACTGGAGTAGTAATATCTTTATCTTAGCCTTGTAGGGCTCTCCCAGCGCCTAGGCTTGCCTCCCCGCCTCGCCCACCGGATCCCGCCATGGAGGATCCCGCGGGCTGCCCTCTCGCTGTGGCCCGCAGCACTGCCGCCCTTGAGAAAAACCCACATGTGTTTTAGAGGGGATCCATTGCTCTGGAATCACAGATCGATGGTTCCGGAGGACATGCTAGAGCTGCGTTTCGAGTGGTGGGCAGCAAGGGCAGATCAGATCGAGGAAGCGTCACATCGATTGGAGAGAAGTTCCAAGGAGCTGCGCCTGGTGTAGCACAAGGCGTGGGGCGCAAGTCGATCTCAGGGGAGAGATGCTGAGGGATGTCAGCATCTGGCAGCGTCGCGTTGATTTCGAGCTAGGGCTAATGGCATAGATTATATTCACGGAGTCGACTGCGGTGAAAGAACGCGCATGCCTGTGCAATGGCATGAGCAGCCGGTGCAACTGTTCAAATGGGCGGTAGGAGAAGCCAAATCCCGGGACCAGTTGCGGCAGCGCCGCTGGGCATGCATCGTTGGCGAGGTGAGCTGCCCTCCTTCCTTACCAGTGATGCAGTGACCTAGTCGGTTGTTGCTGCAGTGAACTTGCAATGCCATGTCGGTTTGCAACCTTGATAGTCACTCCATCTATATGTATTGTATTCTTGTGAAAATACTTGGTCGTTTGAAAAAAGATGGTAATTGATTTATCACTAGTTTTAGAATGCTTGGTCGTGACAATCAACTGAAGCCACAACCAGAAGTCTCCATCGCGTAATACTTTACGGTCGGTCGCACCCGCGTCTCACCGAAGGGACACACATCGGCTTGGTCTGACATGTACGACAAGTTACATCAGTGACTTGTGCGACCGCATTTGAGCAGTGTAGTACTCCCTCTATCTTAGTTTACAAGTCTTGCACGTGTACCTAGGTCGTTAATTTGACCAACTTATAACAGGCATACATTACAAAAAATCATTACCAACTTCAAATATTCAGAGTATTTTTATGTTAAATAATTTATTTTATATAAGTTACATTGACGACCTAGATACATGTGCAAGCCTTGTAAACTAGAGATGGATGGAGTACTTGAAATTTATGTTCCACTAAACTCATTGGGAGCCGTTTCGGGCCTCGAAACCAAAACCATCAATTAATCTTTAGCTTGTTCCCATCACATTCCAAAAGTGCATACAAATGCTTCCACCTTGTTTCTTGTTTCTTGTTTCGTAACATATCAACCAATAAGAGATGTGGGGCAAGCAGGTTTTCAATGACTCAAGACTACCAAACACAACATGCAGTGGTTAGTTCATTGCATGCAATGCTATTAACTAGCAAATAAACATTAAGTTCTCTCGTTCTCCCCTACTTGTTGGTCACGGTGCACAACCTAAGATGACTTATTCACCTAGATGGAGGGAGTAGTATAATTAAGTGCAAACCTGCTCACACCTAGTACGTGTCAAACCTGAACGTGTTCCCACTATGGATGTTTTAGTACTAGTGCTAGTAATAGGTTATAAAAAGGGGTACTAGTACCTAGCTGAAAATCACTCTACCTCTTCCTCCTCATAAGTCTTTCTTGTTTTTCTGTCCTTGCCATGGCCGGTGTGCAGAGCTCTAGGCTGAGAACTATACGAACTACTCGTAAAAAGGGAGCGGCCGCCAAGGCCGTGAAAAAAAGAGGGTTCGATGCCTCGTAGAGACCTCGAAAGATCTCTCACGGGAAGGCGATGGCTCCCAGGAGCGCCCCAGCCGCGGAGGCGAACATGCCGACATGCCCGATCAGCTCAATAAGCACCTCAATAAGCAGAAGGAATTCATCCACGGCTTGGTGGAGCTGCTGAAGGAGAGCCTCGACGACATGCCTGCTGAGCTCAATGAGCATGGGGAGTTGACCGCCGGCTTGGTGATGCTGCTGAAGAAGAGCATTGCCTCGGAGAAGAAGGCGACCAATGAAATTCTGCAACTTCAGGAGGACAAGGCGAAGCTCTACCATGAGCTCTACCTGCTGAAGGAGGAGAACGCCGGCTGGAAGAAGCTGCATGAGAATAGTAGTTCCTCGATGAAGATGCTGCAGGCCCTCGTCATGGAACAGAAGGAGGAGTTGGCGAAGGTCCGCATCGAGCACCCGGCTGCTGTCAAGGTACGTAATGCGACCATGGAACAGAATATGAAGGCTCGCATCGAGAAATCCTGCGTCATGGACAGAATGAAGAAGATGGTGGAGGAGACGCGTAAGGAGATGGAGGTCGTGGAGGCGATGAAGAAGCAGTTATGACTCCGCGGCCAGCAACCCTTCATGTAGTAGAGAGCAGCGCCCTAGACTTGTGTGTGTGCGTCTTCCTTCTTTTTTGGGGGTGATAATCTTCCTTCTTCTTTTGCTCTTGTGTTTCGTCTTTTGCTTCAGGTGTTTTGCCGCACGTGTCATGTTCTCTGCGAGGCATGAATAGAACAATGCTAACAATGAGATGACTAGCAAATTAGATTATTTTTATCGCCATATGGCACTGGGCTGCCGTGTTTCGTGCTCCTTCGTCGTACTACTCCAGTGGAAAACTTCAGTATACCGCACGGTTCTTTGCTCCTCCTCAGGTCGTCGGCACATTTATACGAGCAGTCAAATCACAAGGCCCCACCTTCCAACAGTAATGAGCCGTCAAATCACAAAGGCCCTCGCCTCTCTTGAAACCGACCAAGCTAGACTGCCCCGCCCTCTAGCCTTTTAAAAAATATATACTTCCATACAATAGTAGTATCGATGGATTGCGCCATGGAGCAAAACTAACAAGATGGAATTAAAGAAAAAATGGTGATACATAGAGAGCGCTTGTCACCAAATTATGCATATAGTACTATTAAAAAAAGCTAGTACATGCTTAAATGGGGTGCTAAATTATATTAAAGAAATTAGCATACCTATTTAATTCTTGGGTTCTTATTATTTCTGCCACTAGTTGTGTATCATTACTCAGTTTTGCCATTAGAAGTTACAACTAATCAAAAATGCCATCGATCCGTGAGATGCCTACTCAAAATGCGATTAGATATCTCAAAAATGCCATCGTTAAGTTAGATCTTTGCTCAAAAATGCCATTAGACATTGTTATTTTCACGTCAAACCCGTTGACCATGTTATACGTATGACAAAAATAAGCCGATTCTCACAATGATAAGTGTGGCCCCGCTTGTCAGGAGTAACCAAGCGAATAATTTTACAGGAAAATAAGAACGCTGTTGGGATCAAGTAGGCCCCACACTTTATTTTATGGTAGTGAGATAGAGGGAGAGAGCAGGTATGTTGGTCCATCGGTATTTATGCCATTATAAAATGGCAAAAGACATTTGAGTCACAATAATGGTGTCCAGCACAACACACCCCTCAAATAAAACTAAGCACCCTGAAATTCTTTAACAACTAAACTGCTCGCTATATGATGTTGGCCATATATATTGTACGTATATAATGTGAAGAAACGAGTGGTAGTACTACCAACTAAAAGATGAACTGTAAGAAATACTAGTATGCAGTACGTACTGAAGAGTTAAAGTAACGAGAAGAAACATAACATAGTTCTGCTGGGGGCTCAGCACAACACACCTCTCAAATAAAACTAAGCACACCTGAAATTAAACTAAACAACTAATCCGGTAGACAATGCATTAGAACCAGCATGAGCAACGACACTACCACCTTACTCGGACTCCTCGTCCATGTGCTCGACTTCGTCCTTGTCCCTCTTCCTCTTGGGCGATACTTCTTTGCTTGAACCGCACACTTGGCTCTTGCTCTTCATCCAACCCTTGTAGATATTGAAACAAAGGTAGCCATCCATTGCAGCATAGTGGATGTGGTCTATATCTAGTACATTCCACTCCCATGCATGATGAAACTTGAACGGAGGTTTCTTCAGTGTACTGTACGAAGGATGAACCATGGCTCCTGCCAGGGTCAACATTGAAGGCTGATCACAGGAGGGCACCAGCCCTTCTGGAGGTCGAAGGGGTTGTCTAGAACGAGGCCTATCCGACCCAGGATTTCCTTGTCATTCCTAAAGTCTACAGTAACGAATTTGACTCGGCCGCCCTGGAGGAACTTCTTAAATTCCTTGCACTCAACATCGGCACGGGATATGTGGTAGACAAAGCATAAGTCATGCACGCAAACCAGGATCACGGCGGGCTTCTTCTCTGTCTCCTTTAGATTCTTCTCCCTTCCCAGGACTGTCGTGTCCTCAACATCTAGCCTAGAGACCCACTCATCATTTGAGTTTTTGAACATGCGTTTGAACTGAGCAAGGCATCATTTCACCGTCACGGAAGAACGGGCTGTCGGTGTCAAAACCGGCGGATCTCGGGTAGGGGGTCCCGAACTATGCGTCTAGGATCGATGGTAACAGGAGACGGGGGACACAATGTTTACCCAGGTTCGGGCCCTCTCTATGGAGGTAATACCCTACTTCCTGCTTGATTGATCTTGATGAATATGAGTATTACACGAGTTGATCTACCACGAGATCATAAAGGCTAAACCCTAGAAGTCTAGCCTATGAATATGGTAATGAGTATATGTGTTGTCCTTTCCGGACTATCCCCTACAGTTTATATTGACATCGAGGGGATCTAGGGTTTACATGGAGTTGGTTACATAAGAAGGAATCTTTGGTCGCCAAGATTGCCTTCCACGCCAAGTAGAGTCCAATCCAGACACGGTGCAGTCTTTGGTCTTCATGTCTTCATAGCCCATCAGTCCGGCCCATAGATAACAGGCCAGACGCCCGAGGACCCCTTAGTCCAGGACTCCCTCAGTAGCCCCCGAACCAGTCTTCAATAGCGATGTGCTCGGCACACATGTTGTCTTCCGCATTGGAAGGCGGGTTCCCCCTTCAATGATCTCCAAGTAATGTATTCGGCCATTGACCCTAATGTCGCCTCCTTGGCTTGAATAATCTTCATCCTCCATGTGCCGAGCGAATGTGGAAAGTTAGGGTGTTTTTTGTGAATAACACCTCAACCATGCGAGGAAGAGCACCAATTTAACAAGATTGGATCCTAGATCCATTCAGCGTTGCACAGAAGAAATCCCCAGAGACTGCATAGGAGAAACCATTCCAGCATGGCTAGCGTCCCCAACTCGTCCACTCATCCCAGCCCAGAGAAAGGCGAGTGGGAGAAGTGTTCCGTGTCTTATAGCCGTTTGATGAAGTTGCAAACGCAGGGATACCTTCCCCATGCAGATCTAGTCCCTGTTCGAGCAGGGCTAGCTTCCTTCAATGAGGGGACTCAGGCAGAGGACTTCCCCAATCCATCCGGGGAGAGCGAGTGTGTTTGGTCCCCTACCTGTTAAGAGGCGTTGGATTTCCTATCCATTCGTTCCTCCGAGGGCTCCTGGAGTACTACGGCCTCCAGCTGCACAACTTCACTCCGGCCTCTATTCTGCACATTGCGGGTTACGTTGCTTTATGCGAACTTTTCCTGGGCGTCGTGGCTCATTTCGAGTTGTGGAGGAAGCTATTTTGTCTCGTCCCACGTAATCATGAAGGGTCAATATTCGAAGTGGGTGGTGCAGAAGTATGGCGCGTCGCCGATACCGGATACCCATCCGGTACAGCAAGGAAGGCACATGATGACTCGCCCTGCGAATGGTCATATATAGAGGACGTTGCGCTTCCGACCTAGTTCAAAAGGGTCTTCCCGAATTTGCGCGCATCCCACAGAAGAAACACCACAGTTGGCGTCCCTGGAGGCTCGAAGAGGTATATGGCACGGAGGTTCGTCAGCTGATGAGGAGGATGAAAGAGCTCACTCAATCCGGACTCACAATAGTTGAGGTTATGGTGATTTCCATAACGCGAGGGGTTCAGCCACTCCAATACGGAGGGCTCCCAACATGGCACTTCAATGGGGAGGACGACGCCTCTCACTGCGGCCGAAGAGGTCCGGATACCCCTACCGCTTTGGCTAAAACATTAGCCGAACTGTTCATAGGGGAGGAAAAGGAATTTCTCCGCATCAAATTCAGAGATGGGTATTCTATGTACAACCCTCCTAGCTGGGTAAGGCCAGACCCCTCTGTTTTTACTCCTTCCATCTCTAGATTGCCTTTGATAAATTTTTTAACTTTGTCTTCCTATGACAGCACTGGCGAAAAGTCACCGAGGGATTTTGTAGTCCCGCCCCACAGTCAGAGGATCACAACCGGGAGCTTGATCCTGGGTTCGAAGAGGATCCAGAGATATTTGTGGTGCTTGCGGAGGGGGTGTTTTACCAGACGAGCTACGATGGCACAGAGGTGGCCATCATTGCCGACTACCCCGGTCTTCTTCCATCTTCACACATAAGGGATCCGAACACACCTTATTCAAAAAGAGATTTCTCCTTCCTTCTTACCCACCGCACCGTCTTGTGCTCCAAAGGGGAAGGGTTTGGTGCGCCGTACTACTCCCAGGGTACCTCTGAAGAGCACATCCCCCACGCCGGGCGAGCCTTCCAAGAGGAAGGCAAACGAAGATACGGTCGTGCCTTCATCGAAGAGGTATGAATCCGCCAACCTGCACCTAAGCAGTCATGCCCAACCATGATCTTCCTGTTATCCATGTGTCAGGAGAAAGATGCGTCGGATTGTATCCGGATGTTCGAGCAGCCGTACTTCCCACAGCCAGGATTCAAATCCTACCATGAAGATGAGGGCTGATACGGAGGCGAAGCCGCACTGTCCTCCAGCCGAGGACTCGGATGATGTATCCGTTACCAACTCAGAAGTGGAAAGTGCGATGAATCAACGGCGCTGCCGGGCCATTTTACAGGACCCTAGCTTTTCAGAGGAGTCATTTAACGCCTTCAATTTGGCCGATGTGTATATCCGAGCTGCTCGAGATGGGATTAATAGGGCCACAAAGCAACATTTGAAAGATGTGCAGGTAAATTTATTTTGTCTGACTATGATAACCAGTAGCCCCCGAGACTTAAAGGAGTTGAAACAACTGATTTAAGGATCAATGTGTTACTAGGTGCTTACAGAGAAGAACACCCAGCTAGCTTAGGAGCTGGAAAAGTGTCAGCACTGGCTGCTTGCTGCCAATGCCGAACTGGAGAAATACAAGGCATCTTCGGTAATGTTTCCTTCTATCGAAAATTCAGAATGATACGCCGACAGTGCGGATCCGGGTGTTAATCTTTGTGTTCGATTGTTAGACCAAGTACAAGAGTAGCTGGACGCCACTCGAAACGAAGAACGCGGATCCAAAAGGCAATTAGAGGCAGGCGAGCGTGTATTGACAACGGTCGTCCAAGAGAAGAAGAAACTCCAGGAGTCGAACGCCAAACTGGGCGAAGAACTGAAAGATGTGCGAGCTCAGCTAGCTGACTCCGTGAAGGAGAACAAGAAGTTGCGAGGCGGCATATTTAGTATGTGTCCACTATTGTTTTATAACAGCTTTGGAGGTAACTTTAGCTGATTAAGCTGTAATTGCAGGTATTTTGACGAACCGCCCTGAAGAGGAGGTGTCTGGATCAGCGAGTGATCTACTGCAATGGCTGTCGCGGTTGCACGAGCAAGCTCAGCAGACGATGTGGAGTGTGGCCAAGGCTTTATGGCCATCCGACCCCCCTCCAGGAAGCATGGAGGAGATGGTAGAGCTGTTCAAGGGGGCACGGCGGCGTATCTGGCTGTGGAAGATATCGGCATGCCGAGAGGGCGCACGAGAGGCCCGGGCCATCGTGAAGACGCGATATACCAAGCTATATCCTACTCACATGGCTCGTGTCGGACCGCTAGTGTCGAATGGGGAAGAAATTCCCGTATGTTTAGTGTATAACCAAGTAGAGGTGTCCGCCAAATACTCCCAACAAGATTGTAAGTTATATTGCCTGCTGGATGGTATAGAGGAGGAGGTGTTCGAGTCCAAGTGACTATGTACTTTCCTCATCTAGCCGAATTATATATCATTTGTCATGGAAGACCTTTTCGCTTGAACCTCCGGTCCCGAAGGTGCGGAGTGTTTCCGAATACTGTCGCAGCCGAATAGGCCGAGGTATGCCTAGAAAACTAGGCATAGGGGTCATAGTTTCTTGAACAAACAAGTTGTATCCGGCTAGCTATGTTATATTACATTGATATCATAATAAACATCTTTCAGAGAGAATAGTTCCTTTAAGGGTTCCTTTCCCTGGGTGTGTATGCGTTTAATGCGCATGTCCGAATTGTGGTGTGAGCACCACGGTTTGTATAACATCTGGGGGTGCACAACGGAATGAATGTAAAAACATCTTTAATTCACCGACCGAATATTCCCTTAAGAATGATAGCTTTCGGCTTCACCCAGTCTGAGGTACACATCCGGATGACCCGGCGGTAACAATCGCAGAGGTGCTCCCTTTATGCCCTAGCCGAACTAACAGGAACGTAGGGCATAAGCACAGGAGCCAGGCAACCCAGCTTGGCCAAAACTTAAGTCATGTCGATGCATATAATGGCAAAGGAAAGGTACATATGGAAAAAATCATATGTGAGGAGCTTGATGCTCAAGGAATGAAAAGAACTTCTGTCCGAGAAGCCCCCAGGTACAAGTGGCGTACATGTTGAAAGATGTATGTGCCAATGGTGTGCGGTCTAGCCGCATCAAAGCTTTAAAGTGAAAAAAGTAGAAAGTAATCAGAAAAGAGAGGAAAAATAATGGGAACTACAGGGGAGGAGGAGATGAACAAGGGGTGTAGAGCTAGGCGTAGAATCTCCGGAGTCTGACCGCGTTCCAGGGGTTCGGCTCGAGGCAATTGTTTGATGCATTGCAAAGACGGTACGCTCCTTCGGTGAGAACTTCATCAATTATGAAGGGACCCTTCAATTTGGGCTTGAGTTTGTCCTTTTTCTTCCCTGGGAGCCGTATAACGAGTTCGCCAACGTTGTAAGTCTTGGCCCATACTTCTCTGTTTTGATATCTTCGAGCCTGTTGTTGGTAAACTGCTGAACGGGCTTTTGCGACATCGCGTTCCTCCTCCAGGGCATCTAGGCTGTCTTGCCGATCGAGCTCGGCTTCTCTCTCTTCGTACATACGCACTCTAGGTGAGTCATGAATAATATCGCAGGGCAATACGGCCTCTGCACCATACACCATGAAGAAGGGTGTGCACCTGGTAGTATGATTGGGCGTGGTCCGCAACCCCCAGAGTACGGAGTCGAGCTCCTCGACCCAGTGCTTGTCTGATTCTTTTAAAGACCACACTAGTCTGGGCTTGATTCCGCTCATAATAAGACCGTTGGCGCGTTCAACTTCACCGTTGGTTTGTGGGTGGTAGACGGAGGCATAATCTAGTTTATTACCCAGATTAGTACACCAGGCTTTTACCTCATCGGCTATGAAATTGGAGCCGTTGTCAGTGATGATGCTGTGTGGGACACCATAACGGTGCACAACATCGGATATGAAGTCTATCACCAGGCCGGACTCAGCCGTTTTGTCCGGTTTAGCCTCTATCCACTTAGTGAATTTTTCCACCATAACCAGCGGATATTTTTTCTTATGGCTTCCGGCTTTAAGGGGTCCAACCATGTCGAGTCCCCAGACCGCGAAAGGCCAAGTGATGGGGATTATTTTTAGGATAGTGGGGGGCATATGGCTTTGATTGGCAAAGAGTTGGCATCCAATGCAATGTTGGACAAGGTCCTGTGCATCCGCTCGGGCCGTCGACCAATATAACCATTTACAGAAAGCCTTGGTAACAAGGGCCCGAGCTGCGGCGTGGTGCCCACCGAGTCCGGCATATATTTTAGCCAAGAGCTGCCGCCCTTCTTCCTCAGATATACATCGTTGAAGGACTCCGGTGGCGCTTTTCTTGTAGAGCTCTCCATCATGAACCTTGTAGGCCTTTGAGCGTCGGACAATGCAGCGGGCCTCATTCTGGTCCTCAGGAAGCTCCTTCCTATTAAGGTAGGCCCGGAAGGGTTCGGTCCATGGGGCAATGACTGCCATGATGAGATGCGCCGATAGTGTTATGTCGATGTGTCCGGGATCTGGGGTTATGTTTTAGTCCGGACTAGTGTTGCCGTTTTCCCCCTGCCATACCACAGATGGCTTAAAGAGCCTTTCCAGGAAGATATTAGGTGGGACGAGGTCGCGCTTAGCGCTAATACGAGCAAGAACATCCGCCGCTTGATTACTTTCTCGAGCCACATGATGGAACTCGGGCCCCTCGAACCGGGCCGACATTTTTATGACTGCGTTACGATACGCTGCCATCTTCGGATCTTTGGCGTCGAAATCTCCATTTATTTGAGATATTGCGAGGTTCAAGTCCCCGCACACTTCTAGGCGTTGTGTGCCCATGGAGAGAGCCATCCGGAGACCATGCAATAAGGCCTCGTATTCGGCTGCATTATTGGAGTCTGTGTATAGTATTTGGAGAACGTACTGGACGATGTCTCCAGTAGGGGACGTTAAAACGACACCCGCTCCTAACCCTGCCAGCATTTTGGAGCCATCGAAGTGCATGACCCAATTGGAGTATGTGTTGTACTCTTTAGGGAGTTCGGCCTCTGTCCATTCGGCGATGAAGTAGGCCAGTACTTGGGATTTGATAGCTCGGCGTTGTTTGTATGTAATGTCAAATGGCAGGAGCTCAATGGCCCATTTGGCAAACCCGCCTGTAGCATCGCGGTTATTTATGATGTCGTTGAGTGGCACTTCGGAGGCCACCATGATCGAACACTCTTGGAAGTAGTGAAGGAGCTTCCGGGATGCCATGAAGACCGCGTATGCTATTTTTGATAATGAGGGTACTGGGATTTTCATGGTGTAAGGACCGTAGAGACGTAGTATACTGGCTTACGAAGCGGGAATTTATGTCCATCCTGCTCTCGTTCAATGACGAGTACGGCGCTCACCACCTGATGTGTTGCCGACATGTATAATAACATCGGTTCGCCGGTGTTTGGTGCGGCCAGGATTGGGTTACCCGCAAGAAGGGTTTTTATTTCTTCCAGTCCGGCTGTTGCCGCATCCGTCCACTCGAAGTAGTCGGTTCGCCGTAGAAGGCGATAGAGTAGCAGTGCCTTTTCTCTTAATTTGGAGACAAAGCGGCTTAGAGCTGCCACGCAACCTGCAAGTTTTTGGACTTGTTTAAGGTCTGTTGGCTTAGCCAATTGTGACAAAGCTCGGATTTTGGCTGGGTTTGCTTCGATTCCTCTATTGGAAACGATGAAGCCCAGCAGTTTTCCGGCGGGGACGCCGAAGACACACTTTTCTGGGTTGAGCTTGATGTCATACGCCCTAAGGTTGTTGAATGTAAGACGTAAGTTGTCTATTAGTGTTTCCACATGCCTGGTTTTGATGAAGACGTCATCAATGTAGGCTTCTACTGTTTTGCCGATCTGTTTCTCCAGGCATGTTTGAATCATGCATTGATATGTGGCGCCGGTGTTCTTGAGCACGAAGGCCATGGTATTGAAGCAGAATGGCCAATATGGGGTGATAAATGCTGTTGCAGCTTGATCGGATTCCTTCATTTTGATTTGATGGTATCCGGAGTATGCCTCGAGGAAACAGAGTGAGTCGTGTCCTGCGGTGGCATCAATGATTTGATCAATGCGGGGGAGGGGGAAGTGATCCTTAGGGCAGGCTTTGTTGAGGTCTTTGAAATCGACGCACATGCGCCAGGATTTGTCCTTCTTTGGTACCATCACCAGGTTTGCCAGCCAGTCCGAATGTTTGATTTCTCTGATGAATCCGGCCTCGATGAGTTTGGCCAGCTCCTCCCCCATGGCTTGTCGCTTGGGTTCGAAAAAGCGCCGCATTGCTTGATTAACTGGTTTAAACCCCTTTAATATATTGAGGCTATGTTCGGCCAACTTGCGTGGGATCCCTGGCATATCCGAAGGGTGCCAGGAAAATATGTCCCAGTTTTCGCGCATGAGTTCTCGTAGTGCGGCGTCAACTGTTGGGTTTAGTTGAGCTCCGATGGATGCCGTCTTCTTGGGGTCCGTTGGGTAGACCTGGAATTTGATTATTTCTTCTGCCGGTTTAAACGAGGTGGATTTGGAGCATTTGTCAAGGATCACATCGTCCCTATCCACTATGGAGCGTAGCACGGTTAATTCCTCGGCCGCGAGGGCTTCGGATAGCGCCTCCAAGGCCAGGGATGCGGTTTTATTTTCAGCATGGAGTGCTAGGTCCGGGTCACTGGAGAGAGTGATTATACCGTTTGGTCCGAGCATTTTGAGCTTCATATATCCGTAGTGAGGTATAGCTTGGAAGCGTGTAAAAGCATCCCGCCCCAACAGGGCATGATATCCGCTGCTGAAAGGGGCCACTTGGAAGGTTATTTCTTCGGACCGATAGTTCTCCTACGATCCAAATACCACGTCAAGTGTGATTTTGCCCGCGCATCGTGCCTCCCGACTAGGAATAATTCCTTGGAAGGTTGTGTTACTTTGTTTGATGCAGCTCCTGTCTACTCCCATTTTATGGAGTGTGTCCTCATAAATGAGGTTTAGTCCGCTGCCCCGTCCATGAGGAACTTGGTAAGTCGAAACCCGTCCACAATGGGACTGAGTACTAACGCGGCAGGCGCTCGTACTGTTCTGTAGTTTGGTTCATCACCGACGTTGAATGTTATCGCTGTGTCATTCCATGGGTTTATTACAGCGATTTGGCAGAGTTCGTTGAGCTTGCGAAGTGCCCTTTTGCGCTTGCTTTTTGAAGCGAATGTCTCGAAGACTGTCAATACTCTTGGGTGGTCGTCTTCTAGGGGCGTTATTCTAGGGTATACTTAATAAGGATGTCCTCGACGCTCTTGGCTACCTGTCGTAGTATCCAACATGCTCTAAGGCTGTGGGTTTCCATGGTGTTTGTTGTTGTATGTATTTTGCCTAGGCCATTGAGCCTCCCCTCCAGAACGGTGCCATGCCACATAGCGCTTTTGTGTTTCTTGACTGTCGGGTTGGGCGTGCCACGAGGGTGCGCCCTTCTCGCCTGTAGGGGGAGTTGAGATGGGACCGATGGTTTCTAGTGAGCTGCTTGAGTTTCCCAGGTGCTCTCCATTGCGCTGTATTTTTGTACAATGGTTGCTAAGTCAGCGAATTTGAGTATGCGGCGCCGATTGATGGCGTTGAGTAGTCCTTCGTCCACACAGTTTTTGAAGAACGCTGATATTGCGTCCTCGTCACGGCAATCTTTTACCTTGTTCTTGACAAGGAGGAATCTAGCCCAAAAGTGGTGGACCTTCTCCTGAGATTGCTGTTTTATGCTCATGAGAGCCTTTATGTCCGGGTGGGTGGGTGGAATTAAATCCGAACCCCGACCTAACCGGATGTCCAGGGTTCGACGACCTTCCGGACTGGACAGTCCGGGTTCTGGAACATCTTATGATTGTTTGGAGCCGCCGTCCGAGGCTATGTTCGGAGGGCTGGTTGCATCTTTTTGTGGGTGAGTATCTGGCTCTTTATGAAGGGCGACCCGAACATAGTCCGTCTTCGATATAGAAGAAGACTCACCGTCCTGCTCCAGGACTGCCGTGATCTGGTGGGTGCCAAGTGGAGCTTCGATTTCTCCCTGATCGGTTTTAGGCCTGATCTGATCATAATCTGTGATGATTCCCAAAGTGGCGATGCGATCTAGGAGCTTGTTTAAGGACGAAAGCTTGACCAGATCCATTTGCTTGGAGTGCTTAGAGTTTATGCGAAGGGGATTTTCGATGGCCCGAGAGGTCATCGTCGGCTCTGCGGCCGAATGGGCGATCATAGTAAAGTCACCCAGCCGGATGGTTTGGCCCGGGGCCAAAACTACCCCTGCGGTGATGTTGCCTCTAACGACAAGGCGAGCCATCAAGCCTTCCATCGATGACACAGTGGAACTCTCAATGAAAGCACCAATGTCGGTGTCAAAACCGGCAGATCTCGAGTAGGGGATCCCGAACTGTGCGTCTATGATCGATGGTAATAGGAGACGGGGGACACGATGTTTACCTAGGTTCGGGCCCTCTCTATGGAGGTAATACCATACTTCCTGCTTGATTGATCTTGATGAATATGAGTATTACAAGAGTTGATCTACGATGAGATCGTAAAGGCTAAACCCTAGAAGTCTAGCCTATTAATATGGTAATGAGTATATGTGTTGTCCTTTCTGGACTATCCCCTACAGTTTATATAGACATCGAGGGGATCTAGGGTTTACATTGAGTTGGTTACATAAGAAGGAATCTTCGGTCGCCAAGCTTGCCTTCCACACCAAGTAGAGTCCAATCCGGACACGGTGCAGTCTTCGGTCGTCATGTCTTCACAGCCCATCAGTCCGGCCCATAGATAACAGGCCGGACGCCCGAGGACCCCCTAGTCCAGGACTCCCTCACGGGTGTAGATGACGTCGAACTCATCGTCGGTGATGGTTCTAACGTTGTACTCACCGCCAATCATGGAGATGCGGGACACCATGGATTTGGGAGGAGGTTTAGGTTTAGTGGAATAGCCGTAATAGGAAAGGACGGGACGACTAGGAGCGAACTGTTGTAATGTTAAAGGACGTCCGGGGACGAGTATGAGCGAGAACTGCCAGTGGTTTTTGTAAAAATGCTAAGTGGGGCATGCGAACTGCAGGGTAGTGGCTTGCTTGGTGGATAAATGGATTCATGCACAGTACTATGCGGGCCCAATTAGATGTCATGTCTACTCAATGCCTAATTAAATGGCTTTCGATGTCATGTCAAGCGTCAGGAAAATTACAAGTGATATGAAGCTTTCCATTCTCCCATGATACGGGCTTCCGAGAGCAATTGGATCGGAGATTGAATGGTCGCATGGCGTGATTCTAGACCTATGGGTGAATATCCTATCCTGGAGGGTTATTCTGCAAATTTTCAGCAACTTAGCATGCGACCGTTCGATCTCAGATCCCAGGGCTGCCAGCAGCCCGTTTCATGGTCGCGCCTACCACGACTGTCGCCTCGCTCGCGCGGTCGTGCCCTTGGAGATTTAGAACGGTGCGTTAGGCTATCTGATGTTGGCATGTCATACATAGTCATCACTTAGTCACTCATACAACAAGGTTAGCTATAAGGTTGGCTATAAGAGTATTTTTTTACTTCCCTCTATCTCTTTCTTCGTAGTATTTATTGCATTTGCAAAGGAGTGACCTCTTCCAATGAAATGGTAATCTCAAGTCATTAAAAGCATGCATACTCCACATCTCTTATTGGTTGATATGTCAAGAAACAAGAAACGATGTATGCACCGCGCCTAAGTGTTTTGGGATTATTTGGTTTTCGTAAGATGACTTGCACACCTAGACGGAGGGAGTAATTAACTTGCAACATCAGACTTTATGCCTATGTGTCAGGCTTAGCACCTGTACGAGCAAGTACAAGAGTGGGCTATAAGCCCGCTTACATGGCATTTTTGCATATGTGGAGGAAAGAGGCAAGGAAAAGGTGGAGGAGTGGGCTCTCATGCAAGAGCCAGCCTCTACATGGTGGAGCATCGGGAGAGGTACCTGTATACCATGGAGGTGGTCAGGAATCGGGAGACTCACGCCGGTCGTAGTGCCTCAGTTAAAATGATAAAATGGCAAGTCAAATCACGGGGCCCCACCTGTCTAGCAGTAACTCGCTGTCATCACACAGCCCTACGTTTGCAACAACCTAGTTCCTCATCTTCTCGCGTCTCTATAGATCCGACTAGGCGGAACTGCCCCTCCCTCGACTTTTAAATAGAACAGTATACTAATTTTGTATCCATGGATTGCACCATGGAGCAAAGGCTCAAGAAAATGGCGGTACACATGTACGTAGTATACAACATGCCCGTGGCGTTCGCGTCCACCTGTAAGTGCATCTAGTGCCACCCCTAGTTGGTTTTGGAGTATTGACGACAAACCTAGTTGAGGGACTAATGTGTTTGTGAGAATTGCAGGATAACACAGGTAGAAGTCCCTCATTGATTCGGTTTTACTACCAGAGATGACACCTAAAAATGTATGAAGACATTGAAGCCAAAGGTGGTATATGAAGATATTCACATTGAAGACTATGACAAAAGAAGACACGTTATGAAGCCTATAGAGCTCGAAGACTTAGATCTTTCGTAGTTCTTTTTCTTTTGTGTTGAGTCATAGGAACCACCGTACTGTTAAGTGGGGTCCAGGAGAACCAGTCAGAATGACTGAAGTGATGCCTAAACCAAAAACCTATGTCTTCGAGTGAAGACAATGAGAGCGAATCTTGTCCAGAGCCGGACAAGTCAGCTTTGCTTGTAGCCCAAGTAAAGTTGCCATGAGAGTTTGAAATCTGACCGTTGAGACACGTGTCAGTTCCTTAGTGACCCAGGGTCATTTCGGGCAAATCAGGTCGGGTTGCCAAGTGGCTATAAATAGCCCACCCCCTACAACCATAAACGGTTGGCTGCTCAGATTTCAGTGCACGGCTTTTGTCGTTTGAGAGCAACCCACCTCGAAGCCTTTGAGAGAAAATTCCTAGCGAGGAGAAAAGCCCTAACCACCCAGAGCCAGAGAACATTGGGCATCACTTAAGTCTTCTTGTCTGTGTGATCTGAAGACTTATTACACTTGAGGACTGTGAATCCTCTAGACAGTTAGGCGTCGCGTTCAGAGCATCCAAGAGACATTGTGGATTGCCAATGAACGAAGTCTGTGAAGGTTTGGGAGTCTACCTTGAAGACTTACCTTAGCTCAAGGAGAATACGGTGAGGACTTGGTGTCCTGAGCTGCGTGTTCAGGACTGGGTGTCCGGGACTGTGTGTCCTAAGGTTTAAATACCTAGCCGCTCCAACCAGACGTACAGTTGTCACAGCAACTGGAACTGGTCCAACACATCATTGTCTTCAACGAGTCACCGGTTTCATCTTCACTACCTTCTCTTACTGTTACTCATTGTGAAGCCATTGCATACTTGCTCTATCTTTTGTCTTCACAACGTGAATGTGTGATCTGTTTGGCTTCATAACTTCTTCCTACCTGATCCTTATTACACTGCAGCTGTTTGTCTTTGTGCTTTCACTCTATTGAATACTTGACCATGGCTTGCCTAGTGTAATCTAACTTCCGCTGCATAGTAATAGGCAAAATCTTTGCTGTTTGTCTTCAAAACTCCCATGTTTTGAAGACTTTCATAAAAATCGCCTATTCACCCCCCCTCTAGTTGATATAACGCACTTTCAATTGGTATCAGAGCAGGTTGCTCCCTTGTTCTGTGTGATTCGGTTTAACCACCTGGAGTTTTAGCTATGTCGACTGCAGGGATAATCAAAGTCTCCGCTGCGTGCCCCGTCTTCGATGGAACTGAATATCCCTACTGGAAGAATAAGATGCGCATGCATCTTGAAGCCATTGACGTCGACCTATGGTATGTCGTCGAGAACGGCGTTCCCAAGGCTGGAGAAGGTGTCACTGCTGCTAATGTCAAGAAGTTCACTCAACTGGACTCTACTGCCAAAAATATCATCTGTGGTCATCTGACAAAAGGATAGTATGGCCGTGTGAGTGCCTTGAAGACATCCAAGCTGGTCTGGGACTGGCTGTCCAAGGTCAATGAAGGCATCTCAACCCAGAGAGATCAGAGAATCTGTGTTCTTCGCAACCTCTTCAACCGCTTCAAGCGAAATGACAATGAGAATGTCCAGCACACATTTTACCGGCTCACTGACATCACAAATGAGCTTCAAGCCCTCGGCGCCACTGATATCACCAAACATGAAATCGTCAAGACGCTGCTGAGATCACTTGATAGTTCGTTTGACATCCTAGCCCTAATGATTCAAGAACGTCCTGATTTGAAGACACTTGATCCGTCTGACATAGTTGAGAGGCTCAACACACATGAGTTTCAGCTTTCTGAGAAAAGAGATATCTACGGTCCAAACTATGGGCGAACTCGTGCCTTGAAGGCAAAAGCTGTTTCCTCATCTGAAGAAGAATCTGACAGCAGTTCTGATGATCCTGAAGACATTGCAAGGGAACTTGCAATGCTAGTGAAGAAGTTCCAAAAATTCACCAAGAAGAAAGGCTTCAGAAAATCTTCACGATCAAGCTCAAGGAATGATGAGGCTTCTGCTCATGACTACAAGAAGAAAACATGTCACAAGTGCAAGAAAACTGGACACTTCATCTCTGAGTGTCCACAGTGGGACAATGAGAACAGAAGGAAGAAGAAGATCAAGGAATATGATTCTGACGACAAGAAGAAGAAGAAATACTCAAAATCTTCTTCCAAGTCTTCCTCAAAGTCTTCATCACACAAGAAGAGCTCATCTGGCAAGGCACGTGCGTTTGTTGGCAAGGAAATGGATTCAGAGGAGGAGTCCGCTTCTAAGGAGGCGGAGGTGGAGTCTGAGGAGGAGTCTGATTCTGGCATTGCGAGTCTGGCTAGAGCATACGTCGCCAAGTCCATCTTCAACACTGAAGACAATGACTTCATCACCGACACCGGTGCAAATGACAAGAACGACTCCACTCCTACCTACTGCTTCATGGCACGCGGTGCCAAGGTAAACACACGCACTACTCGCTATCAAACATCTAGTGACGATGACTCTGACTGTGATTCAAAACCCAGCTACAAAACACTTGCTAAAATTGCAACTGAACAACAGAAAGCTATGGAACATATTCAAAAACTGTTAGACAGAAGTGATGATCTGTTGGGTGCTGAAATGACTCAATCTGAATCCTTAATTGAAGACATAAAAAATCTTCACGTTAAATATCAGGAACTTGAAGATCGTCTTGATACTCTCTCAACAACTCATGAAAAGCTTTCCTATGATTATCTTCCAAGGAAGCAAGAACTTGAGAAGTTGAGAGCGGCTCATGAAGATCTTCAAAAGGAAAACGAGTCACTTCGCGCCGAACAGATCAGTTCCGCTCAGGAAGGATTTGAACCACCATGTCTTAAATGCATTGAGCGTGATAATGCTACTTCTGTTGCTGAATGTTCCACTGCTACTGTTGTTGCAATATCTTCAACTGTTGATGTGGTAACTAACCCCTCTGCTGAGGATACCACTGCTATTGCTGATGAGAATGCTAGGTTGAAGACATTGCTTGAAACAGGGATGTACAAAAGTCTTAAAGGACATCAGACATTATGTGATGTCCTCAAGAAGCAGATTCTGAACCGAAACCCTAGGAAAGAGGGTGTTGGGTTCGTAAGGAAAATAAATGCAGATGGCTCTTACTGGAAACCTGAGCAGTACCCCAAAACCACATGGGTTGCTGCAAAGGAACCTTCAGGAGATCCATCCAATTTATCTGGCTTCACATGTGCTAACCCCATTATTATTGATGAATCCTTTGATGCAAACTATAAACTATTTAAGAATCAGAATGGTGATGTGTTTGCCAGGTACATTGGTACTAACTGCAGGAATGGACCGCCTATGAAGAAGATCTGGGTTCCAAAAAAGTTTCTGGAAGATCTTCCTGTGAATGTCTTCATGACACCTCACTTGAAGAAGACAAACCTCGGTCCAAAGGCTTCATACAAACAGAGGACTCACCTAAGTCACACTAACGCAAATGTTTTGCAGGGAAACCATACTCAGGCATATGAATATGAGAGCGGTTCATCGAACCATCATGTTCACATGACCAAAAATTATTCTGCTTATTCCTATGAGTATCATTGTCCACCTGCAAGACTATTTGCTAAGGCTTCAAAGCCAAAATTCTCAGATGCTGCACTTAGACTTATTGCTTCTAAGCCACCCTTGAAGATGTGGGTGGTTAAGAAAGCTTAACTCTTTTGCAGGGAAAGGTTTCCAACAGAAAAACAAAATCTTCTGATGCTATTGCTGGGGACCTTAAAAATCTTGTAGGGCGCAAGATAAAATGCCCGAATGGCATCATTATGTACTTCGTTCCTGAATCGCCTGCTACTCTCCCTATTAGTCCTAATCTGGATCTAAGTTTTCATAACCCACTGGTTCTTCAAATGTTTTTGCTTCACAATTCACTTCGTGAAGCCTATCCCCCTAACTGCACTGTAGGGTACGACACCAGCGTCTTCAAAGTCTTCAGAATGGATTATTGACAGTGGATGTACAAATCACATGACTGGCAAAAGAAGCCTTCTTATGGACTCAACCTTACGTCCATCCGACAAGAGCCACATCACATTTGCTGACACTGGTAAAAGTAACGTATTGGGTCTAGGTAGAGTTGCAATCTCAAAGGATCAACACATGGATAAAGTCATGCTTGTTGAATCCCTTGGATTCAACTTAATGTCTGTCTCAATGCTTTGCGATTTGAACATGATCGTAATGTTTGGAAAATATCGTTGCCTAGTACTAATGGAATCTGACAAGTCTCTAGTGTTTGAAGGGTATCGGAAAGATGGTTTGTATGTGGTAGATTTCTCGGCAGGGCCACAACTTGCAGTATGTCTTCTTGCAAAAGCTTCAGAATGCTGGCTTTGGCATCGGAGGCTTGGGCATGCTGGCATGAGGAACCTCCACACCCTTGCGAAGAAGAAGCATGTCATAGGCATCGAGGGCGTCAAGTTCAAGAAAGATCACTTATGCGGTGCCTGTGAAGCAGGGAAGATGACAAGGGAAAAACATCCTTCGAAGACAATCATGACTACTACTCAACCCTTCGAACTGCTCCACATGGATCTTTTCGGTCCCACTCACTACTCAACTTTTACTACTACTGCTTGCCTCTATGGCTTCGTCATTGTTGATGATTACTCTAGATATACTTGGGTGCACATAATCCTTTACAAGACTGAAGTGCAGGATGTCTTCAGACGCTTCGCCAATCGAGCTATGAACAATTTTGGCGCCAAGACAAAGCACATCAGAAGTGACAATGGCACTGAATTCAAGAACACTGGCCTTGATACATATCTTGATACCTTGGGCATCACACATGAATTCTCAGCTCCGTACACGCCACAGCAGAATGGCGTCATCGAACGCAAGAACAGAACACTCATTGAGATGCCCAGAACAATGCTAGATGAATACAGGACTCCAAGAAAATTCTGGACTGAAGCCATTGACACTGCATGCCATACAATCAATCGTGTTTATCTTCACAAGCTTCTGAACAAGACATCTTATGAACTCCTAACTGGCAAGAAGCCAAATGTCAGTTACTTGAGAGTATTTGGCGCAAGGTGCTGGATCAAGGACCCACATCACACCTCAAAGTTTGCACCAAAAGCACATGAGGGCTTTATGCTTGGATATGGAAAGGATTCGCACTCCTACAGAGTCTTCAATCTCTTTCATTACAAAGTGGTTGAAACCGTGGATGTGCGGTTCGATGAGACAAATGGTTCACAAAGAGAGCAACTGCCAAATGTGCTAGATGAAGTTCCAGCTAGTGAATCAATCAAGCTTATGGGAACTGGAGAGATTATACCTTCTGAAGCTCATCCTGAAGAAGAACTTATCATCTCAGCACCTGATCAACATGAAGACAATGCTCAGCCTGAAGACATTCCTCCCAACAACAACACAGATCAGCAAGAGCAAAGTCTTTGCCCTGTACATCCTCGTGTTGCCAATGAAGTGCAGATTGACAGAATAATTGACAGCATCAATGCACCTGGTCCACTCACTCGTTCAAGGGCAACTCAGCTAGCAAATTTTTGTGGGCACTTCGCATTCGTCTCAATATCAGAACTGAAGAAAGTTGAAGAAGCCTTCATGAACCTGAATGGATTCAAGCTATGCAAGAAGAGCTTCAACAGTTTGAGCTGAATAATGTATGGGAACTAGTTAAGCGTCCTGATCCACGAAAGCACAACATAATAGGCACCAAATGGATATACCGCAACAAACAAGATGAGCATGGTCAAGTTGTCAGAAACAAAGCTCGTCTCGTTGCTCAAGGATATACTCAAGTGGAAGGCATTGACTTCGATGAAAAATTTGCTCCCGTGGCTAGGCTTGAAGCCATACGCATTCTGCTGGCCTATGCAAATCATCATAACATACTTCTATATCAAATGGATGTGAAAAGTGCCTTTCTCAATGGCAAGATTGAAGAAGAAGTGTATGTTGCACAACCACCTGGCTTTGAAAATCCAAAACATCCTGACATGGTATACAAGCTCAACAAGGCACTCTATGGCCTCAAACAAGCCCCTAGGGCCTGGTATGACACACTCAAATACTTCCTGAAGAGCAAAGTTTTCATACCTGGTTCCCTGGATCCCACTCTTTTCACGAAGATATATGATGGTGAACTGTTTGTGTGCCAAATATATGTGGATGACATTATCTTCGGCTGCACCAATCAGAAGTACAGTGAAGAGTTTGGATATATGATGCAAGAGCAATATCAGATGTCCATGATGGGGGAGCTGAAGTTCTTCCTTGGTCTTCAAATACGACAACAACGCAATGGCATCTTCATATCTCAAGAGAAGTATCTCAAAGATTGCCTGAAGAAGTTCGGTATGCAAGACTGCAAAGGCTTCACAACACCAATGCCAGCCAAACATCATCTAGGTCCTGACGACAATGGTAAAGAGTTCGATCAAAAGGTATACCGCTCCATGATTGGTTCTTTGCTTTATTTATGTGCATCTAGGCCAGATATTATGCTTAGTGTTTGCATGTGTGCTCAATTTCAAGCGGCACCAAAGGAGTCGCATCACTTAGCTGTGAAGCGAATTCTTCGATATTTGGCTCACACCCCAACTCTAGGATTATGGTATCCAAAGGGCTCAGAGTTTGATTTGGTTGGATTTTTGGATGCTGATTATGCTGGTGACAAAGTTGATCGCAAGTCTACATCAGGCACATGTCACTTTCTGGGACGATCACTTGTATGTTGGTCTTCAAAGAAGCAGAACTGTGTATCTCTCTCCACTGCTGAATATGAATACATTGCTGCTGGATCTTGCTGCGCTCAGCTTCTATGGATGAAGCAAACACTCAAATACTATGGCATTCATCTGAAGCAAGTGCCACTTTACTGCGACAACGAAAGCGCCATCAAGATTGCCAACAACCCAGTTCAGCACTCGAAGACAAAGCACATTGAAATTCGTCATCACTTTCTCAGAGATCATGTTGTGAAGGAAGACATTGATATCATACACGTCAACACTGAAGAACAATTGGCAGATATCTTCACCAAGCCCTTGGATGAGAAGAGATTTTGCAAGTTATGGTGTGAGCTAAATATCCTGGAATCCTCAAATGTCCTGTGACCAGGCACACATCCTAACACTTATGCATATGATGACTTAGATGTGCAACGCACAAAGTAAAGTATATCTTCAATCAATGAAGACATACATTCTAAGTGTGAATACATTAATGTGGAATTTGACTTTAGAGCGCCATGATAATTGTGTGCCGTGTGTGGGTCTAATACTTCCTATACGGTGGGTAACGCCACCACCAAACGTTCTATTTTGAAGTGTTTCACTCATGGCGTTACCTTGCAATATCTTCACATTTGGTTTGGCTTCGAACTTAACATGTCTTCATGATTATCTTCACTATGTTGATTATATAGAAATATACATACTAGTGTTCTGTCCTCTACAGCATTCACTTATAGCTATGTCTTCTTGGTTGAATCTTTTGAACTAAGTGAATGTGATCGGACCCTAATCTCTCTATGTTTTCTATCTCAAATTCTATCTCTCCAAGTCATATGCATTCTATTGAAACTGTCAAATGTCTTCACTGCGTCCTTGTCAGCAGAAGATATAGAGACAACCATAAAGTCCGTTTTCAATGCTCATTCCTCCACATAAAATCCGGAGAAGCAGGAACGACCGCCCGACAATCCAGGCGTGCGTGGGACGTGGAACAAACCCCAAACTTCCACAAACAGGCCACGCGTTCCTCAGATGCGGATCGCCAGGGGCACCTGTGTAATAGCACAGTGCCGCCCCTGTGCCTATAAATTCACACTTACCGCGGTCATTATCTCCTTCTTCCACCCTCGCACGAACCCTAGCACCACCGCTAGCTCTCGACGATGCCGGCGACGAAGCGCTTCGCTGCCGCAACCTCTCCGACTCCGTCCTCACGCCGACCGCGGACATCGTTCTCTCCGCCGTCGCCGTAGGTGTCTTCCGTCGCCAAGTTAGGGCACGGAGGACTGAACTGCTCGGCATCATCTCCCACATCCGTCTAGCAGTTCCAAGTGTGGTAAATAAAACTTCTTTTTACAGCCTCTTTTGATCTCATAGTTATGTCACTTTCTACCATAAAAAGTTTATCTTCACACAAGTTAGATCTCTCAATCTGCATCTCATAACATGCCTAGTATATTCACTTGTGCTTCATGAAGTAGTTAGATTCCTCACTTGTACTGATCTGTGGGTTCGTACAAATCTGGAACCAACTTCTTATCTATGAGTGAATGTCTTCGCACGATGAGGTCAATGTCTTCTAAACTGATTAATCTTCAAAACCTTCTGAGAATGCATATGACCTCTTCCCATTCCCTCGCACCTTAATGCTGTCACAGGTACATGTCCGTGGGAGAATCCTTCGGTTCTCATAGTCTGCATTCATTTGCAGAATTCCTACAGCATCACATAAACTCTCCTGAAGCCAGTTCCTGTTGGTCCAACAAAAGAAAGCCTTTGAAGCCTTTCAAGTTAAAGTTTATGGCTTCAGAAGCAGCAGCAAGGAAGGGGGGCAGACAGAGACGTGAAGGAACTTCCAAAGATCTGCCTGAAGACCTGGCAGAAATGTATAAAACAGATCCTGAAGAGAATTATGGGCAGCGCAAGACTCGAATCCAATGGATTTGACGCTATTGGGCTGAACAATGGTTCAAATACCGCTTCGTCACCCAGGAGTATGCTGAGAAAAGCGCCATCAAAAGACCATGGGGAGACATCTTATACAAGAACCTTGTTCCCAGGACCAGAGATGAAGCCATTGCTCAAGGCTTCTACCCATGCATGGTCCGAGGACCACAGCCTGATGATGCACATCCGTCGTCACTACTCTGGTGTCGTGACGACAATCTGTTCAAGCGCAACTTCCAGTTTGCCCAACAATCAGCGAAGCAGAACAAGAAAAAATTTGGGTTAGACTTCAACCCTGGTCCCTCCGCACCAAGGGCAGATGGCACACGCGACGCAGAACCCAATATCATCGGTCCGTTTGCCAACATTGAAGGCCTCATCACCCACATCTTAGTCCAAGGGACTGCCGTGAATGACCCTCCAGCTGACTCTGAGTCTGATGAAGCTCCTGCTGTACCGAAGCCAAAGCAATCAAAGAAGCCAAAAGCTTCAAAGCCGGCCCCTTCCTCAAAAATCTCACGGGCGAAGCCATTGGCAACTGCACCTCCTGAAGACAGTGTGCAGTCTGAAGACGTATCCCGCGTCTCCAAGCCCCAGAAGGCCAAAGTGCCTCAGCCACACACCGGCAAAGAGCTCACAGCTGCTGCCATCATGCGTAGCGAAGCCATAGATCTATCAAGTGATGAAGATCTTGGAGATGACGCTCTAGAGCAGCTCATCAAGAGCAAAGAAGAAGCTGAAATCTTCAACAATTTGCCTCTCTTTGATGTCGCCATCGTCCACAATTTCATCGATGAATGGTTTGCCTCACCAGACATCAGCTTCGAAGATCTGCAGCTGCCCGTTGGCCTCAGCGTCGCATTCCAAGGCACTATTGCTTCAGAACTTGCTATTGCCCAGCGCATAGTTGAACTGAAGCAGAAAATTGATCATGAAAAGGCTCAGTTCAAGAAGCATATGGCCAAGCTCAGCGTGCAAGAAGTAAAGAGTTTCAAGACCATGTTGCATGAACTTAAGGAAAACTTTCTGAAGAAGCGTGCAGAAGCTCAAGGTTCACGTGAGCGGATGAAGTCTCTGGCAGACAAATGTGTGCAGGCCTACAATGAGGCCGAGAAGCGCAAGGCACTTGGGCGTCCTGGCATCGACCCCAAGATGGCCGCAAAGAAAAAGAAGAAGACTGTTCCAGCTGAACCAGAGGCACCAGGGCAAGAAGCAGTTCCAATTGTCTTCCCAACTGCAACGACTGGCTCGAAGCCAAAGAGCCGATCAACAGCTTCAAAGCTCAAGAAGACAAGAACTGCTGAGGCTGAAGCCAGGAAGAGGAAGAGCTCTGAAGCCTCTACTACTGCCCCCAGCAAGAAGAAGAGAAAGATCAAGAAATCTCGGGCTGCTCCCACAGAGCCCTTGATAGTTGAACCTATTGCTATGGTGCACCCGAACGCAGAACGTCAACTGACGGTTCATGAGCCTGCTTCCACAAAGGCTCCTGAAGCTGAAGACATACCAGCAGCCGACCCCATTGCTGCTGAAGACATTGGTCATCAGGACAATGTACAAGATGATGCAGCCCTTCCTCAGTATGAACAAAGCGAGCTCATCAGCATTGGTCATCCTCTGACGCCAATTGCACAAGATGCGTCATGGGCGGATCGCCCTCAAGAGGAAGAAGACTTTGAGGCCCAGCCCACTCCAACCCCACAAGCGTCGTCTGCGTTCCGCAGGCTTCGCAAAGGTCCAAGGCCTCAAGTCTATGCTGAAGACATTCCGGCTGCATCAGTCGAAGAAAATGAAGAAGTACCACAAGATCCCACTCCCCCGCTACACCAAGAAGCAGTTCTCCAGGAGAACGTGCTTGTGACTGACCCTCCAGCTAGTCAAGCGGAGGCTGAAAATGTTGTGGCTGCCACAACACACACTGAAGCCAATGTGGAGCCCTCCCCACCAAAAGCTTCAGCAAACAGCGAAGCTACTGATCCAAACACTTCTGTTCCTGAGTCTGCTGCCGGTCCTCAATTTGATTACCATGTTGAGCACAGGCCTCATGTCCAGAAGCTAGTCCCAAGGCTGCCAAGATTCCCAGGTCCTGCATCAGCACCTAGCTCAGCACAGCTACTATTCATGCATCCTATACAACCAAGGTCGCATCTTCCCTCACAAGCGCCTTGATGTTGAAGCCATTGCTGGTCTGCCCTGCTTAGAGGAAGCGCTGGATTGCTTCAAGCAAGTGGGTCTACAGCAGTTTATAACTGATGAAGAGCACTGGAATCAAGAGCTTCTGTTGCAATTCTATGCCACCCTACACATCAAAGGATACAACAGAGATCTGAAGACATGGGCCCTGGTGTGGATGACCGGCAATGTCCATCACGAAGCCAATGCATTCGATATCATTGAGCTCACCGGCCTGCCCACTCCTGGCGAACTCTTTGAGGAAGGCTGTCCACTACACACTGAAGCTCTTGAGAGCATATTCCAGAGGCCTGAACCAAATATGAGTCAGATGCTCTCCATGATGAAGCCACTGCCTCTCGATGCTCCTTATCCAACAGATTTCTTCGTTGAAGACTTTGAGTACCTGCCCAGAACAATCTATCACATTATCCGGCGGACTCTCTGGCCTATTAAAGGGCACTCTCCAAATGCCAAGATTGAGGGTGCAATGAAGACTCTGATATTCTGTATCCTTCATGGAAAATGCTTCAACGCACAGGATTTCTTCATACGCCAACTTGCTGCATCAGGCTCAGATCTGTTTGGTTTAAAGTTCTATGCTCCTTGGGTAATGAGACTGATCAAGCTTCACTCTGCGATCTCATATCAGCCCTCAGCCCGCAACCATCGGATCTTCTTGCCAGATGTGGATACCTCTGTTGAAGCTATATATCCTGAGCCTGCCAAGCAACACGTGCGCCACACCCTGCTTCAACTGAAGCCACTGATAGTGCAACTTCTTCAAGACCCAAGAAGCGCGCTCGTGTTCTCAATGACCGAGAGCTTCTTGTGGCCCTTCATCAAAAACAAGATAGGCATCACAACTGGCTAAAGCGTCAGATGAAAAGCCTCTTGGTGGATGTTAATCGTCTTCGAAATCTTGCCACCAAGAATGCTTTCGTCACTCATGAAACCTGTCGTCGTACATGGAAAGGGCTCTCAATGATGTGTACTGAAGCTGAACTTGAAGAGGATGGCTTCACTGAGAGATTCAAGTTTGACACCACACCTCCTAGAAGCGCTATGATGCGCAACACACGATCACTTGAAGACTCTGAGTTTTCTTCATCTGCTGCCACAGTCACTGCCAGAATCATTGATGAAGAAGACGATGCTACATCACCGCCACCTCAGCACCTCCCAGCTCTTCTGCACCGCCAAACACCTCCAACGACCCTGCTGCTCCTGGGAATGAGTAGACACTCTATGTCTTCAAACCTTTTTGGTCCTTGCTGACAAAAGGGGGAGAAGCATATGGGTTGATAGTCTTCAAGCGGGTCCATATGGGCGGGTGCTTTATGTTTTGATATATTTTGCTTCGTACTTACAACTCTCGTTTTTGCTTCATTTGGTTCTTTGAGTTGTAACACTAAAACTCAATGGTCGTCTGCTACTTGTTTGCCACCCTGTTTTGCGAAGATAAATTCCACATGTGCGACGATAAATTCCGCACTTATCTCATTCCATAGACGTCCATTTTTCATTATGCATGTCATTATCTTCATATACTTTCACATGCATAGTGGATTGTCATCATAAGATGAAGTGGATCTCCACAAGTACAACCTGCCATGTGCATTTGCATTCCAAAAGCAAATTAACTTATATGCACATCTTCAGGGGGAGCCCTTGCAACTTATGAAGACAATTCCTTATCCTTTACAATTTCACAGACTATATTCCCCGTTGAAAACTTCAACTAGTTTGTCATCAATCACCAAAAAGGGGGAGATTGTAAGTGCATCTAGTGCCACCCCTAGTTGGTTTTGGAGTATTGATGACAAACCTAGTTGAGGGACTAATGTGTTTGTGAGAATTGCAGGATAACATAGGTAGAAGTCCCTCATTGATTCGGTTTTACTACCAGAGATGACCCCTAAAAATGTATGAAGACATTGAAGCCAAAGGTGGTATATGAAGATATTCACATTGAAGACTATGACAAAAGAAGACACGTTATGAAGCCTATGGAGCTCGAAGACTTAGATCTTTCGTAGTTGAGTCATAGGAACCACCGTACTGTTAAGTGGGGTCCAGGAGAACCAGTCAGAATGACTGAAGTGATGCCTAAACCAAAAACCTATGTCTTCGAGTGAAGACAATGAGAGCGAATCTTGTCCAGAGCCGGACAAGTCAGCTTTGCTTGTAGCCCAAGTAAAGTTGCCATGAGAGTTTGAAATCTGACCGTTGAGACACGTGTCAGTTCCTTAGTGACCCAGGGTCATTTCGGACAAATCAGGTCGGGTTGCCAAGTGGCTATAAATAGCCCACCCCATACAACCATAAACGGTTGGCTGCTTAGATTTCAGTGCACGGCTTTTGTCGTTTGAGAGCAACCCACCTCGAAGCCTTTGAGAGAAAATTCCTAGCGAGGAGAAAAGCCCTAACCACCCAGAGCCAGAGAACATTGGGCATCACTTAAGTCTTCTTGTCTGTGTGATCTGAAGACTTATTACACTTGAGGACTGTGAATCCTCCATACGGTTAGGCGTCGCGTTCAGAGCATCCAAGAGACATTGTGGATTGCCAGTGAACGAAGTCTGTGAAGGTTTGGGAGTCTACCTTGAAGACTTACTAGAGTGATTGGGCGAGGACTATGTGACCTTAGCTCAAGGAGAATACGGTGAGGACTTGGTGTCCTGAGTTGCGTGTTCAGGACTGAGTGTCCGGGACTGTGTGTCCTAAGGTTTAAATACCTAGCCGCTCCAACCAGACGTACAGTTGTCACAGCAACTGGAACTGGTCCAACACATCATTGTCTTCAACGAGTCACCGGTTTCATCTTCACTACCTTTTCTTACTGTTACTCATTGTGAAGCCATTGCATGCTTGCTCTATCTTTTGTCTTCACAACGTGAATGTATGATCTTTTTGGCTTCATAACTTCTTCCTACCTGATCCTTATTACACTGCAGCTGTTTGTCTTTGTGCTTTCACTCTATTGAATACTTGACCATGGCTTGCCTAGTGTAATCTAACTTCCGCTACATAGTAATAGGCAAAATCTTCACTGTTTGTCTTCATAACTCCCACGTTTTGAAGACTTTCATAAAAATCGCCTATTCACCCCCCCCCTCTAGTCGATATAACGCACTTTCACCACCCCAGACAGTTGGTCGGTCTGGGACGCCGCTCTTCAAATGGAACACGCGTCATATTGCGTTTGCGCACACATGTGGGACCGCAATCGAGAGCCGACCATAGGCATGCTCCCCGGCCCCGCAAGTCAGGTGAGTTAATAGAAGAGAGAGAGACGAGCGATAGTACTAGAGAAGTGTTGTACAGATGTTGGTGCCTGGACGATCCCTGCATGACACGGAAGATCAGTTCGTCCATGCATGTGACCAGACTCCAGCAGACACGCCTGGATTGGCTATCGTCTCATATCGTGCAGGCTGTGTTGTACAGGGCTGTAGTTCCGATGAGAAATCTAAAAAAAGTTTCTTGTCATCTCGCAATATTAGGTGTCACGTGCTTCGGATCACTGCGAGGGTTAAATAGCAACAACTAAGTTCCTCCAAGGCGCTGGTCATTGGGGGACACATGCACGAAGACTACTTGGCTGCCATCTAGGTCAAGCCGGCTATGTTAATTAGGACATCTATCAATGGACCCCTTTTCTACGAGTTTATCTTTAATTTCACCTTTGATCCTCGTCTAGTTTGTCCGTCGGGATTCATGTTGTCTCCTTTGGGCAGTGAGGTTATGGTTTCTTGTTATGTGGCATTTTTTTGTGTTATATGTTATAATCCGGTGCTTTAGATCAAAATGACGACAACTGCACCTCCGGGGCACGTGCAAGAAGACTTCTCGACAGTCATTGACGAGGTCAAGCCGGCTCCGGTAGATAAAAGAAAACTAGTACTCCACTATATAGGAAGGAGACTCCGCGCTTTCTTGCTAGTGTTGCTCTCTTCACGCTGTCTCGTCCTCTCTAGATCTAAACACGACAGCGGTGGTCACAGATCCAGCCGGATCCTCTCCGCCAGGGAAGGTGAGAAGGTGCAACTTTCATGCGGTCGTCCTCGGCGACGGCTTTTACCCACTGCCGGCGCGTCCCGATCAGCGTGCCTTGCCGTTCTCTCCAAAGTACCGCTGGCTAGGGAGGGCCTCCGACCCCTTCTTCCTCGCTGCCGTAGTGTGGGCAGATCTGGCCTCCTGCCACCCACCTAGCGACATCCCAGCGACCCTCGGGTATAACTTCCTTCGAAACTGGCCTTGCTCTACTTCCCGAGCTCCTGACGTCGCTGCATTTGTATCTTTTACTATTTCCCAGGCCCCCTCGTAGATAGGATCGATCGGCTGTCCGAAAGCCACCTAAATTTTGACTGTTAAGAGGGAGAAGTAGTTCATGCACTCGAATCTAGTACTACTTGCTTCAACCAAGGAAGAAAGGGGGTGGGGTGGGGGAAGATATGTTACCTGAATCTAGGACTTGGTCGAAAGAGGAAATAATGAGGGTAAAAAGTAGCAGAGACTAGCTATCCAACTGGTCTCTTGGTCTAATAGGGAAATAAAGGGAAACGTAGTACAAAGTCAATATAAACCCGATCTATTGGTTGAAAAAGGAAAGAAAGTGGGGACTGGGGGAGAAGTCAACAGAGTAAGTCCAACACTAGATTTGCTAGCCTCACACAATATAAGGTGGCTATACCGAATAAAAATGGGACCAAACCAGATATCTTGTTCTGATGTTTGTTGCCCCGAGCCACTCTTATGTAATGTCACTGGTAAAATGTAGCAGTCGCACTATTAAAAGTAAGGACATGTTAAACCAATGTTGTTTTCAATGTAATGCCCCTAGAAATATGAATCAATGGCACTTTTTTTCATGTCTTGCTAAATTTCCCATTAAGATAAGTTGCTTCTTTTTGTTAGAAATGCAACTGTCCTGGTCCACCTACTCTCTCGTGCCCAAATACCGACTCTATAGCAGCTGTTAATGTAATGTTGCTGGTAAAATGAAGCAATGGCACCATTAACGTAATGTCGTATTGGACGGTTGTCATAGTTAATCCTCATTCCCACACTAATATGTAGCAATGATGCTGTTTTAGAAATTGCTACTGTCCTTGTAGGATTGCCATTCAGATAAGGAACATGCTTCTTTTCATTTGATGTATGTTTCATCACTTGTTTGTCACCCTCCTTTCCACCTTTTTTGTGCAAACAGAGACATACATTTCACTCTTGATCTTAGTTGAACTGCACAAATGATATCCAAATTATAGTTGAACATTCCAGGAGCTTCACAACCAACCTTGATCTTGCTTAATTTTATTGCAACTAATGAAGAAGAAGCTCTGTGGGTTTCGTTTTCTGATGGAAATGGAACCAGGGACTGAAGCCCTTTTCTTAAAAAAATGAAGAAGAAGAAGCTGCTAGCTCATGGGACATTGCTTCATTTTAGGTGAACTGCACCAAAAGGTTCCATGAATTGAATCATCCATGTTGGTGACTAGTGTCATCCCATCTACGAGTGCATTGACTGCAGATCTGGTTCCCATCACGAGGTATGTGGATTTTTAGTTTGACCGTTTGCCAAAGATCCTGCATGTTGAGTCTGCTCTTGTGCTACTGTTTTAGCACTGCCATGATAAAGCAGTAATGTTATTATTTTGCACCTTAATCTAGTGGCACTATTAATTTGAGGCAATGTTTTGGCACCGCTAGTGCCACTGATTTTTTATATATTGAAAGAGGGGGTTTCCTCCGATTTCATTAAAGAAACCCTACCATAGAGAACCATTATCCAACAACATATTAGTGTAAACGGGCAGTTATGCAACTACTACTAGACGGACTGAGTACTAGCAGGAGACAAGTTCGCCACATAAGCTAGGCAGGTAGGGGGACGCAGCACCAGCTCGACCAAGTTTGGATTACAACCAAAATGCTACCACAGAAACATCAGGGGGGAAGATAGAGCCAGCTTCAGCATCCCGGTCTAAGCAACCCCGGCCTCCATCCTTGCGATGCACGGTACACCTCGTTTTCCACCTGCTCGACCCTAGTACCACTTATAAAATGAAGTAATAATACAGTTAAAATAGAGCGAGTGTCCTCTCTATCATTTCATTTCCAATGTAGATAAAGAAAGTGCTTCTCTTTGTTAGTATATGTTTCATCAACTAGTCCCATTGTTAATGTTTAAGCGTTTTTGCAAAATGGGGTGCTTAATTTTAGTTGATCTGCACAAAAATAGAGATTGGAATGTCTCAAGGCCCCTCTTTATACTACCGTTGTACACTGATGTTCATCACTGACAGAAGGTGTATCGGGGAGACTTGGGTCGATTTCCAGTATGAGGCGTACCGTATGAGGCATCGCATGGCCCATCTCGCCCTCACAACATGGCATACTATGATACTATCGCAAAATTTTCTTCTATTTATTAGTGTATGTTTCATCAACTAGTGCCACTATAATGCAATCACGCTTTTTCATTATCTGTGCAAACAGGGTTATTCAGCTGCATTTTGGTGGAACTGCACAAATGTACGGATGGAACCGACATATATGCAGAGTGCGAGGTGCCAAGTAAAAATTACCAACACCAACCCTACTCCATCTAAGCATTGGCATCCACCACCAGTGGGATGTGTGGCGCCCACTTTGGACGGATCTTCTCGGCAACAAATCCTCTAACCAAATACTAGTAGCTTAGACTTCAAAAAAATACCAGTAGCTTATATTGGCAGTTTTCTAGGGAGTACTCTTTTCTGAAAGAAGCACCAATCTATTTTTTTTATTTGTACACAGTGTCACAACTTTGACCCAAAGGTCTAGAGCTATTTTAGGGTGATTTGCGTAGTACTCAGAGACTGATTGTAAGCATGATTCTTATTAGCTGTCACACTGATTGTAAGCATGAGCACATGGAAGATTAGGTTAGTGCGAAGGTTACCTTAAACCCTACCGACGTCGTTGAAACGAGGTGAGCGTCGAGGGAACCATGGAGAACAGCGGGGAAGGGACGTTGCGCAATCCAACCTCCTCTTGCGGTGGTAGAACGAATACTTATGTGGCTCCGGCTGGCTCTGCACCCTCACGAACGGCACACCATACTTGATCGATTCGTTATCCTCCGGGTGCTCGACCTTCGACCTGTATGCCCACCACCTCCGCCTGACTTTCACCTCGGGCGAATCTGCCTGCTCCATCGCCCAGAGGAGATACTCGATGAACTCAAAGGACTGCGGTATGACTGCCACCGAGGAGTACATCGCCGTCGTCTTGCTCTTTCGCATACATTGCCACATGGCCCTCACCGTCCTTGAAATCTCCCACTCATTATCAAACCAAGTAAGGATCTCCTTAAACCTGGCTAACTTTGCCTGGTCGCCGCTGGTGATCTGCCTGATCCCCTGCTGCATCCTCTCCATAGATGTCCTTCTGAGTGGTCCGGTGCTAGCTTTGGAAGATGGGAGGAGAGACAGTGATCTTGCAATAGAGAAGAGGGAGAGGCGAGACAGTGGTTTTGGAATGGAGATGATGGAGAGGAGAGGTTTCCTTGCGTTTCGGTCGCTGACAGGTGGGCCCCGCACTTGTTGGGACCCATGTGTCAGTGTCTCAATGGAAGGATGGGCTACGTTAGGGGATCATCGTCCGAGGAGAGAGGAGGTGGTTTTGCAATGTAGAAGAGGGAGAGGCGAGGCGGTGGTTTTGGAATGGAGATGATGGAGAGGGGAGGATGTGGTTTTGCAATGAAGAAGAGGGAGAGGAGCTTAGGGTTTTCAGTATTTGGAGGTTGTGAATTGTGTTTTGTGTTGTGTATTTTGAGAGTACTTTCAGATATGATGTCTTTTGAATTTCAGATTTGCAGTAATGAGCATATGAAGTATTTTATGAATTCTAAATATCTATTTTTAGCACTTAAAAAATGTAGTTTCATAGGAGTATAAAAGTGCAGACAATGTGATTCTCAGAGAAGAAACTGCAAGTTTCAGTTTCAGATAAGAAACTGCAACTTTCAGAGGCAGAGCATTTATATTAACACGGCCTTTTCAAATAGGGTTAACATAATGTTGGAAGTTTTATTCATGGTCAAAAATGGAACTACCACCCAGTTAACATCATGCTGATCAACATTCATGCATAGCACATCTTGATATGATGCACAGTCAAAAAGGTATGCTATTTTCAAAATGCCCACACAATGTCGAGTGTGCGAAAAATAGAGAAAACGAGGGATGAAGTTTTGGCAAGTGTTGGACGTGGTGTGCGTAGATGACAGTGGGGACCCACATGTCAATAATGGCAGAGCATAAAAATTGGAAATATTTTCCCTGCATCAGGTGGAACCGAAAACCGGGCGGAAGAGCTGTCACGTGTCGGGTAGTGTCACTTGGCCACTGGGTAGTTCAGTACTTTCATTACAAATAGGGCACTGCCTCAGGTGGTCTGATCTCCTCTTGCCCCTTTGAGCGCTCGCCGCGGTGCCACTGTCTGCCGTTGTGAACATGCTGAACAAACGAGAGGAATCTTGAGAGGACTGTATGTGGAGAGCCGGACAGTCGGGACCCACGAGGTCTATGGCCGTACGCAAGAAAGTGCCTCATCAAAAAATACTTCCTCCTAATGTTATACTGACGTTGGGGCCCACGGGTTTGTCAACATAGTTATATTTTTTTAGGTGCTTCAACGTAGTTACTATAGGAGATAAATTCACAACGAAGCCGGACAGCTGACAGGTATCATTTATTATCACTGGGGCAGCAAGTATCTGCTGGGTTTTGGGCTGCCCCGTCTAGGCTTTCTTTTTTAACATGCGCAGCCCACGACATGCCGGTTTGTATTTTTTTGAGGGCTGTCATGTATCGACCGGCCTATGGACCTCCCATTCGAGGTTTTATTTTTCCTGAAACATCGACATCCCAATTTATGTATTTTTTGAAGAAAGCACAGAGTCTATTCTATTTTTCTATATAAGAATAGGAACGCTTGGTCCAACTTATGTTTCCCTTCTAACTATATTATATATATTTAAATTATTTTATATGTTATTATATATTATTTTTATTGTCATCATATATTTAACAGATACTTACATGTGTAAGAAAACAATATCCCACATCCTATTAACATATAAAAATAATTTCTTAACAATAAAATCCTGGATTTTTTTGGCAAAGGAAATCCTGTTGATTGTGTACAAAAGCTTGGTAAGATTTAAGGACCAATGTAATAATAAATCACTTATTATTTAAATATATTTATAACAAAAAACTAAGCCCCTGTTTATTTTTTGATAACATTGTTGTGCCCAATCCAACATTATAATTAGAATCAACCCAGCAAAATCGTGTATATCGAGAAAGTGCAAATGACCTGTAATTTTTTAGGAAAAAAATAAATGGGCCGCATGGACGCTACATTATTTGTTCACCCAACCCAACAAATGGACTGTAATTCTAAAAAAATATATCAAATTGACTGTAAATTCTGAAAAAATGGGTTGAATACGTGCCACATTTTTGGAGGCTGAAATGTGGGCCAATAGGTCGAAGCCAACGCAAGTCGTTGTCAACTTAGTCAACAAATTATTATGACATCGTTAGCCGTTGGATTTACATCCAACGACTGGCATCCATCTTCAATCTCTTGTCTTCTTCCTCCAGCGCCGCCGGGACCACCTGCTCCCGCCTCCTGCTGCTAGCAGCTCTGCTTCGCTGTGAAGCGCTACCCCACCATTGGCCAAGCCATCCCTCCACCCCTCCACACCTCCTCTTCTTCTCCACCGGCTGCCGAACCACACCACACCAGAACCAGTTAACCCTCATACACCTCTCCATCTGCGACTCTTCTCCCGTGTCTTCCCATCTCCGGCTCGTTGCTGTCCGGGGCCTCGCCGTCGTTCACCACCTTGGATGCGCTCGATGCAGACTGGTCAACGTGGTCAACGAACGACATCCATTGGAAGTAGACTATGCGTGGAGAGGCTGACAGCTGGGTCCATGGCCGCACGCAAGGAAATGCCTCCTTATTATGCGCAAAATAATGATTCCTCCACCTGACAGCTGGGACCCACCGAAAGGGCCTCTGTATTTCGCGAAAAAATGTCCCCCCGTTGACAGGTCGGACCCACCAACTATATCTTCACAAGCAAGGAAGTGCCTCCTTATTACGCACAAAAAATGAATACCCCCTGCTAGCTGGGACCCACCATAGTGGTAGGCTGACTTGTGGGCCCACTAAGTTGACGGGGACGGAGGGCTTTGTCAACTTAGTCAATATGAACGGTTCTAGCTCTAGTGGCCGTACGATGTCCATCCAACGGCCCTAGTGCTTCTTCAACCTCTGGTCTTCTTGCTCCAGCCGCCCAAACCAGCACCGGTCGTGCCACGTGCGCCTGGCTCCCGTGGCCGGCTGTGATGCCGCGGAGGTCTCACCGCCCCCTACTACTCCCATCGCTGGCCTGGCCATCCCTCTACTCACCCACACCCACTGTTATTCTATGGCGACGGCAGCCTCACACCACAGCTGAACCAGTGAACCCTCATACTCCTCTCCGCATCGACAACCACTACCGCGTCTTCCCCGACTCTTTGTCATCCCCTTCCTAGGCCTCGCCGTCGTCCACCGCCCTGGTGCTCTCGGTGCGGCGTGGTCAACATGGTCAAGGAACGACTTCCATTGGAAGAGTACTGTATGTGGAGAGGCTGACAGCTGGGTCCACGGTCGCAGCAAGGAAGTGCCTCCTTATTACGCGGAAAATAATGATTCCTCCACCTGACAATAGGGACCCACCGGATGGGCCACCGTATTTTGTGAAAAAACATTTCCCCTTGACTCCTGGGACCAACCAGCTACATCTTCGCATAGAAGGAAGTGCCTGACAGTCGGGACCCACCTGGTCGAAGCATATGTAGTGTTGTCATTCTGGTCGCGAACGTGTATGTACATACCGGTCGATGTAGAGGCGCGCACATATCATAGTAGAGGCACGCACGTAGCATGTACACGTACATACAGCGGCCAGGGTGCAAGAAAGAAAATACGGCCACGTACGTACATACGGGCAGGGTCTCAAACGCCTACTCGCGCATACGTATGGCCAGGGCTCGTGTACATGGCTGGATCGAAACGGAGAAGCTACGCCATCGTCATGTTCATGGGAAGGCAACCGGCTGGGTCGGAACGGAATGCGTCATCGTGTTCATTGGGAGCCAACCGGCTTAGAAGGAATAGGCGATGGAAACAAGGCCTGGCGTAACGCAGAACGGAGGAAACGGCCTTGTGTTTGACCGGCCACGGTCGAAATGGGATCCTGTTCATCGAGAGGAGTTTGGTGTACCGCAAAATGGAGGAAACGGACCTCATACGGTCGAAACGGGGTCCTATTGATCGGGAGGGGTGTGGCATACCGCAAAATGGAGGAAACAGACTTGTGTTGGAGCGCTACAGTCGAAACATGGGTCATGTTCATCTGGAGGGGTGTGGCGTACCGCAAAACGGGACTCCACGAGATACTGTTCATCTCCACCGTCGACCTCCTCCAGCCTCCACGGGCTCCTGTTCATCCACCGTCGACCTCCTCTAGCCTCCACCTACGACTGTTCATCCACGGGCTCCTGCTCATCCAGCCTCCACCGCGCGCTCCTCCACCGGCTACTGTTCAACCAGCCCTCTCCATGGGGTCCAATTCAACAACCCCTCCACAGGCTACTGTTCATCCAGCCCTCCACCGGCTACTGTTCATCCAGCCCTCCACAGGGTCTTCCTGGTCATCTAGCCCTCCACAGGATCCTGTTCATCCAGCCCTCCACGTGGTCCTGTTCATCCACCGGTTTGATCGATTGGGGTACTGTTCATCCAGCGGCAACGGCCTCTACTACCACGGGGTCCTTTTCATCCAACCCACCACCGGGAACTGTTCATCCAAACCCCCCAACAACGCTCACTATTCATCAAGGGAAGGAGGCGGCAGTGTTCGATCGGCTTCAGTTAGCAGTAGTAGCAAATGAATCACTCGGGTTCAGTTAACAGCAAGGGAAGGGATCGATCGATTGCTCGAGTTCAATAACACGTAGCCTGCAGTGCAATCGCTCGAGTTCAGTTAGAGCCCAACGCCTCGCTCGAGTTCAGTTACAGCCCAACGCCTCGCACACATGCGCGTACGTACGACAAAAACGCGCATCGCTCGGCCCTTGACCACCCATCGTAACTAGGAACTCCCCGATATGTTCCTTGCCCTCGCTTCTACCATCGTTTTCTCTATCATGGACGGCCCAAAGAATGTCATGCAGCTGAGTCTCTGGCCCGTCTAGGACGAAAATCCCATTTTCTATCATGATTTTTTGTCATAGAAGTAGGACCCCACCACATCTATGATGATACCGGGTTTTTTCACAATTATCGTCATAGAAGTGTCATAAGTATGACACAAAAAAATTCATTTGTCTCAAATTTTATGGATGCGTCTTTTATGTAGTGATGAATAGGACCCCGTGGAGGGGTGGTTGAACAGTAGCCGGTGGAGGGATGGATGAATAGTAGCTCGTGGAGGGGTGGTTGAACATGACCCCGTGGAGAGGGCTGGCTGAACAGTAGCCGGTGGAGGAGCGCGTGGTGGAGGCTGGATGAACAGGAGCCCGTGGATGAACAGTCGCTGGTGGAGGCTGGAGGAGGTCGACGGTGGATGAATAGTAGCCCATGGAGGCTGTAGGAGGTCGACGGTGGAGATGAACAGTAGCCCGTGGAGTCCCGTTTTGCGGTACGCTACACCCCTCCCAATGAACAGGACCCTAGTTTCGACTGTAGTGCTCCAACACAAGTCTGTTTCCTCTATTTTGCAGTACGCCACACCCCTCCCGATTAACAGGACCCCATTTCTAATGTAGGAGGTTCGTTTCCTCCGTTTTGCGGTACACCAGACCCCTTCCGATGAACAGGATCTTGTTTCGATCATGGCCAGTCGAACACAAGGCCGTTTCCTCCGTTCTGCGGTACGCCAGACCTCGTTTCCATCGGTTTTTCCGTCCAAGCCGGTTGGCTCCCAATGAACAGCACATGTTCCGTTGCCTCCCGATGAACACGACGCATTTCGTTGCCTCCCCATGAACACGACGCATTCCGTTGCCTCCCCATGAACACGACGACGACGCAGTTTCTCCGTTCCGACCCAGCCATGTACAGGATCCCTGGCCATACGTATGCGCGAGTAGGCTTTCGAGACCCCGCATGTATGTATGTACGTGGCCGTATTTACTTTATTACACCCTAGCCAATGTACGTGCGTGTACATCCTACGTGCGCGCCTCTACTACGAGACATACGCGCCTCTACATCGACCAGTATGTACGTACACATTCGCGACCAGAATGACAACGCTACGTATTCTTCGACCAGGTGGGTCCCGACTGTCAGGCACTTCCTTGCGTGCGAAGATGTAGCTGGTGGGTCCCAGCAGTCATGGGGCGAATCATTTTTTTCCCGTAATATGGACGCACTTCTTTGCGTGCGAAGATGTAGCTGGTGGGTCCCAGCAGTCAGGGGGCAAACGCTTTTTTCGCGAAATATGGTGGCCCGTCCAGTGGGTCCCTGTTGTCAAGTGCAACAATCATTATTTTCCGCGTAATAAGGAGGCACTTCCTTGCTGCAGCCGTGGACCCAGCTGTCAGCCTCTCCATGTACAGTACTCTTCCGTTGGAAGTTGGTCGTTGACCACATTGACCAGGCCACGCCGAGAGCACCAAGGCGGTGGACGACGGCGACGCCTAGGAAGGGGACAACTGCTACGTCTTGAGCTTGCGTTGGTTTTCACCGAAGAGGAAGGGATGATGCAGCAGAGTAGCGTAAGTATTTCCCTCTGTTTTTGAGAACCAAGGTATCAATCTAGTAGGAGCCCACGCTCAAGTCCCTCGTACCTGCACAAAGCGATAGCTACTCGCAACCAACGCGATTAGGGGTTGTCAAGCCCTTCACGGTCACTTACGAGAGTGAGATCTGATAGATAGAATATTTTTGGTATTTTTGATATAAAGATGCAAAGTAAAAAGTAAAAAAGAAGTAAATAGCAAAACAATATAAAAGTGATGGAGAATGATATGATGAGAATAGACCCGGGGGCCATAGGTTTCACTAGTGGCTTCTCTCAAGAGCATAAGTATTTTACGGTGAGTGAACAAATTACTGTTGAGCAATTGATAGAATTGTGCATAATTATGAGAATATCTAGGCATGATCATGTATATAGGCATCACGTCCGTGACAAGTAGATTGAAACGATTATGCATCTACTACTCTTACTCCACTCATCGACTGCTATCCAGCATGCATCTAGAGTATTAAGTTAAAAACAGAGTAACGCCTTAAGCAAGATTACATGATGTAGAGAGATAAATTCATGCAATATGAAATAAACCCCATCTTGTTATCCTCGACGGCAACGATACAATACGTGCCTTGCTGCCCCTTCTGTCACTGGGTAAGGACACCACAAGATCGAAACCAAAGCTAAGCACTTCTCCCATGGCAAGAACTACAAATCTAGTTGGCCAAACCAAACGGATAATTCGAAGAGACTTACAAAGATAACCAATCATGCATAAAAGAATTCAGAGAAGATTCAAATATTATTCATAGATAGACTTGATCATAAACCCACAATTCATTGGTCTCAACAAACACACCGCAAAAAGAAGATTACATCAAATAGATCTCCACAAGAGAGGGGGAGAACTTTGTATTGAGATTCAAAGAGAGAGAAGAAGCCATCTAGCTACTAACTATGGACCTGAAGGTCCGAGGTAAACTACTCACACTTCATCGGAGGGGCTAGGATGATGTAGAAGCCCTCCGTGATGAGGGCCCTCTTCCGGCGGAGCACTGGAACAGGCCCCAAGATGGGATCTCGTGGATACAGAAAGTTGCGTCGGTGGAATTAGGTTTTTGGCTCCTATTCTGATCGTTTGGGGGTACGTGTGTATATATAGGAGGAAGGAGTACGTTGGTGGAGCACCGAGGGGCCCACGAGGCAGGGGGCGCGCCACCCACCCTCGTGACCACCTCTTTGATCCCTTGCAGTAGGGTCCAAGTCTCCTGGATCACGTTCGGTGAGAAAATCACGTTTCCGAAGATTTTATTCCGTTTGGACTCCGTTTGATATTATGTTTATCCGAAACACTGAAATAGGTAAAAAAACCAGCAATTCTGGGTTGGGCCTCCGGTTAATAGGTTAGTCCCAAAAATAATATAAAAGTGGAAAATAAAGCCCAATATAGTCCAAAACAGCAGATAATATAGCATGGGGCAATCAAAAATTATAGATACGTTGGAGACGTATCAGGCATCCCCAAGCTTAATTCTTGCTCGTCCTCGAGTAGGTAAATGATAAAAAGAGAATTTTTGACGGGGAGTGCTATTTGGCATAATTTCAATGCAAATCTTCTTAATTGTGGTATGAATATTCAGATTAGAAAGATTCAAGACAAAAGTTTATATTGACATAGAAAATAATAATACTTCAAGCATACTAACAAACAATTATGTCTTCTCAAAATAACATGGCCAAAGAAAGTTATCCCTACAAAATCATATAGTCTGACTATGATCCATCTTCCCCACACAAAGTATTTCAATCATGCACAACCCCGATAACAAGCCAAGCAATTGTTTCATACTCTAACTTTTTCAAAACTTTTTCAATCTTCACGCAATACATGAGCTTGAGCCATGGATATAGCACTATAGGTGGAATAGAATGGTGGTTGTGGAGAAGATAAAAAGGAGAAGATAGTCTCACATCGACCAGGCGTATCAACGGGTATGGAGATGCCCATCAATAGATATCAATGTGAGTGAGTAGGGATTGCCATGCAACGGATGCACTAGAGCTATAAATGTATGAAAGCTCAACAAAAGAAACTAGCGGGTGTGCATCCAACTTGCTTGCTCACGAAGACCTAGGGAAATTTAAGGAAGCACATCATTGGAATATACAAGCCAAGTTCGATAACGTAAAATTCCCACTAGTATATGAAAGCGACTACATATGAGACTACTATATCATGGTGCTACTTTGAAGCACAATATATGAGACTACTATATCATGGTGCTACTTTGAAGCACAATATATGAGACTTGCTATATCATGGTGCTACTTTGAAGCACAAGTGTGGAAAAAAGGATAGTAGCATTGCCCCTTATTTTTTTTGGACCTTCTTTTTTTTTCTTTGGCCTTTCCCCTTTTTTTGGGACAATGCTCTATTGAATGATGATCATCACACTTCTATTTATTTACAACTCAATGATTACAACTTGATACTAAAACAAAGTATGACTCTATATGAATGCCTCTGGCGGTGTACCGGGATATGCAATGAATCACGAGTGACAAGTATGAAAGAATTATGAACGGTGGCTTTGCCACAAATACTGTGTCAACTCCATGATCATGCTAAGCAATATGACAATGATGGATATGTCATGATGAACTAGATGGTGGAAAGTTGCATGGCAATATATCTCGGAATGGCTATGGAAATGCCATAATAGGTAGGTATGCTGGCTGTTTTGAGGAAGGTATATGGTAGGTGTATGATACCAGCGAAAGTTGCGCGGTATTAGAGAGGACAGCAAGGGTGGAAGGGTGGGAGTGCGTATAATCCATGGACTCAACATTAGTCATAAAGAACTCATATACTTATTGCAAAAATTTAGAAGTTATCAAAGCAAAGTATTACGTGCATGCTCCTAGGGGGATAGATTGGTAGGAAAAGACCATCGCTCGTCCCCGACCGCCACTCATAAGGAAGACAATCAATAAATAAATCATGCTCCGACTTCATCACATAATGGTTCACCATACGTGCATTCTACGGGAATCACAAACTTCAACACAAGTATTCTTTAAATTCACAACTACTCAACTAGCATGACTTTAATATTATCACCTCCATATCTCAAAACAATTATCATGCTTCAATCTTTTCTTAGTATTCAACACACTCAAAAGAAAGTTTCACAAATCTTGAATACCAAGCAAATTATTATTAGGCAAATTACCATGCTATTAAGAGACTCTCAAATTAATTTAAGTGAAGCATGAGAGATCAATAGTTTCTTTAAAACGAATCCACCACCGTGCTCTAAAAGATCTAAGTGAAGCACATAGAGCAAAATTATCTAGCTCAAAATCTATAAGTGAAGCACAAAGAGCAAAATTATCTAGCTCAAAAGATATAAGTGAAGCACATAGAGCAAAATTATCTACCTCAAAAGATATAAGTGAAGCACATAGAGCAAAATTATCTAGATCAAAAGATATAAGTGAAGCACATAGAGCATTCTATCAAATTTTAATTCATGTATGGCTCTCTAAAAAGGTGTGTACAGCAAGGATGATTGTGGCATATTAACAAACAAAGACACAAATAATATGAGACGCTCCAAGCAAAACACATATCATGTTGGTGAATAAAAATATAGCTCCAAGTAAATTACCGATGGAAGTGGACGAAAGAGGGGATGCCTTCCGGGGCATCCCCAAGCTTTGACTTTTTGGTGTACTTGGCTTATCTTGGGGGTGCCATGGGCATCCAAAATCTTAGGCTCTTGCCACTCCTTGTTCCATGATCCATCAAAAGAATTCACCCAAAACATGAAAACTTCACAACACAAAACTCAAAATAGAAAACTCGTGATCTCCGTTAGCGAAAGAAAACAAAAGACCACTTCAAGGTACTGTAATGAACTCATTATTCATTTATATTGGTGTTAATCCTACTGTATTCCAACTTCTCTATGGATTATAAACTATTTTACTAGCCATAGATTCATCAAAATAAGCATACAACACACGAAAAACAGAATCTGTCAAAAACAGAACAGTCTGTAGTAATCTGTATCTAGCGCAAGATCTGGAACCTCAAAAATTCTGAAAGAAATTGCTGGACGTGAGGAATTTATCCTTTAATTATCTGCAAAACGAATTAACTAAATAGCACTCTTCAAATAAAAATGACAGCAGTTCTCGTGAGCGCTAAAGTTTCTGTTTTTACAGCAAGTTCAACAAGACTTTCCCCAAGTCTTCCCAATGGTTCTACTTGGCACAAACACATATTAAACACAAAAAACACAACCAAAACAGAGTCTATATAATTTGTATATTAAATAACATCAAGTAAAAATATTGGGATGTCTCCCAACAAGCGCTTTTCTTTAAAGCCTTATAGCTAGGCATTGATAATTTTAATGATGCTCACATGAAAGACAAGAATTGAAGCACAAAAGGAGCATCATAAAGCATGTGACAAACACTTCTAAGTATAACATACTTCCTATGCATAGGCATCCTATAGGCAAACAAATTATCAAGGCAAGTAAAAACTAGCATATGAAAGGAAGAGGAAAGAAACAATAGCAATCTCAACATAACGAGAGGTAATTTAGTAACATGAAAATTTCTACCACCATATTTTCCTCTCTCATAGTAATTACATGTAGGATCATAAGAAAAATCAACAATATAGCTATCACATAAATATTCTCAACATGATCCACATGCATGCAAAGTTGGCACTTCTCCGAAATAGTGGGATTAACATTAACTAAAGTCATGACCTTCCCAAACGCACTTTTATCAAAAACTTCATAAGATTGAAAATTCCCTAAATATGTGGGATCTAAAGTTGACATTCTTCCAAACCCACTTTCAACATTATTGCAAACATTATAATCAATCTCATATTTGTCATGGGGTTTAAATAGATTTTCAAGATCAAAAGAAGAATCACCCCAATTATGATCATTCCAAAAAGTAGAGGAGATAACAAAACTAGAATCCCCAAGCTTAGGGTTTTGCATATTATTAGCACAATTGTCATTAATAGAATTTATAATAAAATCATTGCAATCATGCTTTTTATTCAAAGATCTATCGTCAATCACTTCATAACATACTTCATTGCAATTTTCAGATTCATGAATTTCAAGCAAAACTTCATAAAGATAATCTAGTGCACAAAACTCACTAGCAATTGGTTCAACATAACTGGATCTCTTAAAAAGATGAGCAAGCGGATGAGGATCCATAAATCTTAGGTTCTCTGTTCAGTAATAAATAAATGACTATTCCTACCATACGAGCAAACAAGAAATGGGAAAAAAGAGGCAAATAGAGAGGGAGGATGGAGAGAGAGAGAGAGAGAGCGAATAAAACGGCAAGGGTGAATTGGGGGGAGAGGAAAACGAGAGGCAAATGGCAAATAATGTAATGCGAGAGATAGGGATTGTGATGGGTACTTGGTATGTTGACTTTCTGCGTAGACTCCCCGGCAACGGCGCCAGAAATCCTTCTTGCTACATCTTGAGCTTGCGTTGGTTTTCCCCGAAGAGGAAGGGACGATGCAGTAGAGTAGCGTAAGTATTTCCCTCGGTTTTTGAGAACCAAGGTATCAATCCAATAGGAGCCCACGCTCAAGTCCCTCGTACTTGCACAAAGCGATAGCTACTCGCAACCAACGCAACTAGGGGTTGTCAAGCCCTTCACGGTCACTTACGAGAGTGACATATGATAGATAGAATATTTTTAGTATTTTCATATAAAGATGCAAAGTAAAAAGTAAAAGCAAAGTAAATAGCAAAACAGTATAAAAGTGATGGAGATTGATATGATGAGAATAGACCCGGGGGCCATAGGTTTCACTAGTGGCTTCTCTCAAGAGCATAATTATTCTACGGTGGGTGAACAAATTACTGTTGAGCAATTGATAGAATTGTGCATAATTATGAGAATATCTAGGCATGATCATGTATATAGGCATCACGTCCGTGACAAGTAGATCGAAATGATTCTGCATCTACTACTATTACTCCACTCATCGACCGCTATCCAGCATGCATCTAGAGTATTAAGTTAAAAACAGAGTAACGCCTTAAGCAAGATGACATGATGTAGAGAGATAAATTCATGCAATATTAAATAAACCCCATCTTGTTATCCTCGATGGCAACGATACAATACATGCCTTGCTGCCCCTTCTGTCACTGGGTAAGGACACCGCAACATCGAACCCAAAGCTAAGCACTTCTCCCATGGCAAGGACTACCAATCTAGTTGGCCAAACCAAATGGATAATTCAAAGAGACTTGCAAAGATAACCAATCATGCATAAAAGAATTCAGAGAAGATTCAAATATTATTCGTAGATAGACTTGATCATAAACCCACAATTCATCGATCTCAACAAACACACCGCAAAAAGAAGATTACATCGAATAGATCTCCACAAGAGAGGGGGAGAACTTTGTATTGAGATTCAAAGAGAGAGAAGAAGCCATCTAGCTACTAACTATGGACCTGAAGGTCTGAGGTAAACTACTCACACTTCATCGGAGGGGCTAGGATGATGTAGAAGCCCTCCGTGATGACGGCCCTCTTCCGGCGGAGCACCGGAACAATTCCCAAGATGGGATCTCGTGGATACAGAAAGTTGCGGCGGTGGAATTAGGTTTTTGGCTCCTATTCTGATCGTTTGGGGGTACGTGTGTATATATAGGAGGAAGGAGTACGTCGGTGGAGCACCGAGGGGCCCATGAGGCAGGGGGTGCGCCCCAACCCTCGTGACCACCTCTTTGATCCCTTGCAGTAGGGTCCAAGTCTCCTGGATCACGTTTGGTGAGAAAATCACGTTTCTGAAGATTTTATTCCGTTTGGACTCTGTTTGATATTCTGTTTATCCGAAACACTGAAATAGGCAAAAAAAACAGCAATTCTGGGCTGGGCCTCCGGTTAATAGGTTAGTCCCAAAAATAGTATAAAAGTGGAAAATAAAGCCCAATATAGTCCAAAACAGTAGATAATACAGCATGGAGCAATCAAAAATTATAGATACGTTGGAGACGTATCAGGCATCCCGAAGCTTAATTCCTGCTCGTCCTTGAGTAGGTAAATGATAAAAAGAGAATTTTTGATGCAGAGTGCTACTTGGCATAATTTCAATGCAAATCTTCTTAATTGTGGTATGAATATTCAGATTAGAAAGATTCAAGACAAAAGTTTATATTGAGATAGAAAATAATAATACTTCAAGCATACTAACAAAGCAATTATGTCTTTTCAAAATAACATGGCCAAAGAAAGTTATCCCTACAAAATCATATAGTCTGACTATGATCCATCTTCCCCACACAAAGTATTTAAATCATGCACAACCCCGATGACAAGCCAAGCAATTGTTTGATACTCTAACTTTTTCAAAACTTTTTCAATCTTCACGCAATACATGAGCGTGAGCCATGGATATAGCACTATAGGTGGAATAGAATGGTGGTTGTGGAGAAGACAAAAAGGAGAAGATAGTCTCACATCGACTAGGCGTATCAACGGGCTATGGAGATGCCCATCAATAGATATCAATGTGAGTGAGTAGGGATTGCCATGCAATGGATGCACTAGAGCTATAAATGTATGAAAGCTCAACAAAAGAAACTAGTGGGTGTGCATCCAACTTGCTTGCTCACGAAGACCTAGGGTAATTTGAGGAAGCCCATCATTGGAATATACTAGCCAAGTTCTGTAAAGTAAAATTCCCACTAGTATATGAAAGTGACAACATATGAGACTCTCTATATGAAGAACATGGTGCTACATTGAAGCAAAATATATGAGACTTGCTATATCATGGTGCTACTTTGAAGCACAAGTGTGGAAAAAAGGATAGTAGCATTGCCCCTTATTTATTTATTTTTTATGTTTTTGGGCCTTCTTTTTTTTCTTTGGCCTTTCCCCTTTTTTTGGGACAATGCTCTATTGAATGATGATCATCACACTTCTATTTATTTACAACTCGATACTAAAACAAACTATGACTCTATATGAATGCCTCCAGCGGTGTACCGGGATATGCAATGTATCACGAGTGACAAGTATGAAAGAATTATGAACGGTGGCTTTGCCACAAATACTGTGTCAACTACATGATCATGCTAAGCAATATGACAATGATGGATATGTCATGATGAACTAGATGGTGGAAAGTTGCATGGTAATATATCTCGGAATGGCTATGGAAATGCCATAATAGGTAGGTATGGTGGCTGTTTTGAGGAAGATATATGGTAGGTGTATGATACCGGCGAAAGTTGCGCGGTATTAGAGAGGCTAGCAAGGGTGGAAGGGTGGGAGTGCGTATAATCCATGGACTCAACATTAGTCATAAAGAACTCATATACTTATTGCAAAAATTTAGAAGTTATCAAAGCAAAGTATTACGCGCATGCTCCTAGGGGGATAGATTGGTAGGAAAAGACCATCGCTCGTCCCCGACCGCCACTCATCAAGAAGACAATCAATAAATAAATCATGCTCTGACTTCATCACATAATGGTTCACCATACGTGCATGCTACGGGAATCACAAACTTCAACACAAGTATTCTTTAAATTCACAACTACTCAACTAGCATGACTTTCATATTATCACCTCCATATCTCAAAACAATTATCATGCTTCAATCTTTTCTTAGTATTCAACACACTCCAAAGAAAGTTTCACAAATCTTGAGTACCAAGCATATTATTATTAGGCAAATTACCATGCTATTAAGAGACTCTCAAATTAATTTAAGTGAAGCAAGAGAGATCAATAGTTTCTTTAAAACGAAGTCACAACCGTGGTCTAAAAGATCTATGTGAAGCACATAGAGCAAAATTATCTAGCTCAAAAGATATAAGTGAAGCACTTAGAGCAAAATTATCTAGATCAAAAGATATAAGTGAAGCACATAGAGCAAGCTTATCTAGCTCAAAAGATATAAGTGAAGCACATAGAGCAAAATTATCTAGCTCAAAAGATATAAGTGAAGCACATAGAGCATTCTATCAAATTTTAATTCATGTATGGCTCTCTCAAAAGGTGTGTACAGCAAGGATTATTGTGGCATACTAACAAACAAAGACACAAATAATACAAGACGCTCCAAGCAAAACACATATCATGTTGGTGAATAAAAATATAGCTCCAAGTAAATTACTGATGGAAGTGGACGAAAGAGGGGATGCCTTCCGGGGCATCCCCAAGCTTTGACTCTTTGGTGTCCTTGGATTATCTTGGGGGTGCCACGGGCATCCCCAAGCTTAGGCTCTTGCCACTCCTTGTTCCATGATCCATCAAAAGAATTCACCCAAAACTTGAAAACTTCACAACACAAAACTTAAAATACAAAACTCGTGAGCTCCGTTAGCGAAAGAAAACAAAAGACCACTTCAAGGTATGAACTCATTATTTATTTATATTTGTGTTAAACCTACTGTATTACAACTTCTCTATGGATTATATACTATTTTACTAGCCATAGATTCATCAAAATAAGCAAACAACACACGAAAAACAGAATCTGTCAAAAACAGAACAGTCTGTAGTAATCTGTATCTAGCGCAAGATTTGGAACCCCAAAAATTCTAAAATAAATTTCTGGACGTGAGGAATTTATCTATTAATCATCTGCAAAAATAATTAACTAAATAGCACTCTTAAAATAAAAATGAAAGCAGTTCTCGTGAGCGCTAAAGTTTCTGTTTTAACAGCAAGTTCAACAAGACTTTCCCCAAGTCTTCCCAACGGTTCTACTTGGCACAAACACTAATTAAAAACAAAAAACACAACCAAAACAGAGGCTAAATAATTTATTTATTAAATGACAGCAAGGAAAAATATTGGAATGTCTCCCAACAAGCGCTTTTCTTTAAAGCCTTATAGCTAGGCATTGATAATTTTAATGATGCTCACATGAAAGACAAGAATTGAAGCACAAAAGGAGCATCATAAAGCATGTGAAAAACACATCTAAGTCTAACATACTTCCTATGCATAGGAATCCTACAGGCAAACAAATTATCAAGGCAAGCAAAAACTAGCATATGCATGGAAGAGGAAAGAAACAATAGCAATCTCAACAGAACGAGAGGTAATTTAGTAACATGTAAATTTCTACCACCATATTTTCCTCTCTCATAGTAATTACATGTAGGATCATAAGCAAATTCAACAATATAGCTATCACATAAAATATTCTCAACATGATCCACATGCATGCAAAGTTGGCACTTTTCCGAAATAGTGGGATTAACATTAACTAAAGTCATGACCTTCCCAAACACACTTTTATCGAAAACTTCATAAGATTGAACATTCTCTAAATATGTGGGATCTAAAGTTGACATTCTTCCAAACCTACTTTCAATATTATTGCAAAAATTATAATCAATCTCATATTCATCATGGGGTTTAAATAAATTTTCAAGATCAAAAGAAGAATCACCCCAATCATGATCATTGCAACAATTAGAGGAGATAACAAAACTAGCATCCCCAAGCTTAGGGTTTTGCATATTATTAGCACAATTGTCATTAATAGAATTTATAATAACATCATTGCAATCATGCTTTTTATTCAAAGATCTATTGTGAATCACTTCATAACATACTTCATTGCAATTTTCAGATTCACGAATTTCAAGCAAAACTTCATAAAGATAATCTAGTGCACAAAACTCACTAGCAATTGGTTCAACCTAATTGGATCTCTTAAAAAGATTAGCAAGCGGATGAGGATCCATAAATCTTAGGTTCTCTGTTTAGTAATAAATAAATGACTATTCCAACCATACGAGCAAACAAGAAACGGGCAAAAAGAGGCAAATAGAGAGGGAGGATAGAGAGAGAGCGAATAAAACGGCAAGGGTGAATTGGCGGGGAGAGGAAAACAAGAGGCAAATGGCAAATAATGTAATGCGAGAGATAGGGATTGTGATTGGTACTTGGTATGTTGACTTTTTGCGTAGACTCCCCGGCAACGGCACCAGAAATCCTTCTTGCTACGTCTTGAGCTTGCGTTGGTTTTCCCCGAAGAGGAAGGGATGATGCAGCAGTGTAGTGTATGTATTTCCCTCAGTTTTTGAGAACCAAGGTATCAATCCAGTAGGAGCCCACGCTCAAGTCCCTCGTACCTGCACAAAGCGATAGCTACTTGCAACCAATGCGATTAGGGGTTGTCAAGCCCTTCACGATCACTTACGAGAGTGAGATCTGATCGATAGAATATTTTTGGTATTTTTGATATAAAGATGCAAAGTAAAAAGTAAAAGCAAACTAAATAGCAAAACAATATAAAAGTGATGGACATTGATATGATGAGAATAGACCCGGGGGCCATAGGTTTCACTAGTGGCTTCTCTCAAGAGCATAAGTATTCTACGATGGGTGAACAAATTACTGTTGAGCAATTGATAGAATTATGCATAATTATGAGAATATCTAGGCATGATCATGTATATAGGCATCACGTCCGTGACAAGTAGATCGAAACGATCCTGCATGTACTACTATTACTCCACTCATTGACCGCTATCCAGCATGCATCTAGAGTATTAAGTTAAAAACAGAGTAACGCCTTAAGAAAGATGACATGATGTAGAGAGATAAATTCATGCAATATGAAATAAACCCCATCTTGTTATCCTCGATGGCAACGATACAATACGTGCCTTGTTGCCCCTTCTGTCACTGGGTAAGGACACCGCAAGATCGAACCCAAAGCTAAGCACTTCTCCCATGGCAAGAACTACCAATCTAGTTGGCCAAACCAAACGGATAATTCGAAGAGACTTGTAAAGATAACCAATCATGCATAAAAGAATTCAGAGAAGATTCAAATATTATTCATAGATAGACTTGATCATAAACCCACAATTCATCGGTCTCAACAAACACACCGCAAAAAGAAGATTACATCAAATAGATCTCCACAAGAGAGGGGGAGAACTTTGTATTGAGATTCAAAGAGAGAGAAGAAGCCATCTAGCTACTAACTATGGACCCGAAGGTCTGAGGTAAACTACTCACACTTCATCAGAGGGGCTAGGATGGTGTAGAAGCCCTCCATGATGACGGCCCTCTTCCGGCGGAGCACAGGAACAGGCCCCAAGATGGGATCTCGGGGATACAGAAAGTTGCGGCGGTGGAATTAGGTTTTTGGCTCCTGTTCTGATCGTTTGGGGGTACGTGTGTATATATAGGAGGAAGGAGTACGTCGGTTGAGCATTGAGGGGCCCACGAGGTAGGGGGGCACGCCCTAGGGGGGGCACACCCCCCACCCTCGTGACCACCTCTTTGATCCCTTGCAGTAGGGTCCAAGTCTCCTGGATCACGTTCGGTGAGAAAATCACATTTTCGAAGATTTTATTCCGTTTGGACTTCGTTTGATATTCTGTTTATCTGAAACACTGAAATAGGAAAAAAACAGCAATTCTGGGCCGGGCCTCCGGTTAATAGGTTAGTCCCAAAAATAATATAAAAGTGGAAAATAAAGCCCAATATAGTCCAAAACAGTAGATAATATAGCATGGAGCAATCAAAAATTATATATACGTTGGACACGTATCAGCGACACGGAGCCGGGGAAGACTCGGCAGTGGAAGCCCACGCGAACAGGAGTACGAGGGTTGACTGGTTCGGCTGCGGTGTGAGCCTGCCGTCGTCGCAAGGCCTGGCCAGCGGTGGGAGTAGTAGGGGGCGATGAGGCCTCCGATGCAGCACAACCGGCCACAGGAGACAGGAGCAGGCGGCACGACCGGCGCTGCTTTGGGCGGCTGGAGCAAGAAGACCAGAGGTTGGAGAAGCACTACGGCCGTTGGATGGACATCGTACGGTCACTAGAGCTAGAATCGTTCATATTGACTAAGTTGACAAAGCCCTCCGTCCCCGTCAACTTAGTAGGCCCACAAGTCAGCCTCCCATTATGCTGGGTCCCAGCTAGCAGGGGGAGTATTCATTTTTTGTGCGTAATAAGGAGGCACTCCCTTGTGCGCGAAGATATAGCTGGTGGGTCCGAGCTATCAGCGGCGGGAACGTTTTTTCATGTAATACAGAGGTCCTTTCGGTGGGTCCCAGATGTCATGTGGAGGAATCATTATTTAGCGCGTAATAAGGAGGCATTTCCTTGCGTGTGACCGTGGACCCAGCTGTCAGCCTGTCCACGTACAGTCCACTTCAGATGCATGTCGGTCGTTAACCACGTTGACCATGCCGCGCCAAGAGCACCAGGGCGGTGGATGACGGCGAGGCCTAGGAAGGGAACGACACGGAGCCTGGGAAGACTCGACATTTGTTTCCCACGCAGAGGGGAGTACGAGGGTTTACTAGTTCGTATACAATCGCCGGAGAATAACAACAGGTGTGGGTGAGTAGAGGGATGGCTAGGCCAGCGACGGGAGTACAGTGGGGCGGTAAGGCCTGCGCAGCAGCACAGCCGGCCGCGGGAGGAGGGAGCAGGCAGTCCCACCGGTGCTTGTTTGAGCGGCCGGAGCAGGAACAATAGATATTGAAGAAGCACGACGGCCGTTGGATGGACATCCAACAGTCACTGCTTGTGCCTCAACCTTTTTTTAGGAAAGCCTCAAATTTGTGGAAAACAGCATACAACCCATCTTCCATTATTTCTAATAATTTATAGTCCATTTGCTAATTCTTAAGGTTTTTTTGGAGCCCATATTCTTTTTGTTAGCATTACAGCCCATATTGTCGGCAAGGTTAAAAAATTATACAAAATTTTGCATATTTCGGTGCGGTCTGAACTATTTTTAATCCCGAAATTTCGAGTCACATTCAAACTGATTTTAAAAATAAATGTATATCAATATAAAATCCAACAAATTGTCCACGCATAAAAGTCAATGCAATTTAAAATCTCGAAAAAATGTACTACCCATTTCTCATTGCTGATAGGCCATTGTCTCGGCTAGCCGAATGAAGCTCTCCTCATCTTGAAAGATTTGCAGCCCAACATGCCTGACAAAGCGATTACTTGAGAAATCACAAAAAAACTGGGCTAGCCATTTTCAGAAAGAAGGAAAAAAACTACTGGGCTGGTATGTGGTAAACAGAAAAGAAAAGGTTGTCTAGATAGGCTAGAGTGCCCCGCACAACCCAGTTGACATCCTGCTTCCATCTCAAAAACAAATTAGATAAATGCCACTCCAATTATGGCGATTCATAAAAATGCCACTGCAATTTCCAAACCTTGAAAAATGCCACTGCAATTTTTGCATACTTTGAAAAACGCCACTGCAATTCTTGCAAGCTTTGAAAAACGCCACTCCAGACTTCGAAAAATGCCACTGCAAATGGCATGAAATGGAATTTTTCAAAGTTTGGAAATTGCAGTGGCACTTCTCGAAATCACCAGATTTGGAGTGGCATTTATCAAATTAACCCAAAACAAAAATAACTGGGCGAGCTGCTGGGTCCCTGGTGTCAGCCGCTCGTTGTGCAATTCTCTCTTTTATTGACAACGTTGACAATGGCATGGGACCCAGATGTCAAAAATCCATTAGGAGGAGCCATTTTTTATTGGCCTGAAATAAGGAGGCACTTGCTTGCGTACTTCCATGACCTTGGTGGGTCCCTGCTGTCATCCTCTCCACGTACAATCATCTCCTGATTGTGTACGCGTCAACCTGGTAGGCCCACAAGTCAGCCTCTAAACCCGTGGCCGACAAATACAACCCATTTAAAAAAATAACAACCCATTCCATATGTTCAAACGGAAAGTTCAACATTCAGAGCAAAGTAACAGGTCTGATCCAGATATAGAGTACTGAACTTCCACGTTGACAACCATCATAGCCAAGTTAACTATCTACTCCCACTAATACTCTAGTAGTGTACAAGTACTAACTTACTCTTTAGCTAACTAGACGATGCCGGCCGCCATCTGCGGCACACGTTAAACACCGGCACCGGCATCCTCCGCCTCGCCTCGGACTTGCCAGAGGTGTAATAGGGCGCGTTGCTCACGCGCGTTGGCCCATTCCATGTCGGCGTGGTCCACCGAAGCTTCGGCTTCTAAGAGGGAAACCCACTTGACGATCTTGTAGTAAAATTCAGCGTCGCTAACGCATGCATACCTGACAGCCTCCAGAGTTATTTGCCGGGTGCCGGCCTCCACGTAGTCGGCCCAGTTGCGGGCGCTCTGCTCATGACTCAGAGTGGTAGTGCGCTGCTGCTCCATGTCCCGCTTGCAGCGCAAATCGGTGATACGCTGCTCCTCCACCAGACGGTCGCGCTCCAACAACTCCTCATACTCTGCATTGCCATCTAAAGACCGATAGAATGCCTCCTCCCTCCGGCTGCCTTCCGGTGAAAAACCGAACACTAATTCTGGCGGTGACCGATTCCGATGTTGCCTATCGCGGACGGGCGACGACATGGCGGATGTGGCAAGACTGAGGATAGGTGGCGAGCGACCTCGGGGCGGTGGGGGCTTATGAGGATAGGGCGAGTTGGGTGATGGTGCCACCGGAGAAGCCCGGGAACAATAATTATAGGCGGAAGGTAGGCGAACCAGCGTGTTGCGGGAAGCACGACGGTCATCGTGGTCATCGGAATTCAATGCATAAGCAAGCACGGCTTAGCGCGCTAGCTTGCCGTGGAAAACTAGAAAAACCGAAATTATGACTGTGTTGTCCCGTCCTGTCCCGTCAGTGGTGCGTCCCGCACGTCTGTGCTAGGTCGCACGCCGGCATGACGGTCAAACGAGTGCACTCGAATCATCTAGATGAGGTACTCCCTCCATGTTAAAAATGATTCCACCACTCATCATCTACCTTGGTTGGTGAGATTTTTGAATTAAGCCCTGCAAACCGGAAAGGAGGTAGTACGTGCGTGATCCGCTATTTATTCGTGTAGGATCGAGTAGGTCATTTTTTGAATTGAGCCCTGCAAACCGGAAAGGAGGTAGTATGTGCGTGATCCGCTATTTATCTGTGTAGGATCGAGTAGGTCGGATAGTGTACTGTAGGATCGAGTAGGTCGGATGGTGTACGTGTACGATCGCATTAGCTGATGAACGTTCGCTGGGAGATAGGGCATTTGCGAACGTTTTTGCTGGCAGTTTATTCAAATTCGCATGGCATTTCCTTCAGAGCAGCTTGTCAGTTTCTTCAGAGGTAGGCATTTTTATTCAAAAAACTGCCTCTTAGGATCTTGCGTCACAACTAAAACTGCCAGGAGCGCATTAGTAGGCTAGCTAGTGATCGATCATTAACTTGTAAACACTGAGCGAACAGAAATAAGGAACTGTTAGTAACTTGTAAACACTGAGAACACAAAAATAAGGATCAAGCTGTTCACACCAGTAAGAGCCGATCCGCTCGAAATGTTCACACGAGACTCACAAGCCTGGCATTGTAATATGTTCACATTAGTAGCCCAAATTCAAAACCAACTAGTACGATTCCCATACATAAGATCAACATGTTACATCTCAATGATTCACAGATCATATACAAATATGTAGCTCCAAAAGCAAAGATCTAGAAAAAATGTCTATTCTTCCTACTAACATGGATGCTTCTCTTGGCCAACATTCAGTACAGAGTGAAAGACAAATTTGTTTGTGAAGTCTACAATTCCTCTTGCAAACGTAACTAGTTTCACCAACAGCTGGAACCATGAGAATGAACCACACATGATGGAGGAACATCAACTGTAATATGATTTGGTCTTCTCTTGATCACACGGCGAGACTATTTTTAGAATACAAACTTTAACTTAGGCAAAATGATGTCGGGACCCCGATCCTAAGCCACATTGATCTAGCATGTAACACATCATATCACTTTGCGGCCTCACGCACGATATCCCCACGGGTGCCACCTTACCTGGCCCTGAACAGTTTGCGCCTTTTGGCTCACGTATATGATAGTGTCGCTAGCATCCATATGACAGAGAACCCGGGCCGACATGACTAGTCGTGAACCCAAAGTGGCACTAACTTACAGGGACATGCATACATGACCCAGCAATGAACGTGTCGGTCATCAGCGAGTTAATTCGGGCTGTAGCAACTGGGCTAGCAGGACTACGGGAATCCGGGCTGTAGCAGGCTACCAGGACTCCAAAAGACACCACGTGACATTTCCCCAAAGGGACAGACATAGGATCGAAGAAGGACACATGCCAGCTAGTCTAAGTGTTCCGGAGCAGTAGCAACTGGGCTAATAGGACTCTGGTAAACCGGGCTGTAGCAGACTACCATGGCTCAGTGAAAGCACTAGACTACATTTCCCCAAGGATAGACAACTATGTTGTCGGATCCCACACATACCAAGCATGTCAATCATACACACAGTATGCTCGATATGTGTAAATACAACATGGCATCACAACATAACTCTATGACTCAAAGTATTTATTCATTAGGCTTCGAGGAGCCAGATATTACAATCATGGGTCTGATGACCCAGCATTCAAGTCATACAAGAAACAAGGGGAAGCATAAACATGTCTGAGCATAGACAACTAAAAATGAAAAAGGCCGAGAAGCCTGACTATCTACAAGACCCTTCCAAGGGTACAAGATTGTAGCTGAGGTAACAAGCTAAATGTCGAAGTCCACGCGGAACTACTAGCGAGACTGAAGTCTCTCTACAAAACATAAATTAAGCAAACGTGAGTACAAATGTACCCAGCAAGACTTACATCAGAACTAACTACATATGCATCAGTATCAACAATGGGGGGGGGGTGGAGTTTAACTGCAACAAGCCAGCTTTGACTCGATGGCTATCCTAAACTACGACTGCAAGTAAATCTTTTGGGGTGGTGCACACGAGTCCACATATTCACCAAAATAATACACCACTATGGAACTGCTCCCGTCTCCCTACAAGAACGCCATCCATAGCACTCACGCTTATCTTGCGAATTTTAGAGTATCCACTTTCACTTGTCTATGAACTGTACAGGCAACCCAGAAGTCCTTTACCGCGGACACGACTATTTGAATAGATCATTTATAACCCTGTAGGGGTGTACTTCTTCACACACGCTCTCGCCACTTACCACCATGTAAACATCGTGTATCTCGGCAACCTTCAAGCGGAAGCCTGGCGAGGGAGTCGGCCGCGACCTGACTAACCACGCAAGTCTCTAGTCTAGGTTTATCACCTATTCTGGTTCCATCCGCAAGGAGATCCGGCCGGGGTGTCGCTCATGGCCCCAAACGATGTGTGCAGGGTTCCCGAGCCCACCTCGACGGATGGATCTACGCTTGGTACACCGTGCCATGGTGCCTAGTCTGTCCCAAGCCCACCTGTACCGGGTGCCACTTGGTAGACTACTAACACTACCTACAAACACCAGAAACTAGTTGCAACTCCTAGACAGAGATCGAGGTGGTTAATAAGTCGAGAGAGCTTGGAGTGCCTGGAGCTCAATGTGTGGTAGTAGCTGTTCATGGATCACAAACACAGAACTCAGTTCCTGAGGACGGTTTCAATGAGACAACCCACCACGTACTCCTACATGGCCTCTCACCGCTACCTTTACCAAATCGTGTTCACACACTTAGCTCTCAACAGTAGGACATGTTCACCACATACAATTTCATCCCTAATGAATTAGACCCGACTCAACTCTAAGCAGTAGCAGACATGACAAAGAAGCATGAATGAGTAGGCACATCAAGGCTCAAACAACTCCTACTCATGCTAGTGGGTTTCATCTATTTACTGTGGCAATGACAGGTCATGCAAAGGAAAGGGGTTCAACTACCACAGCATGTAACAGTTGATTCGTTGTTGTCCTAATGCTATAAAAGAGAGCAGGAGTGAGAGAGTGGGATTGTATCAGAATGAACAAGGGGGTTTTTCTTGCCTGGCACTCCTGAAGAAGATATAGTTCTTCATCGGTGTCATCGAACTCAACATCGGAACACGTCTATCGCGAGGGAACCACCACCGGCAATAGAGAAAGAACACAATCAATGCAATGCACATCCAAATGAATGACATGTCATATTAAGGTACTGAATTGACCTAGTACAACAGTTAGTCATATTCATTGAAGTGGAATTCGAACATATAGCAAATTCCAACTCCAAAACTAATTACCATTTATTCCATAATCATGAATTGTCGTATTCGGTGAGGTTAACTTGTTCAAACATGCATGAAAATGCCATATTCAGATTCTTTGGATTTTTCTGATCATTTTTCATATATAACTTATTTCCATTGGAGTTATAGATTACTTTCTATGAATTTTAGAAGTTTTAAACAATTTCTTGATTTCCAGGATTATATTTAATCCAAAAAATCATTAATGATGTCAGCACTGTGTAACTACTGTGTCAGCAGGTCAACCGAGTTGACCGGGGTCAAACCTAACCAGTGGGTCCCACTAGTCAGTGTCACAGCGCTGGCTTGGTTCGCTAGCGGGTGAGGCCGGTCAAGGGCCATGTCAGCAAGGTTAATGCTGACGTGTGGGGCCATAGTGATTAACTATAACTAAATAGGAATTAAACTATGGTTAATTAAGGCATGGGGCCCATGTGTAAGTGGGTCAGGGTGTAATTAAGCTGGGTAATTAGTGCCTAATGATGGTGCCATGTCAGCACGGCGAAGACCAGCCGGCGGCGACCATAGGACACGGCGGGGGCACGCCAGACTTGCGCTAGAGGCGCCGGCTTGGCGCACTGAGGGCACCAGGGCGTAGCCCTTGCTCTCGCACATCCAGATGACCAAGTGCGAGGTCGCGGGGTCACCGAAACTCATGCCGGCGACGAGCTTTGGCGGCGGTGGTGCCCGGGCGCGTCGCTACGGTGTATCAGTGAGCAGATGGAGAGGCTAGGCAGCACCCTCTAGACATGGGGAGCACCATGAGCAGGACGGTGAGGCCAGGGCAGCATGGAGGCTATGCATGCAGCAGCAATGGCAGACGACGGCTTCAACGCTCATGGGGAATGGCGCTACGGCATGGGGGCGAGCATGCTGAGTTAGGGGAGAAGGTCAGTGGCTCACGGTGAGTCGGTCGATGCAGGCGGCAGGGCCGGGGAGGCTCTGGACGCGACGAATCAAGCGGCGGGGATCGCCGGCACTGAGGTTGAAGAAGATGTCAGGAACTGCGATGCGGTGCTTCCCCGGTTGCTTGGCTCGGCGTGGATGAAGAATACGACGATGCAGAGCTCGAGGTCCCATCGGCAGAGAGTGGGTTGGCCGGTGGCCATGGCTACGGCGAGCGGTGGTCTCGAGTGTGCTCGGCGGCGCGAGGAAGAGAGGCAAGATGAAGGGGGGCGAGGCAGGGGAAGGAGGGGAAAGTGCGAGGGGTCGTCCTCATCTCCTGGGCGTGCAGGTGGACTCGAGGGAGGCTAGCCAGCGCGAAGCAGGAGGTGGCGCGCTCGACCGCGTGCAAAGTCTTTCCCTCTTCCTATTGGCAGGGGTAGAAGATGACTGGCAAGTCGCCAGGTGGGCTGGGCTGGCTAGTGGGCCGCTAGGTAAGCAGGTAAGCCTGCTCTCTCATCTGTCTTTTCTATTTTCTATTTTTCTGATTATTTTGCCACTGTTTGCAATTCAAAAGATTTCAAACTAGTGCCAAATATTCCTCTGAGTAATTTTATGTTGCACATTGGACATTTCCAAATGCACATAAAATATTTCAAGGCTTTTGGGAAAATATCCTACATATTATGAATATAATTCCCAATGCAAATAAAATAATGATTTAAATTCAGTGCCCAAAATATTCCTCAAAAATATTCATTATTTTTGGTTTGGTGCAAAAACCTTTGCCAAATATAACCCACATTATTTAAGGCCATCTTGGAAACGTTGAATGCATTTTCTAGGGTTATTTGCCCTGCTTTTAATTAAACTTTTGAGGCTTCAACAATCCTCAATTCAAGTTTCAGAAATTTAAATATGATTCCTGGATGCAGATGCAACTATCTACAAATGAAATTCTATGGCTGTGACAACTCACTCCCACTAAACAAGAATCTCGTCCCGGGATTCAAGACATGAGGTAAGAGGACACGGGGATACAAAGCTAACACGATCTTCATGATCCAGGTTGCACCTCATAAAAACGTTGATTCATTGCATCATATTGGTCTTGATGTCTTGGTTTCGAGATCCTCATCCAACACGACAACGAGAAGAAAGGGAAAACTCTAGAAGAGTCAATCTTCTCAAAGATCGAGCAACTCAGGATCAACTCATGGAGTGAGACATTGAAACATCTCTCGAGTTGAGACATAAAACGCACGTCAGGAGGGATGGAAGAAAAAGATGACGAAGGTTCAATTTGGTGGCAACAATCCCATGCTGGAGTAAGATGGTGCATGGTTTCAAAGTAGCAAGGAGATAATTGCCATTTCAAAGTAGTAAGTTGGACGGATGAAGCAACCATCACTCTTGCGCCAGTGAGAGGTCACGTCCGCTCTTCCCGGGCATGAATGCGGCATTGATTATTTGGAGCGGCGCTGACCGTTTTGGGCGGGAAGCACGCGCGGGCGATGGAGGGGCTTTGGGTGGGCCAAGCTGGTCAAGAGCGGGTGTGGCAGTTGTCCGCATGTCCCTACCGGACATGCCCGGAAACGAGAGGATGCCCCGACTCTCGCGGCTAAAATCGTACACTACACAACATCTCTCTGTAGGAGTAGGTCAATCTGTCGCTCTCTCTAACACACACATGCTATTAAACACACACACAGAGACACACACACACATGCACGCACCTTGGTCCCGTTGTACCTTCTAACGCGACTTATTACACCTAGACGGAGTGGGTAGTAAGTATACGAGATACAGTGGCACACTGACTTAAGTCGAATACAAGTGCCCAAAATTTGTGTGCATGTTATAATAAGGATTCACTTAAAATAGTACATGAGTGAACAGAGGGATCAACTGGACAGTGTTCCCGAGCAGTAGCAAGATGTGTGAGGTAAGAAACACCGCTGGCGCTTTTAATTTTTCTTATTAATTTGTTTGTTTCACCCTCTGACTAGTGGGACCCAACGTACTACGTGGAGAGAGGTAAGGTGACTAAGGCTGCATTATTTCTGCACCACTGTGGATAGTCTTACCACCACAGCCACATGACACGATTATGATTGAAATCCCAATGACTCCCACACACACAAAAAAAACACTGCATGCTTGTCACACAAATGCAGGAATGTATAAAAGGTTATTTCCCTCTCGTTGAACATAACGGGAGGGTTGTGTAGTTGGTTAGCCTGTTCGCTCATCAAACTTGAGGTCTTGGGTTCGATAACTACACTTGAGCATAATTTGTGCCAGGAGGATTCTTTGACTGGTCAAAATGTTTTCTAGGGTTTGCACACTTCACACTCTCTCTCCAGTATATATATACATGCTGGAGCCTTAGCGCTTGTAGTTGCTCTCTTCAAACTCTCTCGCCCTCTCCCGCTGGAGCCTCAGCGCTTGTAGTTTCTCTCTTCACACTCTCTCGCCCTCTCCAGATTTAAACAAGACTTCGTTGCCCTCTCTCTCCCCTCACTGCTGCTCAAAGAGCTGGCAGGATCCGTCCGCCGGGAAGGGAAGGAGGCTTAACGCTGTCGCCTTCGGGGAGGGACTACCAGCGCAGCTATTCACTTTCCACCTAGCGGCGGAGCGGGAGGGCCTCCGACCCCTTCTTCTTCGCCGCCATCCCTTCGCCCACCGAACCACGCCCTAAGAACCTTAAGGTACAATTTACTTACTCCACATGCATTGCTCTAGCTGCATGTATACCATGAATCTAGGACGTGGTACCAAGACGAAAGGAGTGGGGGAAAGTAGTGGAAAAAGTTATATATAGCATGAATCTAGGACGTGGTTCAAAGAGGAAATAAAGGGGGAAAGTTGTATAGCATGAATCTAGGATGTGGTTCAAAGAGGAAAGGAATGGGGGAAAGTAGTGGGGAAAGTTGTATCGCATAAATCTAGGACGTGGTTCAAAGAGGAAAGGAAGGGGCGAAAGTACTAGTTCAAAAAGGAAAGGAAGGGACAAAGCTGTAGAGTTTGAGCAGGACTAGATTTGCTGCGCTCACATAGGGAAAGGTGTCTAAAGATAACAAAACTGGGACCAACACAAATATGCTCCTTGGTTGTTTGTTCTTTGTTGCAACAGACTGTGCATGACCACAGTACATCGGTAGATACACATGGTGCTGGTGCGTCCACTGTCCCATGCAACTCATTAGCTGTTGTTAATCTAAGGCCCTATTTGGTTAAAAACTCCCTAGTCCCTACCTGCTTGGTTCCAGGGACTAAACATGGACTAGAGGTTATTAAATGACATGCTAAAAGACCATGTTACCCCTAGTAGTGAACTAATAGAGACAAGGTGCGATGCGTGGCAGGGGCAACTGTTGGAAAAAGTCCCAAAAATACTCCCTCGGGGTCTTCTTTCTTTAGTCCCAAATGCCCACTTTTAGTCCCTAAAAGTCCCTCCTATTTGGTTTAGATGGGACTGAAACGGAGATTTTTTAGTCCCTACACCAAAATGTCCCTATAAACAAACACCCTCTAATAATTACGCTGGAAAATTGATGCAATGCCATAGTTAAAAGCAAATTACATGTTTAACGAGTTTTATTGTTAATATAATCTCTATGTTAATATTAATCAATGCCACCGTTTGAGAAATGCTACTGTCTTGCTTTCTTTCCCATTTAGATAAGGTAGATGCTTCTTTTTGTTGGCTTCTGTGTCATCCACCGTTATTGACCACTAATTGTTTCCTTTGCACCTCTGTGTAAACAGGGTTATCTACTTCACCTCGTTGCCATTGTGACCTTTTGTTGCACTGCACAAAACACTTTTGTTTTAAGAGTGTTTTGTGCAGTTCAACCAAAATGTCACACTGACAACGTTGCTTGATTGCTTGATCTTAGTGGAACTGCACAAGAGGAGATCTTACTTCCTATCCGTTAAGGCGAATTTGGTTCAGATCTTCTTCTTGTGAGTTGTTTGAATTCCGCATCATGAGACGTCAGTACTGGCCTTCTTTCACATGATTTTGCAGTGTGCTTTCATATGTTGTGCTACTTGTACGATAATGTTGCTTGATTTTAGTGAACTTCACAAATGGAGACAAGACTTCCAATCTGTATGTGCACCATAATATCCCATTGAGGTAAGATAAGGATATTTCACAACTGCTGGCCTGTATTTTGCCACTTTCATCAGAAAATTAAGTTTAGTACTATACTTGTGCTCCCTAATTGACATGCCAAATCTTACATTGAAGGTGAAGCTTGTCTGTTATTGAACCAAGTGATGAAGGGGAGAACAAGCGGAAGAAAAACAAAAATCAACTCCCGGTGCTGTAATGAAGCACTGGAACTGTGATGACACAAGTAATGATATAGTTTTGCATCTTAATTTATTGCTGTGGCTGGAACAAGCAATTGTTTTGCCACTAATTTGATGCCACTCTTAATGTAATATGTAATTACCTCTACTTGTGCAAACAGGGATCTTTGAAGATACCGTATATTTTAGTGGAACTGCACAAGAAGATGTTGGAAACATTAAACTAATCGAGGAGTATATAGTAAGCATGGCCACCACCGTAGATAGCATAAGATGGTTCTGGAGAACTGCTTCATATGTATGCTCTACACAATAAGCCTCCTGACAAAGGCTGGTACTCGCCCACTGATTTCATCCATATGATTTAGCTTTGTCATCTCTATTGGTGTTGTGCTACTGTTTAGATACTGTCATGAAAAAGTGGTATTGTCCTTGAGAAGAGCTTCATCTGTGCTGTTTTAAATATTTCCTTTCCTTTTTTCGAGCAAATAGGGATGCTAGCATTTTGTAGTCCTCTTGTCTTTGCACAACAGGATCATCTTCCTATGAAGAAGAATATGGAGTACGTGAAGTGACTAGCTCCGATTATGCCAGGATGAAGAAGCCCTGTCTATCTTCTCATTAGAAGGAGCAGTTGAAGGATGGTTACATTACTCCCCACAAGACCAAACTAACTTCAGCTCAGAAGGACTGACAAATCTCCATTTTTTGCTGTGATGCGCGAGTACAATGTTGTTCTAGGATTCTTTCTGGTGAGTTCCATTTTTCTAAAAGTGTGCTCTACATGGACCATGTATGTGCCTGTTGAAACTGTCAATTCATAGTACAGTTTGCTTTATACTAATCACTTTTTTGTATTTGTGCAAACAGGGGTGCTCAGCTTTATTTCAATGGGACCTGCACAAAATGTTCATGAATACATCGAATCATTCATTTCCACCACAAGAAAGGAGGTGCCGATAAGTTCAAGGCGTTGCACATATAAGGGCGAAATCATACAAGCTACGCGCGAATTTGGTTGATTTTGGTGGAACTGCAAAAAAAGAACAGCTGGTTTATTTAGCATGAGGTGCCATGTCAATGTCCAAACTAATGGCAAACCCTTCCCATTTCACAATCATAGGCATTTGATATTTTGGAATGGGACAACCTTGTCAAATTTTGCTCATTGATTTTAGCAAGACATGCGTTTGATATTTTCGAATGGGACGCCCTTTGCTGTCAGCAGCGTCGATCAATTTTTTTCTTTATTCTTTAGTTGTGAAGTAAATATTGCCTCTGACATGTGAGTCGCTGAGATGCATAATCATCGATTGTTTTGAATGTTCTCTATGAATTGCCAGGCCTGTGTGTTTGATTGCAATGTACAGAAACGCTAAAAAGCTGCTCAAACTCTTTGTACTCCTTTTGTTCCTTTTTACTTCGCACATTGTGAAAGTGCATACTATTTTGTATAAGATTGGTCAAAGTAGAGATACTTTGACTGCACACAAAACTTGTATGCAGACTAGAAAGGACCGGAGGTAGTACATGTGAAACTGCTGCAAACGAGGTGATCACCCTGGGAATAATGCTAGTACGTATTGTTTTGCATGTTCATCCAGTGCGAGTGATACAGGAATTCGAACTAATCAAAATAAATTCATTACATGGTCGATTTCATATAAACATGCCGAATTTCATTACATTTCATACATTCTTCAACTAAAAGGGGGTGCGCTGGAGGTATAATTAATTAACTGAAGCTACCCACCTGTGTCCCGCTGAGCCGAACAGAAGTTTCAGTGACTTAACTGCAGGTGCAGTTGCGTAACTAACATGTGGCCTGTTGGGCCCATGTGTCAGTCAGCCAACTGCACCGACAGTTAAGTAGAAGCAGCATTCTTCTCCAGCGCAGCTCTCCGACTCCACGTCGCCGCCAAGAAGCTAACCGGCCGTCAATGGTCAACCCGCCTAGCTTGGCTTCAACCGGAGGGTAGCAGCGGTGGCCTTACTTGGACCCGAGCGGCCGCGACCTACCGTGTTCTACTCTTCCTCGTTTTCTGTGTGGTGCGGCCTCGTTGGCAGCAGGGCGGGGCCTCGGCGGAGCCGGCGATGTCCTTTGTCTCATTGCTGGCAGGCGGCGCCTCAGCGGAGTGGTGGAAATCCTCCCCCACGTTGCTGGCAGGGTGTGGCCTCGGCTGAGCCAGCGATGTCCTCTGCCTCGTTGTCGGCAGGGCGGGGCCTCGGCGGAGCCGGCAGTCTCCTCTGCCTCGTTGTTGGCGCCGTGGGGCCTCGGCGGAGCAGGGCCTCGTCGACGCCAGCGGAGCGGGGACTCGTCGGAGCCGGCATTGTCCTCTGCCTCGTCCTTGGTCTCGCCAAACAGCGCATCACCCGCTTCATCGCCCTCTTTGCTAGCCTCTTTGTAGGCGGCCGCAGCCTCTGCCACCCGCAGGCGGTATCGCCAGCGCTCGAGGCGGCCCTTGCGGGCGGAGCGGTACGAGTCGAGTAGCGCCTCCTGCTCCGCCCGCTCCATGGCGATCTGCTCCTCCGCCTGCAGGTGCTCCTTGAGGAGATGGTGGTTGTAGGCGGCGTCGGCCTGCGCCTCCCGGTACTGCTCCTCACGCATCTGCCTCACCCTGTCCATATATTGGGAATGGGCCTCGCCGATGGTCATGGTGCAATGCACCGGCGAGGATGGCGCGGAGGAGGGGGTTGGCGCCGGATCGTCGACTACCATGTTCTCCATTGGGACGTCGTTGTCCTCCGGCTGCCTGCCGGCCAACCGGTCGGCAGCAATGGCTGCCATCTCCATGTGGTCCGTCGTCCGCCCGTCCCGAAGAGAGCTGGAGCACGAGGAAGCCATGGTGGGCAGTAGTGGTGTGGACAGGGGAAAGGGAACGGATGCGGATGACTGCGGCTACGGCTGGCGCAGCAGTTTATATAGCAATGGTGGGCGGGCGGAGGGACGGACGTGTGGCGCCGGAGTAGCCGCCTCAGCAACCGTGTGTCATTAATGTGGGCGGCAGATGGACGGACGGACGTCACTTGTGTTGTTTGAAGGCGGAGCAATAGCCTGCACCGGGAAGCGGGGCGGGCGGCGCTGACTGTTTCGGGTGGAAAGAGCGCGCGGGCGAGGAGATGACTTTACTTGGAGAGGATGACAATGGGGACCCACCAGGTCCATAGCCTCAAGTATGCAAGTGCCTCCTTATTATATATATATATAACTATAATTTATTTTGCTTCCTCCTGGTTTCCTGACATCACGGTCCCACACCATTGTCAACCTATGTAGTAGTCAATAAACTAGAGAATTGCACAAGAAGCGGCCAACAGCTGGGACCAAGCACCTTGAGCAGTATTTGTGTTTTTGAGGGTGAGCACTGCAGAGTTTTTCGATGTTTAGCCCAGATATTAATTTTTCTTCTCTGAACAACAACGAAAACATCGCTGCAGGTATTAATTGGGCGGGCTATGGCCCGTCTAGCCCATGCCAGATATCCAGCCCAGATATTAATTTTTTTTCAAGCTGAAAATGGCTAGCCCAGCTATACTTTTTTTAGAAATACCCAGGCAAGGTCAAGTTATTATTCTCTGCCCCGCTGGGTTGCAAATCTTTCCTAGGAGGGACGCATTAGGCTTAACAAGAAAATGGGCTTTAATAAATAATAAATGGGATGTAATTATAAAAACTGGGCAGTAACTATAAATAATGCACCAAACACATGATTACTTTATCAAATATTATTTTTGGTTATTGATAATTTTAATTTCATTAATTGTTGCGAGCGCAATGTTTCGTTGGATTTTTACGTAATATAAATTTATATTGAAATTTTATTTAATCTGACTAGAAATTTTGGGATAAATATATTTCGGATCCCATCAAAATGTGGGAAATTTTATTGAATTCTGTTTTGAACGGTTGGTTGAAATGGGCTGTACTTTTATCAAACTGTAAATGGGCTGTAGTAAATTCCATTAGAATTCAAAAATGGGCTACACATTCTTACAAATCTCAAATGGGCTATAAGTTCTCTACCACACACTTCTAGCCTTACTAAGTTGACGCGTCCCCTAAAAAAACAGAGTTGACGCGTATGCAAGGCTTTGTCAATTTATAGTCAACACACGGTTCTAGCAGAAGTGGCCGTTGGATGTCCATCCAACGCATGTCGTGCTTCTTCTTCAATCTCGGATATTCTAGCTTTACACGCCCAAAAAATGATTCCTCCCCATGACATCTGGGGCGCACCGTTTCTGAAGCTGACCCGTGGGCCAACAAAGTTGACGTACCAAGGGCTTTGTCAACTTAGTCAATATAAACGATTCTAGCTGCAGTGACCGTATGATGTCCATCCAACTACCGTCGTGCTTCTTCAACCTCTGGTCTTCATGCTCTAGCCGCCCAAAGCAGCTGTCAGGACCCCAATCCTAAGTAACACCGATCTAGCATGTAACACTTCATATCACTTTGCGGCCTCACGCACGTTATTCCCATGGGTGCCACCTTACCTGGCCCGGGACCGTTTGCGCCTTTTGGCGCACGTATATGATAGTGTCGCTAGCATCCATATGACAGAGAACCCAGGCCGACATGACTACTCGTGAACCCAAAGTGGCACTAACTTATGGGGACAGGCATACATGAAACAACATCGAACATGTCGGTCATCAGCGTGTGAATCCGGGCTGTACCAACTGGGCTAACAGGACTCCGAGAACCCGGGCTGTAGCAGGCTAGCAGGACTCCGGAAGTCAATGCGTGACATTTCCCCAAAGGGACAGACATAGGAACAAAGTGAATCACATGTCAGCCAGTCTAAGTGTTCCGGAGCAGTAGTACTGCGCTAGCAGGACACCAGTAAACCTGGCTGTAGCAGACTACCAAGGCTCAGTGGAAGCACCAGACTACATTTCCCCATAAGAGAGGCTACCAAGGATAAACAACTAGATTGTCGGATCCCACACATACCAAGCATTTCAATAACATACACACAATATGCTCGATATGTGCTAATACAACATGGCATCACAAGAAAACTCTACGACTCGAAGTATTTATTCATTAGGCTCCGAAGAGCCAGATATTACAAACATGGGTCTCATGACCCAACATTCAAAGCATACCAGACAAAGCACATGCGGAAGCTTAACATGTCTGAGTACAGACATCTACAAATGAAAAAGGCTGAGAAGCCTGACTATCTACCAGATCCTGTCGAGGGCACAAGATTGTAGCTGAGGTATCAAGCTAAACGTTGAAGTCCACACGGAACTACTAGTGAGACTGACGTCTCTCTGCAAATCATAAAATAGGCAAACGTGAGTACAAATGTACCCAGCAAGACTTACGTCAAACGATCAATTGTAAATTTCCTTAAGCTGGTATGAAGAGTTTCAATGATCTATGGATCAAAAGTAATTCTTTTGCCACTTAAGGGAACAATCCAACGAGTCACCTTTGCCAAGGTGCCCCATTACGGATCATGGCAATTATTTCCTCGCTATCTTGAAACCATGCACCATCATCTTAAGCGTGGAATTATTTCCTACCAAATTATACCTTCATTATGTGTTTCTTTCCTTCCCTCCCGATGTGTGTTTTGAGTCTCAACTCAAGAGGTGTTCTTACGTCTCACTCCATGAGTTGATCTTGAGTTGCCCGATCTCAAGAAGATCGTTTCCAGTAAAGTTTCTTTCTATCGTCATCGTGTTGGATGAAGTTCCCAAAGGCAAAGACATCAAGATCAATATGATGCGATAAATCAACATCTCCGAGAAGGACAGTGGGATCATGAAGATTGTGTAGTTTTGTGTCTCCTCTGTCTCCTTACCTCACGTCTCGAATCTCGGGACGAGATTCTTGTTTAGTGGGGGTGAGTTGTCATAGCCCTAAAATAATGCTTGTAATTAGTGGCATTGCATCCATTCATCATGTCTAATTTCTGAAAGCTAAACTGAGGAAATTTGAAAGCCTCAAAATTTAATTAAAAGAAGGGCAGATAACCCTGGAAAATGCATCCAATGTTCGCAAAATGCTCTTCATTGATGTTTGATATTTTTGGCAATGGTCTTGATCCAAACCAAAAATAATGAACATTTTTAAAGAATAATTTTGGGCACTGATGTTAAATCATATTGTATTTTCAATTTGAATTTATATTCATATAACTAGAATATATCTTCAAATGCTCCTGAGATAATTTATGGGCATGTGGCTAGGTCCATGTATGCAACATAAAATATTTCAGAAAGATCTGGCATGAGTTTGAATTCTATTTTGAATTTAAACTGTAGCGAATAAACAAAGAAAACAAAACAAAACAGAAAAATAAAATAGAGCAGAAACTCACCTGACTTACCTGGCCCAGCTCCTCCTGCCGGCCCAGCCCACCTGGCTAGTGCCAGTCATCTTCAACCTCTGCCAGTAGGCAGAGGCGAAGGCGGGCATGTCCTGCGCTAAGGCCGCCACCTCCTCCCTGCCTGCCTCACGCCCCCAAGTCTCTCTCCTAGCGCCACGGAGACGGCCACGGACCCGCCCTCTTTCTCTGGGTCTCTCTCCCTCTCACTCCCTCGCTGTCCCTCATGGCCGATCCATCTCCGCGTCCCCGAGCTCCGCCATGACCCCGTGGAGCTATACACCCGACGCACGAGACTGCAGGAGCCCTGTAACGTCGTCCCTGCCGTCCTCATCGCCGCCTCTGTTCGGTGATCGCTGTCGTTCGATTCGTGCCGTCCAAGGCTTCCCTGGCCTCGACCTCGACTCCGTTCGACCCATCTGTGAGCCTCCGTCGTTTCCCCCTTGTTTCCCCTCTCCAACCCTTCCTCTAGCCGTGCTTTTCACCGGAGTCGAGAGCTCACGCCCGCCGGCCATGTCGCCGTCGTGTCTACAGACGGCGTAGCTTGCGCCTGGGTGCGTCATCGTGCTCGGGTTGCTCCTAGGAGACGACCCCGACCACCAGCTGGTCCTGCCGTGCACCGAAACACCGAACCCGTGCGTGTCCGAACTCCGGCCGCCGTCCAAACGCTCGCCGGCGTAGTTCCCGGCCATCGCGCTCTCAACCACCTGCACCGTTGGACGCGGCACTCCTCCAGCTACCTGTAGGACCTAGCCATGCGCCCAGCCGACGCCTGTGGCGCCGTTCCGAGCGCCTCCACCTACTAACCCCGGCGGCCGCTGACATGGGCCCGTCATTAGCACTAATGACGGGGCTATCTAACCCACTAGCTCACTAACATATGGGCCCCATGCACCAATTAACCCCGGGTTATTCCTGCTTAGATTTAACTTAATCACGGTGGCCCCACGTGTCAGCTTTGACTTTGGTCAAGTCAACGTTGACCGGTCCCACCTGTCATCCAGCCAAATCAGCTTGAGACACTGACGTATGGGTCCCACAGGTCAGGTTTGACCTGGCCGACCCAGTTGACCAGCTGACGTCACTGTGACGTAGTGCTGACGCAATAACTCATATTCTGGATTTAACTTAATTAAGGAAATTCCAGAAAATGCCCAAAACTTCTAAAATTCATAGAAAATTAACCGTAGCTCCAAATCAAACAATTTATATATGAAAAATGATCAGAAAAATCCAAAGAATCTGATTATGGCATTATCATGCATGTTTGAACAACCTATCCCTGCTGATCAGGTCAAATCAAATAAGTGGCATCTAAATAATCACATAAGGAGTTGAATTTGAATCTTTGGTTCAAACCAACTTCATTTAATCTGGTTTTAGTTGCGTTAGCTCAAATCACAGCATATTGACATGTCATGATCATGCATCATAATGTGCATTGCATTGATTGTATTCTTTCTGTGTTTGCCGGCGATTGTCCCCCCCTCGGTAGACGTATGTTTCGACGACGTGTTCGATGACACCGATGAAGAGCTATATCATCTTCAGAAGTGCCAGGCAAGCAAAACCCCCTTGCTCATTCTGATACAATCCCACTCTCTCGCTCCTGCTCTCTTTTACTGCATTAGGACAACAACGACTCATCTGTTACTTGCTGCGGTAGTTGAACCCCTTATCCTCTGCATGACCTATAATTGCCACAGTAAATAGATGAAACCCACTAGCAAGAGTAGGAGTTGTTTGAGCCCTGATGTGCCTACTCATTCATGCTTGTTTGTCATGCCTGCTATTGCATAGAATTGTGTCAGGTCTGATTCATCGGGGATGAATCGGAGGTGTGTGAACATGTCCTACTATTGAGAGCTAAGTGTGTGAACATGATTTGGTAAAGGTATTGATGGGAGGCCATGTAGGAGTACATGGTGGGTTGTTTCATTGAAGCCGTCCTTAGGAACTGAGTTATGTGTTTGTGATCCATGAAACAGCTACTACCACACATTGGGCCCTGAAATATGACCTCGCTCGACTCACTGACCCCTCTCGTCCTCTGTCCAGGAGTTGCAACTAGTTTCTTGTGTTTATAGGATATGTGTTGGCAGCCGTGCGTAGAGCTGACCCTAGGGGTGTGCTATGATGCGGTAGATACACCGTGGCACGGTGTACCGGGGGCCCGTTTGGTGTCTCGAGAACCCTGCACACATCGTTTGGGGCTGTGAGCGAAACTCCGGCCGGATCTCCTCGCGGATGGAACCCGAATGGGCAATAAACCTGGACTAGAGACTTGTGCGGTTAGTCAGGTCATGGTCTACACCCACGTCGGCTTTCGCTTGAAGTCTGCCGAGCACATGTCGTGTGCAGACGCTAAGTGGTGCAAACATGTGTGACGAAGTACACCCCTGCAGGGTATAAAACTATTCGAATAGTCGCGTCCGCGGTAAAGGACTTCTGGGTTGCCTATAAAAGTTCATAGACAAGTGAAAGTGGATACTCTAAAATGCGCAAGATAAGCGTGAGTGCTATGGATGGCGTTCTCGCAGGGAGACGGGAGCGGATCCATAGTGGTGTATTGATATGGTGAATATGTGGACTTGTGTGCGCCACCTCAAAAGAGTTACTTGCAGTCGTAGTTTAAGATAGCCACTGAGTCAAAGCTGGCTTGCTGCAGTTAGACTCCACCACCACCCCTATTGATACTGATGCATATGTAGCTAGTTCTGATGTAAGTCTTGCTGAGTACTTTTGTACTCACGTTTGCTTAATTTATGTTTTGCAGAGAGACTTCAGTCTCGCTAGTAGTTTCGCGTGGACTTCGACGTTTAGCTTGATACCTCAGCTACGATCTTGTGCCCTCGGCAGGATCTGGTAGATAGTCAGGCTTCTTAGCCTTTTTCATTTGTAGATGTCTGTACTCAGACATGTTAAGCTTCCGCATGTGCTTTGATTTGTATGCTATGATTGTTGGGTCATGAGACCCATGCTTGTAATATCTCGCTCCTCGGAGCCTAATGAATAAATACTTGAGTCGTAGAGTTATGTTGTGATGCCATGTTGTATTTACACATATCGAGCATATTGTGTGTATGATTGAAATGCTTGGTATGTGTGGGATCCGACCATCTAGTTGTTTATCCTTGGCAGCCTCTCTTATGGGGAAATGTAGTCTAGTGCTTCCATGAGCCATAGTAGTCCGCTACAGCCCGGTTCACCGGAGTCCTGCTAGCCCAGCACTACTGCTCAGGACACTTGACTGGCCGGTATGTGTTTCACTTCGTTCCTCTGTCTGTCCCTTCGGGGAAATGCCACGCGGTGACATCCGGAGTCCTGCCTAGCCTGCTACAGCCCGGGTTCCCGGAGTCCTGTTAGCCCAGTGCCACAGCCCGGATTCACACACTACTGACCGACATGCTCGATGTGACTCATGTATGCCTGTGACCATAGGTTGGTGCCGCTTTGGGTTCACGACTAGCCATGTCGGCCCGGGTTCTCTGTCATATGGATGCTAGCGACACTATCATATACGTGAGCCAAAAGGCGCAAATGGTCCCGGCCGTGGTAAGGCAACACCCGTGGGAATACCGTGCGTGAGGCCGCAAAGTGATATGAGGTGTTACCGGCTAGATCGATGTGACTTGGAATTGGGGTCCTGACAGCGTTGGTATCAGAGCCTGGCTGCCTGTAGGATTACCAAGCCAAGCTGGTCGACGTTGAGTCTAGAAATGCTTAGTTATGTAAGGGAATTGATTGTGGAAGGGAACATAAGGCTCTTTTTACTCCTTTACCCTATGCCCTTCTGATCTGAGTCAACCTCTTCTTTTCTACGGGGATTAAGAACTAGGCCTTCTCATCTATCTATCAGGATGACGTGTTACTAATCCATAGACTTATAGAGTTGATAGTTTCAAGCCTCACTTCAGTTCCTACTACTTCCATATGTCATAGCTGGCCTCAGAACTTTGATATTGTGAAGTTGAGTGGTTATGCCACCATTTTGCAGGATGTCTCAAATCATTTTGAGCATTTACAGCCGTTATGCTGTCCGAGTCATCCTAGGTTTCTAAATAGTTGTCACACCATAGTTAGTTCAAGCATTAGAGTGTGCATCATGTTTAAATTCCTTTTAAATTTGAAATGGGGATGACAGAACCGCCAGCACCCCCCTGGAACAACTAGGGTTTACTAAAAACTTTTCCAATGAACCTGAAATGCCCTTCTAAAAAGCCCACCCTTTTTGTTTTGGGTTAAAACCTTTGACAAAAATGGTGCACATTTTTCTAGGACATCAAAGGTCATTGGATTAATCCTTATGGTATTTGCATTTGGGCATTTAAATGCTATAAAATATTCTAAATGCTCAAATAATCATAAACTAAAATGTTTGCTGTTGGATATATTCTAAGCAGTGGCCATGATTAATTTTATGATTTATGGTAATGCCCTGGTATTTTTAATAAAGCCCTGAAGTTACAGAAATAATAAATAAATAAGAAAACAGAAAAAAAAAGGAGAGAGAGAGAGAAACTTACCAGGCGCAGCCCACCAGCCCACCTGGCTCGGCCCAGTCGACTGGCTCTTGCCAGTCGTCCTCCTCCTCTCGCCAGGAGGACGAGGAATGCGTGGCCGGCGCCCGCGGCCACACGCTGGCCACCTCCTGCTTCCACCGACGCCCTGGAGGCGCCTACGAGTGCCACGCCGACCCCCACATTTCCTCTCTTTCTTCCCACTCTCCCCGTGGCCTCTACCCCTCTCTGGCTCTCTCCCCATCTTCCTGCCGAGCGCAGCCGTCGCCGCCGACAAGCTTCACCGCAGCCACCGCCGTCCATTCGTTGCCCCGTCATGCCAGGAAGCTCCGCCGTCGTCGACTACATCAAGTAGGCTGAGCCCCGAGCGCTCGCTCGCCCCGGAGACGCTGCACCGAGCTCGTCCTCAACTCCGGCCACTGGAGATCCCCTTCGCCGCCCTGCTCGCTCCAGCCCTTCCGCGAGCTCGCCGTTCGCTCCCCTGCAACCGCTGTGAGCTCCGCCACCGTTTTCCCCTTTCCCCGTGCTCGTCCGCATCCTCTAACCACCTCTGCCATCTAAGCTGAAGCTCGCTGCCGCCACCGCACGTCGCCATCGTGGCCACAGCCACGTTGGGACGCCACCGAGCACGCCTTCGTCTTCCACGCACTCGCAGGAGCCCGTAGCACCGTCGCACGTCGCTCGCCGTGCCCCCTAGCGACTAGCTCGTCCTCGCCCGAACTCCGGCGACCGCCAAGGTCGTCACCGGCGTCGTTCCCGGCCTCCCCGAGCTCCACTTTCCCCACCAAACGACGTGGCTCGCTCCCCGCATCACATAGCTGCTCTCCGCCGTCGATTTCGTCGCCAGAGACGCAAACCAGAGCCCCTCCGCCGCGTCTGTCGTCGCCGGCGTCAAGCCGCCGGCGAGTTGACCCTGTTTGACCCCCGTGTGGGCCCAGGTAGACCCCCCCTGAGTCTATGACAGGTGGGGCCAGTCTACTAATCAGTTTAAGATTAGTTTTAACTAATTTAATTTAGTTTAGTCACTGACATGTGGGCCCAGGCCCCACTGACAGTCAATTAGCACTAACATAATTCTACTAATTAGTTGTGACACTGACAGAGAGGGCCCACCAGTCAGGTTTGACCTGGCCGACCCAGTTGACCCGCTGACGTCACATCTATGTCATGCTGACGCATTAATTCAATTACTGGATTTATTCTTTAATTGGAAATTCCAGAAAATAGTCAAAACTTCTAAAAATCATAGAAAATCAACCATACCTCCAAATGCAAAGATTTATATATGAAAAATGATTAGAAAAAATCAATCTATCCATCTGTAATGGTTTCATGCATGACAAAACAAGTTAACCTTGCTGTTTAAGCAGAATAAGGTAATGCACTAATAAGGCCATGTTTAATGAGCTAATATTTGAATCTTTGATTCAAATGAGTTCATCCCCTTCTGTTTTAGCTTGCATTAGGCCAAGACACTTTCATCTTGCCATGTTATAGCATGCATCATATTGTTGCATATTGCCATGTGTTGATTATGTTCGGTGTGATTTTCGTGGTAGGTTCCGCCTCCGAGGATAACCTCGAGTATCCGTCTGAAGGGCAGTACCCTACTACCACTAGAACAGGCAAGCAACCCATTGATCATTCTGATACAAACCCATGTTCTCGCTTCTGCTCTTGTTTACTGCATTAAGACAACGCGATTGAAACTGCTGCGTGCTACGGTAGTTGAACCCTTATCCTCTGCATGACCTGTCATTGCCACAGTAACTAGATGAAACCCACTAGCATGTGTAGGAGTTGATTGAGCCTTGTATGTGATTCCTACCTTGCTATGCCTGCTATGCTTAGAGTTGTGTCAGGTCTCGTTCATCTAGGTGATGGCCTAGAGTGAAATGTTTATGTCGGTAATGTGAGGGATGTGTTGAACATGTTTTGGTAAAGGTATCGATGAGAGGCCATGTAGGAGTACATGGTGGGTTGTTTCATTGAGACCGTCCATAAGAACTGAGATCTGTATGTGTGATTTAAGATGTAGTTACTACCGTACATTGGGCCCGAAACCAATGGACCCTCTCGGCTTCTTAATCACCCTAGTACTCTGTCCAGGAGTTGCAAATAGTTTCTGGTGTTTGTAGGTTATGTGTTGGCGGCCGTGCATAGCACTGACCCTAGGGGTGGGCTATGTTGCGGTAGATACACCGTGGTCGGGTATGCCGGGCGCCCGTTTGGCATCTCGGGACCCTGTTCACATCGTTCGGGGCCGTATGTGGAAACCTCGGCCGGACTCCCTGCGGATGGAACCTGGATAGGCGATAAACCTAGACTAGAGACTTAAGTGTTTAGGTAGGCCATGGCCGACACCCTCGCTGGGCTTCCGCTTGAAGGTTGCCGAGTACATGTCGTGTAAATGGCGGTAAGTGGTGGAAGCATGTATGAAGAAGTATACCCCTGCAGGGTTAACATCATCTATTCGAATAGATGCGTCCGCGGTAAAGGACTACAGTTCATAGACAAGTTAATGGATACTACTAAAAGACTCAAGATAAGTGTGAGTACCGAGGATGGCCCTCTCGTAGGATGATGAGAGAGGATCCCCGGTGGAGTATTGTGTTGGTGAGTAGTGGACTCGTGTGCGAAACTATTTTACTAGTGGAGTTCCATAGGATAGCTTAGCCAAGAGTGAAAGCTGGCTTGCTGCAATAACCCCACCACCTTTTTGAGAATGAGCATGTATAGTAGGTTCTGTTGTAAGACTTGTTGAGTACCTTTGTACTCATGTTTGCTTAATTACTATTTTCAGACGACAACACCGCCCCTTCCGATGGGTTCTATATAGACCTTGATGTCGACGAGTGACTAGCCACCCGGGTGGTGATCCTGGCCATGGAGGGCCCTATGTAGATAGACAGGCTTCGAGAAGCCTTCTTTCTTTCTAGTGTCTGTACTGAGACTAGTTGCTTCCGCATGTGCTTGTATGATTGTACGACTTGAGTGTCGGGTCATGTGACCCCTATCTGTAAGAACATGTTATGTATGGCTCTCCGGAGCCTTTAAATAAAGTACTTGAGTTGTAGAGTTTTGTTCTGATGCCATGTTGTATGTACTCATATCGGGCATATTGTGTGTATGATTGCAATGCTTGGTATGAGTGGGATCCGACAATCTAGTTGTTTATCCTTGGCAGCCTTTCTTATGGGGAAATGTAGTCTAGTGTACCTCGAGCCATAGTAGTCCGCTACAGCCCGGTTCACCGGAGTCCTGCTAGCCCAGCACTACTGCTCAGGACACTTGACTGGCCGGCATGTGTTTCACGTCGTTCCTATGTCTGTCCCTTCGGGGAAATGTCACGCAGTGACATCCGGAGTCCTGCCTAGCCTGCTACAGCCCGGGTTCCCCGGAGTCCTGTTAGCCCAGTGCTACAGCCCGGATTCACTCGCTGATGACTGACATGCTCGATGTGATTCATGTCTGCCTGTCTCCATAGGTCTGTGCCGCTTTGGGTTCACGACTAGCCATGTCGGCACGGGTTCTCTGTCATATGGATGCTAGCGACACTATCATATACGTGAGCCAAAAGGCGCAAACTGTCTCGGGCCATGGTAAGGCGACACCCGTGGAATACCGTGCGTGAGGCTGCAAAGTGATATGAGGTGTCACCGGCTAGATCGATGTGGCTTGGAATCGGGGTCCTGACAGCGTTGGCATCAGAGCCGGACTGCCTATAGGTTCGTTAAGCCAAACTGGTCGATGTCGAGTCTAGAAATGCTTTAGTTATATGTAGGGGAATTGATTGTGGGGGGGGGACGTAAGGCTCTTTTACTCCTTTACCTTATGCCCTCTGATCTGAGTCATTCTCTTCTCATTCAACGTGGGTTGAGGACTCGGCTCTCTTCTTCTTTCAGGTTCACGTGTTACTAATCCGCAGTAGCTTATAGGATTGTTGTTACAAGCCTCAGTACAGTTTCTACTACTTTTAGTATGTTTCCAGTTGAATCAGAACCTTGATATGATGTTGTTGAGTGGTATTGCAAACTGTTGTGGATGTCTCAAATCTTTTTCTGAGCATTTACAGCCATTATGCTGTCCAATTTTCCCTAGAAATTCTAATGTCTTTGCATTGTGGTTGTGCTTTCAGATGGCCACTCGTGCTCAAAACCAAGTGGTTCGCCTGACCCAGTGCCTCGACGTGCCCGGTCATACTGCTATGTTAGTCCGGGTAATGATCGAGACGGGTTACCGTTGGTATCCCGAATACACTGTCGAAGAGCAGTTCCAAGACTTTAATCAAAGGCAATATTTCTGCACCGTCAGGATATTTCCTTCTTATCCTGGATCTACCGAGCCCCTCCACTGTTCCTATGGACTCGGGGTTACTGTTGAGATGGCTGTGCAGGATGCTGCCTATTCCATGATGACCATCATGCGAGTCCGGACTGGCCTGCTTCGGAACACCGACTTCCATTACATGCCAGCTTCACTTCCGGGAGCGCAAGGGTATCTTCAGGCTATCTATGCTGACTCCACTCAGGAGGACTCATTAACTCGTACCACTGCCGAGATGCTCGAAGATATGGACCGAGATTATCGGGCCTTGAGGCTGGAGCTTTTCAATACCCGTGCTGTTCATTGGGCCACATTGACTCGGGCTGCACCTGCGGTGCAAGCTGGATGTATGGATACAAGGGATCTGTATCCTGTGAGATCTGCTCTGCCAGACATGGTGGATTGGCATGATGTGGGAGGCATCACCCCACCCCGTGGTCCCCGCAGGCCACCGTTTGTTGGTCCAAGACCTCATCCTAGCCCCTTTGGTCCACAAGCTCCTCAGGACCGTCTGTTCCCGGATGATCACGTTGAACTTCCAGGCTATGGAGGTGACTTCTATGAGGACTACTACGAAGCTGTCTGAGTTAGTAGTAGTATCACTAGTATTGTAATAGTTGTATCTCCACTGTCCTGCGTGACTTGTGGAATATGACTTTGTGTGTAATCAATTCCGGGGGTGTAGACAAATAATGTATAGGAGCTTGGAATGCCTCCGATGAGATGTAACGTTTTCATCATAGTTGTACTGTAGCCTGGGCTTGTACTAAACTATGTATGATGTGTATGACCGTTGGTATATATATGGCAGTTTTATATTACCATGGAATACGGATGAACATCTCTGCATTCCGTGTTATCCATTACATTCTGCACTTCCTTGCTAAGTTTGAGCCATCCTTATCTAAACCGTTGTCTTGTTTTCTCCTAGGATGGTCAACACCCGCAGCAACCCTGCTGCCCCGGAGCAGAGGGAAGCCAGTGCAGCTAGGGGTGAAAATCTGCCTCACCCGCCTTCTCTGGCCGAAGTAATGCTAGAGGCGGAAAGAAACAAGCGTGAGACTAACCGCCTGCTAGAGCGGATTGAGCAGAACACTGCACGCCATCAGCGAAATGACTTGCTGTCAATCAATGACTTTATCAAGCTGTACCCACCAAAGTTTAACCATTCCGTTGAGCCCCTCGACGTGGAAGACTGGCTTCGCAGCATCACCCACAAGCTATGTTCTGCCAACGTAGCCGAAGCCGACAAGGTTACTTATGCTGCCTATCACCTTGAAGGCCCTGCTAGCCTTTGGTGGGAAAACTTCGAAGCTATGCGCCCGGTCGGCCAAATTACTACTTGGGCTGAATTCAGTGAAGCTTTCAGTGAGCATCACATTCCAGAAGGTCTCATGGATCGCAAGAGGGAGGAGTTCTGCAATTTCACCCAAGGAAGACTGACTGTGGATGCATATAGTTGTGAATTTGGGAATCTGGCACGTTATGCTCCCGAAGAGGTATCTACCGACGCTAAGAAGCAGGCAAGGTTCCGCAAGGGACTCAGCCCTGAGCTTCGCCGCGATCTTCGTCTGCACAAGTGCACCTCCTTTCAGAAGTTGGTCAATAAATCCATCAGTGCTGAGACAGGCCAGACCGATTATGACGCTTCACGCAAGCACTCACGTGATTTTGGCTCTTCATCCGGCTCTGGATCTCAGAAGCGCTGTGTGTGGATTCCAAGCACGGCACTGCCACCCAGGTTTCTTCTGAGGCCATCCTTTGAGGCGCCTCGTCCCAACCAGCAGTTTGCACCGCCCAAGCCCTATGGTGGCCCCGCTGCTAATGCTGCTCCATGCCCCAATGTGGTGACATGCTTCAAGTGTGGAGAGCCGGGTCACTATAGCCGAGAGTGTCCCCAGAACAACAACCCCAATCAAACTGGAAAGTCCGTTGGCCATGGTAAGCCAGTGGGAAAGACATTCTATGCCAAGCCGATCACTACTACACATGGCCATGTCAACTATATTTCAGCCGAGGAGGCTCATGAGGATCCTAATGTCGTCCTTGGTACGCTCCTTGTTAATTGCCATACGGCATCTGTTCTTTTCGATACTGGAGCATCTCATTCATTCATATCCGAGAACTATGCTCGATTGCATAACACGACATTCTGTGACATGCCCTCTACAATGGAAAGTCAAACCCCTGGCTCTAGATGGCAAACTTCTAGAGTAAGCCATGGGAACGAAATTCTTGTCGATAGACTTGTCTTCCTTGGACATAAACATCATTTTGGGTATGGACTAGATGTCAACTCATTATGCTAAGATTGATTGTGCCAGTAGAACCGTTCAACTTACTCACCCATCGGGCAAGACAGTCAATGTCTTAACTCGAGTGGCCAAGCGCCAACTTTACTCCCTAAATGTCAACCCCCTTCTAGACCTTGAGGATGTTCCGGTAGTCCGAGACTTTCTGGATGTCTTTCCAGAAGAACTGCTAGGTGTTCCACCTGACAGGGATGTCGAGTTTATGATAGACCTTGTTCCAGGAACCGTTCCAATTTCTAGAAGACCCTACAAGATGGCACCCTTAGAACCAGCCGAGCTTAAGAACCAACTCGATGAGTCCTTGAAAAAGGGTTTCATCCGTCCTAGTTCCTCTCCTTGGGCTTGCCCCGTCCTCTTCGTCAAGAAGAAGGATGGAACGGATCGAATGGTTGTAGATTACCGACCTGTCAACTTGGTCACCATCAAGAACAAGTATCCGCTTCCCAGGATCAACGATCTGTATGATCAGCTCGCTGGATCCTCAGTCTTCTCCAAGATGGATTTGAGGTTGGGCTACCATCAAATCAAAATTAGAAACGGGGACATTCCCAAAATGGCCTTTGTTACTCATTATGGCCAATACGAATATACCGTTATGTCCTTTGGTTTAACCAATGCCCCAGCCACCTTCTCCCGGTTAATGAACTCGGTCTTCATGGAGTACTTGGATAAAATCGTCATAGTATACCTCGATGACATACTCATCTACTCCAAGAATGAAGAGGAACATGCCGAACATCTAAGGCTCGTATTGATGAAACTTCGAGAGCATTGCCTTTATGCCAAATTCTCCAAGTGTGAATTTTGGTTGCCAGAAGTGACCTATCTAGGCCATGTAATCTCTGGTAAGGGTATTGCTATCAATCCCGAGTGAGTTCAAGCCGTCCTTGATTGGACTCCTCCTAAGACGGTCAAGCAAGTTCGGAGCTTCCTTGGCTTAGCGAGCTATTGCCGCCGCTTCATCGAGAATTTCTCCAAGGTTGCTAAACCTCTAACTGAACTCCTCAAGAAAGATAAAAAGTTCGAGTGGACTCCACAGTGCGAGTTCAGCTTCCAAGAACTGAAAAGACGCCTGACATCTGCTCCCGTACTGGTACCACCAGATTTCTCTAAGGACTTTATTATCTATTGCGACGCCTCGCGAGAAGGACTAGGTTGCATACTCATGCAAGATCGTCAGGTAATTGCCTATGCTTCATGGCAATTACACCCACATAAGGAAAATTATCCCACACATAATCTAGAGCTTGCAGTTGTAGTCCATGCACTTGAAACTTGGCGACATTACCTCCTCGGTAATCGTTGCGAGATCTTCACCGATCACCAAAGTTTGAAATATATCTTCACCCAACCAGATTTGAATCTCAGGCAAAGACGTTGGGTCGAGTTGATCTCGGATTACGACTTAGGAATAACTTACACCCCGGGCAAAGCCAATGTCATGGATGATGCACTAAGTCGTAAGTCCTATTGTAACAACCTGATGTTACAACAAAGTCAACCACTTCTCCATGAGGAATTTCGTAAGCTTAATCTTCACATTGTTCCTCGAGGATTCCTATCCACCCTGGTGGCGAAACCTACCCTTACGGATCAGATCATCAAGGCACAAAAGGTAGATCCGGGAATCTCCCGTATTAAGAGAAACATTAAGAAAGGAGTCGCGAATTGTTTCTCCGTTGATGATCAAGGTGTCGTATACTTTGGAAACCGCTTAGTGGTTCCCAAGGCACGAAACCTGAGGCGGCTGATCCTTAAGGAAGCTCATGAATCCCCTCTCACCATTCATCCCGGCAGTACTAAAATGCATCAAGACCTACGCCAGAGGTTTTGGTGGACTAGGATGAAGAGAGAAATCGCTCAATACATTGCTAATTGCGACGTTTGTCGTCATGCTAAAGCAGAGCATCAACGGCCTGCTGGCACCCTTCAACCTTTGGCTATTCCCGAGTGGAAATGGGATAAAATCAGTATGGATTTCATCACTGGGTTTCCCAGGACCAAGAGAGGGAATAATGCCATCTTCGTCATGATCGACCGTCTTTCCAAAGTAGCCCACTTTCTACCTGTTCGTGAGAGTATCACCGCTAGCCAGCTAGCCGATTTATACATCTCCCGAATAGTGTCTCTTCATGGTGTTCCATTGGAAATTAAGTCAGACCGTGGGTGAGGGAGTCCTGGATTAGGGGATGTTCGGGTAGCCGGACTATACCTTCAGCCGGACTCCAGGACTATGAAGATACAAGATTGAAGACTTCGTCCCGTGTCCGGATGGGACTTTCCTTGGCGATGCAGATATTCAAGATCTCCTACCATTGTAACCGACTTTGTGTAACCCTAACCCTCTCCGGTGTCCATATAAACCGGAGGGTTTTAGTCCGTAGGACAACTTCATCATACAACAATCATACCATAGGTTAGCTTCTAGGGTTTAGCCTCCTTGATCTCGTGGTAGATCTACTCTTGTACTACCCATATCATCAATATTAATCAAGCAGGACGTAGGGTTTTACCTCCATCAAGAGGGCCCGAACTGTTGGGGAACGTTGCAGAAAACAAAAAATTTCCTATGGTTTCACCAAGATCCATCTATGAGTTCATCTAGCAACGAGTCATCGGATTGCATCTACATACCTTTGTAGATCACGCGCGGAAGCGTTCAAAGAACGGGGATGAGGAAGTCGTACTCGACGTGATCCAAATCACCGGAGATCCTAGCGCCGAACAAACGACACCTTCGCGTTCAACACACGTACGGTCAGCGTGATGTCTCCTCCTTCTTGATCCAGCAAGGGGAGAGGAGAGGTTGATGAAGATCCAGCAGCACGACGGCGTGGTGGTGGATGCAGGGGTCACCGCAGCAGGGCTTCGCCGTTCTACTGCGAGAGGGAGAGGTGTAGCAGGGGAAAGGGAGGCGCCAAGACTCAAGGGTGCGGCTGCCCCACCCTCCCCCCCTTTATATAGGCCCCCTAGGGGGGGTGCGCTGGCCCTAGGAGATGGGATCTCCTAGGGGGGGGCGGCCAAGGGGTGGAGTGCCCCCCAAGCCAGGTGGGGCGCCCCCCCCCCACCCTAGGGTTCCCAATCCTAGGCGCATGGGGTGGGCCAAGGGGGGCACACCAGCCCACTATGGGCTGGTTCCCCTCCCCACTTTGGCCCATGGGGCCCTCCGGGATGGGTGGCCCCACCCGGTGGACCCCCGGGACCCTTCCGGTGGTCCCGGTACAATGCCGGTGACCCCCGAAACTCTCCCGATGGCCGAAACTGTACTTCCTATATATAATTCTTCACCTCCGAACCATTCCGAAACTCTTCGTGACGTCCGGGATCTCATCCTGGACTCCGAACAACTTCCGGGTTACTGCATATTATATCTCTACAACCCTAGTGTCACCGAACCTTAAGTGTGTAGACCCTACGGGTTCGGCAGACATGTAGACATGACCGAGATGGCTCTCCGGTCAATAACCAACAGCGGGATCTGGATACCCATGTTGGCTCCCACATGCTCCTCGATGATCTCATCGGATGAACCACGATGTCGAGGATTCAAGCAACCCCGTATACAATTCCCTTTGTCAATCGGTACGTTACTTGCCTGAGATTCGATCGTCGGTATCCCAATACCTCGTTCAATCTCGTTACCGGCAAGTCACTTTACTCGTACCGTAATGCATGATCTCGTGAGCAGACACTTGGTCACTTTGAGCTCATTATGATGATGCATTACCGAGTGGGCCCAGAGATACCTCTCCGTTATATGGAGTGACAAATCCCAGTCTTGATCCGTGTCAACTCAACAGACACTTTCGGAGATACCCGTAGTATACCTTTATAGTCACCCAGTTACGTTGTGACGTTTGGTACACCCAAAGCACTCCTGCGGCATCCGGGAGTTACATGATCTCATGGTCTAAGGAAAAGATACTTGACATTGGAAAAACTCTAGCAAACGAACTATACGATCTTGTGCTAAGTTCAGGATTGGGTCTTGTCCATCACATCATTCTCCTAATGATGTGATCTCGTTATCAATGACATCTGATGTCCATAGTCAGGAAACCATGACTATCTGTTGATCAACGAGCTAGTCAACTAGAGGCTTACTAGGGACATGTTGGTGTCTATGTATTCACACATGTATTACGATTTCCGGATAACACAATTATAGCATGAATAAAAGACAATTATCATGAACAAGGAAATATAATAATAATCCTTTTATTATTGCCTCTAGGACATATTTCCAATAGTCTCCCACTTGCACTAGAGTCAATAATCTAGTTACATTGTGATGAATCGAACACCCATGGAATTCTGGTGTTGATCATGTTTTGCTCTAGGGAGAGGTTTAGTCAACGGATCTGCTACATTCAGGTCCGTATGTACTTTACAAATATCTATGTCTCCATCTTGAACTTTTTCACGAATGGAATTGAAGCGACACTTGATGTGCCTGGTCTTCTTGTGAAACCTGGGCTCCTTGGCAAGTGCAATAGCTCCAGTGTTGTCACAGAAGAGTTTGATCGGCCCCGACGCATTGGGTATGACTCCTAGGTCGGTGATGAACTCCTTCACCCAGATTGCTTCATGTGCTGCCTCCGAGGCCGCCATGTACTCCGCTTCACATGTAGATCCCACCACGACGCTCTGCTTGCAACTGCACCAGCTTACTGCCCCACCATTCGAAATATACATGTATCCGGTTTGTGACTTAGAGTCATCCAGATCTGTGTCGAAGCTAGCATCGACGTAACCCTTTACGACGAGCTCTTCGTCACCTCCATAAACGAGAAACATTTCCTTAGTCCTTTTCAGCTACTTCAGGATATTCTTGACCGCTGTCCAGTGTTCCTTGCCGGGATTACTTTGGTACCTACCTACCAAACTTACGGCAAGGTTTACATCAGGTCTAGTACACAGCATGGCATACATAATAGAACCTATGGCTGACGCATAGGGGATGACACTCATCTCTTCTATATCTTCTGCCGTGGTCAGACATTGAGCTGAGCTCAATTTCACACCTTGCAACACAGGCAAGAACCCCTTCTTAGACTGATCCATATTGAACTTCTTCAATATCTTATCAAGGTATGTGCTTTGTGAAAGACCTATGAGGCATCTTGATCTATCTCTATAGATCTTGATGCCTAATATATAAGCAGCTTCTCCAAGGTCCTTCATTCAAAAACTCTTATTCAAGTAGGCCTTAATGATGTCCAAAAGCTCTATATCATTTCCCATCAAAAGTATGTCATCTACATATAATATGAGAAATGCTACAGAGCTCCCACTCACTTTCTTGTAAACGCAGGCTTCTCCATAAGTCTGCATAAACCCAAACGCTTTGATCATCTCATCAAAGCGAATGTTCCAACTCCGAGATGCTTGCACCAGCCCATAAATCGAGCATTGGAGCTTGCACACCTTGTCAGCATTCTTAGGATCGACAAAACCTTCCGGATGCATCATATACAATTCTTCCTTAAGGAAACCATTAAGGAATGCCGTTTTGACGTCCATTTGCCATATCTCATAACCATAGAATGCGGCAATTGCTAACATGATTCGGATGGACTTCAGCTTCGCTACCGGTGAGAAACTCTCATCGTAGTCAACCCCTTGAACTTGTCGATAACCCTTAGCAACAAGCCGAGCTTTATAGATGGTCACATTACCATCCGCGTCTGTCTTCTTCTTAAAGATCCATTTATTTTCTATGGCTCGCTGCTCAACGGGCAAGTCAGTCAAAGTCCATACTTTGTTTTCATACATGGATCCTATCTCGGATTTCATGGCTTCCAGCCATTTGTCAGAATCCGGGCCCGCCATCGCTTCTTCATAGTTCGAAGGTTCACCATTGTCTAACAACATAATTTCCAAGACAGGGTTGCTGTACCACTCTGGTGTGGAACGTGTCCTTGTGGACCTACGAAGTTCAGTAGCAACTTGATCTGAAGTTTCATGATCATCATCATTAACTTCCTCTCTAGTCGGTGCAGGCACCTCAGGAACATTTTCTTGAGTTGCGCCATTTTCCGGTTCAAGAGGTAATACTTCATCAAGTTCTACTTTCCTCCCACTTACTTCTTTCGAGAGAAACTCCTTCTCTAGAAAGGATCCATTCTTGGCAACAAAGATCTTGCCTTCGGATCTGAGGTAGAAGGTATACCCAATAGTATCTTTAGGGTATCCTATGAAGACGCATTTTTCCGACTTGGGTTCGAGCTTTTCAGGTTGAAGTTTCTTGACATAAGCATCGCATCCCCAAACTTTTAGAAACGACAGCTTAGGTTTCTTCCCAAACCATAATTCATACGGTGTCGTCTCAACGGATTTCGACGGAGCCCTATTTAAAGTCAATGCGGCAGCCTCTAAAGCATAGCCCCCAAATGATAGCGGTAAATCGGTAAGAGACATCATAGATCGCACCATATCTAATAGAGTGCGATTACGACGTTCGGACACACCATTACGCTAAGGTGTTCCAGGCGGCGTGATTTGTGAAACTATTCCACATTTTCTTAAGTGTGTGCCAAATTCATGACTCAAGTATTCTCCTCCACGATCTGATCACAGGAACTTGATTTTCCTGTCACGTTGATTTTCAACCTCACTCTGAAATTCCTTGAACCTTTCAAAGGTCTCAGACTTGTGTTTCATTAAGTAGACATACCCATATCTACTCAAGTCATCAGTGAGGGTGAGAACATAACGATAACCACCGCGAGCCTCAACACTCATTGGACCGCACACATCAGTATGTATGATTTCCAATAATTTGGTTGCTCGCTCCATTGTTCCTGAGAACGGAGTCTTGGTCATTTTACCCATGAGGCATGGTTCGCACGTGTCAAATGATTCGTAATCAAGAGACTCTAAAAGTCCATCTGCATGGAGCTTCTTCATGCGTTTGACACCTATCTGACCAAGGCGGCAGTGCCACAAGTATGTGGGACTATCATTATCAACCTTACATCTTTTGGTACTCACACTATGAATATGTGTAGCATTACGCTCGAGATTTATTAAGAATAAACCATTCACCATCGGAGCATGACCATAAAACATATCTCTCATATAAATAGAACAACCATTATTCTCGGATTTAAATGAGTAGCCATCTCATATTAAACGAGAGCCTGATACAATGTTCATGCTCAAACTTGGCACTAAATAACAATTATTGAGGTTCAAAACTAATCCCGTAGGTAAATGTAGAGGTAGCGTGCCGACGGCGATCACATCGACCTTGGAACCATTCCCGACACGCATCGTCACCTCGTCCTTCGCCAGTCTTCGCTTATTCCGCAGCTCCTGCTTTGAGTTACAAATGTGAGCAACCGCACCGGTATCAAATACCCAGGAGCTACTATGAGTACTGGTAAGGTACACATCAATTACATGTATATCACATATACCTTTCGTTTTGCCGGCCTTCTTGTCCGCTAAGTATTTGGGGCAGTTCCGCTTCCAGTGAGCACTTTCCTTGCAATAAAAGCACTCAGTCTCGGGCTTGGGTCCATTCTTTGGCTTCTTCCTGGCAGCTTGCTTGCCGGGCGTGGCAACTCCCTTGCCGTCCTTCTTGAAGGTTTTCTTACCCTTCCCTTTCTTGAACTTAGTGGTTTTATTCACCATCCACACTTGATGTTCCTTTTTGACTTCTACCTCTGCTGATTTCAGCATTGCAAATACTTCAGGAATGGTCTTTTCCATCCCCTGCATTTTGAAGTTCATCACAAAGCTCTTGTAGCTCGGTTGAAGCGATTGAATGATTCTGTCAATGACTGTGTCATCCGGGAGATTAACTCCCAGCTGATTCAAGCGGTTATGTAACCCAGACATAGTGAGTATGTGCTCACTGACAGAACTATTTTCCTCCATCTTACAACTGAAGAACTTGTCGGAGACTTCATATCTCTCGACCCGGGCATGAGCTTGAAAACCCATTTTCAGCTCTTCGAACATCTCATATGCTCCGTGTCTCTCAAAACGCTTTTGGAGCCCCGGTTCTAAGCTGTAAAGCATGCCGCACTGAACGAGGGAGTAATCATCGGTACGTGTCTGCCAAGCGTTCATAACGTCTTGTTCTGCAGGGAGAACAGGTGCGTCACCTAGCGGTGCTTGTAGGACATAATCTTTCTTGGCAGCTATGAGGATGATCCTCAGGTTCCGGACCCAGTCCGTATAGTTGCTGCCATCGTCTTTCAGCTTGGTTTTCTCTAGGAACGCATTGAAGTTGAGGACAACATTGGCCATTTGATCTACAATACATGTTGTAAAGATTTTAGACTAAGTTCATGATAATTAAGTTCATCTAAATCAAATTATTCAATGAACTCCCACTCAGATAGACATCCCTCCAGTCATCTAAGTATAACATGATCCGAGTTAACTAGGCCGTGTCCAATCATCACGTGAGACGGACTAGTCAACATCGGTGAACATCTTCATGTTGATCGTATCTTCTATACGACTCATGCTCGACCTTTCGGTCTTGTGGGTTCCGAGGCCATGTCTGTACATGCTAGGCTCGTCAAGTCAACCTAAGTGTTTGCATGTGTAAATCTGTCTTACACCCGTTGTATGTGAACGATGGAATCTATCACACCCGATCATCACGTGGTGCTTCGAAACAACAAACTGTCGCAATGGTGCACAGTTAGGGGGAACACTTTCTTGAAATTATTATGAGGGATCATCTTATTTACTACCGTCGTTCTAAGTAAACAAGATGCAAAAACATGATAAACATCACATGCAATCAAATATTAATAGTGACATGATATGACCAATATCACATAGCTCCTTTGATCTCCATCTTGGGGCTCCATGATCATCTTGTCACCGGCATGACACCATGATCTCCATCATCATGATCTCCATCATCGTGTCTCCATGAAGTTGCTCGCCAACTATTACTTCTACTACTATGGCTAACACGTTTAGCAATAAAGTAAAGTAATTTACATGGCGTTTCTCAATGACACGCATGTCATACAAAAAATAAAGACAACTCCTATGGCTCCTGCCGGTTGTCATACTCATCGACATGCAAGTCGTGATTCCTATTACAATAGCATGAACACCTCATACATCACATATATATCATTCATCATTCATCACAACCTTGGCCATATCACATCACAAAACACTTACTGCAAAAACAAGTTAGACGTCCTCTAATTGTTGTTGCAAGTTTTACGTGGCTGCAATAGGGTTCTAGCAAGAACGTTTTCTTACCTACGTGAAAGCCACAACGTGATTTGTCCACTTCTATTTACCCTTCATAAGGACCCTTTTCATCGAATCCGCTCCAACTAAAGTGGGAGAGACAGACACCCGCCAGCCACCTTATGCAACTAGTGCATGTCAGTCGGTGGAACCGGTCTCACGTAAGCGTACATGTAAGGTTGGTCCGGGCCGCTTCATCCCACAATACCGTTGAAGCAAAATAAGACTAGTAGCAGCAAGAAGGTTGACAACATCTACGCCCACAACAAATTGTGTTCTACTCGTGCAAAAAGAACTACGCATAGACCTAGCTCATGATGCCACTGTTGGGGAACGTTGCAGAAAACAAAAAATTTCCTATGGTTTCACCAAGATCCATCTATGAGTTCATCTAGCAACGAGTGATCGGATTCTACATACCTTTGTAGATCATGTGCGGAAGCGTTCAAAGAACAGGGATGAGGAAGTCGTACTCGACGTGATCCAAATCACCGGAGATCCTAGCGCCGAACGGACGGCACCTCCGCGTTCAACACACGTACGGTCAGCGAGACGTCTCCTCCTTCTTGATCCAGCAAGGGGAGAGGAGAGGTTGATGAAGATCCAGCAGCACGACGGCGTGGTGGTGGATGCATGGGTCACCATAGCAGGGCTTCGCCGTTCTACTGCGAGAGGGAGAGGTGTAGCAGGGGAGAGGGAGGCGCCAAGACTCAAGGGTGCGGCTGCCCCTCCCTCCCCCCCTTTATATAGGCCCCCTAGGGGGGTGCGCTGGCCTTGGAGATGGGATCTCCTAGGGGGGGGCGGCGGCCAAGGGGTGGAGTGCCCCCCAAGCCAGGTGGGGCGCCCCCCACCCTAGGGTTCCCAACCCTAGGCACATGGGGTGGGCCAAGGGGGCGCACCAGCCCACTATGGGCTGGTTCCCCTCCCCACTTTGGCCCATGGGGCCCTCCGGGATGGGTGGCCCCACCCGATGGACCCCCGGGACCCTTCTGGTGGTCCCGGTACAATATCGGTGACCCCCGAAACTCTCCCGATGGCCGAAACTGCACTTCCTATATATAATTCTTCACCTCCGGACCATTCCAGAACTCCTCGTGACGTCCGCGATCTCATCCGGGACTCCGAACAACTTTCGGGTTACTGCATATTATATCTCTACAACCCTAGCGTCACCGAACCTTAAGTGTGTAGACCATATGGGTTCGGGAGACATGTAGACATGACCGAGATGGCTCTCCGGTCAATAACCAACAGCGGGATCTGAATACCCATGTTGGCTCCCACATGCTCCTCGATGATCTCATCGGATGAACCACGATGTCGAGGATTCAAGCAACCCCGTATACAATTCCCTTTGTCAATCGGTACGTTACTTGCCCGAGATTCGATCGTCGGTATCCCAATACCTCGTTCAATCTCGTTACCGGCAAGTCACTTTACTCGTATCGTAATGCATGATCCCATGACCAGACACTTGGTCACTTTGAGCTCATTATGATGATGCATTACCGAGTGGGCCCAGAGATACCTCTCCGTTATACGGAGTGACAAATCCCAGTCTTGATCCGTGTCAACTCAACAGACACTTTCGGAGATACCCATAGTATACCTTTATAGTCACCCAGTTACGTTGTGACGTTTGGTACACCCAAAGCACTCCTACGGCATCCGGGAGTTACACGATCTCATGGGCTAAGGAAAAGATACTTGACATTGGAAAAACTCTAGCAAACAAACTATACGATCTTGTGCTAAGTTCAGGATTGGGTCTTGTCCATCACATCATTCTCCTAATGATGTGATCTCGTTATCAATGACATCTGATGTCCATAGTCAGGAAACCATGACTATCTGTTGATCAACGAGCTAGTCAACTAGAGGCTTACTAGGGACATGTTGGTGTCTATGTATTCACACATTTATTACGATTTCCGGATAACACAATTATAGAATGAATAAAAGACAATTATCATGAACAAGGAAATATAATAATAATCCTTTTATTATTGCCTCTAGGGCATATTTCCAACACGAACCTGGGTAAAACATCGTGTTCCTTGCCTCCTGTTACGCACAGTTCGGGACCCCCTACCCGAGATCCGCCGGTTTTGACATCGACATTGGTGCTTTCATTGAGATTTCCTCTATGTCATCGCTTTTAGGCCCGATGGCTCCTTCAATCATCAACAACGATGCAGTCCAGGGTGAGAGTTTTCTCCCCGGACAGATCTATGTCTTCGGCGGCTTCGCACTGCGGGCCAATTCGCTTGGCCACCTTGAGTAGATCGAAAGCTACGGCCCTGGCCATCAGGTCAGGTTTGGAAGCCTAAACTACACGGCTGACATCCGCGGGGACTTGATCTTCGACGGATTCGAGCCACAGCCAAGCGCGCCGCACTATCTCGATGGGCATGATATAGCTCTGCCGCCGAACAGCGCCTTGGAGGCCGCACACACATCGGTTCCGACCATTGATTCGGAGCCTACTGCACCGATCGAGGATCAGCGGTTGGACGCTGCCTCAGGGGCTGCGATCTCAGAGGCGATCGAGCCGAACTCCAGCCCCGCACTCCGCATGGCCCGTGACTCCGAGGAGCCGGATTCCTTTCCGAACTCCGGGCCCCCCGCGCCCCTGCCGATCGAATCCGATTGGGCGCCGATAATGGAGTTCACCGCCGCAGACATCTTTCAGCACTCGCCCTTCGGCGACATCCTGAATTCTCTAAAATCTCTCTCTTTATCAGGAGAGCCCTAGCCGGACTACGGTCAGCAAGGTTGGGATACGGACGATGAAGAAATTCAAAACCGCCCACCACCCACTTCGTAGCCACTATCGATGACTTAACCAACATGATTGACTTCGACTCCGAAGACATCGACGGCATGGACGACGATGCAGGAGACGAACAAGAACCAGCACCAGTAGGGCGCTGGAAGGCCACCTCGTCATATGACATATATATGGTGGACACTCCAAAGGATGGAGATGGCAATGGAACAGCGGGGGACGATACCTCTAAGAAACAGCCCAAGCGCCGGCGTCAGCGGCGCCGCTCTAAATCCCGCCAAAGCAAAAACGGTGATTCCGGCACGGGAGATAATACTACTCCGGATAGCGCCGAAGAACACCCCCTCCAGCAAGATTCAGCACAGGAGGACAGAGAAGCCAGCCCTCACGAGAGGGCGGCGGAACAAGAGGTTGAGGACGATAATTATACGCCTCCCTCCAAAGACGAGGCAAGCCTCGACGATGACGAGTTCGTCATGCCAGAGGATCTCGCCGAACAAGAGCGTTTTAAACGCAGGCTTATGGCCACGGCAAGCAGCCTCAATAAAAAGCAGCAACAGCTTAGAGCTGATCAGGATTTGCTAGCTGACAGATGGACTGAAGTCCTTGCGGCCGAAGAGTACGAACTCGAAAGCCCCTCCAAGAGTTACCCAAAGAGCAGGCTGCTACCCCGACTAGAGGAGGAAGCACCTACATCACCAGGCATGACATGGCCGACCGGCCACCTCGTGGCCGCGACAGAGAGGCCTCTTGGCCCTCCACTCAAGCCATGCCCTGACGCCGCGCCAAGCATACTAAGGCATGGGAAAATGCGCCCGACCTGCGTGACATACTGGAGGACAAGGCAAGGCAAACAAGATCGATCTACGGATCGTGCAGGCGCCCCACGGCACATGACGGTGATCGTCACTCCAGATGCAATAAATCCGGCCGGGCCGAACTCAACAGACAAAGCTCCTTCGAGCTGCGTCGCGATATAGCCCAATACAGAGGCGCCGCACACCCACTATGCTTCAAAGATGAAGTAATGGATCATAAAATCCCTGAGGGCTTCAAACCTGTAAACATCAAATCATACGATGGCACAACAGATCCTGCGGTATGGATCGAGGATTATCTCCTTCATATCCACATGGCCCGCGGTGATGATCTACACGCCATCAAATACCTCCCACTCAAACTTAAGGGACCAGCCCGGCATTGGCTTAATAGCTTGCCAGCAGACTCAATCGGTTCTTGGGAGGACCTAGAAGCCGCATTCCTTGACAACTTCCAGGGCACTTATGTGCGACCACCGGACGCCGATGACCTAAGCCACATAATTCAGCAGCCAGAGGAATCGGCCAGGCAATTCTGGACACGGTTCCTAACAAAGAAAAACCAGAAAGTCGACTGTCCGGACGCAGAGGCCTTAGCGGCCTTCAAGCATAATATCCATGATGAGTGGCTTGCCCGGCACCTGGGACAGGAAAAGCCGAAATCTATGGCAGCCCTCACGCCACTCATGACCCTCTTTTGCGTGGGAGAAGACAGCTGGCTAGCTCGCAGGAACAATTTAACCAAGAACCCTGGTAATTCGAATACCAAGGACAAAAGCGACAGGTCGCGTCGAAACAAACAAAAGCGCCGCGTTAACAGCGACAACAACGAGGATACGGCAGTTAATGCCGGATTCCAAGGCTACAAATCTGGTCAATGGAAAAATCCATTCAAAAGAAATACTCAGGGCCCGTCCAGTTTGGACCGAATACTCGACCGCTTGTGCCAGATACATGGCACCCCCGAAAAGCCAGCCAATCACACCAACAGGGACTGTCGGGTGTTTAAGCAGGCAGGCAAGTTAAGAGCCTAAAACAAAGAAAAGGGGCTGCATAGAGGCGACGAGGAGGGGCCCAGGCCGCCGAACAACAGTGGACAGAAGGGATTTCCCCCGCAAGTGCGGACGGTGAACATGATATACGCAACCCACATCCTCAAGAGGGAGCGGAAGCGTGTGTTACGGGGCGTATATGCGATAGAGCCAGTCGCCCCAAAGTTCAACCCATGGTCCTCCTGCCCGATCACCTTTGATCAAAGGGACCACCCCACTAGCATCCGCCACGGCAGCTTCGCCGCATTGGTTCTAGACCCAATCATTGATGGATTTCATCTCACAAGAGTCCTCATGGACGGCGGCAGCAGCCTGAACCTGCTTTACCAGGATACAGTGCGAAAAATGGGCATAGATCCCTCGAGGATCAAGCCCACCAAAACGACCTTTAAAGGCGTCATACCAGGTGTAGAAGCCAACTGTACAGGCTCAGTCACACTAGAAGTGGTCTTCGGATCTCCGGATAACTTCCAAAGCGAGGAGTTAATCTTCGACATAGTCCCATTTCCGCAGTGGCTATCACGCACTGCTCGGGTGAACCGCATTCACAAAATTCAACACGGTACCTCACTATGCATACCTCAAGCTCAAGATGCCAGGCCCTAGAGGAGTAATCACGGTCAATGGGAACACTGAATGCTCCCTCCGAATGGAGGAGCACACGGCAGCGCTCGCGACAGAAGTACAAGGCAGCCTCTCTAGGCAGTTCTCCAGTTCGGCGTTCAAAAAGCCGGACACTGTCAAGCGCGCCCGGAGTACCCTACAAACAAGACCGCCTGGCACGTTCTGAGCTAGCGTAGCAATGCGGCCCCAACCCTAGCCCTCGCGATATAGCGAAACCAGTGCTTCGCGTACATAACTACGCTCTTGAAATACCATGGGCACAGGGGAAGGGGCACTATCACGGCACGCCCGAAATACGGCTTAAACCGCACCAGGGGCTATCGGATTCCTTTTTTTCTTTTTTTCTCTTACTCTCAGGACTCCATACTTCGGATGACCCATTCGGCAATTCAACTGCCGCACAAACGATGCAAGATCCAGGAAAGCAGACAAGCCACGCCGCATTATGGAACTCCCAGGTGGTCTCTATTGCAAGCAGTATACCTTTTTTTAATACAATTACGCGGCCTACCACTGGCCAGGACATGTTAAATAGTCCAATTTCTTTGGCCTATCGCACTATTTGTATCGTTCCGCTTTCATAGCAACCTTTCTATAAACAATGCATAGCTTTTTGTCTATTTTTTGCATTATCCTCTTTCTATATATATGTTTATTAATAACATGTCGCATCCGTACACTGTGGTACGGCAAAATACGCTAGGGGCTTCAGTACCCATCTATATGGCATGAGAAGTCCGTACACTTTCACAAGTGCGGCACCCCGAACTAGTCAATGTTGGGTTTACCCGGCTCCTATGTTTTGGTGCCTTACGTTCCGCTATAGCGGCTAAGGTAGCACTAGGAGAACTACTGCGATTGTGCCCCAGTTGAGCTGGGCTGAGCACCTTAGTAGAGAAAGCTAAAACCGACTGTCATGATGAGGCGAGAGACCGGTCGCTGTTCAAGAGGTTTTTCGAGTCCTTAAAGGCTTATGCCGCTTCGAGCGAGGAACCGGCTTTGTCCGGCCATGGCGTGGATAGCGCCCCGAACTCGGTCTTCCGAATACTAGGGGCTTCGCCGAAATTTAAAATTATAGAGTTCTATGGCTAAGTGAGAGTGTTCAAGCATTATAGTCCGATTGCCTTGTTCGTTGTGCTGAGCGCCTCCCTCGACGGATCCAATCATGGGAAAAAGAGCGCTCAGGTTTATCCCGAACACCCCAGCACTAGTGGCATGGGGGCAGAAGCCGACGACTGGCCATCTCTCAATTTTTTGATAAACGGCCGCACAGAAAGTAATATTTTAAATTCAAGCATTGCTTAGCGCATATGAACAAGTTTTCAGCGCACAGGATAACACGAGCGAGTTCATTCAAAAATTACATCCTTGGTGCATTCATCCGCCATAAGGCGGGCACCGGCCAGAACATCCTTGTAATAGTTCTCGGGCTTGTGATGCTCCTTCCCCGGCGGCGGCCCGTCCCTCACAAGCTTCTCACCGTCCAGCTTACCCCAGTGCACCTTTGCACAGGCAAGGGCCCTACGGGCACCTTCGATGCAGACGGAGCGCTTGATGACCTCGAGCCTTGGACAAGCCTCCACCAGCCGCCGCACCAGTCCGAAGTAGCTCCCAGGCAGGGCCTCTCTAGGCCACAGCCAAACTATGAAGCCCTTCAGGGCCTGTTCGGCCGCCTTGTGGAGCTCGACCAGCTGCTTCAGCTGGTCGCTCAAGGGCACAGGGTGTCCGGCCTCAGCGTACTGAGACCAGAACACCATCTCCATCGAGCTGCCTTCCTCGGCTCGGTAGAATGCGGCGGCATCGGATACGCTGCGGGGAAGATCTCCGAATGCCCCTGGAGAGCTCCGGATTCGGGTAAGTAACAAGTAGTTTACTTTTATATGTCTGCTTTGCATAGAGAATGCCTTACCCGCCGCTATCTTTTTCACCGCATCCAATTCCTGGAGGGCCTTCTGGGCCTCGGCCTTGGCAGATTTGGCAGTTTTAAGGGCCGCAGCAAGCTCGGACGCTCGCGTCTTCGAGTCGAGCTCCAAACTCTCATGTTTTTTCATGAGAGCCTGAAGCTCTTGCTGCACCTCGCCGACCTGCGCCTCAAATTTCTCCCGCTCGGTGCGCTCCGTGGCCGCTCTCTTCTTGGCCTCGGACAGCACCTGCTTGAGGGTCGCCACCTCAGTTGTGGCCCCTACAATAAGCAGTATACTCCTGTCATTTTTTGCAATTGCGTCTTCTTATAGGCATTTTTTCTATAAGGTATCTCTTACCTTCTTTCTCCTCGAGCTGCCATTTGGCAAGGCCGAGCTCTTGCTCGGTCCGCTCGAGGCCCTGCTTCAGGGCATCCACCTCCGCAGTCAGTGCGGCGGTGGCCAGCAGCGAAGCCTGCATACGTATATTGACTCCTTTTTAGTTAGACTCCTGTGATTTTTAATAGATCCTCTATTCGGCTTTTCTTTCTGAACGCCAAACAGAGCATCAAGGGCTACTTTCTATGCGGTAATATTTTTACATATTTCTACTTACCTCGAGGCCTGTTAGAAGGCTAGCACAAGCTTCAGTAAGTCCGCTTTTGGCGGACTGAACCTTCTGGACCACCGTACTCATGATGGTACGGTGCTCCTCGTCGATGGAGGTGCCCTTAAGCACCTCCAGCAGATTGTCCGGCGCCTCCGGTTGGACGGAGGACGCCGGCTCAATAGGCTTGCTCCTCTTGGTAGGAGTTCACCTGCCGCGGTCCGGAACCGTTGATGATTCCGGCGCGGTGTCCGGCTTAAAGCCGGACTTGGAGCCCTGGGGGGTCTTGTCCCCTTTATCCTGGGGTCCGGGAGGTCGCCTCGCCGCTCCTCCTGGACCACCTCCTCCTGCCCCGGAGCTTGTCGCGACGCCACTTCGGCGTCATCTGCAGCACAGGGGGAGGCAGCGGGCGGAACTGAATTCACGTCCAATGAATCCAGGGAGCCGCTCGACGACTCGTCGAGCCCGTCCTTGGGCGGGCTGCATGATTATATTCGACATTAGGGAAATCTGCGTGACAAAAGGAATACCATGAGTTACTCTGGTATCCGAACACTTACGATTTCACCGGACGCTTGGCCCTGTCCGGCCACTCCTCTTCGTCCTCGTTGGCGTTGGGGGCGTAGTCCGGTGGAGGGGTTTTCCTCTTCTTGGACCCTTCGCCCCCCCTACTAGGGCGGCCTTCCTCTTCTTTCCTCCCCCCGCTGGAGGGGGAGAGGTCTCTTCTTCCTCCTCCTCGTCTTCACGGGAGGAGTGCGTCTCGGACTCGTCGGATGACGAGTCCGACACCACCATATGCCGGGAACTCTTTCGAGTCCCCGTGGCCTTCTTCTTCTTGGCCTTCCTCTCCGGCACCACATAAGGTGCCGGAACCAGCAACTTCACTAGGAGAGCAGGGGCTGGGTCTTCAGGCAAGGGAGTCGGACAGTTAATCAGTCCGGGCTTCGCCTGCCAAGCCTGTCAAAGGTGAGGGAGTTTAGATCCCGCATAAGATCAAACTATGAAGAAAACTTAACATCCTGTAAAAGATGAAAATATTTTACCTCGCCAGCAGGACGCTACGAGCTGAATCCACGGTCTTCGGAGGCGGATGTGGGAGCCTCGGCGCCTTTGGTTAGCCCCTTCCAGACATCTTCGTACGTCGTGTCAAAGAGCCTGCTCAGAGTTCAGTGCTGCGCCGGGTTGAACTCCCACAAATTGAAGTGCCGTTTTTGACATGGAAGGATCCGGCGGACGAGCATGACCTGGACTACGTTGACAAGCTTGAGCTTCTTGTTCACCAGGGACTGGATGCATTTTTGCAGTCCGGTCACCTCTTCTTCATCGCCCCACGACAAGCCCGTCTCCTTCCAGGACGTCAGCCGCGTAGGGGGTCCGGATCGGAATTCAGGGGCAGTGATCCACTTCGGATCACGTGGCTCGGTGATGTAAAACCACCCTGACTGCCACCCCTTCAAGGTCTCCACAAAGGAGCCCTCGAGCCATAGGACGTTGGCTATTTTGCCCGCCATGGCACCTCCGCACTCCGCCTGGTTGCCGCGCACCACCTTTGGCTTGACGTTGAAAGTCTTGAGCCAGAGGCCGAAATGGGGGCGGATGGAGAGGAAAGTCTCGCACACGACGATAAACGCCGAGATATTGAGGATGAAGTTCAGGGCCAGATCGTGGAAATCTAGGCCATAGTAGAACATGAGCCCACGGACAAATGGGTGGAGAGGAAAACCCAGTCCGTGGAGGAAGTGGGGAAGAAATACTACCCTCTCATGGGGCCTCGGGGTGGGGAGAAGCTGCCCCTCCTTAGGAAGCCGGTGCGCGATATCTTTGGACAGGTATCCGGCCTTCCTTAGCCTTTTGACATGCCCCTCCGTGACGGAGGAGACCGACCACTTGCCTCCCGCTCCGGACATTGTTGGAGAAGGTTGGGGTAGGAAGTGCGGGCTTGGGCGCTGGAGCTTGGGTGCACGGAAGAGGGATAGGCAAAGGAGGAAGAAGGCGTAGGTAAAAAGGTGGATCCTTATCCCCTTATATGAGCGGATGCGACTATGCGTCCCCACCAGGCTAATAAAACTCGCTTGCCTCCCAAGCGCCGTGATAAATGGCGCGGTTAGGTTACCCACGTCCGTATTGATGAGAATCCCGTAAATAGAGGACACGACCTCTTCTTTGACAAGACGTGCCAAGGAAACCGCCTCGCAAAACACGCTGAGGTGGAAAAGTGAAAACGATTCGAATAAAGGCTTGGCCGTAGTGTGATGTCACGCTGCGGAATACGTCAGCAGATTAGATTTGTGTTAATATTATTTTCTCTATGGCAATACGTGGAAACTTGTTTTGCAGAGCCGGACACTACTCTTGGTGTTTACAAACTTTTATGAAGAATTTGGAGGAGGAACCCGCCTTGCAATGCCGAAGACAATCTACGCGCCGGACTCGTCGTCATTGAAGCCTGGTTCAAGGGCTACCGAGGGAGTCCTGGATTAGGGGGTGTTTGGGTAGCCGGACTATACCTTCAGCCGGACTCCAGGACTATGAAGATACAAGATTGAAGACTTCGTCCCGTGTCCGGATGGGACTTTCCTTGGCGTGGAAGGAAAGCTTGGCGATGCGGATATTCAAGATCTCCTACCATTGTAACCGACTTTGTGTAACCCTAACCCTCTCCGATGTCCATATAAACCGGAGGGTTTTAGTCCGTAGGACAACTTCATCATACAACAATCATACCATAGGTTAGCTTCTAGGGTTTAGCCTCCTTGATCTCGTGGTAGATCTACTCTTGTACTACCCATATCATCAATATTAATCAAGCAGGATGTAGGGTTTTACCTCCATCAAGAGGGCCCGAACCTGGGTAAAACATCGTGTTCCTTGCCTCCTGTTACCATCCGGCCTAGACGCACAGTTCGGGACCCCCTACCCGAGATCCGCCGGTTTTGACACCGACAGTGGGAGTCTCTTCACCTCTCGATTTTGGGAAAGTTTCCAAAATGCTATGGGAACTCGTCTCTCTTTTAGCACCGCCTTCCACCCTCAATCAAGTGGTCAAGTAGAACGAGTCAATCAAATTCTAGAAGATATGCTCCAAGCCTCTGTCATCTCGTTCGGAATGGGTTGGGAGAAATGCCTTCCATTCGCGGAGTTTGCTTACAACAATAGTTATCAAGCTAGCTTAGGCAAGGCTCCTTTCGAAGTTCTCTATGGACGAAAATGTCGAACGCCTCTTAACTGGTCAGAAACCGGGGAAAGACAACTCTTTGGCCCGGATATGATTCAGGAAGCAGAAGAACAGGTTCGCGTTATTCGTGAGAAATTGAAAACAGCCCAATCTCGTCAAAAGAGTCAATATGATCGTAAACATAAGCCTATGACTTATGAAGTCGGCGAGAAGGCCTACCTTCGGGTTACTCCGTTAAAGGGAACCCATCGTTTCGGTATCAAAGGCAAATTGGCTCCTCATTACATTGGACCTTTTCGCATTCTTGCCAAACGAGGAGAAGTTGCCTACCAATTGGAACTACCTTCGCATCTTTCCAGAGTTCACGATGTCTTCCACGTTTCTCAACTCAGGCGTTGCTTCGCGGATCCTATCCGTGGAGTGGACCACGAAATGCTTGATCTACAAGATAACCTCTCATATCGGGAATATCCCGTTCGTATCCTTGATCAAGCCGAGCGTACCACTCGACGTCATAGTATCAAGTTTCTCAAGGTTCAATGGTCACACCATTCCGAGAAAGAAGCCACTTGGGAAAGGGAGGATCGTCTTCGACTCGAGTACCCCACCTTCTTTCTGGAGGATCCTAAATCTCGGGACGAGATTCTTTTGAGTGGGGGTGAGTTGTCACACCCTAGTTAGTTCAAGCATTAGAGTGTGCATCATGTTTAAATTCCTTTTAAATTTGAAATGGGGATGACAGAACCCCCAGCACCCCCTGGAACAACTAGGGTTTACTAAAAACTTTTCTAATAAACCTGAAATGCCCTTCTAAAAATCCCACCCTTTTTGTTTTGGGTTAAAACCTTTGACAAAAATGGTGCACATTTTTCTAGGACATCAAAGGTCATTGGATTAATCCTTATGGTATTTGCATTTGGGCATTTAAATGCTATAAAATATTCTAAATGCTCAAATAATCATAAACTAAAATGTTTGCTGTTGGATATATTCTAAGCAGTGGCCATGATTAATTTTATGATTTATGATAATGCTCTGGTATTTTTAATAAAGCCCTGAAGTTACAGAAATAATAAATAAATAAGAAAAACAGAAAAAAGGAGAGAGAGAGATAAACTTACCAAGCGCAGCCCACCAGCCCACCTGGCTCGGCCCAGTCGATTGGCTCTTGCCAGTCGTCCTTCCTCCTCTCGCCAAGAGGACGAGGAGCACGTGGCCAGCGCCCGCGGCCACACGCCGGCCACCTCCTGCTTCCGCTGACGCCCTGGAGGCGCCTATGAGTGCCACGCCGACCCCCACGTCACCCTCTCTTTCTTCCCACTCTCCCCATGGCCTCTCCCCCTCTCTGGCTCTCTCCCCATCTTCCTGCCGAGCACAGCCGTCGCCGCCGACAAGCTTCACCGCAGCAACCGTCGTCCATTCGTTGCCCCGTCATGCCAGGAAGCTCCGCCGTCGTCGACTACAACAAGTAGGCCGAGCCCCGAGCGCTCGCTCGCCCTGGAGACGCTGCACCAAGCTCGTCATCAACTCCGGCCACCGGAGATCCCCTTCGCCGCCCCGCTCGCTCCAGCCCTTCCCCGAGCTCGCCGTTCGCTCCCCTGCAACCGCTGTGAGCTCCGCCACCGTTTTCCCCTCTCCACGCGCTTATCCGCGTCCTCTAACCACCTCTGCCATCGAAGCCGAAGCTCGCCGCCGCCACCGCACGTCGCCATCATGTCCACACCCATGTTGGGACGCCACCGAGCACGCCTTTGTCTTCCATGCACTCGCAGGAGCCCGTAGCACCCTCGCACGTCCCTCGCCGTGCCCCCTAGCGACTAGCTCGTCCTCGCCCGAACTCCGGCAACCGCCAAGGTCGTCGCCGACGTCGTTCCCGGCCTCCCCGAGGTCCACTTTCCACACCAAATGACGCGGCTCGCTCCCCGCGTCATGTAGCTGCTCTCCGCCATCGATTTGGTCGCCGGAGACGCAAACCCGAGCCCCTCCACCGCGTCTGTCGTCACCGGTGTCAAGCCGCCGGCGAGTTGACCCCCGTGTGGGCCCAGGTAGACCCCCCTGAGTCTATGACAGGTGGGGCCGGTCTGTTAATCAGTTTAAGATTAGTTTTAACTAATTTAATTTAGTTTAGTCACTGACATGTGGGCCCAGGCCCCACTGACAGTCAATTAGCACTAACATAATTCTGTCAATTAGTTGTGACACTGACAGAGATGGCCCACCAGTCAGGTTTGACCTGGCCGACCCAGTTGACCCGCTGACGTCACACCTATGTCATGCTGACGCATTAATTCAATTACTGGATTTATTCTTTAATAGGAAATTCCAGAAAATAGTCAAAACTTCTAAAAATCATAGAAAATCAACCATAGCTCCAAATGCAAAGATTTATATATGAAAAATGATCAGAAAAATTCAATCTATCCATCTGTAACGGTTTCATGCATGACAAGACAAGTTAACCTTGCTGTTTAAGCAGAATAAGGTAATGCACTAATAAGGCCATGTTTAATGAGCTAATATTTGAATCTTTGATTCAAATGAGTTCATCCCCTTCTGTTTTAGCTTGCATTAGGGCAAGACACTTTCATCTTGCCATGTCATAGCATGCATCATATTGTTGCATATTGCCATGTGTTGATTATGTTCGGTGTGATTTTCGTGGTAGGTTCTTCCTCCGAGGATAACCCCGAGTATCCGTGTGAAGGGCAGTACCCTACTACCACTACAACAGGCAAGCAACCCATTGATCATTCTGATACAAACCCATGTTCACGCTTCTGCTCTTGTTTACTGCATTAAGACAACGCGATTCAAACTGATGTGTGCTACGGTAGTTGAACCCTTATCCTCTGCATGACCTATCATTGCCTCAGTAACTAGATGAAACCCACTAGCATGTGTAGGAGTTGATTGAACCATGTATGTGATTCCTACCTTGCTATGCCTGCTATGCTTAGAGTTGTGTCAGGTCTGGTTCATCTGGGTGATGGGCTAGAGTGAATTGTTTATGTCGGTAATGTGAGGGATGCGTTGAACATGTTTTGGTAAAGGTATCGATGAGAGGCCATGTAGGAGTACATGGTGGGTTGTTTCATTGAGACCGTCCATAAGAACTGAGATCTGTATGTGTGATTTAAGATGCAGTTACTACCGTACATTGGGCCCAAAACTAATGGACCCTCTCGGCTTCTTAATCACCCTAGTACTCTGTCCAGGAGTTGCAAATAGTTTCTGGTGTTTGTAGGTTGTGTGTTGGCGGCCGTGCGTAGCGCTGACCCTAGGGTTGGGCTATGTTGCGGTAGATACACCGTGGCCAGGTATGCCAGGCGCCCGTTTGGTGTCTCGGGACCCTGTTCACATCGTTCGGGGCCGTATGTGGAAACCTCGACCGGACTCCCTGCGGATGGAACCTGGATAGGCGATAAACCTGGACTAGAGACTTAAGTGTTTAGGTAGGCCGTGGCCGACACCCTCGCTGGGCTTCCGCTTAAAGGTTGCCGAGTACATGTCGTGTAAACGGCGGTAAGTGGTGGAAGTGTGTATGAAGAAGTATACCCCTGCAGGGTTAGCATCATCTATTTGAATAGCCGCGTCCGCGGTAAAGGACTACTTGGTTGCCTAAACAGTTCATAGACAAGTTAATGGATACTACTAAAAGACTCAAGATAAGTGTGAGTACCGAGGATGGCCCTCTTGTAGGATGACGAGAGAGGATCCCCGGTGGAGTATTGTGTTGGTGAGTAGTGGACTCGTGTGCGAAAACTATTTTACTAGTGGAGTTCCGTAGGATAGCTTAGCCAATAGTCAAAGCTGGCTTGCTGCAATAACCCCACCACCTTTTTGAGAATGAGCATGTATAGTAGGTTCTGTTGTAAGACTTGCTGAGTACCTTTGTACTCATGTTTGCTTAATTACTGTTTTCAGACGACAACACCGCCCCTTACGATCGGTTCTACGTAGACCTTGATGTCGACGAGTGACTAGCCACCCAGGTGGTGATCCTGGCCATGGAGGGCCCTATGTAGATAGATAGGCTTCGAGAAGCCTTCTTTCTTTCTAGTGTCTGTACTCAGACTAGTTGCTTCCGCATGTGCTTGTATGATTGTACGACTTGAGTGTCGGGTCATGTGACCCCTATCTGTAAGAACATGTTATGTATGGATCTCTGGAGCATTTAAATAAAGTATTTGAGTTGTAGAGTTTTGTTGTGATGCCATGTTGTATGTACTCATATAGGGCATATTGTTTGTATGATTGAAATGCTTGGTATGAGTGGGATCCGACAATCTAGTTCTTTATCCTTGGCAGCCTTTCTTATGGGGAAATGTAGTCTAGTGTTCCTCGAGCCATAGTAGTCCGCTACAGCCCGGTTCACCGGAGTCCTGCTAGCCCAGCACTACTGCTCAGGACACTTGACTGGCCGGCATGTGTTTCACGTCGTTCCTATGTCTGTCCCTTTGGGGAAATGTCACGCCGTGACATCCGGAGTCTTGCCTAGCCTGCTATAGCCCGGGTTCCCCGAAGTCCTGTTAGCCTAGTGCTACAGCCCGGATTCACTCGCTGATGACCGACATGCTCGATGTGATTCATGTATGCCTGTCTCCATAGGTCTGTGCCGCTTTGGGTTCATGACTAGCCATGTCGGCCCGGGTTCTCTGTCATATGGATGCTAGCGACACTATCATATAAGTGAGCCAAAAGGCGCAAACGGTCCAGGGCCATGGTAAGGCGACACCCGTGGAATACCGTGCGTGAGGCCGCAAAGTGATATGAGGTGTCACCGGCTAGATCGATGTGGCTTGGAATCGGGGTCCTGACAATAGTCTGATGCACTTGCAAATCTTTCCTCCATGTTCCCGTTGTATTTTTGGGCCAGATTAAGCAAACTAATCGGTGTGTTGAGGTACTCCGTTGCCTTGACGTGTATGTTTGAGTTATTATTATGACCCCAGGTGTTTCAGGGAGTCACCTAGTGATCTAGCCATGTTTTGTATTCCCAGTGTGTGTTTCTGGCCATTATTCTCGAAAGCATCCCGTGATGCCATGTAGTGGTAGGTATTCTATTCATGGGTTCTTGAACCCGAGATTCACCCTACTTACCTCATGTTGATAGTGTTTGATAGTTCCTTTAGGATATTAGTAACCTTTGCGATAGTCCTCGAGGTCCGTGGTACAACGTTCTTCCAATACCATGAACCAATATGGCAGGAGTTCTCTTGAATCAAAATATCACAATCAGAGTACTCTGGAGGAGTTCTCCATTCTATATTGTGACTCTGCCAGTTCAACATTTCTGCATGGGTTATCCGGAAGAAATAACATGCTAATCCATGCATCCATAACTCAGAAAATTATATGTTCCTTTGAGTTGTCCCTCTTTAGTTGTATTCTGACCCTCGTCCATCAATTGTTGGTCAAGAGTAGTTGTGCATTGGTGTTATCGATGCCTATTATTCATGTGATCCGTCAAGCCATTCTATTCCGGAATGACTAGGAGAAACAAACTCCAGTACCACATCCATATCTAGGATTGGGTCAAAGCAGTTGTTTTCCGCAGATCAAAGTGCCTATCCAGCTTTAGTTCTGTTCTACCTTGGAGTGTTGCCTCCTTATGTCAGAATTTTCATTAGAATTGCACCACCTCTTATGAACTCTTGATGCAGTGATATTTCTCTCCATCATTATTCATTCCTCGGTTCCGTGTTGTTGCAACCGGAATACCGACAAGTGAACCGTGATGTGTGAAATCAATACTCCTAGCAACTAGTTTCTTGGTAGTAAATGGACAATATTCTTATTCTTGAGTTAGGATTATTCAATCCCTTGCTTATTTGATCATATCATCTTGCTCTGAAAAGCAAGATTGTTCTCGAGCTTAATAACATATCGGTGGTTCGTGATGTTCCGAATATCTTCTCGGAAGTATTACCAGGTTGTCACCTGGCCGATATGTTGAGTTCGTGATCAAGTTGGTTTTCCAATAAACCACTCTTTCTCCAAGAATCTATGTTGGATATCCCTGAGCTCGTTGGTTAAGCCAAACAACAACTTGGAAAGTTGGAAGAAAAGCTTGTCCGAATTAGTTCATTCCAAAGGGATATCCTTGTGTGTGTGTGTTGAAGAAAGATGATACCTTCATCGATTGGCCCTCATGATCAGTTATTGGATCTATTATCTTGTCCAAACCTTGATTTGAGTATGGGCTATTGTCAAATCAAATCAGAACCAACGATATTCGTAATGTTGTCTTACTCGTGGTTGACCCCTCGAGCATGCACCATTATATATTTGGGACTGACCAGTGCTATCACCTTGTTCACATAATGGTGGAATTCCAGTGATATGGGAATCCTGATGAGTTGTTGTTGAGCCCATTAGTAGCATCTTATCTCCTCCATGATTCATGTTGAACATTAAGCTAGTGTTGGAAACTTTTGTAAGCATTTCTTCATGCTAGCTCATGAAGCATACTCTTGGATGAAAGAAGTGACTTACTTTGAATCACGTGCATTTGATGCAAGTTGCCGCCGTGGATTTGAGAAAGTTTGTTTTGCTTCCTCTGGAATCATCCCAAATCAGTCATGCATACGTGCGAAGTATTCTGTGGTTTGGAGACTTGCAACCTTCATTCTATATGTGTCCCTAGCACACCAAGCCACTGATTGATTTGTTCAAGGAGAAGAAGTTCCTTTTTAAGAGCTAACCTGGGCTTAATCAAGGACTTCGTTATCCGCAATGATGGTTCCCCACCTGAACTCGGGAGTGTTTCATTGTAAGACTACTACGTGGTCATGCTTGTCTGGTACAGCGTGTTCACCTGTTTGTAGCAGAACCAGCCCATGTTTTGGAGCTTGCTACCGTAGTCCATTTCCCGAGAATCTCACAACGCCATCTCATCGAATTGTGCTAAAACTTTCTGTTGCAGACATGTTGAGTCTGAAGTATCCTATTACTAACCAGATCTGAATCTCAGGCAGATATGATGGTTGGAACATTCCAACATTTGCATTTTGTTCCTAGCTTGCACCGTCTTTGTGCCATTTCACTATGGGCTGCCTCCTTAGTAATTGTCATTCAGGATCATCTTCAAAAGTGGTCCTACCATGGGTCCTATCCATTTCCGATGATAAGCAAAATCATCCATTGTGTTGCCTTCAACAAGGTAGTCCACATCATCCATCCTAGTCCGAGTATACCATTTCTTCGAGCTCTTTCAAACGATCAATTGTAAATTGCCTTAAGCTGGTATGAAGAGTTTCAATGATCTATAGATCAAAAGTAATTCTTTTGCCACTTAAGGGAACAATCCAACGAGTCACCTTTCCCAAGGTGCCCCGTTACGGATCATGGCAATTATTTCCTCGCTATCTTGAAACCATGCACCATCATCTTAAGCATGGAACTATTTCCTACCAAATTAAACCTTCATTATCTGTTTCTTTCCATCCCTCCCGATGTGTGTTTTGAGTCTCAACTCAAGAGGTGTTCTTACGTCTCACTCCATGAGTCGATCTTGAGTTGCCCGATCTCAAGAAGATCGTTTCCAGTAAAGTTTCTTTTCTGTCGTCATCGTGTTGGATTAAGTTCCCGAAGGCAAAGACGTTAAGATCAATATGATGCAATAAATCAACATCTCCGAGAAGGACAGTTGGATCATGAAGATTGTGTAGTTTTGTGTCCCCTCTGTCTCCTTACCTCACGTCCTTAATCTCGGGACGAGATTCTTGTTTAGTGGGGGTGAGTTGTCATAGCCCTAAAATAATGCTTGTAATTAGTGGCATTGCATCCATTCATCATGTCTAATTTCTGAAAGCTGAACTGAGGAAATTTGAAAGCCTCAAAATTTAATTAAAAGAAGGGCAAATAACCCTGGAAAATGCATCCAATGTTCCCAAAATGCTCTTCATTGATGTTTGATATTTTTGGCAATGGTCTTGATCCAAACCAAAAATAATGAACATTTTTAAAGAATAATTTTGGGCACTGATGTTAAATCATATTGTATTTTAAATTTGAATTTATATTCATATAACTAGAATATATCTTCAAATGCTCCTAAGATAATTTATGGGCATGTGGCTAGGTCCATGTATGCAACATAAAATATTTCAGAAAGATTTGGCATGAGTTTGAATTCTATTTTGAATTTAAACAGTAGCGAATAAACAAATAAAACAAAACAAAACAGAAAAATAAAACAAAGCAGAAACTCACCTGACTTACCTGGCCCAGCTCCTCCAGCCGGCCCAGCCCACCTGGCTAGTGCCAGTCGTCTTCAACCTCTGCCAGTAGGCAGAGGCGAAGGCGGGCACGGCGCACGCTGAGGCTGCCACCTCCTCCCTACCTGCCTCACACCCCCGAGGCTCTCTCCCAGCGCCACGGAGACGGCCACGGACCCCCGCCCCTCTTTCTCTGGGTCTCTCTCCCTCTCGCTCCCTCGCTGTCCCTCATGGGCGAAGCTACCATGGCCACACCGCCGAGACCACCGCGGCCAGCCACTCCCTCGCTCCATCTCCGCATCCCCGAGCTCCGCCATGACCCTGTGGAGCTACACACCCGACACACGCGACCGCAGGAGCCCTGCAACACCGTCCCCACCGTCCTCATCGCCGCCTCTGTCCGGTGATCGCTGTCGTTCGATTCGTGCCGTCCAAGGCTTCCCCGGCCTCGACCTCGACTCCGTTTGACCCCTCTATGAGCCTCCGTCGTTTCCCCCTTGTTTCCCCTCTCCAACCCTTCCTCTAGCCGTGCTTTTTGCCAGAGCCGAGAGCTCACGCCCGCCAGCCATGTCGCCGTCGTGTCTACAGACAGCGTAGCTTGCGCCTGGGCGTGTCATCGTGCTCAGGTTGCTCCTAGGAGACGACCCCGACCACCAGCTGGTCCTGCCGTGCACCGGAACACCGAACCCGTGCATGTCCGAACTCCGGCCGCCGCCCAAACGCTCACCGGCGTCATTCCCGGCCACCGCGCTCTCAACCACCTGCACCGTTGGACGCGGCACTCCTCCAGCTGGCCGTAGGACCTAGCCATGCGCCCAGCCGACGCCTGTGGCGTCGTTCCGAGCGCCTCCGCTGCTCTGTTTGGTCGCCGGCGACTATCCCCGACGGCCGCTGACGTGGACCCGTCATTAGCACTAATGACGGGGCTAACTAACCCACTAGCTCACTAACGCATGGGCCCCACGCACCAATTAACCCCGGGTTATTCCTGCTTAGATTTAACTTAATCACGATGGCCCCACGTGTCAGCTCTGACTTTGGTTAAGTCAACGTTGATCGGTCCCACCTGTCATCCAGCCAAATCAGCTTGAGACACTGACGTATGGGTCCCACAGGTCAGGTTTGACCTGGCCGACCCAGTTGACCAGCTGACGTCACAGTGACGCAGTGCTGACGCAATAACTCATATTCTGGATTTAACTTAATTCAGGAAATTCCAAAAAATGCCCAAAACTTCTAAAATTCATAGAAAATCAACCATAGCTCCAAATCAAATAATTTATATATGAAAAATGATCAGAAAAATCCAAAGAATCTGATTATGGCATTATCATGCATGTTTGAAAAACTTATGCCCGCTGATCAGGTCGAATCAAATAAGTGGCATTTAAATAATCACATATGGAGTTGAATTTGAATCTTTGGTTCAAACAAACTTCATTTAATCTGTTTTTAGTTGCATTAGCTCAAAACATAGCATATTCACATGTCATGATCATGCATCATAATGTGCATTGCATTGATTGTATTCTTTTTGTGTTTGCCGGTGATTGGCCCCCCCTCGATAGACGTATGTTTCGACGACGTGTTCGATGACACCGATGATGAGCTATATCATCTTCAGTAGTGCCAGGCAGGCAAAACCCCCTTGATCATTCCGATACAATCCCACTCTCTCGCTCCTGCTCTCTTTTACTGCATTAGGACAACAACGATTCATCTGTTACTTGCTGCAGTAGTTGAACCCCTTATCCTTTGCATGACCTGTCATTGCCACAGTAAATAGATGAAACCCACTAGAATGAGTAGGAGTTGTTTGAGCCCTGATGTGCCTACTCATTCATGCTTGTTTGTCATGCCTGCTATTGCATAGAATTGTGTCGGGTCTGATTCATTGGGGATTGAAAGGATCGAGAAGAGGTGTCTAGAGGGGGGGTGATTAGACACTAAGTGCCAAAAGTTGCAGTTTTTAATATTCTTAAGTTTAAGTGGAGTTTAAGCACAAGTTTAAAAACACAATACATATCAAGCAAGCATGCAATGAGTATATGAGCAGCGGAAAGTAAAGCATGCAACTTGCAAGAATGTAAAGAGAAGGGTTTGGAGTATTCAAACGCAATTGGAGACACGGATGTTTTTGTCATGGTTCCGATAGGTGGTGCTATCGTACATCCACATTGATGGAGACTTCAACACATGGAGGGTAACAGTTGCGCGAGTCCACGGAGGGCTCCACTCACGAAGGGTCCACGAAGAAGCAACCTTGTCTATTCCATCACGGCCGTCACCCACGAAGGACTTGCCTCACTAGCGGTAGATCTTCACGAAGTAGGCGATCTCCTTGCACTTACAAACTCCTTGGTTCAACTCCACAATCTTGTTGGAGGCTCCCAAGTGACACCTAGCCAATCTAGGAGACACCGCTCTCCAAGAAGTAACAAATGGTGTGTTTATGATGAACCCCTTGCTCTTGTGCTTCAAATGATAGTCTCCCCAACACTCAACTCTATCTCACAGGATTTGGATTTGGTGGAAAGAAGATTTGAGTGGAAAGCAACTTGGGAAAGGCTAGAGATCAAGATTCATATGGTTGAAATGGAATATCTTGACCTCAACACAAGTGTAGGTGGTTCTCTCTCAGAAAATGTGTATTGGAAGTGTATGTATGTTCTGATGGCTCTCTCCACGAATGAAGAGTGGGTGGAGGGGTATATATAGCCTCCACACAAAATCTAACCGTTACACACAATTTGCCAAACTCGGTGGGACCGAATGGTTAAACTCAGTTGGACCGATTCAGCAAACCTAGTGACCATTAGGATTTTCGGTGGGACTGAGATGCAACTCGGTAGGACCTATATGGTTAGGGTTAGGGCATAACGTAATTCTCGGTGTGACCGATTACACAAACTCAGTGGGACCGATTTTGGTAATAAGCTAACCAGAGAGTTGGTCAGGCAAACTCGGTGAGACCGAGTACACAAACTCGGTGGGACCAATTTTGGTAATAAGCTAACCAGAGGGTTTGCATTGTAATCTTGGTAGTACCGATTGCTCAAACTCGGTGAGACCAATTTTGGTAATGGACATACACAGAGAGATTACAATCCCATCTCGATGAGACCGAGATCCCTATCGGTGAAACCAATTTGCTAGGGTTTGTGGCAGTGGCTATGGCATCTGAAACTCGGTGGCGCCGGATAGATAGAATCGGTGGGGCCGAGTTTGACTTTTGGTTTAGGTCATATGTGTATGTGGGAAGGTAGTTGAGGGTTTTGGAGCATATCACTAAGCACTTTGAGCAAGCAAGCCATTAAGCAACACCTCATCCCCTCTTGATAGTATTGGCTTTTCCTATAGACTCAATGTGATCTTGGATCACTAAAATAGAAAATGTAGAGTCTTGATCTTAAAGCTTGAGCCAATCCTTTGTCCTTAGCATCTTGAAGGGGTTCCACATCCTCTAGTCCATGCTACTCCATTGTTGAACTTATCTGAAACATACTAGGTAGAAGTGTTAGTCCAACAAGAGATATGTTGACATTAATTACCAAAACCACCCAGGGAGCACTTGTGCTTTCAATCTCCCCCTTTTTGGTAATTGATGACAACATACATCAAAGCTTTAGATAAAGATATAGAGAATAGCAAGTAAAGCTTTGGAAAGACATGTAACATGCATAGGCTCCCCCTACATGTATGCAATCATGTGAATATTGAATATAGCAGCATGTGAACGCGTAAACATGACAGAGTAAGCAATGTGTTACATGTATCTTGGCTATATGCATCAGAGCAAATGATGTGAATCTGAGAAATGCACCTTCATGCTCATGAGTCCTTCTTGCAAACAGTATGTACATCAGCAAGAACTTCTCACTCATATGACTGTGATGCATATACTTACCTTGGGGTCTTGAGTTGGCTTAGGATGGGATGAACCTGCGCAAACAAGGTTAAATAACACATATACACCTACTGACCAGAGCCAGCAAGAGAAACCACAAGAGAACCAAGACTGGGATGACATGTAGAGTGAGTACTAAGTACCACATTGGATATAGACATGTCCCCAAAGGTAAAGATTTGCAATAAAATCAGAGATTTCCTTCCCTTAGATGTCTTGCTCCCCCTGAATCTGCATGGGATATTGGGAGAAGATAGGGAACATAAAATCAGAGCAACAAAAAAGGAAACAACAGAGCTTGAGCTAAAGCAAGCAACCAAACATGCCTTTCCCCTCATAAAGACATGTGACATCTCTCCTCTTGAACACCAAGCATCTGGGGTCTTTGATGATATTACTTTCTCCTAGTTGAGAAACTCTCTCCCCCTGAGTATTCTCTCTTTCTCCCCCTATAGGAAGGATTAAGCTTTGATGTGATCTCTCTCTCCCCCTTTGACATCAATTTCCAAAAAGGGCTCTTCTGAACATGTGATACAAATGGGTTGGTCCTAGAGTCACAGAGCAAAGCAGCATGTCTAATATGATGCTGGTAGGGGACAAGAATCATTGAGTGGAGCTGGAGCAAACAGAAATCAGGAATAAGTGGCAAGTTGGTTTTCTTGTGGTGGAATCGGTGACTCCGAGTTGTGTGCTTCGGTTGCACCGAAAGATTTCGGTTGGGCCGAAGAGAACAAACCGGTGTGACCGAGTTCATTAGAGTGAAACCACTTGTCACCTCAGCTCACTAGACAAGTAAGATCTCACAAGGATATGCAAGGAATTTACTGAAAGATTTGCAATGAATTGGATGCAAAAAATGCAGAACAAAAAGGAAAGAAAAGAAACTAAAAGTTCTAGATGAGGGGAAACAAATATGCAAGAGAGAAAAGCACAGAGAGACACACGAGAACTTCATCTAGAGATGGTCGGCGACAAAGTCACGTATGTTAGAGTATATTGACTTAGGAGTCAAGTGAGAGCACTTGATCATAGGTCATACTCATCGTTTAAGCTCAAAATGGGGTTACCATTTTTCATTTAAGCCTTTTGATGTATTCACATCTTGTCGAGTTGCTTTGACTCATGACTTGGAGTAAAGCTTCTCTAAGATGGAATAACATACCTTGGGTGGTGTTGATCTTGCTCATGTAGTCTTGTGCGGGTTGCTCAAGGTTGATGTAGTTCATCAAGGGTTGGGAGCACCACTTGGAGTTTGAGTTCATCTACCTACATTGGTTAGCTTTGCAAGGAAGAGCACTTGTGTATCCAAAATGACAATCATGAGACTCAACATAGAATTTGCCAAAGGATATGTTTGAATGGTTTCGTGCTTCCTTGTCTTCAACCACCATTGTGTAGAGACTTGGTGATGTAGAGATTGCTCAAGATGTGAGTGAGTTGCAATCTCATATCTTTAGATTCAAACAAGTACCTATATGGGTTAGATAACATGCAAGGTACAAATATATCCAAGACATATGAATAGCATCATAAGAGAAATATCGAGGATTAGTCATAGGCTCATGCCCCGCATGTATCAAATGGAGTTCCTACTCCAAGTTTGAAGCATCAATGATGTTCAATTCACCTCTCAACCTAAAAAACACTTTCTCATCAAGTGGTTTAGTGAATATATCCATCAATTGCTTATTGGTGTGAACATGCTTAAGGTTAATGTCCCCTTTTGCAACATGATCTCGAATGAAATGATGACGAACTTAAATATGCTTAGTTCGAGAATGTTGCACGGGATTGTGAGCAATCGTAATAGCACTTTCATTATCACATAGAAGTGGAACATGTTTCACATATATCCCATAATATTTAAGAGTTTGGGTCATCCAAAGTAATTGAGCACAACATGAACCAGCGGCAATGTATTCCGCTTCGGTGGTGGATAAGGATACCGAGTTTTGTTTCTTGGAAGACCAAGACACAAGAGTTCTACCAAGGAATTGACAAGTACCCGAAGTGGATTTTCTATCAACCTTTTCTCCGGCATAGTCCGAATCGGAGTAGCCAACAAGATCAAAGGAGGACCTCTTAGGATACCAAATGCCAAAATTTGGTGTAAGGATTAGGTATCTCACTATCCTTTTCACAGCCTTAAGATGACACTCTTTAGGAGCAGCTTGATATCGTGCACACATGCACACACTTAGCATAATATCGGGACGAGAGGCACATAGATATAACAATGAACCAATCATAGAGCGATAAACCTTTTGATCAACCGGTTCACCATCTTTGGTCAAATCAAGATGTCCACTAGTAGGCATGGGTGTAGTCATACCTTTGCATTCTTGCATATTGAACTTCTTGAATAAGTCCTTGGTGTACTTCCTTTGAGAGACAAAGGTACCTTCCTTAGTTTTCTTGATTTGCAAACCGAGAAAGAATTTGAGTTCACTCATCATAGACATCTCAAACTTCTCCGACATTAGCTTTCCAAACTTCTCACTAAAATGAGGGTTAGTTGAACCAAATATGATATCATCAACATAAATTTGGCACACAAATAGTTCTCCATTAACCCTTTTAGTAAAAAGAGTAGAATCAATTTTACCAATTTCAAAGCCTTTTTCAATAAGGAACTTGGTCAAGCATTTATACCATGCTCTAGGAGCTTGTTTAAGACCATAAAGGGCTTTGTGAAGTTTGTAAACATGATTAGGTTTCTTAGGATTGACGAAGCCGGGAGGTTGCTTAACATAAACTTCCTCCTCAATTTTGCCATTTAGAAAAGCACTTTTAATGTCCATTTGGTACAAGGTGATATCATGGTGATTAGCATAAGCAACTAAGATGCGAATGGACTCAAGTCTAGCAACGGGAGCATATGTCTCACCATAGTCCATACCTTCAACTTGTGTGTAGCCTTGGGCGACGAGACGTGCTTTGTTGCGAACCACTTGTCCATCTTCATCTTGCTTGTTGCGAAACACCCATTTGGTACCAATGATGTTGTGGTTGTTGTCAGGCTTCTCGACCAATGTCCACACTTGATTTCTCTCAAAGTTGTATAGCTCTTCATGCATAGCATTTATCTAGTCCGGATCCTCCAATGCTTCTTCAACCTTCATAGGTTCAATGCTATATATGAAAGAGTAATGTTCACAAAAGTTAGCTAAACGAGTTTTAGAGCGAGTGATTCTCCCGATTTGGATATCATTGTAGATTTGCTCGACGGGATTATCCTTAGCAATTCTTGCTCGAACTCGTGAAAGCTTTTGCTTGGGTCGGGGTGGAACATCCTCTTCATCTTGTGCTTCTTCTTGGCCTTCTTCATTGTTGACGTTGTCGTTCTATTGTTGTGGTGGAGAAGGAGGTTGTTGATGTTCATCTTGGTGCGCTTCCTCGTTTTCTTCATCTTGGCGTGTCCCACGTGTGGATGCTTCCGTATCAACTCTTGGTTCACCTTGTCGTGAGGTAGAAGCTTCCACTTGGACGGACGAGGTACTCTCCTTCACTTATGTTGGACGAATCTTGCCAATGGACAAGTCTTGAATTGCTTCCGAAGGGTCTTTGTCTCCTACATCAATTGGAAATTGCTCTACTTGCGAGCCGTTAGATTCATCAAAATTCACATCTACCGTCTCTTCAACCTTTCGGGTGAAATTGTTGTAGACTCAGTAAGTGTGAGAGTTTGAGCCATAACCAAGTAGGAAACCTTCATGAGATTTAGGAGCAAATTTAGAACGACGATGCTTATCAAGAATGTAGCACTTTGAGCCGAATACTCGAAAGTATCCAACTTTGGGTTTGTTACTGGTGAGGAGCTCGTATGCCGTCTTGCCGAGTAGCTTGTGAAGATACAAGCGATTTGTTGCATGACAAGCTGTCTCAACCGCTTCCGCCCAAAAGTGCTTTGGCGTTTTGTACTCATCAAGCATCGTTCTTGCCATCTCGATAAGAGTCTGGTTCTTCCTTTCAACAACTCCATTTTGTCGAGGTGTGTACATAGCCGAGAACTCGTGTGAAATCCCTTCTTCGTCAAGAAAGGTGTCCACATTTGCGTTCCTGAACTCCGTTCCATTGTCGCTCTGAACCTTCTTGATCTTCACGTCAAACTGATTTTGGGCCTTCCTAGCGAAGTTTTTGAAGATCTTTTGGACCTGCAGTTTGTCATCAAGAAAGAACACCCACGTAAATCTTGAAAAATCATCAACTATGACTAGACCAAATGAGTTACCACCGGGACTCTTGTAGGCATTTGGACCAAAGAGATCCATGTGAAGTAGTTTGAGTGGTCTTCTTGTGGTCATGATGTTCTTCGCGTGGTGACTTCCTCCAACTTGTTTCCCTGCTTGACAAGCACTACAAAGTCTATCCTTGTCATATATGACATCTTTTATTCCAAGGATATGATCACCTTTAATAAGCTTATCAAGATTTCGCATACCAACATGACCTAGTCTTCTATGCCACAACCAGCCTTTAGAAGATTTGGTAATTAAGCAAGTTCTAGTTTGAGCCTTTTTAGTGAAATCAACAATGTAAAGATCTCCTCTACGTATACTGGTAAAGACCATTTTATGATTGTCTCTACGAAACACTTGGCAATCTACTTCAGTGAATACGACATTGAAACCGAAATCCGCAAGTCTAGAAGCTGAAAGTAAATTGTATCCAAGGGATTCAACGAGCATGACATTTTGTATGGAGCTATCATGTGAGATGGACACCTTACCAAGGCCAACCACCTTACCCTTTGAATTATCACCAAAAGTGACATATTTTCGAGGGCCGTCGTTTTCAGCAAGCTCACAGAACATATCTTTATCTCTGTTCATATGATCAGTACATCCACTATCAAGGACCCATTCTTTTCCTCCAGCCATGTAGCCGCGAAGTTTTGCCATAAGACCAAAATGCCTCATTGCATCATCAAGATCATGGTCACTATCATCATCTTCATCATAGTATCCATGTTCAACATCATCTTGTGATTGATCAATTCCTAGAGAGGGTAATTCATTAGATAAATGATCATCATAATGGTTACCTTTATGAATTCTAATAGCTTCGGATATGATATCGCTAATGATTCCAACATTTCCTTTAGCACACATGAGATTGGTAAGCTCAAATAGACAATCACCAAAGATAGGATCACTAGAGTTCATCTTACTCAAGGTAATAGACTTATGGAGAATTTCGTCTAAATTTTCCAGGGAATAATCTGGAAATCATTCCTCAAGAAATCTCCTTATGGTGTAGGCACACTTGAGAGTAGGCAAACATCTAATCAAGTTTCTAGGAAAGCCTCTAATGATGAGCTCAACAGTTCTAAGATTGTGAATCATGTCAATATCTTTATCTAGGGTAGGGTGCAAAGGATCAACATGAGGTGCACAAGGGCTAGTAATGTACTTGTTCAAATAATATTCATTGAAAATCTCAAGCATTTCATTTTTCCACTCATGAAAATACTCTCCATCAAGAATAGGCACTCTATGTCTAAGACTCCCCAAAGTAGACACATCCATATTACTCCAATGGTGTTTAAACCAAGGCAATGCAGACCAAAGCTCTGATACCAATTGAAAGGATCGAGAAGAGGTGTCTAGAGGGGGGGGTGATTAGACACTAAGTGCCAAAAGTTGCAGTTTTTAATATTCTTAAGTTTAAGTGGAGTTTAAGCACAAGTTTAACAAACACAATACATATCAAGCAAGCATGCAATGAGTATATGAGCAGCGGAAAGTAAAGCATGCAACTTGCAAGAATGTAAAGAGAAGGGTTTGGAGTATTCAAACGCAATTGGAGACAAGGATGTTTTTGTCGTGGTTCCGATAGGTGGTGCTATCGTACATCCACATTGATGGAGACTTCAACCCACGGAGGGTAATGGTTGCGCGAGTCCACGGAGGGCTCCACCCACGAAGGGTCCACGAAGAAGCAACCTTGTCTATTCCATCACGGCCGTCACCCACGAAGGACTTGCCTCACTAGCGGTAGATCTTCACGAAGTAGGCGATCTCCTTGCACTTACAAACTCCTTGGTTCAACTCCACAATCTTGTTGGAGGCTCCCAAGTGACACCTAGCCAATCTAGGAGACACCACTCTCCAAGAAGTAACAAATGGTGTGTTGATGATGAACCCCTTGCTCTTGTGCTTCAAATGATAGTCTCCCCAACACTCAACTCTCTCTCACAGGATTTGGATTTGGTGGAAAGAAGATTTGAGTGGAAAGCAACTTGGGAAAGGCTAGAGATCAAGATTCATATGGTTGAAATGGAATATCTTGACCTCAACACAAGTGTAGGTTGTTCTCTCTCAGAAAATGTGTATTGGAAGTGTATGTATGTTCTGATGGCTCTCTCCATGAATGAAGAGTGGGTGGAGGGGTATATATAGCCTCCACACAAAATCTAACCGTTACACACAATTTGCCAAACTCGGTGGGACCGAATGGTTAAACTCGGTCGGACCGATTCAGCAAACCTAGTGACCATTAGGATTTTCGGTGGGACTGGGATGCAACTCGGTAGGACCGATATGGTTAGGGTTAGGGCATAACATAATCTCGGTGTGACTGATTACACAAACTCGGTGGGACCGATTTTGGTAATAAGCTAACCAGAGAGTTGGTCAGGCAAACTCGGTGAGATCGATTACACAAACTTGGTGGGACCGATTTTGGTAATAAGCTAACCAGAGGGTTTGCATTGTAATCTCGGTAGTACCGATTGCTCAAACTCGGTGAGACCGATTTTGGTAATGGACATACACAGAGAGATTGCAATCCCATCTCGGTGAGACCGAGATCCCTATCGGTGAAACCGATTTGCTAGGGTTTGTGGCAGTGGCTATGACATCTGAAACTCGGTGGCGCCGGATAGATAGAATCGGTGGGGCCGAGTTTGACTTTTGGTTTAGGTCATATGTGTATGTGGGAAGGTAGTTGAGGGTTTTGGAGCATATCACTAAGCACTTTGAGCAAGCAAGCCATTAAGCAACACCTCATCCCCTCTTGATAGTATTGGCTTTTCCTATAGACTCAATGTGATCTTGGATCACTAAAATAGAAAATGTAGAGTCTTGATCTTAAAGCTTGAGCCAATCCTTTGTCCTTAGCATCTTGAAGGGGTTCCACATCCTCTAGTCCATGCCACTCCATTGTTGAACTTATCTGAAAAATACTAGGTAAAAGTGTTAGTCCAACAAGAGATATGTTGACATTAATTACCAAAACCACCCAGGGAGCACTTGTGCTTTCAGGGATGAATCGGAGGTGTGCGAACATGTCCTACTATTGAGAGCTAAGTGTGTGAACATGATTTGGTAAAGGTATCGATGAGAGGCCATGTAGGAGTACATGGTGGGTTGTTTCATTGAAGCCGTCCTTAGGAACTGAGTTCTTTGTTTGTGATCCATGAAACAGCTACTACCACACATTGGGCCCTGAAATATGACCCCGCTCGACTCACTGAGCCCTCTCATCCTCTGTCCAGGAGTTGCCACTAGTTTCTTGTGTTTATAGGATATGTGTTGGCAGCCGTGCGTAGCGCTGGCCCTAGGGGTGGGCTATGATGCGGTAGATACAATGTGGCACGGTGTACCGGGCGCCCATTTGGTGTCTTGGGAACCCTACACACATCGTTTGGGGTTGTGAGCGAAACTCCGGCCGGATCTCCTCGTGGATGGAACCCGAATAGGCGATAAACCTGGACTAGAGACTTGTGTGGTTAGTCAGGTCGTGGTATACATCCACGTTGGCTTTCGCTTGAAGTCTACCGAGCACATGTCGTGTGCAGACGCTAAGTGGTGGAAACATGTGTGACGAAGTACACCCCTGCAGGGTATAAAACTATTTGAATAGCTGCGTCTGCGGTAAAGGACTTCTGGGTTGCCTATAACAGTTCATAGACAAGTGAAAGTGGATACTCTAAAATGCGCAAGATAAGCGTGAGTGCTATGGATGGCGTTCTCGTAGGGAGACGGGAGCGGATCCATAGTGGTGTATTGATATGGTGAATACGTGGACTCATGTGCGCCACCTCAAAAGAGTTACTTGCAGTCGTAGTTTAAGATAGCCACCGAGTCAAAGCTAGCTTGCTGCAGTTAAACTCCACCACCATCCCTGTTGATACGATGCATATGTAGCTAGTTCTGATGTAAGTCTTGCTGAGTACTTTTGTACTCACGTTTGCTTAATTTATGTTTTGCAGAGAGACTTCAGTCTCGCTAGTAGTTTCACGTGGACTTCGATGTTTAGCTTGATACCTCAGCTACGATCTTGTGCCCTCGGCAGGATCTGGTAGATAATCGGGCTTCTTAGCCTTTTTCATTTGTAGATGTCTGTACTCAGACATGTTAAGCTTCCGCATGTGCTTTGATTTGTATGCTATGATTGTTGGGTCATGAGACCCATGCTTGTAATATCTCGCTCCTCGGAGCCTAATGAATAAATACTTGAGTCGTAGAGTTATGTTGTGATGCCATGTTGTATTTACACATATCGTGCATATTGTGTGTATGATTGAAATGCTTGGTATGTGTGGGATCCGACCATCTAGTTGTTTATCCTTGGCAGCCTCTCTTATGGGTAAATGTAGTCTAGTGCTTCTATGAGCCATAGTAGTCCGCTACAGCCCGGTTCACCGAAGTCCTGCTAGCCCAACACTACTGCTCAGGACACTTGACTGGCCGGCATGTGTTTCACTTCGTTCCTGTGTCTGTCCCTTCGGGGAAATGTCATGCGGTGACATCCGGAGTCCTGCCTAGCCTGCTACAGCCCGGGTTCCCAGAGTCCTATTAGCCCAGTGCTACAGCCCGGATTCACACGCTGCTGACCGACATGCTCGATGTGACTCATGTATGCCTGTGACCATAGGTTGGTGCCGCTTTGGGTTCACGACTAGCCATGTCGGCCCGGGTTCTCTGTCATATGGATGCTAGCGACACTATCATATACGTGAGCCAAAAGACGCAAACGGTCCCGACCATGGTAAGGAGACACCCGTGGGAATACCGTGCATGAGGCCGCAAAGTGATATGAGGTGTTACCGGCTAGATCTATGTGACTTGGAATCGGGGTCCTGACAGTAACAGGATATTTCAGACTTACATGTCTGAAAAGAAGGGTTTCAACACAAATCGACGAGATAACGTTGCGAGACTCTCGGGATATGAACTATGTTAGCAAGCTCCAAAACATAAGCTGGTTCTACTACATACATGTTAGCACGTTGTCCAAGACAAGCATGACCACATAGTAGTCTTACAACGAAACACTACAGAGTTCTGATTGGGAACCATCATTGTGTAGAGCGAAGTCCTGCGCATGTACCTTTGGGTCCTTAAGGATTAGCACTTAAGAACTTCTTTTCCTTGAACAAATCAATCAGTGGCTTGGTGTGCTAGGGATTCATATAGAATGAAGGTTGCAAGTCTCCAAACCACATAATACTTCGCATGTATGCATGACTGACTTGGGATGATTCTAGAGGAAGCGAAACAAACTTTCTCAAATTCACGGCGGCAACTTGCATCATATGCACGTGAATTAGAGGAAGTCACTTCTTCCATCCGAACATATGCTTCTTGAACGGAACATGAAGATAATGCTTATAAAGTTTCCAATACTAGCTGGATGTTCAACACGAATCATGGAGAAGGTAGCAGTGTTGCTGACGGGCTCAACAACAATTCATCCAGGTTTCCATGGAGATGGAATTCCATAATTATGTGAACAATTGATAGCATTGGTTAGACCCAAAAGATATAATGGTGTATGCTCGAGGGATCAACCACGAGTAAGACAACATTATGAACATCGTTGGTTCTGATTTGATTTGACGATAATCCATACTCAAATCAAAGATTGGGTAAGACAATAGGTCCAACAACTGATCACGAGGACCAATTGATGAAGATATCATCTTTCTTCAACACACACACACACACACAGAAGATATCCCTCAGAGATGAACTAAGTTAAGGAAAGCTTTTACCTTCCAACTCTCGAAGTTGTTGTCTAGCTCAACCAACTAGCTCAAGGATATCCGACACAGATTCTTGGAGAAGGGGTGATTTATAAGAAAACCAAATTGATCACGAACTCAACATAGTGGTCAGGTGACAACCAGGTAATACTTCCCAGAAGATCTTCGGAAAATTACAAATCACCGATATGTGACTAAGCTCGAGAACAATCTTGCTTTTCAGGGCAAGACGATATGATCAAATAAGCAAGGATTGACACTATCCTAACTCATTGATCGAAAAGTGCACCGGAAATAAGGACTAGGTAGCACGATCAACCTTAGGGTGATGATTCAATAATCAACATGCTAAGGATAAGATTATTTTCCATTAACTACCAAGCAACACAGTTTTTTTTGACTGTGAACTGTGGGGCAAAACCCCCACAGCAGATCAAAACTTTATTGCAGTAAAAACAGATACAACAAGTTGATTACAAGGAGTAACCAGAGTACAAGGTACAAAAGAGAGTCTTACAAAACTAGCTTAAGGGGGAGGAAAGAGATCCACTTGAGCAGGTCATCCTTGTATGCAGATTTGGTTCTGTGCTGCATGAGGCTAATATCATGCCTAAAAGCAAACCTCCATTTATTGAAACTAGCCCTCTCATTTCTGAATACTTTGGCATTTCTGATGATCCAAATATTCCAGCAAGCAATGAATACCACTTCAGAGAAGAAAGGCGTATCAAAACTTCTCCTATCCCGAGTAACCAGCTCAATCATGGATGTGCCAGCAGATCAATCAATCTGCAGATAATTCCAGACCCTTACACTAAAATTGCAGTTGAAGAATAAGTGAGCCCTAGTTTCTCTAGCCTGCAAGGGGCAGAGCCTACAGTGAACTCCATCTTCCATGTGTTAGTGCCTTCTCTCAACCATATCCTTGGTGTTCAACCTGTCCATAATAAGCATCCAAGGAAAGACCTTGATCTTGAGAGTACAGGAGGATTTCCAAATCCAATAGAGCAAAGGATTGAAGGACTCAGACGCAAAGGTGTGGGAGTAAAACATCTTGGGCTTGAAAAACTTGGAAGAGCCCTGCCAGAACCAAAGATCCTTCGAACTGGGGTCTCTGCTGTGTGAATCCATCAAATCCCTAAATTGGGAGCAGTCCCTAAATTGCTGCATAACTTTACAGATATCCCTCCACCAGAAGGAGCCACAAGCATTTGTTCCCTGGGGCATTCTTTCAAAATAATATGAATCCCAAACTAGGGATACCCAAGGAATATCTCGTTTGTTCAGGAAGTTACTGGCATACTTGATAAGAAGAGCCACATTCTGTACCCCCAGATTAAGAATACCAAGACCTCCTTTGTTTTTTGGCCTACATATGAGTTCCCAAGCAGCAAGAGATGGTGCTGGTTCATCTCTATGCTTTCTCCACAAGCACTGCCTTTGGATTCTTTCCAACTGCTTGAGAATACCAGCTGGGAGAGCCAGACTACACAAAAAGAATATTGGCATTGAGGATAGAGCTGAGTTAAGGAACTGCAGCCTTTCACCTTGGTTAAGGAAAGAAGAACTGGCAGTCATTCTTCTCTCCATATAGTCAACCAGTGGCATGAAGTCAACCATTTTGGGCCTTGTGGTCCCCACAGGTAATCCCAGATATGTGAATGGCATTTTACCAATTTTGCAGCCAAAAGCAGTAGCCAAATCCTCCATTACAGCAGAGTCAACATTGATTGGAATAATGAATGACTTATGGTAGTTGACATCCAGACCAGTGGACTGAGAGAACACCTTTAACATATCCTTCAGAGCCAGAAGCTGAATTCTGTCTGCAGGGAGGATGATCAGAGTATCATCAGCATACTGAATCACAGGGTAGTCTGAATCATGGCAAGGTATAGGTAGTTGAAGAATTCCTTTCCTGAACATATCATTAATCACGGTTTGGAGCAGATCAGCAGCTATGACAAAGAGCAGGGGAGATACAGGGTCACCCTGTCTAACTCCTTTCTTACAAACAAACTTTCTCCCAGGGACCCCATTGAGCAAAACAGAAGAAGTACCAGTGGCAAGGAGCTGCTTCATCCAGAGAATCCACTTATCATTAAATCCCTTACACCTTAGAATTTGAAAGATAGCGTCATGCTCAATAGAGTCAAAAGCCTTTTCAAAATCCAACTTGAGGATTACTATAGGTCTCTTTGACCGGTGACATTGGTGCAGATATTCAAAAGTCCAACCCAGACAATCCTGGATTGTTCTGGTCTTAATGAAACCATATTGGTTCTTGTGAATGCACTGCATAATCACTGCTTGGAATCTATTTGCAGCCATTTTGGACATAAATTTAAGCCCCATACTAGTGAGAGAGATAGGCCTGTAGTCTCCCACTTCCTCAGGTGAAAGTTTTTTGGGCACAAGAGTAATAAAAGAACTGTTGATATTTTCCAAGACAGCAGTTCCTTCATAAAAAGCCTGTGCTAGCTCATAAAATTCCTTAGAGATTAGGTGCCAACATTTCCTAAAAAACAGGCCATTGAATCCATCAGGACCAGGTGCTTTATCCACAGGCATATGCTTGACCACATTGTCCATTTCCTCCTTCTCAAAAGGCCTAGTGAGCACCTCAAGGCCAGACATAGGTGAGATAAGTGAGGACAAATCAAAACCCATCACAATCCCTCTAGAGGTGCCCATTCTATTCTTAAAGCAACTCCAGATAATTCCAGCCATTTGGGAGTGATCAGAGACTACAGATCCATCAGGTAGTCTTAAACTGGCTATAGAGTTCCTTCTATGCCTCTCAGTGGCCATAGCATGGACGAATTTGGTATTTTCTCCCCCCACCTTAAAGTACCGAATAGTGCATCTCTTCTTCCAGTACATAAACTGCAGGTGCAGAAGTTTTTCCAAATGGGTTTTGACAATTCTTCTGAAGTTGTTCTCCTGAATAAAAAGGGGCCTCCACTCCTGCAATTCATCCAGAAGGAAAATGACATGATTGCATTTGCTGATCAATAAATTCAATTTGGAAACATTCATTTGCCACCTCTTAAGGCACATTCTCAAACACTTAAATTTGTCTGCAATTTTAGCAGTTATGTGTGTTTTCCGAGAGGGCTGCTTCCAAGAAGATTCAACACAGTCCATGAAACCCTCAAGTTCAAACCAATAGTTTTCAAACCTAAAGAGATTTGATTTTGGAATGGAGGTCTTGATGGAGACTAAACAGGGCACATGATCCGAGGCAGTCCTAGCCAAGGGCAGAACTTCAGTCATGGGGTAATCAAAAATCCAATCCACAGAAGTAAAGAACCAGTCCAGCTGCTCAAGAAGTGGGGTATCTTGCATATTGGACCATGTGTAGGATCTACCTCTGATTGGAAGTTCAAGGAGGCCCAGGTGACCAATAATCTCATTGAAAATGAACATATCATTTATGTCCCCACCTGGTAAGTTTCTATTATCCACAGACCGAAGGAAATTAAAATCGCCAAGTAACAACCAGTGCTTATTGAGAGGTATAGCCAGGTTGTATAACCAGTTAACAAAGTTATCCCTGGCTTCACCCTGACAAGGGCCATAAACAGCAACAAGAGTCCAAGATTCATTATTCTGCATGGAAGTAAACTGAATAACCACAGCAAACTGCTGCACTTCAATTACAGTGCCACTGAAAACAGAAGAATTCCAGACAACAATAATTCCTCTAGAAGCTCCAATTGAAGGAGAATAGACAAAAGAGTCAAATCTTTTAGGGTAGAAAGATTTGACTGACCTAGAGTCAAAAGAAAAGCATTTTGTTTCTTCCAGACAAGCTATTGAACATTGTCTTTCCTCAATTTTCTGCCTAACAGCCCTCTGCCTAGCTTTGGAATTCAGGCCTCTTACATTCCAACAAAGAACATTCCAGTTTCTACAGATATTACTCATTATAACATAAGATAAAGTCTAGAAACCACATGGCACATAATACCACATGTCCAAAAGAACACAGTCTAGTCGAACCCAACATTAACACACACCAAAGTTTCTGAAGAAGAGTACTGCCTAAAAATAAAGATAACGCAAAGTTAAGGGCTTGCGAAACCCAACATGTCAAAGACACTCTAATCATCATGTTTAGGTGAAGCAGCAGCAGGTAGGTCCACCAAAAGTGCATCCACAGAGAGCAGAGCAGCATCGATTTCAAGCTCACGCCCAACTTCTTGGAGTCGACTGACATGGGTTGCAGGAGGAATTCCTTCAAAAGCAGGCTCATCATGCATCTAGGCCGTGAAAGGCTTGGCCTTGGGCTTCTTTCTCTTGGGCTGCAGTGTGAGCTCCTGGAAGGTGGGCTTGAATCCATCACGCTGAGCCGAGCTTCTGGTGTAGCGTCTAACTACGGTGTCTACAATTGGAGTTGGCGCCAAAGTTTTCCGCGGCCTGCGAACTTTAACCACAGCAGGAGGGGGGAAACCTGCACAGGCTGCACATCAACAAGATCATAAAAAAGCGCCCTGGCAACAGGCCTAGCTGGCTCCTCTTCCCTCCAGGTAAGTCGTGGCAGGTCTGAATCACCGAAAGCCAAATCCCAACTCCTCTTAGACAGAACAACCGGCGACATAGGTTGCAGCAGAACTGGCCTGGGAACAGAGAAAGCTACTGGAGCTTGCAGAAGGTTCTCAAAAGATCTCCTCCAAATCATATCCGGGGGCAAAGGAGGCCCGAAAGGAATCGCAGGCAGAACAATCTCCTCCCTGACAGTAGGAGGCTGATAGACAGCAATGGCCCAATTATTAGCTGCATTTTCATTGACCAAAGGCAACACAGGTGCTTCAGACAGATCATCCTCCACCACGATAATGGGAGGATCTTGGTCAGTAGCAGAGCTTGGCTGGGCGGAGAGATCCACCACCATTGATTCTTGATCTTGTACAGGGTCAGGTTCCACATCGTCATTCCAATTCCCCCAATTGTCACCAGCCACCTCATTGATCACAGGCTCTGGCGGCGGAGGAGGGACTGCATTCCACCCCAAGGCGGGGTAGGCAGGAAGATTAAACGGAGGCAGCTCGGGGAAAGGAACACCAGGAACTGGATGCAGATTGCCATTGAGGGGCATCCAATCTTCGTCCTGGGCATCTGCTCAGCAAAGTTCGCTCCCAAAATGTATAGGGGCGCAGTCCAAGAAACCCGAGCACCACCATAAGCTGCATAATCCATGAAAACCACATCACGTGGCACAAGGATATCCTGTGGGAATGAAGCAAATACCAAAGAGCGAACCATATATGGGTCCTCACTGACCCAGTGGTGAAACTTGCCAAAAGTATTCACAGCTGCCCTGATGCATTCAGTGTTGCGAAGGTCCAACGGAATTCCAAGAAACATAAGAAGACCCTGACGAAAACCCTGAACTCCACGAAAAGTTTCACCCTCGTCATGCTTCATAAATCGAACAAATCGGTCATTCCCCAACGGCTGAGGCGGGAGTTGCAGCAAAGAAAATCTGACAGCGGCGTCCCGAAGCTCAAAGAGCCCAACAGAACGGATCCAAGGCTGAGCTGACCTAACATGAACATCATGCCCTTGCAACCACTACACTACTTCTTCTCTAGCAGCACCAATCTCATCTGGCTGAGGAATAGCCATTATCTCCGCAAGCATGAACTCCTCATGGCGGCGCACAATTGGGATATGTGGCGTCACAAAGGTTCGTGGTAGACGATCTTCCCCACCATTGACGATGTGGTGACCAGCAGGCACATATAGCAAGGGATCCAAATGGAAGTTAGCCATCGGAGCCGGGAGCTCCGCCTCCAAGGACGGCGAGTGAAGAGGTGGAGGAGGGGTTGCAGGCGGCGAGGCTGATGGTGTCTTGGGGCCGGGGCAGATGGAACTGGGCGACGGCGTAAATGCGGAAGTGCAAGGGAGGTCCAAGTTTGGTAAAAGCGTTATCAGAGATATTCCCGCAGTGCGCCTCGGAAGATGGAGCGTTAACGGGTTTGGCTTGCCATACGAGCCCCAAGATTCTAGCAAACTTGTTGCAATCTTTTTTGACGTGACCAGACCGGAGGCAAGAGATAGACCAAAGCTTAGATGTGCATGCAGAGGCAAAATGACCCTTCCCAAGGCACTTCTGACACGTAGAAATTTCGTCGACCATATCAGAAATTAAATTATCAAAATCTTCCCTGGCTTGTTGAGACGAGGGGATATCCAGCTGCTCCCCAGAGGAAACCGGCTGAGCCCGGCCCAACTCAGAGGAAGATGAGGGCTGATCAAGGCCCACATTAGATATGGAGGCTGGCCCATTATGGCACGGCTCGTCCTCATTCAAAGGAACAGAATTCCCACCCGAGATTGGTGGCGTGCGATCAGCAGGGGGTAGAAGATCATGAACCGTACCAAAGGAGATAGATGGCCTCGCCAACGTCCACCGGAGAGTCGCCGGTAATGTTGGACGAATAAGAACCCACTCATGAGAGGGAATTGAATAACCCGCATCTTCAACAGTACGAATGCAATTTTCCGTAGCTGGATAACGATAGCCCTGGCAAGCACCATAGTTCTGAAAAACTGCAAACGAAAGCTTTTTGCCAATTGAATGAGCGGATTTGAAAGAAGACTTAGATGGTTTAGAATGCAAGGCCAAAACCCCAAGGGTAGCATGTCTCTTTGAGGGACTCACGAGGATCCACTCAGCATCACACTCCAAATTCTAGATCTTGAACTCACGACTCCAATTAGGACCACCGTTACTCCACAGATGGAAGTAACATTTGAACTCACATAGGACTGGAAGATTCACAATGCAGAATGGAGAAATCCTCAAGAGCACTCTTGTTGTGATCTTTTGGTTCAAAGAACTTCTGCCATAAGCAGTTCATGGTATTTGGAAGAAGGAAATGCCACGGACCTCGAGGACTATCACAAGGTTACTAATAACCTAAAGGAACGAGCAAACACTATCAACATGAAATAAGTAGGGTGAATCTCGGGTTCAAAACCCAGGAATAGAATGCCTACTAACTAAATGGCATCACGGGATGCTTTTGAGAATGACGGCCAGAATCATCACACCGGGAACACAAATCATGGCTAGTTTACTAGGTGACTCCCTGTCGGCTGGTAGGTGTGACATATGTCAATGGGTGGCTTATCATTGTGGGAGCCAGTAAGACGTCGCCGGTGCCTGGAAACGGGATGAGGCGAAGACATGCACGCCGGCGAATCTTACCCAGCTTTGGGGCTCTCCGTGGAGATAACACACCTACTGCTGCTCTGCGAGGTCTTCGCATGATCACTAGATGGACAAGTAGCTACACAATGCTCCTTGAGCTGTTCGGTGGGAGGAGGAAGAAGGGCACGGCTAGCTTGCTTCTTCTCCTTGTGTGGTGTCTAAAACTAGTTGGGGGTCCAACCCTTTGCATGGGTGCCCCGGGGGTTTATATAGGCCTACCCCCTGAGGGTACAATGGTAATCCGACTGGGCGCGGGGCCCAGCCGTCTGTGACTGCGCTCGCCGGCTTCTGTGCCGGCTGCTGGGGCCCGCCGACTGGTGGGTCCCGCCACCTGCCGGCCCCTTGGTCGATAGGCAGGCCCCAGTGTCCAGGACTTGGTCGGCAGCTGGTTACTGTTGCTCCATCTTGGTGACGTGGGCTTCGTCGTGGTAGGCGTGGCTACAGTGCCGCCGCCCGGCGGGCGATCGCTGTAGCCTCACCGCGTCTTGTCTCCTTAATGGGGCATCTCCTTCGAGGGAGGCGGCAAACCGGCTGCGGGGAGCCGGCTCTGTCTTGGGCCGACTGGGGGAGGCGTGGCCGCCTTCGGGTGTCTCTCTGCCTGAAGGGGCCCACCGCCCGTGGGCCGTGCTGGCGGCCCATCGTGGGTGACATCAGGGTCAACATGGCAACAGTGTTGCGCCGGACAGGTCATGGTCACCCGTACGGCGCACTGTGCCGATCGTGCTCCGGGATTTGGGGGTGGCAGGCTTTACTGTAGCCACGCCCCGTCTCATCGCCGCTAGGTGGATGCAAACTTTGAGGTTACGGTATCGACCGCTTTATGGGGGCTGGCTTCTTGGAGTCGGCCTCCTCGCGGCCGGCTTCTCGAAGTCGGCCCTCCCATGGCTTTCTTCATGAGGGCTAAAGTCGGGCCGCCTTCCGAAAGCCAGCCTGGGTGACAGCCAGCAAGGGGAAGGCGGCCCCATGTCTTGGATTCTTGAGAGCCGGACGGGCTCGTAATTTTTTCAGAAGGGCCAGGGGAAGCCGGCTAGGCTACCCATGGCTACTTACTCCGACAGTAGTCCCCGAAGCTGATCGAGCTTCAGGCGGACAAAGGGACGAGAAGCTTGGTCAGCTTCCTACCCTGAAGAGCCGGCTTTGCTGGTGTATGCCGATTTCGGAGAGCCCTACGTCTTGTAGGCGGGAAAGTGGTCGACCCGCGTGCCGACCACGGGCCCTCCCACGGGCCACGTGGCAGTGAGACCCTGCCAGCGCACGCGCGCGACGGGACGGCGCCGCAGGCCCGGGCCCGCCACTCCTAGGCCTCGGCCCGAACGCTGATCTTCTGCGGCCTAGGTGGACCGCTCACCTTCCCGTGGCGATTTTATTCGCCTTTAGGGCGCAATAAGCGCGGGACGTGGGGGAGTGGGCACGATCGATCCCCACGTTTCCCCACGCCGCGCCTCCTCGGCTCCGCCATGCGAGCCTATAAGTAGGAGGAGGGGAGAGACAGAGGTTCGCACGCTCTCTCTCGCTCCGCCCCTTCTCGTCATCCTTTCTTCCTCTCGTTGCCGCCGCAGCCTCCCGTCTCAGCGCCGCCACATCTTCTTGCTCCCATGGCGCTGTCGAGCTCGTGGGACGGCTCCAACGTCCATGAGGACCATGTTGAGTTCCTCCGCCAGACTCGGCGCCTGCCCGATGCCAACCTCGTGCGGGTCCGCTTGGCGCCGGAGACGGAGATCTCGCCGGCACCGGAGGAGGGCGAGCGGGTCGTCTTCCATTCGCACTTCCTGCGTGGCTTCAGCCTTCCGGCGAGCGGATTCCTGTGCTCCTTCCTCAAGTTCTACAATCTTCAGCTGCATCACCTCACGCCCAACGCAGTGATGCTACTGTCGGCCTTCGTCTCTCTCTGCGAAGGTTTCTTGGGGCTTCTCCCCACGCTGGAGCTCTGGGGGGAATTCTTCCAGAGCAAACTCGGCACCGTCGTCACAGGCGTGCCCGCCCCCTGTGGGGCCTTCATTGCCATGAGGAAGTCGGGCGATAACAACCTGTTCCCGTCCATCCCCCTGATCCAGTCGGTGAAGATCTGGCAGAAGTCGTACTTCTACGTGAAGAACGTCGCCCAGCAAGGAGACCACGGCAACCTGCCGGCTTACGTAGCCGGCCCGCCGGCTGGGAGGCAGCCTTCATGGAGTTTCCGGTCCCGGTCACTGTCTCAGGCCGGGAACGCTGCCGTCTCCCGGCTTCGGGTGATGATCCAGTCGGAAGGCCTGAGCGGGGCCGACTTGGTGGCCACCTTCGTGGAGCGCCAGATATCTCCTCTCCAAAGCCGGCCCCACATGATGTGTCAGATGAGCGGCCGCTTCGACCCAAGCCGGCTGAGCACCAGGGAGATGCCTCATGCGGAGGTGTCGTACATGGTAAATTATATCTCCAATTGCAAGCTCGCCGAGGACTGGCGATACGGCAAGGTGCCGTATTCTCGCGCCAACCCTCCGCCCGTGGTAAGTTTTCCTCTCTTTCTTCTTTCTGTTGGTAGCCGGCTTTATGATGGCCGGCTTCTGATTGGTCGGTTCTTCTTAGCAGAACCCCCTTCTTCCGCCGACGACCAGGGTAGCAGGGATAGAGCGCGAGTACGTCCCCGACCGCACGGTGGATGACGTCGACGACCCGGATTTGGGGGCGGCCGCCATGGAAGACGCCGTCGTGGGGGACGACGTCGAGCCCGGGGGCACAAGGCTCACCGCTAGCTTTGAGGACTGGCCGGATGACGCCGAAGCCGAAGTCGCCCCGCGTCACCAGCCGGCGGCCGACCATCAGGGTGCGGGCTCGTCCACCGTGCCGGCTGCCAGCGGCGGCGCACAGAAGCGTCGGGCCGCGTCAATCCTCTTTGGCAGTCGGCCGAAGAAGTCCAAAGCCTCCACCGCAGCGACCAAACGAGATGAGGCGGCCGCGAAAGCGGCCCGCTTCCGCAAGGCGGTGAAGCAGCCTCAGGCGGTCACAGCGTAAGTCGTCGATTGCCTGGTCGCATGCTCTTCATCATTCTCTCTTGTTCGAACATTCTTCCTAACCTTTTCCCGCTCGCTGGACAGGGCGCCGCTTTCCCTTGAGCGGGGTCCGGGCGGCTCCGTAGTTGGGCCGACTGGAGGGTCTTCGGGCTCCCGTCGCGTGGACCCCCGCGCCGACCTCAGGGAGCCAACGGAGCGGAACGCCCGTGAGGCGCGGGAGGAGCGTGAGGCGGTGGAAAAAGCGGCCGCCCAGGCGGCGAGGGAGCAGGCCGACGCGGCAGCCAAGGCCCAGGTGGAGGCGGCGACCGCGGAAACGGAGGCGGAGGGTTCACGCAAGCAGCCTCCGCTGCTCGCCATTCCCCTCCAAGCCGTGGCCCCTGACACCCCATTGCCCTTGGTGGAGGAAATCGTCCAAGACCCGCCGCTGATGGAGAGGAGGGAGGACCTCGTGGCCTTCGCGAGGAGAGCGCCGCCGGCAGCGCCAACCGGAGCGGGCCAAGGCGGCCAATCGTCAGCGGCGCCAGAGGAGCCGGCCGGGGGTGAGCCGGAGGACAGAGCCGGCCTCGAGGTGCAGCCGGTGACGCGTCGGCGCGCAGGGGGAGGCGCCGCTCCGCCGGAGTCGCGCCGAGTTGCGGGCGCCGGTCAGTCGGCGGAGGCTTTGGAGACGGCCAGCACCGCCACGTCCGAGTGGACTCCCAGCGGGGGTACTGGCGAGCTGAATGTGGCGGCTCAAGAGGTCCGGAGCCGGCTTCAAGCTCAGGCCGCCCTGCTGCAGCAGTACACCCAGGAGTTCCTGTCGACGCGGGCCACCATCTGGGTGAGTCTTTCATTCTTGGCCGCTTTGGTCTCTTGATTTCTTCCGTGGGGGCGCGTCAGCGCACCCACTGGGTGTAGTCCCCAAGATTCGGGCCGACTGCTGAGTAGTCGGGTCGGATCTTTCTTGACGACTACCTTATTTTTGCTTCCTGTCTGAACTTCCAGGAATATCATAACTCCCGTGCTGCCGCCTTCAACTCCCAGGCTCGGGAGTTGGGTCGGAAGACCGACGACCTGGCCGACAGCCGAAGTAAGTTCTTGATCTTGTCTGTCTCCTGTGGGGGCGCGTCAGCGCACCCACTGGGTGTAGTCCCCGAGATTCGGGCCGACTGCTGAGCAGTCGGGTCGGATCTTCCTTGACGACTTTTTCCTTATTGGTTTTTTCTTCTTCGTGCTTTCAGGGGCCAACGCCGACTTGAGGAGGGAGCTCGGCGAAGCGCAGGCCGCCCTTCGTACCAAGGATGCTGAGTACGCTGCCTTGGTCCAGGAGCGTGACCGCCTGGCCAAGAAGCTGGCTGACCAAGAGGGGAGCCACAAGGCGGCCCTGCAGAAAGCGCAGGATAGCGAGGCCGCCCTGAAGGCAGAGTTTGAGACCGAGGCGGCGAGCTGGGCTGAGACCCGGCGAGCGCTGGATGAAGGCTTCGGCCACATCGAAGACTTGATCGACGGTAAGCCGCCTTCCTCTCTCCTCTCTTGCCCCCTGCCGCCTGGTTTTTGGCCTGACTTGTGCTGCTGCCTATTTTCTTGTATAGACTACTTTCCCGGCTACTCCGCCTTCGCCGCCCAAACCATCGAGGCCCATCGCGCCGGACGTGAATCGGACGCTTGAGGACCAGCTCTTGGCTGTCCAAGCGCGGCTGCAGCCGGCTCACCGGATGCTTCGCCGGCTCCAACGTGCGGGGGCACAGGTGTTGGCCGCCCTCTGGCCCGGCGAGACGATCCCCCGCACCCCAAGCCGGACTGCCGACTGGCTGGAGGTCACAGTCGGTCGCTTTGAAGCTTGGAAGGCATCGGCGGACCGTCTTGGAGCCGGGCGGGCGTTGGAGTTCGTTCGAGCTTGGTACCCAGGGCTGAACCTGGACCAGTTGCGCACTTGGCGGCTGGAGGCCGACGCGGAGCTGGAGGAGGTGCGGCCGGCTATCGCCCAGCGAGCTTCGACGATCGCCGAGTGCAACGACATCAGTGTTTCTGCACCTGAAATCAATTATGACGGCATTGCCCAGCCGGAGGAGTGGTTCGGGCTGAACCCGGCGGTGGGCGAGGACTCGGCAGAGGAGATCGCCTCCAGCGACGAGGGCGAGGATGACGAAGAAGAGGACGGTGAAGATGTCGAGCCGGTTGGTGGAACAACCGGCCGGCCTCAGGCTGACCGTGCCTGCAGCAACGAGGCGCGTGGAAGCGCGCCCTCTGTGGGAGGCGGTGATCAAGCCGAGGTTCACCAGCCGGCCGCTCCTTCAGCCGGCACAACCTTCTCCGCCGACCAGCCCGGCTCGTCGGTCGCTCCGCCAGCTTGACCTGCCGTCCTTATTTTTCCTGCTTGTTGCCTTTTGAACAATCTTTATTAAGCTTTCGCGGTTACACCCACTGGGGGTGTATCCAAACTATGTTGAATGCTGGCCTCTTGGAGGTCTTTTATGTAAATATTATTATGTGCATGTTTGGTTTCCATTCGCGTATGCTTTTTATCCTTAGGCTTTTTCCTTTGCCGCCTTGCCTCTTTGGGGAGGCAAGTACTCGAGCTTTATTGGATTGAAGTGAAGTGAATGGAAACTGGCCGGCCAGCTACTCTGGTAGTAGGCCGGTGGTAGGCGGCGAACCGGCTTTCGTTATATTAGTCCGTTGGTCCCTGGCCATTTTTCGTGTGGGCATCCTTTCCTGCTTTTGACTCTTGCCAGCCGGACAGCCGGCTCTTCGAACTGCGACTTTGGCAAGAGCTAAGCCTGGGTGTCGGCACACTGCTTGTCTGACTGCGGGTAGGACTTCTAATATAACTCCAGTCGGCCAGTCCCCGGGCCGACTAGTCGAACCCGGTGCCGGACGGAACAAGTAAATGAAATGACAAGGTCATAAGCATGATACTTTTCATTTATAGATAAAAGATGGCAGTCCCCGAGCCCTCCTCGGGGGGCCTATTGTCTCGTATTTAGTACAAAAGTTAGCGTGATACATACTGCATTTCAACTGTAAAATCTTCGAAGGAGGTTGGCGTTCCATGGTCGTTCCGACTCCTTGCCGGAGTCGTCTCTCTTGCATGCCTTCGGCTTCTGCGCATCGATCAGGTAGTAGGAGTCGTTGCCTAGAGCTCTGCTGATGACGAAGGGGCCCTCCCAAGGGGCCGAGAGCTTGTGCTGGCCGGCTGTTCGCTGGATCAGCCGGAGCTCAAGATCGCCCTCTTGGAAAGATCTTGGCCTGACCTTCCGACTGTGGTAGCCGCGCAAACCCTGCTGGTAGATGGCAGACCGGCTGAGGGCTAACAGCCGGCCTTCTTCCAACAGGTCGACGCCGTCTTCTCGTGCTTCCTTGGCCTCCGCCTCCGTGTACATGGTTACTCGAGGCGAGTCGAACTCGATGTCGGTTGGGATGACCGCCTCGGCACCATACACAAGGAAGAAAGGGGTGAAGCCGGTTGACTTGTTTGGTGTAGTGCACAGACTCCAGAGGACAGCCGGCAGCTCCTCGAGCCAACAGCCGGCTGAACGCTCCAGTGGTACGACCAGTCGGGGCTTGATGCCGGAGAGGTTGAGACCGTTGGCTCGCTCGACCTGGCCATTTGACTACGGGTGGGCGACGGACGCTAAGTCCAGCCGGATACCTTGGGCTGCGCAGAAACGTGCCAAGGCTTCTTTGGCAAAATTCGTGCCATTGTCGGTGATGATGCTGTGTGGCACGCCGTACCGAGTTGTTATGTCTGTGATGAATGTCACAGCAGTCGGCCCATTCAGCTTCTTGATCGGCTTTGCCTCAATCCACTTGGTGAATTTGTCCACGGCGACGAGCAAATGTGTCATGCCGCTGCGCGCGGTCTTGAATGGGCCCACCATGTCCAGTCCCCAAACGGCGAAGGGCCAAGTGAGGGGAATGGTCTTGAGTGCCGAAGCCGGCATGTGTTGCTTGGAGCTGAAGAGTTGGCACCCCTTGCAATATTTAACTAATTCTTTGGCGTCATCCAAAGCAGTCGGCCAGAAGAAACCATGGCGGAAAGCTTTGGCGACGAGTGATCTTGAAGCCGCATGGTGGTCGCATTCTCCTTGGTGAATGTCTCTGAGGATTGCAATGCCCTTCTCTTGCTCGACGCACCGTTGGAGGACTCTAGTGACACTGCACTTTACGAGTTCTCTGTTGATGATTGTGTATGCTCCGGCTCGACGTTGGACTTGTCTTGCCTCTGTTTCGTCAGCCGGCAGATCTTGGTTTACAAGGAAGTCGAGGATGGACTGAGCCCATGACAGAGCCCCGACTTCTCCTACTGCCAATGTGGCTACTGCCACCAGGGTGGGCGGGCTGGGTGGTGAAATGCTGGAGTCGGACGTCGGCTGTTGTGTTGGTGCAGTCCCTGGGCCGGCTACTACAGTCCCCAAGCCGGGTGTGGCAGTCCCCAAGCCGGTTGCCGAAGTCCCCGGGCCGACTACTGAAGTCCCGGGGTTGCCTGCTTGGTTCTTCGAGCCGGACCCGGCCGCGTCGGGGTCAGGCGGTACGAAGATGGAATTGGACTATAGAGACGGCTTGATGGACGGCTTGAGGAGGCGTTGTAGAGCGATGCCGGTTGGTATTGCTTGCCGAGTGCAGCCTATTCGAGCCAGGGCATCGGCTGGCTCGTTGTCGGCTCGCGATACGTGGAGGAACTCGCATCCTTCAAAGTATCCGCTGAGTTGTTGGACCAGGAAGCGGTAGCTTGCCATATTTGCGTCCTTGGCGTCCCAGTCGCCGGATGATTGCTGAACCACCAAGTCTGAGTCGCCATAACATAGGATCCGGCGGATGCCGAGTTCTTTGGCAAGCCGGAGCCCGTGTATGAGTGCCTCGTACTCGGCTACATTGTTGGAGGCGGCAAAGTGAATCTGCAGCGTGTATCTGAGCTTGTCGCCTTTGGGAGAGGTAAGGACGCCGCCGGCTCCCAAGCCAGTGCGCATCTTGGACCCGTCAAACTGCATGCGCCAATGGGTGGAGTCGGGAGCCGGCGGCAGGTACTGGGTCTCGGCCCAGTCGACGAGGAAGATGGCAGTGCGGGGCTGGTAGAAGATCGTGTAAGGGGCCAGCTCGATGGCCCATTTCGCCACCCGGCCGGATGCGTCCCGGCTGCCAATGATCTCGGCAAGCGGGGCGGTGCATACGACCATGACGGGATGCTCTTGAAAGTAGGGCTTCAGCTTCTTGGTGGTGAAGTACACGCCGTAACACATCTTCTGGTAGTGCGAGTAGTTCTGCTTTGAAGCGGACAACACCTTGCTCAAATAATACACCGGCCTCTGGACCGGCTGGGCTCGGCCTTCTTCTGGGCGTTGGACTACGATGACAGTGCTGACCACCCGGCTGGTTGCGGCAATGTAAAGGAGCAGGGGCTCTTTCTCACTCGGCGCCACTAGGACGGGCAGTGTGGCCAGCATCTTCTTCAGCTCGTGAAAAGCATGGTCGGCCTGGTCGTTCCACTCGAAGTGAGTGCTCTTCTTCATGAGGCGGTAGAGGGGGAGAGCTTTCTCTCCGAGCCGGCTGATGAAGCGATTCAAGGAGGCCAAGCATCCGGTGAACTTTTGGATGTCTCGAAGCTTGGTGGGGATCGCCATTCTCTCGATGGCCTTGATCTTCACCGGGTTGCATTCGATGCCGCGTTCGGAGACCAGGAAGCCTAGGAGCTGGCCGGCTGGCACTCCGAACACGCATTTCTCGGGGTTGAGCTTGATTTGGAACCGGCGTAGGTTCTCAAACGTTTCTTTGAGGTCTTCCAGCAAGGTGCCGCGCTTCTCCGTCTTCACCACAATGTCGTCCACGTAGACGTGAGCGTTTCTGCTAAGTTGCTTGAGGAGGCACTTCTGCATGCCACGCTGAAAAGTGGCACCGGCATTTCTCAAGCCAAATGTCATAGTCAGGTAGTAGAGGGCTCCAAATGGTGTGATGAAGGCGGTCTTCAGGCGGTCGTCCGGATCTAGCCTTATCTAGTGATATCCTGAGTAAGCATCCAAGAAACTCAACAGCTCGCATCCGGCCGTGGAGTCTATCACTTGGTCAATCCTCGGCAGGGTAAACGGATCTTTAGGGCAGGCCTTGTTGAGGCTTGTGTAGTCTATACACATGCGCCACTTGTTGTTCTTCTTTAACACGAGGACCGGGTTGGCAAGCCACTCTGGAAAGAAGACTTCCATAATGAAGCCGGCTGCCAGAAGCCGGGCTATCTCCTCCCCTACAATCCTTCTCTTTTCCTCTGATAGTCGGCGGAGGGGCTGCTTGACTGGTTTCGCGTCTTTTCGGACGTGTAGTTTGTGCTCGGCGAATTCCTTCGGAACACCCGGCATGTCCTTGGGGGACCATGCAAAGATGTCCCGATTCTCACGGAGGGAATCGGCGAGCTCGCCTTCCTATTTGCTGTTCAGGCTTGCCCCAATGACGGAAAACCTCTCGGGGTGCTCGGGGTCAAGGGGTATCTTCTTGGTTTCTTTGGCCGGCTGGAAAGATCCTTGGGCGTCATACTCCTTGGGGTCGGGGACTGGTTTGGCTGCTTGCTGGCCATGGCCACGACCCGGTCCAACATCTTCTTCTCTTCGGCAATCACAAGGGACTCGGCCAGCCGGCTGCTGGCGGCAGCGCACTCGGAAGACTTCTTGTAATCGCCGACTACGGTGATGACGCCCTTGGAACTTGGTATCTTCATCTTGAGGTATGCGTAGTGGGGAACTGCCATGAACTTAGCCAAGGCGGGTCGGCCAAGCAACGCGTGGTAGGGGCTCTCCAGGTCCACCACTTCAAACCATATTGCTTCCCGACGGAAATGCTCCTTGTCCCCAAAGAGTACATCAATCTTGATCTTGCCAATGGGGGCGCAGGATAAGCCGGGTATGATGCCATGAAACACTGTCCGAGTCGGCATGAGCTGCTTCGTCTTGACATTTAGCTTCTCTAGGGTGTCACGGTACAGGATGTTGATGCTGCTCCCGCCGTCTATCAGCACGCGAGAGAAGCGGGCAACGCGTCTGTCCGTCGCGAGGGTGGCTTCCAGGACCAAAGCATAAGAGCCGGGAGACGGCATCACCTCTGGATGGTCGGCCCGGCTCCAGCTGATGGGCTTTTCTGACCAATGCATGTGTCCGGCGGGGTTGGCAGCGACCACGCCGACTTCTTGGTGCTCTCGGCGTTTGCCGCGCCAGTCTTCGAGCTGGCTTGTAAAGACGATGTAGGTTGCTTGCTCGTCGGGGAATTCATCGTGCACGGCTCTGACTGCGGGCCGAGTGGCCGGAGGCGGCGGGCCGGCAGGCGGAGGCGGCGCGAGCCCCTCTCCTTTAGAGATTCGGGTGAGCCAATGGCACTTCCGGGTTGTGTGATTGCACGGCTTCGCGCTGCTATGGAATTTGCACGGGGCGTCGAGAGTTTGCTCGTTGGAGAAAGCCGGCTGCCAAGCCGGCCGGCCGCCCTTGGGCTTCTTGGGCGCAGGTCACCCTTCAGGCAGCGCGTCTTCGACCGTGGCCACCTGCCGACTGGCGGAAGGTGGCGCAAGGCCCTTGCTCTTGTGGTCGTTCAGGTGTGGGCGTCGGCCGGAATCCCCTGCCGGCGTCTTGGGCGCCGGGTTGAGTACTTTTCCGGACGCTTCTACCCGGAGCTCGGTCTTCATCGAAGAGTCGGCGGTGGCGTATTTGTCGGCTATGTCCAGAAGCTCATCGAGGGTAGTCGGCTCGTCGCAGAGGAGCTTGTGCTTGAGGAGGGTACCTTCTCGGCACCCGGCAGTGAAGTATTCGATGGCTTTCACCTCGTGCACCCCCTCGTAAGAATTGCGGAGCTCGGCCCAACGCGTGAGGTAGTCGCGAGTGGACTCGGCTGGGCCCTGTACGCACAGGGAGAGCTGCCTGGGCTTGGGGGCCCGCTTGTAGGTGCTGGTGAAGTTGCGGATGAAAGCTTCGGTGAAATCTAGCCAGCTGTTGATGCTGAGAGGCTTGAGGCTGTTGAGCCAGGTTCACGCCGTGCCTTGCAGCATGAGGGGCACGTACTTCACGGCAACGCGCCGGTTGCCGTTGGCTATGCTGACCGCCGTGGAGTAGTCGATCAACCAATCTTCCGGCTTCACGGAGCCGTTGTACTTGGGCGTGTCTCTTGGGAGCGAGAACCCTTTGGGGAAAGGCTCGTCGCGGATGCGGGGGCCGAAACAAGGCGGGCCGACATCGTCTTCTTCTTCCAGCACCAGGGATCGCGCCAGGCGGTCGATCCGATGGCGGGCGTCGTTCCCGCCGACTCCTTCGCGGCGACCTAGTCAGCCGCTGAGAGTCGGGTGCGCCACTGACGGCGGGGTGGGATATCTCTCTCCACGGGGTCGAGGCGGAGGCGGGTTGCCCCGCCATTCCATGGCTCGGGGATGGCCGTCCGCGTCTCGCTTGATGGATATTCGGGTCCGGCTTCGGCTGGCCGCCGGCTCTTTCTCGCTCCGCGCGCGGGCGTTGCTCGTAGTCGGTGTCCGGGACGTCGCGCCGTGGTCTCGGCGCGGGGGAGGGCTTCCCGCGCGGGCGTCGGCTTCGTGCCACCGTGCGGCCGCGTCAATCAGTTGCTGGATGCGCAGGGTCATGTGGGGGAGTTCTTCGGCCTCCAAGCTGTCCAACTCGTCCACGGCCGCCTGGGCGGCACGCAAGTTCTCGAGCGGAGTGGCATAGACCGGGCGGTCGACTCTCAGCATGTCGGCGTCGCGTTGCTTGACAATGCCGGCCCGGCTTGGCCCGCTCGAGGCCGGCGTGCCGAAGGCGGCGTGGTCAGCTTCGTGCTGGTAGGCCTCAGCGAGGCGTCTCACGGAGGCCAGCCTCCGGCCCTCTGCGAGGAGGGCGAGGCGGTGCGCCTCTAGTGCGTCGTCGTTGGCATCAGCCGGGAGGGGGGTGGACAAGTCGTGGGCCGCCGCGTGCGGGGCGTCATGGGCGCTCTCGTCGGCCGAGCCGCCGTGGCTGACGACCATCACTTCGGCGGTGACAGTATCGCGGCCGTCGGTCCGAGGAAGTGGGTCATTGTAGATCGCGACGTTTGTGGGGAAGGCATCGAAGGAGGCCGTGTCAGAGTCGACAGGCATCGAGTCGGTGGAGCCAGCCGACTCCAGATCCGCAGCGGGCTCACTGGAGACATGGAGCTAGCCGAGGAGGTTGGCGAGGTGGTCGGTGCCCGCATCGGAGGCGAGCTCGTCGGAGATGAGGGTTTCGTTGAGGATATGGGCGAGGCTGCTCGTCGCGCAGATGCTGGTGACGCCTTGCAGCGCGTCGTGGAAAGCGCCATCGGGCATGCCGGGCTGGCTACGCTCGCTGGGGAGGAAGAGGGTTCCCGTCCAGAATAGGTCTCCGGACGACGGTGCACCTGGCACCACGGTGGGCGCCAAATGTTGGGTGGTAGGTGCGACATATGCCAACGGGTGGCTTATCATTGTGGGAGCCAGTAAGACGTCGCCGGTGCCTGGAAACGGGATGAGGCGAAGACATGCACACCGGCGAATCTTACCCAGCTTCGGGGCTCTCCGTGGAGATAACACCCCTACTGCTGCTCTGCGGGGTCTCCGCATGATCACTAGATGGACAAGTAGCTACACAATGCTCCTTGAGCTGTTCAGTGGGAGGAGGAAGAAGGGCACGGCTAGCTTGCTTCTTCTCCTTGTGTGGTGTCTAAAACTAGCTGGGGGTCCAACCCTTTGCATGGGTGCCCCGGGGGGTTTATATAGGCCTACCCCCCGGGGGTACAATGGTAATCCGACTGGGCGCGGGGCCCAGCCGTCTGTGACTGCGCTCGCCGGCTTCTGCACCGGCTGCTGGGGTCCGCCGACTGGTGGGTCCCGTCGACTGCCGGCCCCTTGGTCGACAGGCAGGCCCCACTATCCAGGACCTGGTCGGCGGCTGGTTACTGTTGCTCCATCTTGGTGACGTGGGCTTCATCGTGGTAGGCGTGGCTACAGTGCCGTCGCCCGGCGGGCGATCGCTGTAGCCTCACCGCGTCTTGTCTCCTTAATGGGGCGTCTCCTTCGAGGCAGGCGGCAAGCCGGCTGCGGGGAGCCGGCTCTGTCTTGGGCCGACTGGGGGAGGCGTGGCCGCCTTCGGGTGTCTCTCTGCTCGAAGGGGCCCACCGCCCGTGGGCCGCGCTGGCGGCCCGTCGTGGGTGACATCAGGGTCAACCTGGCAATAGTGTTGCGCCGGACAGGTCATGGTCACCCGTACGGCGCACTGTGCCGATCGTGCTCCGGGATTTGGGGGTGGCAGGCTTTACTGTAGCCATGCCCTGTCTCATCGCTTTATGGGGGCCGGCTTTTTGGAGTCGGCCTCCTCGCGGCCGACTTCTCGAAGTCGGCCCTCCCATGGCTTTCTTCATGAGGGCTAAAGTCAGGCCGCCTTCCGAAAGCCGGCCTAGGTGACAGCCAGCAAGGGGAAGGCGGCCCCATGTCTTGGATTCTTGAGAGCCGGACGGGCTCGTAATTTTTTCAGAAGGGCGAGGGGAAGCCGGCTAGGCTACCCATGGCTATTTACTCCGACACTCCCTAAAACACCTAGGGTCATAAAAATAGCCCCAACACATATACCGAGGCAATAGAGTACCTCAACGTACCAGATAGTGTGCTTATTCTGACCAAAATGGACATCGGGAACGGAAAGAAAGGATTTGCAAATGCATTAGACTATTTAGTAACCTAGGATGACTCGGACAGCATAACGGTATATGATAGTGCATAAGGTAAAGGAGTAAAAAGAGCCTTACGTTCCTTTCCACAATCAATTCCCTTACATAACTAAAGCATTTCTAGACTCAACTTCAACCAGTTTGGCTTGGTAATCCTATAGGCAGTCAGGCTCTGATACCAAAGCTGTCAGGACCCCGATCCTAAGTCACACTGATCTAGCATGTAACACTTCATATCACTTTGCGGCCTCACGCACGGTATTCCCACGGGAGCCACCTTACCTGGCCCGGGACCGTTTGCGCCTTTTGGCTCACGTATATGATAGTGTCGCTAGCATCCATATGACAAAGAACCCTGGCCGACATGACTACTCGTGAACCCAAAGTGGCACTAACTTACGGGGACAGGCATACATGAAACAACATCGAACATGTCGGTCATCAGCGTGTGAATCCTGGCTGTAGCAACTGGGCTAACAGGACTCCAGGAACCCGGGCTGTAGCAGGCTAGCAGGACTCCGGAAGTCACCGCGTGACATGTCCCCGAAGGTATAGACATAGGAACGAAGTGAATCACATGCCAACTAGTCTAAGTGTTCCGGAGCAGTAGTACTGGGCTAGCAGGACTCCGATAAACCGGGCTGTAGCAGACTACCAAGGCTTAGTGGAAACACCAGACTACATTTCCCCATAAGAGTGGCTACCAAGGATAAACAACTAGATTGTCAGATCCCACACATACCAAGCGTTTCAATAACATACACACAATATGCTCGATATGTGCAAATACAACATGGCATCACAACAAAACTCTATGACTCAAAGTATTTATTCATTAGGCTTCGAAGAGCCAGATATTACAAACATGGGTCTCATGACCCAACATTCAGAGCATACCAGACAAAGCACATGCGGAAGCTTAACATGTCTGAGTACAGACATCTACACATGAAAAAGGCCGAGAAGCCTGACTATCTACCAGATCCTGCCGAGGGCACAAGATCATAGCTGAGGTATCAAGCTAAACGTCGAAGTCCACACGGAACTACTAGCGAGACTGACGTCTCTCTACAAAACATAAAATAGGCAAATGTGAGTACAATTGTACCCAGCAAGACTTACATCAGAACTATCTACATATGCATCGGTATCAATAAATGGGGTGGTGGAGTTTAACTGCAGCAAGCCATCTTTGACTCGGTGGCTATCCTAAACTACGACTGCAAGCAACTCTTTTGAGGTGGCGCACACGAGTCCACATATTCACCATATCAATACACCACTATGGATCCGCTCCCATCTCCCTACGAGAACGCCATCCATAGCACTCACGCTTATCTTGCGCATTTTAGAGTATCCACTTTCTCTTGTCTATGAATTGTATAGGCAACCAAGTAGTCCTTTACCGCGGACGCGGCTATTCGAATAGATGATGTTAACCCTGCAGGGGTGTACTTCTTCATACACGCTCTCACCACTTACCGTCGTTTACACGACATGTACTCGGCAACCTTCAAGCGGAAGCCCAACGAGGGTGTCGGCCACGGCCTACCTAAACACTCAAGTCTCTAGTCCAGATTTATCGCCTATCCAGGTTCCATCCGCAGGGTGTCCGGCCGAGGTTTCCACATACGGCCCCGAACGATGTGTATAGGGTTCCGAGACACCAAACGGGCGTCCGGCATGCCCGGCCATGGTGTATCTACCACATCATAGCCCACCCCTGGGGTCAGCGCTACGCACGGCTGCCAACACATGTCCTACAAACACCAAAAACTAGTTGCAACTCCTGGACAGAGGACGAGTGGTTAAGAAGCCTAGAGGGTCAATTAAGGATCCCAATGCATGGTAGTAACTGGTTCTTAAATCACACATACAGATCTCGGTGCTTAAGGACGGTTCCAATGAAACAACCCACCATGTAATCCCACATGGCCTCTCATTGATACCTGTACCAAATTGTGTTCAACACACTTAGCTCACACACATTAGGACATGTTCACAACTTTCCAATTCATCCCCGATGAATCAGACCTGACACAACTTTAAGCAATAGCAGGCATGACAAGCAAACATGAATGAGTAGGCACATCAGGGATCAAACAACTCCTACTCATGCTAGTGGGTTTCATCTATTTACTGTAGCAACGACAGGTCATGCAGAGGAAAGGGGTTCAACTACCGCAGCATGTAACAGTTGAATCATTGTTGTCCTAATGCAGTAAAAGAGAGCAGGAGAGAGAGAGTGGGATTGTATCGGCTTGAACAAGGCGGTTTTTCTTGCCTTGCACTTCTGAAGATAATATAACTCTTCATCGGTGTCATCGAACTCGTCGTCGAAACACGTCTATTGAGAGGGGACAACCACCGACAAACAAAGAAGAAACATCATCAATGCCATGCAACAATATGATGCATGAATGACATGGCAATATGAATGTGTTTTGGGCTAATGCAAGTTAGAACAGATTGAAATGAGTCCATTTGAACCAAAGATTCAAATGCAAACCCATTTTATGAGGTCATAAAGGTGCATTAACTTGTTTCACTTGAACAGCCAGGTTAAGTTGCTTTATCATGCATGAAACCAGTACCGGTGGATAGATTGGATTTTTCTGATCATTTTTCATATATAAATCTTTGCATTTGGAGTTACAGATTAATTTCTACGAATTTTTAAAGTTTGTAGCATTTTCTGGAATTTCCTGAATAAACTTAAATCCAGAAAATGATTTATAGCGTCAGCATTACGTCGCAGCGAAGTCAGCAAGTCAACTGGGTGGTCCAGGTCAAACCTGGACGGTGGGGCCCGCGTGTCAGTGTCACAGGGCTAATCCTATTTTAGTTGAACCTAAACTAGGTAATTAGCACGGGCTGGCCCCACATGTCAATGACCCAGGAGAGGTCAAACCCCTGGTCAACAGGCTTAACACGCCGGCGGCTCGTCGCCAGTGACAGCACGCACGGCGGAGGCTCGGGTTTCGCCCTCAGGCGACCAAAAGGACAGCGGAGGGGCTCTGCGTGGAGCTGGGCGTGCGCCGCATCCAGGGAAGCACACGAGAGGGGCCGGGGTGGCCGGAGTCGACGGACTCGATGCTGCAGGGCATGGCAGGAGCAACGGGTGGTTGCTACGGCCCCGTGGTGACGCGCTACGTGCGGTGATATGCTCGGTTTTGAGCTCCAGTGTAGGTGGCCACGGCGGCGAGGAGCTCAGGCAGCGGCGCGTGCAAGCAGGCGAGGTGTGTCAGCTACGGCGTGCAGTAGAGAAAACAGAGAGGGGGGTTCGGATCAGGAGCTCACGGCGGGGAAGATGAATAGGTCAGCTGGCTCGGGGGTGTCCGGCCGGTGCCGTGGCGTTGCCGGCGATCTCGGACGGCCTAGGAGGAAGACGGCGGCGTTGGGGACGAAGCAGAGCTCCTGGCGCTGCTTGAACCCGTGGAGAGGACGAAGATGTCGTGGCAGAGCTCGGGGACAGCTCAGAGAGGCGAGGGAGAGGCGGCGGCTACGGCAACGATGAGCGGCGGCGACGAGCTCCGCTCGGTGGGGGGGGGAAGAGCCAGAGGAGGGGGAGAAGGCACGGGAGAGGGAGAGAGAGGTCGGGGGTGCGTGGCGTCATCCAGACGCGTCGGTGCAGCGGCGGAAGCAGGAGGTGGCCCGGCGCGTGCCGACGTGCGTCGGCCACGCGCGCTGCCTATTGGCGTGGGGAGGAAGACGACAGGGAGCCGAGAAGGTGGGATGGGCTAGCCACTTGGGCTCCAGGTGGCTGCATAGGTGAGGTAAGCCCAGGTAAGTTCCTTTCTCTCTCTCTCTTGTTATAGTTTTCTATTTTTCTGTAATCTTTGTGGCTTTCCTAAAAATACCTAGACCCTTTCAAAAATCACCAAACTGCACATGCCCACTGTATAGAATATATCCAACATGGAACATTTCAGTTTAGGATTACTTGGGCATTTAAAATATTTACTAGCATTTAAATGCCCAAATTCAAATAACATATGATTTAATCAAGTGACCTTTGGATGACCTAGAAATTTGTGCACCATTTTTGTCAGAGGTTCTAGACCAAGGCAAAGATGATGAACATTTTAGAAGGGCATTTTGGGCTCATTGAAAAGATTTAATTTTGACCCTAGTTGAATTTCATTTGCTCATTTCATCTTTACATAAAATTTAAACATGATGCAACAGACAAGTGCTAGCCTAGTGCAAGGTAAAGCTAGGGATGTGACAACAGCGCCGGTCGTGCCGCCTGCTCCTGCCTTCCGTGGCCGGCTGTGCTGCCGCGGAGGCCTCACTGCCCCCTACTACTCTCACCGCTGGCCAGGCCATCCCTCCACTCACCCACACCCCCTGTTATTCTGCGGCGACGGCAGCGCAACCGAACCAGTGAACCCTCATACTCCTCCCTACGTGTGCATCCTCTGTCGCGTCTTCCCCGGCTCCGCGTCGTCCCCTTCCTAGGCCTCGCTGTCGTCCACCGCCCTAGTGCTCTCAGCGCGGCGTGGTCAACGTGGTCAAGGAACGACTTCCATCGGATGTGTACTGTACGTGGAGAGGCTGACAGCTGGGTCCACGGCAGCCGCAAGGAAGTGCCTCCTTATTACGCGCAAAATAATTATTCCTCCACCTGACAGCGGGGACCCACCGGACGGGCCACCGTATTTCGCGAAAAAAATGATCCGCCCCCTGACTGCTGGGACCCACGAGCTACATCTTCGCACACAAGGAAGTGCATCCGAAAAAAAATGAATCACCCCCCTGACTGCTCGGACCCACCAGCTACATCTTCGCGCGCAAGCAAGTGCGTCCGAAAAAAAACGATTCGCGCCCCGACTGCTGGGACCCACCAGCTACACCTTCACACGCAAGGAAGTGCGTCCAGGCAAAAAAACGATTCGCCCCCTAACTTCTGGGACCCAGCAGCTACACCCTCGCACGCAAGGATGTGCGTCCGGGCAAAAAAAAACAAAACGATTCGCCCCCCTGACTGCTGGGACCCACCAGCTACATCTTCGCAGGCAAGGAAGTGCCTGACAGTCGGGACCCACCTGGTCGAAGCGTACGTAGCGTTGCCATTCTGGTCGCGAACGTGTACATACATACTGGTCGATGTAGAGGCGCGCACGTGTCGTAGTAGAGGCGCGCACGTAGCATGTACACATACGTACAGCGGCCAGGGTGCAAGAAAGAAAATATGGCCATGTATGTGTACATACAGGCAGGGTCTCGAACGCCTACTCGCGCATATGTACGGCCAGGGCTCGTGTACATGGCTGGGTCGGAACGGAGAAATAGCATCGTCGTCGTGTTCATGGGGAGGCAACCGAATGCGTCGTGTTCATGGGGAAGCAACAGAATGCGTCGTGTTCGTGGGGAGGCAACGGAATGCGTCGTGTTCATCGGGAGGCAACGGAATGCGTCGTGTTCATTGGGAGGCAACGGAACGCGTGGGAGCCAACCAGCTGGGTCGGAATGGAATGCGTTGTTGTGTTCATCAGGAGGGCTTGGATGGAATAGGCGATGGAAACGAGGCCCGGCGTACCGCAGAACGGAGGAAACAGACCTCCTATGGTCGAAACAGGGGTCCTGTTGATCGGGACGGGTGTGGCGTACCGCAAAACGGAGGAAACGGACCTCCTACGGTCGAAACGGGGGTCCTATTTATCAGGAGGGGTGTGGCATACCGCAAAACGAACGAAACGGACTTGTGTTGGAGCGCTACGGTCGAAACGGGGGTCCTGTTCATTTGGAGGGGTGTGGCGTACCGCAAAACGAGACTCCACGGGATACTGTTCGTCTCCACCGTCGACCTCCTCCAGCCTCCATGGGCTACCTTCGACCTCCTCCAGCATCCACGGGCTCCTGTTCATCCAGCCTCCACCGCGCGCTACTCCACCGGCTACTGTTCAACCACCCCTCCACATCCAGCCCTCCACACCACGGGGTCCTGTTCAACCACCCCTCCATGGGCACCCCTCCACCATCTACTGTTCATTCAGCCCTCCACATCACGGGGTCCTGTTCATCCAGAGGCAACGCCACCGCTCACTGTTCATCCAAAACCCCCCGCAACACTCACTGTTCATCCCAGAGGCAGCATCGATCGACTTCAGTTAGCAGCAGTAGCGAAGGAATCGCTCGATCAGGTTCATTTAACAGCGATCGATCGATCGCTCGGGTTCAGTAACGCGTAGCCTGCAGTGCAATCGCTCGGGTTCAGTTAGAGCCCAACACCTCGCCCGGGTTCAGTTAGAGACAACGCCTCACACACACCGCGTACCTGTACGAGAGAAACGCGCATCGCTCGGCCCCGACCTCCCACCGTAACCGGGAACTCCCCGAAATTTTCCTCGCCCTCGCTTCTACCACGGTTTTTTCCGTCATGGACAACCGAAAGAATGTCATGCAGCTGCGTCTCCGGCCCGCCCAGGATGAAAAGCCCATTTTCTGTCATGATTTTTTGTCATAGAAGTAGGAGCCCACCACATCTATGATGATACCGGGTTTTGTCACAATTATCATCATAGAAGTGTCATATGTATGACAGAAAAAAAATTCGTTCGGCCCAAAATGTCACGGATATGTCTTTTTTTGTAGTGATCCTGCAAAATGGTGGCATGACCACTCAACATCACAATATAAAGGTTCTGAGACCAACTGTTAACACACAGAAATACTAGAAACCCAACTGAGACTTGAATCCATCAATCCTATAAGTCTCTATCATAGTAACTCATCATCCTGATAGATAGATGAGAAGGCCTAGTTCTTAATCCCCTTAGAAAAGAAGAGGTTGAATCAAATCAGAAGGGCATAAGGTAAAGGAGTAAAAAGAGCCTTACATTCCCTTCCACAATCAATTCCCTTATATAACTAAAGCATTTCTTGACTCAACTTCGACCAGTTTGTCTTGGTAATCCTACAGGCAGTCAGGCTCTGATACCAAAGCTGTCGGGACCCCGATCCTAAGCCACATTGATCTAGCATGTAACACATCATATCGCTTTGCGACCTCACGCACGGTATCCCCATGGGTGCCACCTTACCTGCCCCGGAACTGTTTGCGCCTTTTGGCTCACGTATATGATATTGTCGCTAGCATCCATATGACAGAGAACCCGGGCCGACATGACTAGTCGTGAACCCAAAGTGGCACTAACATATAGGGACAGTCATACATGACCCAGCAACGAATGTGTCGGTCATCGGCGAGTTAATTCGGGCTGTAGCAATTGGGCTAGCAGGACTCCGGGATTCCGGGCTGTAGCAGGCTAACATGACTCCAAAAGACACTGCGTGACATTTGCCCGAAGGGACAGACACAGGATCGAAGAAGGACACATGCCGGCCAGTCTAAGTGTTCCGGAGCAGTAGCAACTGGGCTACCAGGACTCCGGTAAACCGGGCTATAGCAGACTACCATGGCTCAGTGAAAGAACTAGACTACATTTCCCACACATACCAAGCATTTCAATCATGCACACAATATGCTCGATATGTGTAAATACAACATGGCATCACAACAAAACTCTACGACTGAAAGTATTTATTCATTAGGCTCCGAGGAGCCAGATATTACAACCATGGGTCTGATGACCTAGCATTCAAGTCATACAAGCAACAAGCGGAAGCATAAACATGTCTGAGTATAGACAACTACAAATGGAAAAGGTTGAGAAGACTGACTATCTACAAGACCCTCCCAAGGGTACAAGATCGTAGCTGAGGTAACAAGCTAAACGTCGAAGTCCATGCGGAATTACTAGCGACACTGAAGTCTCTCTACAAAACATAAATTAAGAAAACGTGAGTACAAATGTACCGAGCAAGACATACATCAGAACTAACTAGATATGCATCAGTATCAACAAAGGGGTGGTGGGGTTTATCTACAGCAAGCCAGCTTTGACTCGATGACTATCCTAACTACAACTGCAAGTAACTCTTTTGGGGTGGTGCACACGAGTCCACATATTCACCAAAACAATACACCACTATGGATCTGCTCCTGTCTCCCTACGAGAACGCCATCCATAGCACTCACGCTTATCTTGCGCATTTAAAGTATCCACTTTCACTTGTCTATGAACTGTATAGGCAACCCAGAAGTCCTTTACCGCATACACGGCTATTCGAATAGATCATTTATAACCCTGCAGGGGTGTACTTCTTCACACACGCTCTCGCCACTTACCACCATGTACACATCGTGTATCTCGGCAACCTTCAAGCGGAATCCTGGCGAGGGAGTCGGCCATGCCCTGACTAACCACGCAAGTTTGTAGTCTACATTTATCGCCTATTCGGGTTCCATCCGCAAGGAGATCCGGCCTGGTTGTCGCTCATGGCCCCAAATGATGTGTGCAGGGTTCCCAAGCCCACCTCGATGGATGGATCTATGCTTGGTACACCGTACGATGGTGCCTAGTCTGTCCCAAGCCCACCTGTACCGGGTGCCACTTGGTAGACTACTAACACTACCTACAAACACTAGAAACTAGTTGCAACTCCTGGACAGAGATCGAGGCAGTTAATAACTCAAGAGAGCTTGGAGTGCCCGGAGCCCAATGTGTGGTAGTAGCTGTTCATGGATCACAGACACAGAACTCTGTTCCTGAGGACGGTTTCAATGAGACAACCCGCCATGTACTCCTACATGGCCTCTCACCGCTACCTTTACCAAATCGTGTTCACAAACTTAGCTCTCAACAGTAGGACATGTTCACCACATACCAATTCATCCCTGATGAATAAGACCTGACTCAACTCTAAGCAGTACCAGACATGACAAACAAGCATGAATAACTAGGCACATCAGGGCTCAAACAACTCCTACTCATGCAAGTGGGTTTCATCTGTTTACTATGGCAATGACAGGTCATGCAAAGGAAAGGGTTTCAACTACCGCAGCATGTAACAGTTGAATCGGTGTTGTCCTAATGCAGTAAAAGAGAGCATGAGTGAGAGAGAGTGGGATTGTATCAGAATGAACAAGGGGGTTTTGCTTGCCTGGCACTCCTAAAGAAGATATAGTTCTTCATCGGTTTCATCGAACTCAATATCAGAACACGTCTATCGAGAGGGGACAACCACCGGCAATAGAGAAAGAACAAAATCAATGCAATGCACATCCAAATGAATGACATGTCATATTAAGGTACTAAATTGACCTAGTGCAACAGTTAGTCATATTCATTGAAGTGGAATTCAAACATATAGCAAATTCCAACTCCAAAACTTATTACCATTTATTCCATAATAATGAATTGTCCTATTCGGTGAGGTTAACTTGTTCAAACATGCATGAAAATGCCATATTCAGATTCTTTGGATTTTTCTGATCATTTTTCATATATAACTTATTTCCATTGGAGTTATAGATTACTTTCTATGAATTTTAGAAGTTTTAAACAATTTCTGGGATTTCTAGGATTATATTTAATCCAGAAAATCATTAATGATGTTAGCATCGTGTCACTACTATGTCAGCAGGTCAACCGAGTTGACCAGGATCAACCTGACCAGTGGGTCCCACTGGTCAGTGTCACAGCGCTGGCTTCGTTCACTAGCGGGTGGGGCCGGTCAAGGGCCACGTCAGCAAGGTCAACGCTGACGCGTGGGGCCACAGTGGTTAACTATAACTAAACAAGAATTAAACTGCGGTTAATTAAGGCATGGGGCTCATGTGTAAGTGGGTCAGGGTGTAATTAAGCTGGGTAATTAGTGCCTAATGACGGTGCCATGTCAGCACGGCGGAGACCAGCTGGCGGTGACCACAGGACACGGCCGGGGAACACCAGACTTGCGCTAGAGGCGCTGGCTTGGCGCGCTGAGGGAACCAGGGCATAGCCCTTGCTCTCGTGCATCCAGAGGACCAAGTGGGAGGTCACGGGGTCAACGGAACTCATGCCGGCGATGAGCTTTGGCGGCGGCGGTGCTCGGTGGTGCCCGAGCGCGTCGCTACGGTGCATTAGTGAGCAGATGGAGAGGCTGGGCAGCACCCTCTAGACACGGGGAGCACTATGAGCAGGACGGTGAGGCCAGGGGAGCACGGAGGCTATGCATGCAGCAGCAATGGCGGACGGCGGCTTCGGCGCTCGTGGGGAATGGCGCTACGGCATGGGGGCGAGCATGCTGAGTTAGGGGAGAAGGTCAGTGGCTCACGGTGACTCGGTCGGTGCAGACGGCGGGGCCGGGGAGGCTCTGGACGCAACGAATCAAGCGGCGGGGATCGCTGGCACCGAGGTTGAAGAAGACGTCAGGGGCGGCGATGCGGTGTTTCCCCGATTGCTTGCCTTGGCGTGGATGAAGAAGACGATGATGCAGAGCTCGAGGTCTCATTGGCAGAGAGTGGGGCGGCCGGTGGCCATGGCTACGGCGAGCGGCGGCGCGAGGAAGAGAGGCCAGAGGAAGGGAGGCAAGGCAGGGGAAGGAGGGGAAAGTGAGAGGGGGTCGTCCTCATCTCCTGGACGTGCAGGTGGACTCGGGGGAGGCTAGCCAGCACGAAGTAGGAGGTGGCGTGCTCGGCCGCGTGCGAAGTCTCTCCCTCTGCCTACTGGCATGGGTTGAAGATGACTGGCAAGTTACCAGGTGGGCTGGGCCAGCCAGTGGGCCGACAGGTAAGCAGGTAAGCCTGCTCTCTCATCTGTCTTTTCTATTTTCTGTTTTTCTGTTTTGATTTAATTATTTTGCCACTGTTTGCAATTCAAAAGATTTCAAACCAGTGCCAAAAATTCCTCTGAGTAATTTTATGTTGCACATTGGACATTTCCAAATGCACATAAAATATTTCAGGGCTTTTGGGAAAATAACCTACATATTATGATTATAATTCCTAATGCAAATAAAATAATGATTTAAATTCAATGCCCAAAATATTCCTAAAAAATGTTCATTATTTTTGGTTTGGTGCAAGAACCCTTGCCAAATATAACCAACATTATTTAAGGCCATCTTGGAAACGTTGAATGCATTTTCCAGGGTTCGTTGCCCTGCTTTTAATTAAACTTTTGAGGCTTCAACAATCCTCAATTCAATTTTTAGAAATTTAAATATGATGCAACTATCTACAAACAAAATTCTTGGGCTGTGACAAATGATGCCCATTGTATAATCAGACCAAAGCAATGAAGCACCTAGTGTTGGCCAATAAATAGTACAGTGCTACTTTTCTGCAGTCCATGAAGTGACTATCCAATCTTTTTGTGTCTATTTTCAAATGGCACTTCATGCAGTGACTATACTATTCTCTTGTGCAGTTCAACAGAAATTGCGGTCACTTTGTTTGTTTGCCAAATAGCAACGGGCAGACATCTCTGTCTGCACAAATATCAAGAAGCTAGTAAACATATACCCCACCTTGTATTTTCGGTTTAATCATGTCTCTTCCTATTAGCATCTGTCATGTTTTGCACTGGACAATTTGATACAATCATGTTTTTCCCTGGACAATTTCATACTGAATTGATTTGCTGGTTCAGAGTAGAAATATAGCGCCTATTCTTCATTAGACCATGGATATCCATGTTCGCAGTGATGGAAGAGGTGAAATCGATACAACCGAAATTGAGCATCCAATCATTGAATCCTATCCTGCACCTCCAATGTAGGTCCACCCTGCCAATAAATTCACATGCAAACCACTAGTATTACTATCTAATGACAGTACAAAAAGAGTAGCAAGATAGTAGCAAACCATGTACCTTCGTAATGAACAGCTCATAGTGCCACCAATTGGATATAAAGGTTTGGAAGAAAACATGCTCCTAAGGTTGAACCATTTGGACTTTTTGTGCAGTTCCACTAAAATCGAGCATCCCTGTTTGCATAGATATTGAAAGTGTGATTACTATAAAAGTGGCACTTGTTGAAGCATAGACTCACAAATATAAGCATTCCAATTTCTTAATGGGAAAAGGTAGCAAGACTGTTTCTAACCACCTGTTTGAAGGAATAAATAATGCAACATCGGCTGATGTCAGCAAGGCATACATAGTATTTTCTTAAAAATTGAGCCATTCCTGACCTTTCCTCTTCTTTTAAGCATTTTTTATGTAGTTCAACTAGAATAAAATTCCATAACCACCTTGACAATTTAGTGACACTGTACGAAAGGAAATGACTTAACATTACATCATGATGTCAGGTATGTAGTCAACATGCACTAGAGACAAACATACAGACCTCCTCTGATGACATAATGAACATTAATTTTAACAAAGGTGTGACTAGCTTTACCGGGATAATTTGAGTGAACTCTACACCCTCTGTTCTTTAATATAAGACGTTTTCGCAGTTCAATTTAAAGTACCCAAACGTCTAGTATTTAGAAAAACAGGTAGTAGTTTTCTTGAGCACATATCTGGGAAAGCTTGCCACACTTTATATATGTCCATACGCTAAAGCAACACCATTCGAATAGTACAAATATACACTAATCCAGTGGCTAGTGCAACACTAGAGTAGTTATTTTATTACAGGGTACAGTACAATGGTTTTGCTGAACAGATTTCCATAAGCTCTAGCACTGGAAGATTTCTATAAGAATTAACAATACAAAATGTAAAGGTAACAAGTTTCAGCATTGGTATACTAGCTGTGCAAGGGCATTAAACCAAATACAAAATTCTGAAGGTAACTAGCATTATTAACTAATGACAGTATAAAAAAACTGCAAACCATGTACCTTCAAGGTAAATATCATTTCGAACTCAAGGGGACCTAAAAATTGCTATCCCAATCTTGATAATCGATCAAACATAAAAACTTGATCGAACAAATCAAGAGAACAGCCGGAGGAGGAGGTGCCCACTCTTGACCTTTCCTCTTGACACTGTACAAAAAAATTGAGTTATCTCATGAAAGTGAGGTATGTAATCTATAAGCATTAACAATGCAAAAGCTGAAGGTAGTAACAAGATTTATCGTCAGTATACTGGCTGTGCAACAATATTAGAATGCCTTGGCTAAAAAATCTTTAATACATCCACAATCAACAGCTAACCCTGAAATAATCCAGTGACATTAAATGGCATTGCTTAAATTTATCAGTGGCATTAGACTGAGTGCGGCATTAGTTAAATGTGGCATCACTTTAGCAGTAGCATTGCTTGACTTGACCGCTGGCGTTATACTAACAGCAAAAAAGTGGCAATAAGACCATGGGAGGCCCATTCAGACAGTGGGTGCACTAGTACGACGTACCTCCACGGATGCATAGAGTGGTGAGGGAGGTATGGTTGCCTAGAGCAACAAATATCCAGGCAGCATATGTGGATTACGTTCCATTTTTGTTCTCTTTAGCTACTGATTTCCTCCTTTTCAACCTAGATGCGGGTTCGATGCCTAGTCTCTTGGACAGTACAGTCTCCCTTCATTTCCTTATTCAACCCAGACATGGATTAGTCTGCATGAAGTAGGGTTTCCTTTAATAGTGCAAGTTAAGGTTTTCATCCGCGTGACCAGCAGAGCACAGGATAGCAAATTCGGAAGATGGTGGAGTGGAAAAAGATCCACATGCAGCGACGTGGCAGATGGGGCAATAGAACAAGGGTATGGTTCGAAAAGAGGTAGCATACCTAAGGGTCGGCGGGAAGTGGCTTCGCTCGTGGTCGTCGTCCTCCGCACACACTACGGCAGCGAGCTTGGGGACGGAGGCCATCCCGCGCGGGCGCTAGGTCTGAGAGGATGACCTTATCGTCAGTTCGTGACCTAGCTCGCCGACGACGAGTGCGTCAACGCTGCACGTCCTTTTCTTCCTCGGCGGATCTGTGACCACCGGTGAGGAGGGAGAGAGTGTAGCGATCCGACCTTAGACGGTGAAATCTCTCTGTTCAGTGTCATCCCTGGATCGGTAATGCTGACACACACAGTACTCGAAGCAATTATAACAGAGTAGCAATCACACACTTATTACATCGAATGTCTCAAAACAGAACTTATTACAATAAATATGGCTTAAGGCCATCTAGATAAGATAGCAATGGAAGGCTTGGAAGATAAAGTGAGTCCATCAACTCCAACGGCATAGCTAAGTGCATGACAAACGACCTAGCGCACCTTACTCCTCGTCTGAAAAATCTGCAACATGATATGTTGCAGCCCGAAAATGGGTCAGCACATGGAATATGCTGGCATATAACACAGTAGAGCCATGAACAGATAAATACTATCACTATATGCATATATGGGTGGTGGAGGCTCTATGGTTATAATGTTTTTCCAAAAGCCAATTTTTCCATACAACAAAAGAATGTATTTTGTTTAACTATCATCGTGGTTGAAACATTGGGAATGGTACCCCCATCTCAATCCCAATTAAAAAGTGTACATTAGCAACCCAACAAATTAATTTAGAGTGATGAGATCAAACCAATAATTCAAGTACCAGATACTCAAGTTGTCCATAACCGGGGACACGGCTAACCATGATTAGTTTGTACACTCTGCAGATGTTTGCGCACTTTTCCCCAAAAGACTTGATCTCCTCCATTGGATTTATCGCTCTACATGGTGTTTGAGAAACAGATGACCGAGACACAGTCTTTCAGAAGCATTAAAGCTAACCCCGGGTAGACAGTACCAACCTACATCCCCTACATCTGCTACCCTACCACTGGAAGAGGTCATGCAACACACTCAACTATGCTAGAGCCCATAATAGCTTGTCGATGCAGACGGAAATTTCTAGCATGAATAATCTTATGATCCCTTTGAGCCTAGGTGGCGGACAATAGGAGGATCACACGGTATAACCCCGGGATCTCCTAGGACAACACTGGTATAACCCCAGGTGCCCAAACCAACAATCCACCCAGATGTGTATTAAAGTTGCCACCTTAAGTTGTACCATTAGTTAACAATCTCACATCTGTCATGGATACACTAAAACCCAATCCATGTCTACGATCATAGCATGGCGATATGAGCACAACGTAGAATTAACTCCCAAGGATTGATAATAAAACATGTAATAGGTTCGACCTCATCATCTACTTCCCAATACCCACAAGTTAAACACATCCTAATCATGCGGTGTTTGAGGATTGTAACTAATGCATAAAAACTGGGTATGAAAAGAGTATTTTCAATGTGCTACTTGCCTTGCTGACGATCCGCAAAACCTAGTGACTCACAGTAGCTCACTTCGCACTCTAGGAATTCTATCACAAACAAACAATAGCATACATAACCACTCAAGCAAGGATGCACGGGTAAAACTCAAATAAGAAGATATAACCAGAAATTTCAACTGGAGAACTCTGGTTTGCAAAAAGAATCAAATCAAATGGAGCAACGAAACTCAAAGTATGAAAGAAACAAGATCCGTTTACTAATCTGTTCAAAAGTCAAATTTTACATCAATAAAATAGCAGTAAAATCCAAATTAAATTATTTATTTGATTTTAACATTTTTCCTCCAATATTTCTTTTATTTTGGAGAAGTCATATTATCTCCTCTCATATATTTTAATATGAAATATTTTCAAAGGGAAAAATAATTAAAACCAAAATGATCCTTGTTTCGATATTTGAAAAAAAATTCAAATATGAAAATCGTGAAATCCCCAACTCTCTCCATCGGTCCTTGAGTTGCTTAGGATTTTATAGGATCACAAAACAAAATGCAATAAAATATGATATGTATGGGTGGCCTATTTATAACATTCCAAATTGAAAATTTGGGATGTTACAAACTTACCCCCCTTAAGATGAATCTCGCCCTCGAGATTCGGGTTGGCTAGAAAATACGTGTGGGTAGTCTTTCCGTAGATCATCTTCTCGTTCCCAGGTGGCTTCATCCTCGGTATGGTGGCTCCACTGAACTTTGCAAAACTTGATAACCTTGCTGCGTGTAACTCGGCTGGCAAACTCGAGAATCTTGACGGGTTTCTCCTCATAGGTCAGATCACTATCCAGTTGAATTGCTTCCAGGGGCACTGTATCTCTCAGAGAGATATCGGGCATTTCAGCATGACACTTCTTTAACTGGGAAACGTGAAACACATCATGAACTCCTAACAGTCCTTTGGGTAACTCCAACTTGTAGGCCACCTCCCCCATACGTTCCAACACTCGGTATGGTCCTACAAATCTCGGGGCTAACTTTCCCTTTACTCCAAAGTGTTTAACTCCTCATAGTGGTGACACACGAAGATATGCTCTGTCTCTGATTTCATAGTCTACCTCCTTGTGTTTTGAGTCTACATAACTCTTCTGCCTGGACTGAGCTACCTTCAGTCTATCTCGAATCAGCTGAACCTTCTCCCCTGACTCTTTAATCAAATCCGGTCCAAATAACTGACGGTCTCCAACTTCGTCCCACATCAACGGTGTCCTGAACCTCCTTCCATACAAAGCTTCAAAAGGTGCCATCTTCAAACTATCCTGGTAGCTATTGTTGTATGAGAACTCTGCGTAGGGTAAATTGTCGTCCCAACTAGATCCATAATCTAGTGCACAAGATCTCAACATGTCCTCCAGAATCTGATTGACTCTCTCGGTCTGTCCATATGTCTGCGGGTGAAAATTATACTGAACTCTAGCCTGGTACCCAAATTCTGGTGCAGGTGGTGCCAAAATTTTGAAGTAAACTGCATTCCTCTATCTGATACGATGGTCCTTAGAACTCCGTGCAGACATACGATCTTGGTCATATATATCTTGGCCAACTTTGTACTTGTATAGGTGGTCTTCACTAGGATAAAGTGAGCAACTTTGGTCAAACGATTCACTACTACCCAAATAGAATCATATCCCGATCGGGTCCTGGGCAATCCGGTGATGAAATCCATGCCAAGCTTGTCCCACTTCCATACGTGTATCGGCATAGGCTGCAGTAATCCTGCTGGCTTCTGATGTTCTGCCTTCACTTTCTGACATACATCACATACGACCACATACTCGGCAATATCTTTCTTCATTCCAGTCCACCAGAAATGCTCCTTCAAGTCCAAATACATCTTGGTGTTTCCGGGATGTATTGAGTAGGGCGAGTCATGAGCTTCCTGAAGTATCAACTTCCCTATCTCTGCATTATTGGGCACATAAACACGGTCCTCAAACCACAAGGTGTCGTGCTCATCCTCCCAAAAACCTTTGGCTTTTCCTTTGCTCATTCTCTCCTTTATCTCGGCAATTTCTTTGTCATCCTTCTGAGCTTCTCGAATCTTTCCCAATAATGTTGACTGAACCTCCATTGCTACAACAAAACCTCTAGGGACTATGTACAAACGAAGCTCCCTGAGATCCTCGGCTAACTCCTTTGGCAATCCTCTGCTTACGAGGGTATTGGCGTAACTCTTCCGACTCAAGGCGTCTGCTACAACATTAGCCTTGCCTAGATGATAGTGCAACTTCATATCATAATCCTTTATGAGCTCCAACCATCTCCTTTGCCTGAGATTCAGCTCCTTCTGTGTGAAAATGTACTTCAAACTCTTATGATCCCTGTACACATCACAATGGTTTCCAATGAGAAAATGTCTCCAGGTCTTGAGCGCATGCACTATGGCTACTAACTCCAAATCATGTGTGGCATAATTCAACTCTTGTGGTCGAAGCTGTCGTGAGGCATATGAAACAACTCTTCCATCTTGCATAAGTACTCCTCCAAGTCCTAAGCGAGATGCGTTGCAATAAACTTGGAATTCCTTGCATATATCTGGCAAAATCAGCACTGGGGCCGTAACCAAACGTTTCTTCAACTCCTGGAAACTTGCTTCACATTCTTCTATCCATTTGAACTTAGTATCATTCTTCAACAACACCGTCATAGGCTTTGCAATCTTGGAAAAATTCTCAATGAATCTCCGATAGTATCCCGCGCGTCCAAGAAAACTGCGGATCTCTCCAACTGAGGTGGGTACCAACCACTTAGTGACTGACTGAACCTTGGTGGGATCCACTGCTATACCTTCTCCTGATATAACGTGTCCAAGAAATCCAAATTCCTTCAACTGAAACTCACACTTGCTGAACTTGGCATATAACCGATGTTCCCTGAGCTTCTCGAGAACTAAACGCAAATGCTCCTTGTGTTCCTCTTCATTCTTCGAGTATACCAAAATATCATCAATGAACACCACAACAAACTTATCCAAGAACTCCATGAATACCTTGTTCATCATGCTCATAAAATAGGCAGGGAAGTTAGTCAATCCAAATGACATAACCGTATACACATATAGCCCGTACCTTGTGGTGAAGGCGGTCTTAGGTATATCCTGTTCTTGGATCTTCAACTGGTGGTATCCTGAACACAGATCGATCTTGGAGAATACTTTAGCTCCTTGCAGCTGGTCAAACTGATCATTGATCATTGACAGTGGGTACTTGTTCTTGATCTTAACTTCATTCAATGCATGATAATCAACAACCATTCTTAATGATCCATCCTTCTTCTCAACCAAGAGCACTGGGGCTCCCCATGTTGACGAGCTTCATCGAGTGTAACCTTTCTCCAATAACTCCTTATTTTGCTTCTTAATCTCCTCCAGATCATTTGCGGGCATCCGGTATGGTCTCTTTGATATTGGTCCGGTGCCTAGCAATAACTCTATCAAAAACTCAATGTCTCGATCTGGCGGCATGCCTGGTAACTCCTCTGGAAATACGTCTGGGTAATCCTTCACTACAGGCACTTCCTCCTGAACAACTCCTGAGAGAGAATTTACTTGGGTTCTCCTCGGCACATGCCTGGATACATACTTGATCCTTTTTCCCTCTGGGGTGGTGAGTAGAATTGACCTACTAGCACAATCAATATTTCCTCCATACTTCGATAACCAATCCATTCCCAGTATCACATCCAATCCTTGTGACTCCAAAATTATTAGGTCTCAGGGGAAAACATGGCTGTAACACCCACAATTCGGCTATATCTCCCATGTGTCGGGGCACGACTTAGAGGCATAGCCGCATGGTAGGTTTGTCGCAAGAGGGGTAATCTTCACACAATCCCATGTACTGAATAAGAAAGGGATAAAGAGTTGGCTTACAATCGCCACTTCACACAAATACAAGGTAAACATACATCATCCAGAGTACAATCAAGGTCCGACTACGGAACCAAAATAAAAGAAGACAACCCCAAATGCTAGATCCCCGATCGTCCCAACTGGGATCCACTACTGATCAACAGGAAAACGAAACAACACAACGAACAAGATCTTCATCGAGCTCCCACTTGAGCTCGGTTGCGGCATCTACACTGGTATCATCGACACCTGCAACTGTTTGGAAGTATCTGTGAGTCACAAGGACTCAGCAATTTCACACCCGCGAGATCAAGACTATTTAAGCTTATGGGTAGGAGAAGGTAATGAGGTTGAGCTGCAGCAAGCACTAAGCATATATGGTGGCTAACATACGCAAATAAGAGCGAGAAGAGAAACAACGCAATGGTCGTGAAGCTAGAAGTGATCAAGAAGTGATCCTAAAACTACTTATGTTCAAACATAACTCCAAAACCGTGTTCACTTCCCGGACTCCGCCAAAAAGAGACCATCACGGCTACACACACGTTTGATGCATTTTAATTAAGTTAAGTGTCAAGTTTTCTACAACCGGAGATTAACAAATTCCCATCTGCCACATAACCGCGGGCACGGCTTTTGAAAGTTCAAACCCTGCAGGGGTGTCCCAACTTAGCTCATCACAAGCTCTCACGCTCAATGAAGGATATTCCTTCTCTCGGGAAGACCCGATCATTCTCGGAATCCTGGTTACAAGACATTTCGACAATGGTAAAACAAGAGCAGCAAAGCTTCCTGATGTGCCGACAATCTCGGTAGGAGCTGAACATATCTCATTCTCAGGGCAACACCGGATAGGTCAAGCTACGAGTAAAACCAACTCTCAACTTTCCCCGAGGTGGCCCCGCAGGCTACCCGGTTCGGACCAACACTTAGAGAAGCACTGGACGGGGGGTTAAAAATAAAGATGACCCTCAGGAGCGCGACTCCCAAGGGAAAAGTATAGGTGGTGGTGAGGCAAATGGTAAAACCAAGGTTGGGCCTTGCTGGAGGAGTTTTATTCAAAGTGTACTGTCAAGGGGTTCCCATAACACCCAACCGTGTAAGGAACGCAAAATCAAGGAACATAACATCGGTATGACAGAAACTAGGGCGGCAAGAGTGGAACAAAACACCAGGCATAAAGCCGAGCCTTCCACCCTTTACCAAGTGTATAGATGCATTAATGAAATAAGAGATATTGTGATATCCCCACATAACCATGTTCTAACATGGAACAAACTTCAGCTTCACCTGCAACTAACAGCGCTATAAGAGGGGCTGAGCAAAACGGTAACTTAGCCAAACAACGGTTTGCTAGGATGGTTGAAAAAGGTTAGAGGCTAGCATGGCAATTTGGGAGGCTTGATAAACAAGTGGTAGGTAGCGCGACATAGCGATAGAGCGAACATCTAGCAAGAAAAGATATAAGTGATTTCGATGGTATGGTCTTCTTGCCTGAGATCCCGCAAGGAAGAAGAAAGAGTCCATGAAGAAGACAAACAGACGTAGTCGAACGGATCCTCACAACTCCGAAATGAAACCGAAGCTAACAAGAGAAGCAACCCGGAAAGGAGCAAACAACATAGTAAACAACCATCACATAAACATGGCATGATGCACAACCAAGTATGATGTATGTTCGGTTTAATGAGGCATGGCATGGCAAAGTGCACAAGCAAAACTACAAGTTAAGTGGAGCTCAATATGCAACGAGTTGCATACTGACAAAACACCACATGACTTATTTAGTTCACTCTCGTTTATGTACCCAACAATATTAAATGTTGTTAAACATGGCAAGAGGTGAAGCATATGAAAACTACCTATCTAGACAAGTTTAAATGAGGCCGGAACAACAAACAACAATTCCGGTAAATCCTCATGTGCAAATTATGGATTTGGTACTGTTCTGCCCTATACACAATTTTAGAGTTGGTAAACATGCAAAGTACTGCCACCATGTTAACCTATGCATTTTTTACCCCATTTACATATAAAGTTTATTTAAATCTGAGCTACGGTTATTTAGTTATGAAATAAAGCATTTTAGCATGACATTTAGCAAAATAAACACAAACAGCAATTTAAACATTTTAAACATGGATGAAAGTTGGAAATTATTAATCTACACAAAATTCTAAGGATTTTACATATATAACTTATTTTAATATGATGCACGGTTGGTGAGTTATTAAATGCATGATGTTGGAGGGCTTTTCTGCAAAACTGTAAACTCCTGGATAATTAGACAAATTCGCAGAGCACGGAAAAAACATAGGCGGGCTGAATCGGGGCAGTCTATGCGCTCACCATGGGCCAGGCCCAGTCGGGTGAGAGGGGCAGCTAGGCCGCGGTCAATCAGGCGAAGGGGAGGTGGGCCGTTAGACGAATGAGGCCGCAAGAGCTGGCGCTAGGCCGAGCGGCGCGAGACATCGCCCGGCCGTGGTCAACAGAAGGCGAGCGAGCTGCTCCTTCTCGTCTAAAAAACAGAGACAGATGCAGGTCATGGCGATGTAGGGGAGTGGCGACGGCAAACTTGGCACGAGAATGGCCGGATCCAAGGCGGGGGAGGCAGATGTCAAGGACGGCTGGATCCGGCGTTCCCCCGGTGACAGCGACGGGACTTGGAGCGGTCAACACGACTGGGCAAAGCGGGCGAGGAGGCAGGGGCTCATCCTTGTCCTCGTGAAGCAGAACGACGGCGGAAGAATTGGCGCGTTTTCTGGCGAGGGCGACATAGCTTGAGGCGGGGAAGACCCAGAACGGGACGAAGCTAACGGATCCGAGGCAGAGGTCACGGTTCCCGGCAAGGATCATGACCGGCGGCAGGCATCGAGCTTCATGGTGCGGTGGGATGCTCCTGCTTCTGTTTGAAGGGAAAGGAGGGAGAGCATAGGATGTCAGAGCGGCCAAAAGAGACAAAGAATGGGGGAGCGCGGTGGCAGGGCCTCACCAGCGAGGCGTGCTGGCTACCAGCGGGCAAGGCAGCAGAGCAGCTGCTGCAGAAGACGGCGACGGGACCTTGAGGCCGAGCTCAGGCCATTCCGCCTCCTTTGGTTCCCTGTCCAGAACAAGACAGGGAGAGAGTTTGAGAGTAGGGAAGAAAAATAAGGCAGAGAGAGGAAGGGGAGAACAAGGTGTGGGGGAGGAGATCCGGTGGTCCGGCGGCAGAGCTCGCCGGCGCAAATGCTGGAGACAAATGGCAGCAAGGTGGGACGCGGTCTTCTCGGTTGGGAGCTCGGGCTCCTGTGTGCACGGGCGGATCGGGAAGGTGGAGGTTGGCTGCGGGTTGGATCGATGGCGAGAAGTGGCTTGCGCTGGTTGGTCCGGGAGGGATCCCGAGGAACCAGGTGAAGTGGCAGCGCGGTGGGATCGATGGGACAATACCCCTAGGATCTGGGGTTGGACCTTATATTTATAGCAGATGAAAACGGTTTAGGATGGTTAGGTCCCTCCCATCGTAATCGGACGGACCGGAAAATAGGTTAGGTAGCCCAAATAAGAAAATGGAGATGTTTTATAGACGTTTGGGGATGATCCGGACCCATCGGTGACGACTAAGTGGGTCGGGTTCGGGGAAGTTTCGGACGTGCATGGAAGGGGTCGGTTGGAACTTGTGGGCTGTGCAGAAGGCCTCGGGCTGAGAGGAGAGAAGAGAGAGAGAGGCCCGACAGCAGTTTTTGGAGACCGAAAATGTCCGACGTTAGGCCGACTATATTGTCGCTATAGTTATCCGTTGGGGCATCAAACGGACTCCGAATGCGATAAAACTTGGCAGACGGCCTACTAACAACATAACAAAACCGCATGTCAACTTTCAACCCATTCCGAGAAAAATTTCCGGCCACTTATAAAAAAATATTTTGGACGTGTCGCGGGCGCGTGCAAGTGTGTCTGGGCTCAGAACTGACAACGAAAGGAACGGGGAGACTCGGACGGATGCAAGTTTTTGAAAACATGATGATGCAATGCACATGATGACGTGGCAAGATGCAACAAAAAAACGAGTGACAAAGCAACAACAGCGAATAACTAGAAGACACCTGGTGCAACGGTCTCGGGGCGTCACAATGGCTACCAATGGTTAAGGGTATCCGATCGCACCATCGGCTGGCCATGTACTCTGCACCTGGTGAGCTTACTAACAAGGGTGTCCTAAGGGCTACAGTGGGAAGGCAAATCCCGGGTCACGTCTTGGAGGCATCTGATGGGTTTAGAGGGGAGAGATTAGAATAGAATGAGGTCTAGTGAGGAAACACTACCCATATTCACATGAGTCAAACACAATCATATCACACCAAATAAATTCAAGCAAGGGCATACAATCGGTCTAGAACTATCATTACAAAAGTGCTCGGACTACTACTATATACATGGGGGAATACTACTAACCTTATGGTGGTCATCTAGAAATTTTGATCAGTGGAAGACTCCATGATATCCGCTCCAGCTTCGTCTTCATAATCGTCATCACTATCGTCGGCGTCGGAGTCAGTGTCGTTGATGATGAGGTGGTCTTCAGAACAAATTTCCTTGGGTTCGTCGTCTTCTCCTCCTGGTGCGGGGTCTCCCATGAATACTCCGAGCTTCCTTGTTAGGTCGTCATTCATCTCCACTAGTATTGCGATTTCCTCCTCATATCCTTCGCGTGTAGACTTGAGTTCCTCTTCTATCTCCATGTTCCTGGTCATCACCTTCTACAAACCTATCATGCTTGCGCACATCTGGTTCTCCTGTCGACGGATGTGCTTGTTTAACTCCTGGATGAAAGCTGCAATGGACATGTCCTTCCTGGTGCTGATCATCTCCCATTGCTCATCTCGGTGCCCACATATCTGGTAGATAGTGTCCTTCAGATCCAGTTTGTAGACTTCTCCAATTCGTCCCATAGCAATGTGGGCTGCCATGCTCTTGCCTAGACTACAGGTGGGTGCATCAAAGGAAAACTCTATGGGCTCAGTGACTGGCGTGAATGTCCTTCCTGGAACTTCAACTCGAATCATCCAATGCTCCTCTTCTGGTAAAGTGGCGGTGTAGGTCCCGGTGAGGCTTGGTATTCCAATGTTCAGGTACCTAGTGACTTCCTTCGAGTGTCGTCCAAAAGGTGTGTCTTCATCCGGTTGTGCAAACTTGTTCCTTGAGTCTGCCATCCTAAAGGGTAGAAAATTGGAGAGGAGTCAGAAATGAGTAGAGAAGAGTGACCTATGGCTCATCTTAGTGGTCATGTCCTACATTCAGCATGTGCTCCGATACCATCTTGTAGCGATCCGACCTAAGACGGTCAAATCTCTGTGTTCAGTGTCATCCCTGGATCGGTAATGCTAACACACACAGTACTCAAAGGAATTATAACAGAGTAGGAATCACACACATATTACATCGAATGTCTCAAAAGAGAACTTATTACAATAAATATGGCTTAAGGCCATCTAGATAAGATAACAGCGGAAGGCTTGGAAGATAAAGTGAGTCCATCAACTCCAACGGCATAGCTGAGTGCATCACAAATGACCTAGCGCACCTTACTCCTTGTCTGAGAAGTCTGCAACATGATATGTTGCAGCCCAAAAACGGGTCAGCACATGGAATATGCTGGCAATATAACACAGTAGAGCAATGAACAGATAAATACTATCACTATATGCATATATGGCTGGTGGAGGCTCTATGGTTATAATGTTTTTGCGAAAAGCCAATTTTCCCCTACAACAAAGGAATATATTTAATTTAACTATCATTGTGGTTGAAACATTGAGAATGGTACCCCCATCTCAATCCCAATTAAAAAGTGTACATTGCGTTTGGTGCTTGATAAGCTCAGGGAACACCAGTTCTACGCCAAGTTCTCAAAGTGCAAGTTTTGGCTCGATGAGGTTCTTTACCTTGGGCATATCATCTCTGCCAAGGGCATTGCAGTGAATCCTGAGAAGGTGTCTGCAATTGTGAATTGGGAACCACCTCAGAACGTGAAGCAACTCCGTAGCTTCCTCGGTCTCGCAAGCTACTGTCGAAGGTTCATTGAGAACTTTTCTAAGATCGTGAAGCCTCTCTCAAATCTTCTCCAGAAGCACGTCAAGTACGTTTGGTCTCCGGAGTGTGACATTGCTTTCAACACTTTGAAAGAGAAATTGGTCACTGCTCCAGTTCTGACTCCTCCTGATGAATCCAAACCGTTCGAGGTCTTCTGCGATGCCTCTCTCCAAGGTCTCGGTGCAGTGTTGATGCAAGAGAAGAAAGTTGTGGCTTATACCTCTCGCCAGTTGAAGCCCAACGAGAAGAACTACCCCACTCATGACCTCTAGTTGGCGGCAGTTGTGCATGCTCTTTTGACTTGGAGACATCTCTTATTGGGAAGAAAAGTGGACATCTTCACTGACCACATGAGTCTCAAGTACATCTTCACTCAGCCTAATCTCAACCTCAGGCAGACTCGTTGGGTCGAAATGATTCAAGAGTATAATCCTAGTATCGAGTATACTCCAGGCAAGGCCAATGTGATTGCTGACGCATTGAGCAGGAAGGCTTATTGCAACAGTCTGATTCTCAAGCCTTATCAACCCGAGCTTTGTGAAGCTTTCCGCAAACTCAATTTTCAAGTTGTTCCTCAAGGTTTCCTCGCCAACCTTCAAGTCCCTCCTACCTTGGAAGACCGGATTCGCGAGGCTCAACTTCTTGATGCTATGGTGAAGAAGGTGAAGATTGGGATTGCCAAGAGTCAACCCAAGTACAAGTGCTATCGCCTTGATGACAAGGATACTCTCTTCTTCGAGGATCGCATTGTCGTGCCCAAAGGTGACCTTCGTAAAGTGATCATGAACGAGGCTCACAATTCACTCCTCTCCATCCACCCTGGAGCATGAAGATGTATCAGGACCTCAAGCGGGCTTATTGGTGCACTCGAATGAAGCGCGAGATTGCTCAGTTCGTGAATGAGTGTGATGTCTGCAGAAGAGTGAAGGCAGAACACCAAAGGCCAGCTGGTCTCCTCCAACCTCTTGCCATTCCAGAATGGAAGTTTGACCACATTGAGATGGACTTCGTGACTGGGTTTCCAAAGTCCAAGCGTGGCAATGATGCTATATTCGTTGTCATCGACAAACTCGCTAAAGTGGCTCACTTTCTGCCTATCAAAGAGTCAATCACTGCAGCTCAATTGGCGGAGCTCTATACCTCTCGAATTGTCTCGTTGCACGGTATTCCACAGGTGATCTCTTCAGACCGTGGCAGCATATTTATCTCCAAATTTTGGGATTCTTTTCAGAAGGCCATGGGCACCAACATCTGCTTCAGCACAGCTTTCCATCGTCAAACTAGCGGTCAAGTCGAGCATGTCAACCAGATTCTTGAATATATGCTCAGGGCTTGTGTGATCTCCTTCGGCATGAAGTGGGAGGATTGTCTTCCATATGCTGAATTCTCCTACAACAACAATTTTCAAGCAAGTTCGGGCAAGGCCCCATTCGAAATTCTGTATGGCAGGAAGTGCCGTATCCCTCTCAACTGGTCTGAAACTGGTGAAAGTCAACTTCTGGGAAATGACTTAATCACAGAGGCAGAGGAAATGTGCAAAGTCATTCGAGATAACCTCAAAGCAGCACAATCGCGCCAGAAGAGCTACTATGGTAGTAAGCACCGTGATTTGGCTTTCGAGATCGGAGATCATGTTTACCTCCGCGTCTCTCCAATGAAAGGTACTTGTCGCTTCGGTATCAAAGGGAAGCTTGCCCCTAGATACGTGGGACCTTTCAAGATCATCAGCAAGAGAGGCGATCTCGCTTATCAACTCGAGCTTCCTTCAAACTTTGCAAATGTGCATGACGTGTTCCATGTCTCTCAGCTCCGCAAGTGCTTCAAGACTCCTGAACGCACCATCAACTTCGAAGACATTGATCTCCAAGAAGATCTCTCCTATCGTGAGCACCCCGTTGCTATTCTTGAAGAGACTGAACGCAAGACTCGCAATAAGTCAATCAAATTCCTCAAAGTCAAGTGGTCACACCATTCCAACCGTGAAGCCACCTGGGAATGCGAGGATCACCTCCGTTCTGAGTACCCGGCGTTCTTCCAGTCCTAGATCTCGGGACGAGATCCTTTCGTAGTGGTGGAGTGTTGTAACACCCTGGATATGATTTACCTAATATGTAATCCAACTCTTGCCGTTTCCAGCGTTAAGTTATTTTATTTTCTCGGGTTCGGGTTTTTGTCTCCGTGTGTTGTTATCGTTGTCATGCATCTCATATCATGTCATCATGTGCATTGCATTTGCATACGTGTTCGTCTCATGCATCCGAGCATTTTCCCCGTTGTCCGTTTTGCATTCGGCGCTCCGTTCTCCTCCGGTGGTCATTTCTACCTTCTTCTCGTGTGTGGGGATTAAACATTTCCGGATTGGACCGAGACTTGCCAAGCGGCCTTGGTTTACTACCGGTAGACCGCCTGTCAAGTTTCGTACCATTTGGACTTCGTTTAATGCTCCAACGGTTAACCGAGGGACCGAAAAGGCCTCGTGTGTGTTGCAGCCCAACACCCCTCCAATTTGGCCCAAAACCCACCAAAATCCTCTCCATCATCTAGAGCGTTCGATCACGATCGCGTGGCCGAAAACCGCACCTCATTTGGACTCTCCTTAGTTCCCCTATGCCTATTTAAAGCCCCCTCCGAAATTCGCGGTTCCCCTCTCCCGAAACCCTAGATCTGACCCTCCACGCGCCGGACATTGTCCGCCGGCGCCGGACACGCCGCTGCCAGCCATTCCCGCGCCGCCACGTGGCACATCGCCAGCCTCCTCCGCCGCTGGCCCTCCCCGCCGACCGCTCGGGCCAGATCCGCCCGCGCACCGCCGCCTCTTCTTCTCCGCCGCGCCGCCGCTTTCTTGCCCAGCGCCGGTCGCCGCCCGAGTTCCTGCGTGCTCCGGCTCTGGCTCCGCCGCGCCTCTCCGTCCTGCCGGCCGCCGCCCCTTGACGCCGGTGAGCGTCCGGTGCCGACCGGCCTCGCCTCCCCGCCCGGATCCGGCCGCCCCCGACATCTCCGGCGAGCTCTTCTTCAACGCCGGCGAGGACCCCGGCGAACCTCGAAGTCCGCTCGTGAACAGTACCTCCCAGATCCAGATCTGAGATGGTTGACTTTTCGTCCCTAACCCTAATTGTTTTGCTATGTTCATCGTGCCGTAACTTTGCATCCGTAGATCCTTTTTGGGCATATAGCGTATCAAAATGTTCGTCTCAGAGAGCACATCATTTCATCTCATTGCATAATTTTCATTTGAGTTCATCTTGATGCCCGAAATGCTGTTGGAAGAGTGATATTTGAGATAATTGTCAGATCTGCTGCTCTAAATAGCTATTTGTCATTTTTGCCATGATTAATGTGTGCATGATATGCCCTTGAGCTCTACATCTGTTTTGTTATATGCTTTGCCATCTTCCAGAGGTGCCATCCATGTATTTTTGTGATGTGTGTGGTGACTATCACAAGGTTGCAAAGTGGTGCATTCGTTAATGTTGATTTCAGGGACTTAGCAATTCCACTAAGTCCTTGATCTGTTTTTATCAATATGCCATATGTTGATGTTGTTTCCTAGTGATCCGTGCCTCTTTTGAGGATGATTAGTAAGGATGATTTGTTAATCTTGTAGTGATATATCCATCCATGTCTTTATTTGCAATTATGGAACACCGTAGCTTTAGTCAATCGAGCTCTACTTTTGCTATTTCGTGAATCTGGGCAGATTGTCTACTTGTTAGCGATTTTGCCAAGGATGTTGTAGTTGATCCGTGCATGATATGTTATTGTTCTTGCCATGTCTAGCTTGTATAATGTGTATTCTTGATGGTGTATGCGTAGTTGGTCATGCCTTGCTCTGTAGTGAGTGCATCGAGCTCGTAAACATGCCTACTTGATACCTGATTTGCATGCTCCAGTTTTCCACTAAGTCCGTGATCTGATTATGTTTTTTCCATGTTCACATGCTTGCAAATGTATTTTCTGATCCCTTTTGGCTCAAGGTCACTAAGGGACTTTTGTTAAGCTCTTTGAGTAGCTCCATGCTATGCTTTGTTTTGCCAAGTTAAGTACCTGTAGCATCTAGTTTTCTTGCTCCAAAGTGTGCTACCTGATCTGAAATTCCAGACAAGTGTTAATTTCACTAAGTCTGAAATCTGTTTTCCAATTGCACTTTTGCGATGCTTGTTTGAACCTGTTAATGGATGAATTGGCCATAGCTCAGTGCTCATCTTTTGTTAAGCATTATGAATGGATCCCTGCCATGTATTTTGTTGCCATGTTTGGGTGTTGTAGTATAATTATCTTGTTGCATTTAGATGGCTACTTGCTGTTTATCGCAGACCGGTGCCATATTTGTTTTACTTGCCATTTCCAAACCGTGTCTCCGATTCCGGCGTTCTTTATATCGTTTTCAAGCGAAATCGCCTCACCTGTCTAGTGGAACACTTGGATTTCCATGTTGAGGCCAGGTTAAATCATTCCTTGTCAAATCTTGCATATGCATCACATATCGCATCCCACATAGCATACCATGTTTGCATCTTGTTGCTTGAGTTGTGCACGTGGTTGATTGCGTTCCTTTTGCTTGTTTGTCTTGTTTGGGTAGAGCCGGAAGACGAGTTCGCTAACGAGGAGCCCGTTGAGTTTGCTTTTGAGGATCCAGTCAACTCTGACAACTTTGCAGGCAAGATGATCATACCCTCAAAATCACTTCTATCTTTGCTTTGCTAGATGCTCGCTCTTTTGCTATGCCTATGCTACGATGCCTACCACTTGCTTATCATGCCTCCCAAATTGCCATGTCCAACCTCTAACCCACCATGTCCTAGCAAACCGTTGATTGGCTGTGTTACCGCTTTGCTTAGCCCTTCTTATAGCGTTGCTAGTTGCAGGTGAAGATTGGAGACCGTTCCTTGTTGGAACATTATTTACTTGTTGGGATATCATTATATTATCTTGTTATCTTAATGCATCTATATACTTGGTAAAGGGTGGAAGGCTCGGCCTTTTTGCCTACTGTTTTGTTCCACTCTTGCCGCCCTAGTTTCCGTCATATCGGTGTTATGTTCCTGAATTTTGCGTTCCTTACGCGGTTGGGTGATAATGGGAACCCCTTGACATTTCGCCTTGAATAAAACTCTTCCAGCAATGCCCAACCTTGGTTTTACCATTTGCCACCTAGCCTATTTTTCCCTTGGGTTTCCGGAGCCCGAGGGTCATCTTATTTAAACCCCCCCCCCCGGGCCAGTGCTCCTCTGAGTGTTGCTCCACCTGTCAGCTGACGGTGGCCACCAGGGGCAACTCTGGGCTGGCCTACCCATACCTTGGACAATCTGAGTGTGCCCTGAGAACGAGATATGTGCAGCTCCTATCGGGATTTGTCGGCACATTCGGGCGGTGTTGCTGGTTTAGTTTTACTTTGTCGAAATGTCTTGTAACCGGGATTCCGAGTCTGATCGAGTCTTCCCTCTAGAAGGAATATCCTTTGTTGACCGTGAGAGCTTTTCATGGGCTAAGTTGGGACCCCTGCAGGGATTTGAACTTTCGAAAGACACTCCCATGGTTATGGGCGGATGGAATTTGTTAATGTCCGGTTGTAGATAACTTGAACCTAAACTTAATTAAAATGAATCAACTGTGTGAGTTACCATGATGGTCTCTTCTCGGCAGATTCCGGGAAGTGAACACGGTGTTGGAGTAATGCTTGCCGCAGGTTGTTCTCTAGTTATTCGTTCACACTTTGCCTTCTCTTCTCGCTCTCTTTTGCGAACAGGTTAGCCACCATATATGCTAGTCGCTTGTTGCAGCTCCACATAATTACCTTGCCTTTACCTATAAGCTTAAATAGTCTTGATCGCGAGGGTGCGAGATTGCTGAGTCCCTGTGGCTCACAGATTACTTCCAAACCAGATGTAGGGCCTGATGACTCCGTTCCAGATGACGCGCTTGAGCTCAAGTGGGAGTTCGACGAGGACTCATGCCGTTACTATGTGTCTTTCCCTGATGATCACTAGTGGTGCCCGGTTGGGGCGATCGGGACCGTGTCGCATGTTGGGTTGATCTTTTATTTTGGCACCGTAGTCGGGCCATGAGTGATTGGATGATATAATGCTATTTATGTACTTTGTTTGATGTGGCGAATGTAAGCGAACTATGTACCTTCCCCTTTTATTATCTTTATTACATGGGATGTTGTGAAGATTACCTTACTTGCGACATTGCTTTCAATGCGGTTATGCCTCTAAGTCGTGCTTCGACACATAGGATATATAGCCGCATCGAGGGCGTTACACACGTCCGCGGTAAAGGACTACTTGGTTGCCTATACAGTTCATAGACAAGTTAGTGGTTACCACTAAAAGACTCAAGATAAGTGTGAGTACCGAGGATGGCCCTCTCGTAGGATGACGAGGGAGGATCACCGGTGGAGTATTGTGTTGGTGAGTAGTGGACTCGTGTGCGAAAAACTATTTTACTAGTGGTGTCCCGTAGGATAGCTTAGCCAAGAGTCAAAGCTGGCTTGCTGCAATAACTCCACCACCTTCTTGAGAATGAGCATGTATAGTAGGTTCTGATGTAAGACTTGCTGAGTACCTTTGTACTCATGTTTGCTTATTTACTGTTTTCAGACGACAACACCGCCCCCTCTGATGGGTTTTATGTAGATCTCGACATCGATGAGTGATTTTCCACCCAGGTGGTGATCCTGGCCATGGAGGGGCCTATGTAGATAGACAGGCTTTGAGAAGCCTTCTTTCTTTCTAGCGTCTGTTCTCAGACTATTTGCTTCCGCATGTGCTTGTATGTTTGTATGACTTGAGTGTCGGGTCATGTGACCCTACCTGTATGAACATGTTATGTATGGCTCTCTAGAGCCTTTAAATAAAGTACTTGAGTTGTAGAGTTTTGTTGTGATGCCATGTTGTATTTGGACATATCGAGCATATTGTGTGTATGATTGAAATGCTTAGTATGTGTGGGATCCGACAATCTAGTTGTTTATCCTTGGCAGCCTTTCTTATGGGGAAATGCAGTCTAGTGCTCCTCGAGCCATAGTAGTCTGCTACAGCCCGGTTCACCAGAGTCCTGCTAGCCCAGCACTACTGCTCAGGACACTTGACTGGCCGGCATGTGTTTCACTTCGTTCCTATGTCTGTCGTTTCGGGGAAATGTCACGCGGTGACATCCGGAGTCCTGCCTAGCCTGCTACAGCCCGGGTTCCGCGGAGTCCTGTTAGCCCAGTGCTACAGCCCAGATTCACTCGCTGATGACCGACATGCTCGATGTGATTCATGTATGCCTGTCTCCATAGGTCTGTGCCGCTTTGGGTTCACGACTAGCCATGTCGGCCAGGGTTCTTTGTCATATGGATGCTAGCGACACTATCATGTACGTGAGCCAAAAGGCGCAAATGGTCCCGGGCCATGGTAAGGCGACACCCGTGGGGATACCGTGCGTGAGGCCGCAATGTGATATGAGGTGTTACCGGCTAGATCGACTTGGAATTGGGGTCCTGACAGCATTGGCATCAGAGCCGGACTGCCTGTAGGTTCGTTGAGCCAAACTGGTCGATGTCGAGTCTAGAAATGCTTTAGTTATATGTAGGGGAATTGATTGTGGGAGGGAACGTAAGGCTCTTTTTACTACTTCACCTTATGCCCTCTGATCTGTGTCATTCTCTTCTCTTTCTACGTGGGTTAAGGACTAGGCTCTCTTCTCTCTGTCAGGTTCACGTGTTACTAATCCGTAGCAACTTATAGGATTGTTGGTTACCAGCCTCAGTTCAGTTTCTACCACTTTAGTATGTTATCAGTTGAACCAGAACCTTGATATGTTGTTGTTGAGTGGTTTTGTAATCTGTTGTGAATGTCTCAAATCTGTTCCTGAGCATTTACAGCTGTTATGCTATCCAATTTTCCCTAGAAATTCTAATGTCTTTGCATTGTGGTTGTGCTTCCAGATGGCCACTCGTGCTCACAACCAAGTGGTTTGCCTGACCCGGTGCCTCGATGTGCCCGGTCATACTGCTATGTTAGTCCGGGTAATGATCGAGACGGGTTACTGTTGGTACCCCGAATACACTGTCGAAGAGCAATTCTGAGACTTTAATCAAAATCAATATTTCTGCACCGTCAGGATATTTCCTTCCTATCCTGGATCTACCGAGCCCCTCCACTATTCCTATGGACTCGGGGTTACTGTTGAGATGGCTATGCAGGATGCTGCCTATTCCATGATGACCATCATGCGAGTCAGGACTGGCCTTCTTCGGAACACCGACTTCCGTTATATGCCAGCTTCACTCCCGGGAGCGCAAGGGTATCTCCAGGCTATCTATGCTGACTCCACACGTGAGGACTCACTAACTCGCACCACTGTCGAGATGCTCGAGGATAAGGACCGAGAGAATCTGGCCTTGAGACTGGAACTTTTCAACACCCGTGCTGATCATTGGTCCACTTTGACTCGGTTTGCACCTGCTGTGCAAGCTGGATGTATGGATACGAGGGATCTGTATCCTATGAGATCTGCTCTGCCAGACGTGGTGGATTGGCATGATGTGGGAGGCATCACCCCACCCCGTGGTCCCCGCAGGCCACCGTTTGTTGGTCCAAGACCTCATCCTAGCCCCTATGGTCCATAAGCTCCTCAGGACCGTCTGTTCCCGGATGATCACGTTGAACTTCCAGGCTATGGAGGTGACTTCTATGAGGACTACTACGGAGCTATCTGAGTTAGTAGTAGTATCACTAGTATTGTAATAGTTGTACCTCCACTGTCCTGCGTGACTTGTGGAATATGACTTAGTGTGTAATCAATTCCGGAGGTGTAGAAAAATAATGTATAGGAGCTTGGAATGCCTCCGATGTGATGTAACATCTTTCATCATAGTTGTACTGTAGCCTGGGCTTGTACTAAACTATGTATGGTGTGTATGACCATTGGTATATATATGGCAGTTCTATATTACCATGTCATACGGATGAACATCTCTGCATTCCGTGTTATCCATTACATTCTGCACTTCCTTGCTAAGTTGTGCCATCCTTATCTAAACCATTGTCTTATTTTCTCCTAGGATGGTCAACACCCGCAGCAACCCTACTGCCCTGGAGTAGGGGGAAGCCAGTGCAGTTAGGGGTGAAAATCTGCCTCACCCGCCTTCTCTGGCCGAAGTGATGCTGGAGGCGGAAAGAAACAAGCATGAGACTAACCGCTTGTTGGAGCGGATTGAGCAGAACACTGCACGCCATCAGCGAAATGACTTGGTGTCAATCAATGACTTCATCAAGTTGTACCCACCAAAGTTTAACCATTCCGTCGAGCCCCTCGACGCGGATGACTGGCTTCACAGCATCACCCATAAGCTACGTTCTGCCAACGTAGCCGAAGCTGAAAAGGTTACTTATGCTGCCTACCACCTTGAAGGCCCTTCTAGCCTTTGGTGGGAAAATTTTGAAGCTATGTGCCTGGTCGGCCAAATCACTACTTGGGCTGAATTCAGTGAGGCTTTCCATGAGCATCACATCCCGGAAAGTCTCATAGATCGCAAGAGGGAAGAGTTCTTCAATTTCACCCAAGGAAGACTGACTGTGGATGCATATAGTCGTGAGTTTAGGAATCTGGCACGATATGCTCCTGAAGAGGTATCCACCGACGCTAAGAAGCAGGCAAGGTTCCGCAAGGGACTTAACCCTGAGCTTCGCCACGATCTTCGTCTGCACGAGTGCACCTCCTTTCAGAAGTTGGTCAATAAAGCCATCAGTGTTGAGACAGGCCAGTCTGACTATGACGCTTCACGCAAGCACTCTCGTGATTTTGGCTCTTCATCTGGCTCTGGATCTCAGAAGCGCTGGGTGTGGATTCCAAGCACGGCACTGCCACCCAGGTTCATTCCGAGGCCATCCTTTGAGGCGCCTCGTCCCAACCAGCAGTTTGCACCGTCCAGGCCCTATGGTGGCCCCACTGCTAATGCTGCTCCATGCCCCAATGTTGTGACATGTTTCAAGTGTGGAGAGCCGGGTCACTATAGTCGAGAGTGTCCCCAGAACAACAACCCCAATCAGTCTGGAAAGTCTGTTGGTCGTGGAAAGCCAGCGGGAGAGACATTCTATGCCAAGCCGGTCACCACTTCACGTGGCCATGTCAACTATGTCTCAGCCGAGGAGGCTCATGAGGATCCTAACGTCATCCTTGGTACGCTCCTTGTTAATTGCCATCCGGCATCTGTTCTTTTCGATACTGGAGCATCTCATTCATTCATATCTAAGAGCTATGCTCGATGGCATAACACAACATTCTGTGACATGCCCACTACCATGGAAATTCAAACCCCTGGCTCTAGATGGCAAACTTCTAGAGTAAGCCATGGGAATGAAATTCTTGTTGATAGACTTGTCTTCCTTGCATCTTTAATAGCTCTCAAGTCCTCGGACATAAACATCATCTTGGGTATGGACTGGATGTCAGCTCATTATGCTAAGATTGATTGTGCCACTAGAACCGTTCAACTTACTCACCCATCGGGCAAGACAGTCAATGTCTTAACTTGATTGGCCAAGCGCCAACTTTACTCCCTAAATGACAACCCCCTTCCAGACCTTGAAGATATTCCTGTAGTTCGGGACTTTCCGGATGTCTTTCCAGAAGAACTGCCAGGTGTTCCACCCAACAGGGATGTCGAGTTTGTGATAGACCTTGTTCCAGGAACCGTTCCAATTTCTAGAAGACCCTATAAGATGGCACCCTTAGAACTAGCCGAGCTTAAGAACCAACTCGATGAGTCCTTGAAAAAGGGTTTCATCCGTCCTAGTTCCTCTCCTTGGGCTTGCCCCGTCCTCTTCATCAAGAAGAAGGATGGAACGGATCGGATGGTTGTAGATTACTGACCTGTCAACTTGGTCACTATCAAGAACAAGTATCCGGTTCCCAGGATCAACGATCTGTATGACCAGCTCGTTGGATCCTCAGACTTTTCCAAGATGGATTTGAGGTTGGGCTACCATCAAATCAAAATCAGAAACGGGGACATTCCCAAAACGGCCTTTGTTACTCGTTATGGCCAATACGAGTACACCGTTATGTCCTTCGGTTTAACCAATGCCCCAGCCACCTTCTCTCGATTAATGAACTCGGTCTTCATGGAGTATTTGGATAAATTCGTCATAGTATACCTCGATGACATACTCATCTACTCCAAGAATGAAGAGGAACATGCCGAACATCTAAGGCTGGTATTGACGAAACTTCGAGAGCATCGCCTTTATGCCAAATTCTCCAAGTGTGAATTTTGGTTGCCAGAAGTGACCTATCTAGGCCATGTAATCTCTGGTAAGGGTATTGCTGCCAATCCCGAGCAAGTTCAAGCCGTCCTTGATTGGACTCCACCTGAGACGGTCAAGCAAGTTCGGAGCTTGCTTGGCTTAGCGAGCTACTGCCGCCGCTTCGTCGAGAATTTCTCCAAGGTTGCTAAACCTCTAACTGAACTCCTCAAGAAAGATAAAAAGTTCGAGTGGACCCCACAGTGCGAGTTCAGCTTTCAGGAACTGAAAAGACGCCTGACATCTGCTCCTGTACTGGTACCACCAAATTTCCCCAAGGACTTTATTATCTATTGCGACGCCTCACGACAAGGACTAGGTTGCATACTCATGCAAGATCGTCAGGTAATTGCCTATGCTTCACGGAAATTACACCCACATGAGGAAAATTATCCCACACATGATCTAGAGGTTGCAGCTGTAGTCCATGCACTTAAAACTTGGCGACATTACCTCCTCGGTAATCGTTGCGAGATCTTCACCGATCACCAAAGTTTGAAATATATCTTCACCCAACTGCATTCGAACCTCAGACAACGACGTTGGGTTGAGTTGATCTCGGATTACGACTTAGGAATAACTTACACCCCAGGCAAAGCCAATGTCATGGCTGATGCACTAAGTCGTAAATCCTATTGTAACAACCTGATGTTAGAACAAAGTCAACCACTTCTCCATGAGGAATTTCGTAAGCTTAATCTTCACATTGTTTCTCGAGGATTCCTATCCACCCTGGTGGCGAAACCTACCCTTACGGATCAGATCATCAAGGCACAGAAGGTAGATCCGGGAATCTCCCGTATTAAGAGAAACATTAAGAAAGGAGTCATGAATTGTTTCTCCGTTGATGATCAAGGTGCCGTATACTTTGGAAACCTCTTAGTGGTTCCCAAGGCACGAAACCTGAGGCGGCTGATCCTTAAGGAAGCTCATGAATCCCCTCTCACCATTCATCCCGGTAGTACTAAGATGTATCAAGACCTACGCCAGAGGTTTTGGTGGACTAGGATGAAGAGAGAAATCGCTCAATACATTGCTAATTGCGACGTCTATCATCGTGTTAAAATAGAGCATCAACGGCCTACTGGCACCCTTCAACCTTTGGCAATTCCTGAATGGAAATGGGATAAAATCGGTTTGGATTTCATTACTGGGTTTCCTAGGACCAAGAGAGGGGATAATTCCATCTTCGTCGTGATCGACCGTCTTTCCAAAGTAGCCCATTTCCTACCTGTTCGTGAGAGTATCACCACTAGCTAGCTAGCTGATTTATAAATCTCTCGAATAGTGTCTCTTCATGGTGTCCCACTGGAAATTAACTCAGACCGTGGGAGTCTCTTCGCCTCTTGATTTTGGGAAAGTTTCCAAAATGCTATGGGAACTCGTTTCTCTTTTAGCACCGCCTTCCATCCTCAATCAAGTGGTCAAGTAGAGCGAGTCAATGAAATTCTGGAAGATATGCTCTGAGCTTCTGTCATCTCATTCGAAATGGGTAAGGAGAAATGCCTTCCATTCGCGGAGTTTTCTTATAACAATCGTTATCAAGCTAGCTTGGGCAAAGCTCCTTTCGAAATTCTCTATGGACGAAAATGTTGAACGCCTCTTAACTGGTCAGAAACCGGGGAAAGACAACTCTTTGGCCCGGATATGATCCAGGAAGCAGAAGAGCAGGTTCGCGTTATTCGTAAGAAATTGAAAACGGCCCAATCTTGCCAAAAGAGTCAATATGACCGCAAGCATAAGCCTATGTCTTTTGAAGTTGGCGAGAAGGCTTACCTTCGGGTTACACCTTTAAAGGGAACCCATCGATTCGGTATCAAGGGCAAGTTGGCTCCTCGTTACATTGGACCCTTTCACATTCTTGCCAAACGAGGAGAAGTTGCCTACCAATTGGAACTACCTTCGCATCTTTCCAGAGTTCATGATGTCTTCCACGTTTCTCAACTCAGGCGTTGCTTCGCGTATCCTATCTGTGGAGTGGACCACGAAACGCTTGATCTACAAGATAACCTCTCATATCGGGAATATCCCGTTCGTATCCTTGATCAAGCCGAGCGTACCACTCGATGCCATAATATCAAGTTTCTCAAGGTTCAATGGTCACACCATTCCGAGGAAGAAGCTACTTGGGAAAGGGAGGACCGTCTTCGACTCGAGTACCCCACCTTCTTCCCGGCGGATTCTAAATCTCGGGACGAGATTCGTTTGAGTGGGGGTGAGTTGTCACATCCTAGCTAGTCATGCATTAGAGTGTTGCAACATGTCTACCTTTCATCAGAAACTTGAATTGGGGAAGACAGAACCCCCAGCACCCCCTCTGGAATCAACTAAGGTTTACTAAAAATATTTTCAATGAACCTGAAATGCCCTTTAAAAAATTTCACTCTCTTTGTCTTGGGTTAGAACCTCCGGCAAAATTGGTGCACAATTTTCTAGGTCAACAGAAGGCCATTGAATTAAATCATATGTAATTTGCATTTGGGCATTTGAATGCTAGTAAATATTTTAAATGCTCAAATAATTCAGAAGATAAGTGTGGCCTGTTGGAAATATTCTAAACAGAGCCTCTGATTATTTTCAGGATTTTTAGAAGTGCCTAGCTATTTTTAATAAAGCCACAAACCTATAGAAAAAAATAGAAAACAGAAATTAAAAGAGAGGGAGAGAACTTACCTGGCCGTAGCCCATCAGCCAGCCTACATGGCGGTCCAGCACTGTGCTGGCCCATGCCAGCCAGCTACTTCGTCCCCGCCAGTCAGGCAGAGAGCTGACGCCGGCGAGCGCGAGCTCGCCCCGGCGCCAGCAGCTTGCCGCTTCGCGCGCCTGGACACTGGATAGGCTCCACGTCGCCGCCCCGACCCGTAGACACCTCACTCGCCCCCTTCCTCTCTCCCTCGCTCTCCCGCACCATGGCCGACGCACTTGCCGCCGCACCACCGCCGTAGTCGCGCCCTCCGTCGTCCCCGCGCCGAGCCACCGTGTCCAGAAGCTCCGCCGCCCTCCCCTCCTTCGAGCAAGCTGAGCCCCGAGCGCTCGCTTGCCCCGCAGCCTCTGTAACAACCTCACCCGACTCCACCATCGCCGGAGATCCCCTTCGATGTCGCCACCGCATCAGCTCGTCCCCGACCGCGCCGTCCATTCCTACGTGACCGCCGTGAGCTCAGCTACCTCCCCATCCTCTCCGTTTGCCTTCTCGTGCACCGTAGCAACTGCACGAAGCTTCACTGCACGCGCCACCGCCGAGCTCGTCGCCGACGTGTCTCCGGCCAACCACCGGCCACACCACCGTGTCCAACACACTCACTGCATCCCCAGGAGCCCAACGCACCTCACCACGCGCCTCGCCGTGCACTGTAGCCTCGGGCTCATCTGCACCCGACTCCGGCGACCTCCAAGGTAATCGCCGGCGACATTTCCGATCACCCCGAGCTCAACCACCACCACCAAACGCTGCGGCTTGCTCCCAGCTACGCGTAGATGCCCTCTGCCGCTCATTTGGTCACTGGAACGCACTAATGCACTTCCACCGCCGTGATTGGCCTCGCCGACGGCTAAACGCCGGCGGCTTTGACCCGTTGACCTTGACTGGGTGGGCCCAGGTTGACTCCCCTGAGTCTATGACAAGTGGGCCCCCCTCTGCTAATTAACCCAGATTAGTTTCAACTAAATTTAGTTAGTTTAAATAACTGCTGACACGCGGGACCCACTGGCCAGGTTGACCTGGACGTCCCCGTTGACCACTGACGTCACCCTGACGCACTGCTGACGCAATAATTAATTTCTGGATTTATTTTTATATAGAGAATTCCAGAAATTGTTACAAACTTTAAAAAATCATAGAAATTAATCTGTAACTTCAAATGAAAAGATTTATATATGAATTTTGATCAAAAAAATTCAATCTATCCATTGGTAATGGTTTCATGCATGACAAAACAAGTTAACCTTGATGTTTAAGCAAAATAAGATAATGCACTAATATGGCTATGTTAAATGAACTAACATTTGAATCTTTGATTCAAATGGGTTCATTCCTTTCTGTTTTAGCTTGCATTAGGCCAAGACACATTCATATTGTTGCATATTGTCATGTGTTGATTATGTTCGGTGTGCCTTTCGTAGTAGGTTCTGCCTCTGAGGATAACCCCGAATATACGTCTGAAGGGCAGTACCCTACTACCACTACATCAGGCAAGCAGCCCCTTTGATCATATCGATACAATCCCATGTTCTCGCCTCTGCTCTCATTTACTGCATTAAGACAACATCGTTTCAAACTGCTGTGTGCTACGGTAGTTGAACCCTTATCCTCTGCATGACCTATCATTGCCACAGTAACTAGATGAAACCCACTAGCATGTGTAGGAGTTGATTGAGCCATGTTTGTGATTCCTACCTTGCTATGCCTGCTATGCTTAGAGTTGTGTCAGGTCTGGTTCATCTGGGTGATGGGCTAGAGTGAAATGATTATGTCGGTAATGTGAGGGATGTGTTGAACATGTTTTGGTAAAGGTATCGATGAGAGGCCATGTAGGAGTACATGGTGGGCTGTTTCATTGAGGCCGTCCCTAAGAACTGAGATCTGTATGTGTGATTTAAGATTCAGTTACTACCATACATTGGGCCCGAAACCAATGGACCCTCTCGGCTTCTTAATCACCCTAGTACTCTGTCCAGGAGTTGCAAATAGTTTCGGGTGTTTGTAGGTTCTGTGTTGGCGGCCGTGTGTAGCGCTGACCCTAGGGGTGGGCTATGTTGCGGTAGATACACCGCGGCCGGGTATGCCGGGCGCCCGTTTGGCGTCTCGGGACCCTGTTCACATTGTTTGGGGCCGTATGTGGAAACCTCGGCCGGACTCCCTGCAGATGGAACCTGGATAGGCGATAAAACTGGACTAGAGACTTGAGTGATTAGGAAGGCCGTGGCTGACACCCTCGTTGGGCTTCCACTTGAAGGTTGCCGTGTACATGTTGTGTAAACGATGGTAAGTGGGGAGAGCGTGTATGAAGAAGTACACCCGTGCAGGGTTAACATCATCTATTCGAATAGCTGCGTCCGCGGTAAAGGACTACTTGGTTGCCTATACAGTTCATAGACAAGTTAATGGTTACCACTAAAAGACTCAAGATAAGAGTGAGTACCGAGGATTTCCCTCTGGTAGGATGACGAGGGAGGATCCCCGGTGGAGTATTGTGTTGGTGAGTAGTGGAGTCGTGTGCGAAAAACTATTTTACTAGTGGTGTCCCGTAGGATAGCTTAGCCAAGAGTCAAAGCTGGCTTGCTGCAATAACTCCACCACCTTCTTGAGAATGAGCATGTATAGTAGGTTCTAATGTAAGACTTGCTGAGTACCTTTGTACTCATGTTTGCTTATTTACTGTTTTCAGACGACAACACCACCCCCTCCGATGGGTTTTATGTAGATCTCGACGTCGATGAGTGATTTGCCACCCAGGTGGTGATCCTGGCCATGGAGATCCCTATGTAGATAGACAGGCTTCGAGAAGCCTTCTTTCTTTCTAGCGTCTGTACTCAGACTATTTGCTTCCGCATGTGCTTGTATGCTTGTATGACTTGAGTGTCGGGTCATGTGACCCTACCTGTATGAACATGTTATGTATGGCTCTCTAGAGCCTTTAAATAAAGTACTTGAGTTGTAGAGTTTTGTTGTGATGCCATGTTGTATTTGCACATATCGAGCATATTGTGTGTATGATTGAAATGCTTGGTATGTGTGGGATCCGACAATCTAGTTCTTTATCCTTGGCAGACTTTCTTATGGGGAAATGTAGTCTAGTGCTCCTCGAGCCATAGTAGTCCGCTACAGCCCGGTTCACCGGAGTCCTGCTAGCCCAGCACTACTACTCAGGACACTTGACTGGCCGGCATGTGTTTCACTTCGTTCCTATGTCTGTCCCTTCGGGGAAATGTCACGCGGTGACATCCGGAGTCCTTCCTAGCCTGCTACAGCCCGGGTTCCCTAGAGTCCTGTTAGCCCAGTGCTACAGCCCGGATTCACTCGCTGATGACCGACATGCTCGATGTGATTCATGTATGCCTGTCTCCATAGGTCTGTGCCGCTTTGGGTTCACGACTAGCCATGTCGGCCCGGGTTCTCTATCATATGGATGCTAGCGACACTATCATATACGTGAGCCAAAAGGCACAAACGGTCCCGGGCCATGGTAAGGCGACACCCGTGGGGATACCGTGCGTCAGGCCGCAATGTGATATGAGGTGTTATCGGCTAGATCGATGTGACATGGAATCGGGTTCCTGACACTAAGGAAGCAGGTGTTGTCTCCCATGGTCGCACTCTCTGGACCTATTCCAATATCCCTTGCAGGGTATTTGGGATGGATACTACCGTGCTAGCGCCAACACCTTCTCCCTGGTTTAGTATTGATACTCTTGGAGGAAACTCGCTCTTCCTTGGACAAAACTATCGAATCATGGTGAAAGGCAATCCAGCTGCTATTGACACAACATTACTACCATTTATGAGAAGAATTTGTATCTATACCTCGGGCATTTTATGCTTCCCTACCGTGGCTATCACAATATGGGTCATGAAAAGGCCGCTTCAGCCTGGATGATCGGTCCTGCGTTGGTCTCGAGATTGATAGTAGCTGGCCCTGTTGGGGAACGCAGTAATTTCAAAAAACTTCCTACACACACGCAAGATCTATCTAGGTGATGCATAGCAACGAGAGGGGAGAGTGTTGTCCACGTACCCTCGTAGACCGTAAGCGGAAGCGTTATGACAACACGGTTGATGTAGTCGTACGTCTTCACGATCCGACTGATCCTAGCACCAAAGGTATGGCACCTCCACGATCTGCGCACATTCAGTTCGGTGATGTCCCACGAACTCTAGATCTAGCTGAAGTCGAGGGAGAGTTCCGTCGGCACGACGACGTGGTGACGGTGATGATCAAGCTACCGATGCAGGCCTTCGCCTAAGCACTGCAACGATATGACCGAGGTGGAAATCTGTGGAAGGGGGCACCGCACACGGTTAAACAATCAACTTGTGTGTCTATGGGGTGACCCCCTCCCTCCTATATAAAGGAGTGGAGGAGGGGAGGGCCGTCCCTCTCATGGCGCGCCCAAGGGGGGAGTCCTACTCCCGGTGGGAGTAGGATTCCCCCTTCCCTAGTTGGAGTAGGAGAAAAAGGAAGGAGGAGAGAGGGAGAATGAAATGGCGGCCGGCCCCCCACCCCACTTTGGATTGGGCTTGGGGGGTGGCGCCCCCACCTTGGCCACCTCCTCCTCTCCCACTAAGGCCCAATAAGGCCCATAGATTCCCCGTGTGGTTCCGGTAAGCCCCTGGTACTCCGGTAAATTCCTGAACTCATCCGGAACCCTTCCGATGTCCAAACATAGCCTCTTTATTTCTCGACCATTTCGAGACTCCTCGTCATGTCTGTGATCACATCCGGGACTCCGAACTACCTTCGGTACATCAAAACACATAAACCCATAATACCGATCGTCATCGAACGTTAAGCATGCGGACCCTATGGGTTTGAGAACTATGTAGACATGACCGAGACTCACTTCCGGTCAATAACCAATAGCAGAACCTGGATGCTCATATTGGTTCCTACATATTCTACGAAGATCTTCATTGGTCAAACCACATAACAACATACGTTGTTCCCTTTGTCATTGGTATGTTACTTCCCGAGATTCGATCGTCGGTATATCAATACCTAGTTCAATCTCGTTACCGGCAAGTCTCTTTACTTGTTTCGTAATGCATCACCCTGCAACTAACTCATTAGTTACAATGCTTACAAGGCTTATAGTGATGTGCACCGCTTGTCTGGTGCGCCATTAGTGTCAATCCCATCTATAGCCCTTTTTCTAGTAGTGCATTAGTCACATTACTTGCAAGGCTTATAGTGATGTGCATCACCGAGAGGGCCCAGAGATACCTCTCCGACAATCGGAGTGACAAATCCTAATCTCGATCTATGCCAACTCAAAAAACACCATCAGAGACACCTGTAGAGCATCTTTATAATCACCCATGTTGTGACATTTGATAGCACACTAAGTGTTCCTTCAGTATTCGGGAGTTGCATAATCTCATAGTCATAGGAACATCTATAAGTTATGAAGAAAGCAATAGAAACAAACTAAACGATCATCGTGCTAAGCTAACGGATGGGTCAAGTCAATCACATCATTCTCTAATGATGTGGTCCCGTTCATCAAATGACAACTTTTGTCCATGGCTAGGAAACTTAACCATTTTTGATTAACAAGCTAGTCAAGTAGAGGCATACTAGTGACACTCTGTTTGTCTATATATTCACACATGTACTAAGTTTACGGTTAATAAAATTCTTGCATGAATAATAAACATTTATCATGATATAAGGAAATATAAATAACAACTTTATTATTGCCTCTAGGGCATATTTCCTTCAGTCTCCCACTTGCACCAGAGTCAATAATCTAGATTGCATTGTAATGATTCCAACACCCATGGAGTCTTGGTGCTGATCATGTCTTGCTCGTGAGAGAGGCTTAGTCAACGGGTCTGTAACATTCAGATCCGTATGTATCTTGGAAATCTCTATGTGTCCCTCCTTGACTTGCTCGCGGATGGAATTGAATCATCTCTTGATGTGCTTGGTTCTCTTGTGAAATCTAGATTCCTTTGCCAAGGCAATTGCACCAGTATTGTCACAAAAGATTTTCATTGGACCCGATGCACTACGTATGACACCTAGATCGGATATGAACTCCTTCATCCAGACTCCTTCATTTGCTGCATCCGAAGTAGCTATGTACTCTGCTTCACACGTAGATCTGGCCAGGACGCTCTGCTTGGAACTGCACCAATTGACAGTTCCAGCATTCAATAAAAATACGTATCCGGTTTGTGACTTACAGTCATCCGGATCGGTGTCAAAGCTTGCATCGACGTAACCATTTACGACGAGCTCTTTGTCACCTCCATAACCAAGAAACATATCCTTAGACCTTTTCAGGTATTCCAAGATGTTCTTGACCGTTGTCCAGTGATCCACTCCTAGATTACTTTGGTACCTTGTCGGTGTCAAAACCGGCGGATCTCGGGTAGGGGGTCCCAAACTGTGCGTCTAAGGCGGATGGTAACAGGAGGCAGGGGACACAATGTTTTACCCAGGTTCGGGCCCTCTTGATGGAGGTAAAACCCTACATCCTGCTTGATTAATATTGATGATATGTGTAGTATAAGAGTAGATCTACCACGAGATCATAGAGGCTAAACCCTAGAAGCTAGCTTATGGTATGATTGTATGTTGTAGTTGTTGTTGTCCTACGGACTAAAACCCTCCGGTTTATATAGACACTGGAGAGGGTTAGGGTTACACAAGGTCGGTTACAAAGGAGGAGATACACATATCCGTATTTCCTAGCTTTCCTTCCACGCCAAGTAGAGTCCCATCCGGACACGAGACGAAGTCTTCAATCTTGTATCTTCATAGTCTAATAGTCCGGCCAATGGAGATAGTCCGGCTGTTCGGAGACCCCCTAATCCAGGACTCCCACAGTAGCCCCTGAACCAGGCTTCAATGATGATGAGTCCGGCGCGCAGTATTGTCTTCAACATTGCAAGGCGGGTTCCTCCTCCGAATACATCACAGAAGGATTTGAATACAAGGATACTGTCCGACCCTGCAAAATAAGTTCCACATACCACCGTAAAGAGAATAATATTTCCACAAATCCAATTTGCTGACTTGTTTTGGCAACACGACATTATGTCATGGCCCGATGATTATTCGAACTGTTTCCTTTAACTAGCCCCGCACATAACGCGAGGCAGTTTTTTGACACGTCTCGTCGAAGCAGAGATCGTGTCCCCTTATTATGGGATTCTCATCAATACGGGCATGGGTAACCCAACCATGTCTAGGAATCCTAGATTATAGGCAAGTCCCAAATGGCTACGGAGAGGACGCTTGATATTCACCCTGTTTATAAAGGGACAAGGCTTTTACTTTTTTCCCTCCCGTGCTCAATCGAATCCTTCCCCCGCCTCGAGTTCTAACACCCAAAGCCTAGGTCAGGTGCTCCGGACCTTCAATCATGTCCGGATCTAGCCTTCAGGGCTGATGGATGCCCTCCTCCGTTAAGGAAGAAGACATCAAGAAGTTGAGGGAGGAGAGATACCTGACCGCCGAGGTTTCGCATCGGCTGCCTGCCCGAGGGCAGGTCGTCCCTACTCCTGAACCCAATGAAGACGTCGTGTTCATCTCCCACTTCCTCCGAGGACTAGGCCTCACTCTAGATCCCTTCGTTAGGGGATTGATGTTTTATTATGGGCTAGATTTCCACGATCTAGCCCTGGACTCCTTTCTCCACATCTCGACATTTATTGTCGTGTGTGAGGCCTTCCTCCGCATTACCCCTCACTTCGGCCTGTGGCTCAAGACCTTTGACGTGAAGCCGAAGATGGTCGAGGGGCAGTACGCAGCGTGCGGAGGTGCATTAATAAGCAAGATAGCAGGAGCTCCGTGGCCCAAAGGTTACTTTCCAGAGGTGTCCGGACTATGGCAACAAGAGTGGTTTTACATTATAGCTCCCAGAAGTTCCAAGTGGGTGGCTGCCCCTGCTTTCCCCTCAGGCCCTCCACCACAACTGATGTCATGGATTAGCAGAGGGCTGAGCTGGGGTCCTGCCAAGGACGTGCCTGTACTACAAAGCCGTATCCAAAATCTCTTCGAAGGAGATTTCAGTTTGATTATGGTGGCGCAAGTCATGCTGGTTCGTCGAGTCCAGCCTTGCAAACGCCGGCCCCTCCACATGTGGGAGTTCAACCCAGAAGGGCCGCGTACTATTCAGAATTTCCTCGGCCTGACGCACAAGGAGATGTACAAATCATTCTTCCGACCCCAAATAGAGTGTCCGGATACTACCGAGGATGTGGGCCTGAGCAGCAACCGCACCGCCGACCAAGTAAGTTATCCTCTAGCCGAACACACCGTCTTTCATTTATCATGACGTTATTCTGAGAAAACGCTCTTTGACCAGGACTGGATAACAAAGGCGAAGATGATTCGGTGTTCGGCCCCCCTTCCTGAGGGTTTCGAAAATCTGGTACTGGAAAAGATCCTCGAGCTAGCACCTTGCCCGGAGCCCTCAAAGGAAAACAAAGGGGGAATAATGAGGGCGAAAGCAGGCCTCCATCACTACCTATTCCGACCGAGGGAACGAGTGCCTCCGTGAGGGAGGATAACCGAGGGGAGGAATTGGACATTCTCTCACCCCGGGGAAGGAAGAGGACTACCTCTGAAGATCCGGAAACCAAGGTTTCCAAGCGGGAGAAGAAATCTCCACCAGAGGGTCCCGCCTCGGAGGGTGCTCTTGCCGCACAAAGTCTGCGCGGGGATCAGCCCTCCAACAAGCTGTAAGTAATTAGAAAGTACTTTAATGGTGGAGATATACTACCTTACCTTTGAGGAAAATAACCGAAGTATTTATTGTAGTTCAGATCCTAGCCCTTCTCAGCAGAGCTCGTCTTCGGGGGATCTTCTTCTGGAGATGATGGAGAGCGAAACGCCTCCGCCGGACTCCTCCGCTCAAGAAGCGGGCGACCTTGAAGTGTCGTCACGGAGGGCCTCTCCGGATCCAGTGAGGCCAGAAGATAATCCCATAGTCACCCGAAGTCCCCAGCGTCCGGCTCTCGAAGAGAGCAAACAGAAGAGTCCGGCACCGTTTGGTATGCGGTCGGACGTACTGACAGAGCTATTGGAGCGAGCGGCCATCTCAGAAGAACATCGTACATTGATGGGTACAGTGATGGAAAGGATATCATCCGCCGAAAGCGGGTTGCATGATGCTTTTATGAGTCTACTGACGGCCTTGAGGTACGTAAAATGATGTACATTTGTGATGGATCCGCACATTTTTAGGTGTGCCCTGTGTAGATAGTAGCCCCTGAGACTCTGGTTGTGACCGAGAACGGCGGCAAATAGAGGATCGTTGTCCCAGGCAATAACCATACCGCTTTAATGTGTAGGTAGTGGGATCTCCGGTGGCTAGCCGGACTCATTAATTTGCCGAACTGAAGCGGCAACTGGATGCGGCGGATGCCGACATCGAGCATGTTGACAAGAGGCTTAACAAGGCACATGGTAAGTGTTATTTTCTGGTGAATGTCACATAGTAAGAGCAGCATGATGCTAGTATCGTTAATATGTTGTGACTGCGGATGGAGCTGCCACCGTGGAAACCTTGCGGGCGGGACTTGCCTGAGCCAGAGAACAAGCAAGGATTAGTAATGCGGCTGCTTTGAAGGCGGCCGAAGAGTTGAAAGCCGAGAAGGCCGCGCATTGCAAGAGCAAAGAGGAGATGGCCAAGATGGCCATAAAGTTAAAAGACACTGCCGACCATTGCCAGTTCCTTGAAAAAGAAAACCGAGCGAAGGCAACGGACCTTGAAAAGGCCACGATGGCGAACAAAGACACCCGCTCTGCTATGAGAGCGAAGAAGGAGGAGTTCAGTGAAGCCGGGGATATTGCGGCTGGGAAGCCCTTCATGTTATGGAGAAAATTCGGAGATCCATGGTATGCCCCTCTGGATCGGCTGTGGAGTTCGGCAGACGCATATATGGACTTGGCGGCGAGCGCTGCCGATGCGACCAAATACTTCCAAGGTCAAACAGATCATGAAGTGGACAAGCCGTTCTGGTCTCAATTCAACGTTCCAGAGCGTCCGCTTCCATTGACTGATCAGCTAGCCGAATGGGCCGAACTAAATAGGTTGTCCGGACTCGCCATGAGGTCTATCATGGATCAGCTGTGGCCAGAAAAGCCGAAGCCGAACAGCTATTTTAGCTTAGTGTAGCAGTTCCTTGGTGCGGTGCCGTGCATCAATGCGATGAAGAAGTCGGCGTGCATAGAAGGCTCGCGGATGGCCCTTTCCCGTGTTAAAGCATACTGGGCGGAGATGGATGCTACCACTGTTGCGGCGCAGGGTTCGGCCATAGGCTGAGTGGCTGCCGAGCACTATTTCGAAGAGGTTCTCGAGGGTGCTCGTTTGATAGAGGCCCAGTGCTCAAAGAATATTATGTTTGAGTGACATGTATTCCCATTGTAAACACAATGTTTTTATGAAATTTATTAAGGTTGTGTTTATACTTTTGCCTGAAAGTAATATGATGCCTCATGTGCGGCCGTTTATGTATACATGTGTATAACCTGAAAGATTGCAGTCGTCGGCTTCAGCCCCCACGCATATAATGCGGAGGTGTTCGCAGAAGATGCATGTTCACACTTAACCCAATGTCTTGGTCCTATTAAGGAGGTGATAGCGCAGCGAACGGGGCAACTAGACTATAATGCTTTAACACTTTCACTTAGCCATAGGAGTTTGACGGTGGGGCTACTATATAGCCCCTGTTGGCTCCGCATTCTCCCGAATTTGGGGTGCGTACATGCCTGGCCGGGAAACGGCCCTTCGTTAAGGCGGAGGAATGCTAACATTCCGATAGGTCATCGAGTGGTTGACCAGTCTCACGCTATATCATGACAGTCAGTTTTCGGCTTTCTCTACTGAGGTGCTCGTCCGGATGACCCGGGGCACAATCGTAGTAGTTCTCCTAGTGCTACCTTAGCCGATAGAGAGGAACGTAAGGTACCAAAACATAGGAGCCGGGCAAACCCAACATTTAACCAAAGACATGATTCGGAGCTGATGCATATAAGGCCAAACTCTCGACGTCGAACACTCCCTAAGGTATTCGGTCTTTATGGTATAAACCGGGGCTAAATAGTGCCCTTTGTAAGAAGCCCCTTGTGTCCAGGTACGGGCGTTTATTCTGACGTGGCCACATGCCAAGACGTCAGCATCCTTCTCAATTGTATTTGAGAATCCGAGGGATGTATATCAACAAGAGACAGTAAAAAAAGGTTTACGCAGGGTCTTAATCTAAAAAGAATCCTTGGAGCGGGTCCCTGCTGCACGTCTGCGCCTGTGTCTCCGTTGTGCCGTATCCTGGACGGGTGTAGCATGATGGTCATCTGTAAAAGAGAGAAACTTAGGTGAAAAGTTGTCGCGCAAAAAGGTAGGTTTAAAGAAACCATGTATAATTCAAGATGAGTAAAAATTGCCACTTGTCTGCGCGCATTGAGCCCCTTGTATTTGTAATAGGGGTGTGGCTTATCAAACCTGTGTGAGTTACATATAGCTGCATCGGACTCGTCTAGTCGTGTCCGTGGTCTTGACGACCTATCAAATGTTGTTAGCTGGTAAGGCCATTTTTAGTGTGCGGCTGCCAAGGCAGTCGCTCTCTCTTCGGCGCGCAGGGATCGCTTAATATTTCCATTCACTGTAATGATGCCACGTGGACCGGGCATCTTGAGCGTAAGGGAAGCGCAATGCGGTATTGCATTAAAGCGAGTGAAAGCTTCGCGTCCAAGTAGTTATTGATAGCCACTTTGGAACGGAGCAATGTGGAATGTTAAATTTTTGCTACGGAAGTTATCGAGGAAGCCGAATATAACCTCTAGTAGCAGGGAGCCCGTGCAATGAGCACCTGGGCCTGGCATTACTCCTTTAAGGGTAGTATTTCTGAGGCAAATTTTCGTTGGGTCTATCCCCATTTTGCGGATTGTACCTGGTATATCAGGTTTAAACTGCTGCCACCGTCCATCAGGACTCGTGTAAAGTGGTATCCGTCAATTATTTGGTCTAATACCAGGGTAGCCCATCCTGCACGCCGGATACTTGCTGAGTAATCATGATGGTCAAAAGTGATCGCTTGAGACGACCAGTGGAAGGATGCCGCGGTGATAGGCCGTTGGGCATATTTTTCTGGGAGTGCCAGTTTGTTTCTCACCTTGATCATGTGTAACACGTTGACTGTTTTGACTTCTGGTGGAAATTTCTTTTGTTCCCCAGTGTCTTGCTTGAGAGGCTCATCCTCGTCTTCGCTTGGTGTATCCTCCCCCTTTTGTACGGCGTTGAGCTTGCCGGACTGCTTGAAGACCCAACATTCTCTGTGGGTATGATTAGCAGGTTTACCGGGGGTGCTATGGATCTGACATACTTGGTCCAGAATTTTGTTTAGGCTGGACAACTCGTCTCTGGCGCCTTTAGAGGGCGGCTTTTGCTGACTTGGCCGAGATCTTTTGAATCCGGTGTTTACTGTCGTGCTCTTCGTGTTGTCCTCTTTATTCCGGTGTTTGTTATTGTTGTTGCATCGTGATTTCCTGTTTCCATCTCTAATTTCGGATGTACTGGGGTTGCTGGTGCTGCATCTGGCTAGCCAGCTATCCTCACCTGCGCAAAAGCGGGTCATGAGGCTTGTTAATGCTGCCATTGTTCTCGGCTTTTCTTGGCCTAGGTGTCTAGCAAGCCATTCGTCACGGACGCTATGCTTAAAAGCTTCCAATGCTTCAGCGTCCGGATAGTCGACTATTTGGTTCTTTTTAGTAAGAAACCTATTCCAAAGCTTTCGGCCTAACTCTCCAGGCTGTTGAGTTATATGACTCAAATCGTCCGCGTCCGGAGGTCGGACATAAGTCCCTTGAAAATTTGCCCGAAAAGCGTCTTCGAGCTCTTCCCAGCTTCCAATGGAGCTTTCGGGGAGGCTTTTAAGCTAGTGCTGAGCTGGCCCTTTGAGTTTGAGGGGTAAATACTTAATGGCATGGAGATCATCTCCTCGAGCCATATGGATATGGAGGATATAGTCCTCAATCCAGACCCTAGGGTCTGTTGTTCCGTCGTATGCCTCTATGTTTACGGGTTTGAATCCCTCTGGAAATTCATGGTCCAGCACCTCGTCGGTGAAACATAGGGGGTGTGCGGCACCCTTGTATCTGGGTGTACCGTAGTGTTCGGATGTTTGTTGTGTTGCATCGTATGCTGGAGCGCGCCTGCGTGGTCCATAGATGGATCTAGTTGCGCCATCCTTTTGATGCGAGCCCTCGCGTGGATCGCGCATTGGCTTATGTGCGGCATTGCTTGCCGCTCTATGTTGGCCGTGAGGTCATCTATCCGGCCAGTTGGCCGTTTTAATTTTTGGTTGTGGGGGATCTAAGGCCTCCTCATCGAATTCAGGTAGCAACTTCTGCTTCGGGTAGCTCTTGGTGGGGCGATTACCGCCATACTTCGCTGTTGTGTTGAGTACTTTGCTCCATCTGATTTGGAGTGTGTCTTGCGCAGCCTTGAGCCATTGCTTCTGCTTTTTTAGACTCCTCGCGGTGGCAACAAGCCTTTGATGGGCATTCTGTTGCTCCGGGTGTCTGTCCGGTGTTATGTCATCCCGACTATTATCTTTGACAGAATCGGGTTGTTTGGTTTGATTCTCCGTGTTGCCGTGGTCCGGCAATGGTTCACCCTGCTCTAACGCTGGGTCTGTATGATCGTTGTTTCTACCGAGGCGAGATTTGGGGCGGCACTTACGCTACCGCTTTGACTGCTTCTCAAGGGGACAACCCTTCGTTGCGTCCTTCCATTCCTCGTCGTCGTTTTCTTTTGGTGCGTTCACCATGTATACGTCATGTGGTGAAGTGGACGTCCAGTGCCCTGTGGGCAGTGGTTCCTCTTTGTTTCCCGTATCGTCGTCCATACCGTCGATGTTTTCGGAGTCGAAGTCAAGCATGTCGGTTAAGTCATCGACGGTGGCTACTAAGTGGGTGGTGGGTGGGCCGCAAATTTCTTCATCGTCCGCATCCCAGTTCTGCCGGACATAGTTCGCCCAGGATCCTCCTGACAAGGAGAGAGACCTTAATGAGTTCAGTATGTCGCCAAAGGGCGAGTGCTGAAAAATCTCCGCGGAGGTAAACTCCATGATCGGCGCCCAATCGAATTCGATAGGAACGGGCGCAGGCGGATCGGGGTCCCTGGCCGGAGAAGGATCCGTCAGTTTAACAACATGGCTCTCGTGCATGGTAAGGTCGATGTTCGGCTCGATCGCCGCTAAGGGTAAGGCTTCCGCGGCAGGGTCCATCCACCCATCCGCGGAAGGCACAACTGGCTCCGAATTGAGGGGCGAAGCGGCCGCCGGTGCGATCTTAACACCGTCCGATGGTAGAGCTAAATCATACTCATCGTGACCGCGTGACGCGCAAGGCAGAGGCTCGAATCCGTCGAAGATCAAGTCTCCGCGGATACCGGCCGTGTAGTTTAAGCTTCCAAACCTGACCTGGTGGCTAGGGGCATAACTTTCACTCTGCTCCAGATGGCCAAGCGAATTGGCCCGCAGTACAAAGCCGCCGAACACGAAGATCTGTCCGGGGAGAAAAGTCTCACCCTGGACCGCTTCGCTATCGATGATAATAGGAGCCATCAAGCCTAACGGCGACGACACATAGGAACTCTCAATGAAAGCACCAATGTCGGTGTCAAAACTGGCGGATCTCGGGTAGGGGGTCCCGAACTGTGCGTCTAAGGCGGATGGTAACAGGAGGCAGGGGACACAATGTTTTACCCCGGTTCGGGCCCTCTTGACGGAGGTAAAACCATATGTCTTGCTTGATTAATACTCCCTCCGTTCCTTTATGTAAGGTGTATTATTTTTGGTACGGTGACCAAGGCACATAAATATAAAGGTGTTAGGACAAAATTATCCTTGGCAAATTTGTTGGTTAGTGGCAAGTAAATCAGTGAGTGCAGGAAAGTAAGAGATACATGCAATCGAGAGAGAGATTCTTTCCTTCTTTTGCTACAAGGAGAGATGCATGCAATCAGCAGAGAGATGCTTTACTTTTTTTGAAGGGCTACAAAGGGAATTATGAGGATTTAGAAGAAATGCACCATACATTGTAGAATTTTATCAAAAAAATACACCTTATATAAACGAACGGAGGGAGTATTGATGATATGGGTAGTACAAGAGTAGATCTACCACGAGATCGGAGAGGCTAAACCCTAGAAGCTAGCCTATGGTATGATTGTATGTTGTAGTTGTTGTTGTCCTACGGACTAAAACCCTCCGGTTTATATAGACACCAGAGAGGGTTAGGGTTACACAAGATCGGTTACAAAGGAGGAGATACACATATCCGTATTGCCTAGCTTGCCTTCCACGCCAAGTAGAGTCCCATCCGGACACGAGACGAAGTCTTCAATCTTGTATCTTCATAGTCTAACAGTCCGGCCAATGGAGATAGTCCGGCTGTCCGGAGACCCCCTAATCCAGGACTCCCACATACCTTCCTGCTAAACTAATAGCAAGGCACACATCAGGTCTGTTACACAGCATTGCATACATGATAGAACATATGGCTGAAGCATAGGGAATGACCTTCATTTTCTCTCTATCTTCTGCAGTTGTCGGGCATTGAGTCTGACTCAACTTCACACCTTGTAACACAGGCAAGAACCCTTTCTTTGCTCGATCCATTTTGAACTTCTTCAAAACTTTATCAAGGTATGTGCTTTGTGAAAGTCCAATTAAGCGTCTTGGTCTACCTCTATAGATCTTGATGCCCAATATATAAGCAACTTCTCCGAGGTCTTTCATTGAAAAATTCTTATTCAAGTATCCTTCTATGCTATTCAGAAATTCAGTATCATTTCCGATCAACAATATGTCATCTATATATAATATCAGAAATGCTACAGAGCTCCCATTCACTTTCTTGTAAATACAGGCTTCTCCAAAAGTCTGTATAAAACCATATGCTTTGATCACACTATCAAAGTGTATATTCCAACTCCGAGAGGCTTGCACCAGTCCATAAATGGATCACTAGAGCTTGCACACTTTGTTAGCACCTTTTGGATCGACAAAACCTTCTGGTTGCATCATATACAACTCTTCTTTAAGATATCCATTAAGGAATGCAGTTTTGACATCCATTTGTCAAATTTCATAATCATAAAATGCGGCAATTGCTAACAGGATTTGGATGGACTTAAGCATCGCTACAGGTGAGAAGGTCCCATCATAGTCAACTCCTTGAACTTGTCGAAAACTTTTCGCAACAGTGTTGAAAGTAATATTACCGTCAACTTCAGTCTTCTTCTTGAAGATCCATTTATTCTCTATGGCTCGTCGATCAACGGGCAAGTCAACCAAAGTCCACACTTTGTTCTCATACATGGATCCCATCTCAGATTTCATGGCCTCAAGCCATTTTGCGGAATCTAGTTCATCATCGCTTCCTCAAAGTTCGTAGGTTCATCATGGTCAAGTAACATGACCTCCAGAATAGGATTATCGTACCACTCTGGTGCGGATCTTACTCTGGTTGACCTATGAGGTTCGGTAGTAACTTGATCAGAAGTTTCATGGTCATCATCATTAGCTTCCTCACTTACTGGTGTAGGAATCACTGGAACTGATTTCTGTGATGAACTACTTTCCAATAAGGGAGCAGTTACAATTACCTAGTGAAGTTCTGCTTTCCTCCCACTCACTTCTTTCAAGAGAAACTCCTTCTCTAGAAAGGATCCATTCTTAGCAACGAATATCTTGCCTTTGGAGCTGTGATAGAAGGTGTACCAAACAGTCTCCTTTGGGTATCCTATGAAGACACATTTCTCCGATTTGGGTTCGAGCTTATCAGGTTGAAACTTTTTCACATAAGCATCGCAGCCCCAAACTTTAGGAAATGACAACTTGGGTTTCTTGCCAAACCACGGTTCATAAGGTGTCATTTCAATGCATTTCGATGGTGCCCTATTTAATGTGAATGCAGCCGTCTCTAAAGCATAACCCCAAAACAATAGTGGTAAATCAATAAGAGACATCATAGATCGCACCATATCTAATAAAGTGTGGTTACGACATTCAGACACACCATTATGTTGTGGTGTTCCAGGTGGCGTGAGTTGCGAAACTATTCCGCATTGTTTCAAATGAAGACCAAACTCATAACTCAAATATTCACCTCCACGATCAGATCGTAGAAACTTAATTTTCTTGTTACGATGATTTTCCACTTCACTCTGAAATTCTTTGAACTTTTCAAATGTTTCAAACTTATGTTTCATCAAGTAGATATACACATCCCCGCAAAAAAGTAGATATACCCATATTTGCTCAAATCATCAGTGAAGGTCAGAAAATAACGATACCCGCCACGAGCATCAACACTCATCGGACCGCATACATCAGTATGTATTATTTCCAATAAGTCTGTTGCTCGTTCCATTGTTCTAGAGAATGGAGTCTTAGTCATCTTGCCCATGAGGCATGGTTCGCAAGCATCAAGTGATTCATAATCAAGTGATTCCAAAAGCCCATTAGCATGGAGTTTCTTCATGCGCTTTACACCAATATGACCTAAATGGCAGTGCCACAAATAAGTCGCACTATCATTATTAAACTTATATCTTTTGGCTTCAATACTATGAACATGTGTATCACCACTATCAAGATTTAGTAAAAATAGACCACTCATTAAGGGTGCATGACAATAAAAGATATTATTCGTATAAATAGAACAAGCATTATTCTTTGATTTAAATGAATAACCGTCTCGCATCAAACAAGATCCAGATATAATGTTCATGCTTAATGCTAGCACCAAATAACAATTATTCAGGTCTAAAACTAATCCTAAAGGTAGATGTAGAGGTAGCGTGCCGATGGCGATCACATCAACTTTCGAACCATTTCCCACGCGCATCGTCACCTCGTCCTTAGCCAATCTTCGCTTAATCCGTAGCCCCTATTTCGATTTGCAAATATTAGCAACAGAACCACACTACTAGGAAAAGACCTACTAATGGCGCACCTAATTTGGCCATTAATGGCGCATTAGTGGTGCGCCATTAGTGCCACGCCATTAGTATATTTTACTAATGGCGCACCACAGGTGCGCCATTAGTATCTGGTATACTAATGGCGTACCTCGGATGCGCCATTAGTATATACAACAGTGCGCCATTAGTATGCCTCCCAGGGGGCCATGTATACCCAGGTGCTTTGGCATACTAATGGCGCACAACAACAAGATGCGCCATTAGTAACTTCGGCATACTAATGGCGCACTGTTTAATGATGCGCCATTAGTATCCTTTGGCATACTAATGGCGCACTGTGATGTGATGCGCCATTAGTATGAATATTAGGTTTTTTTATTTTTTTATTTTCTGTTTTTTGCACAGGTTACAAAATGTATAATTGGACAAAATATAGATAGCACACATCAACAACAGATTCATCGAATACAATATAAGATTAGTCTCTGAATACAATTCATCATATTAGTCTCCGAATACAATTCATCATATTAGTCTCCGAATTGAAAAGACCGAACAAAGATAGAACATTATATTACAAGTCTCGAGACCGCGAGTAGCGAGTTTGTCTTCACATTACAAGTTGATATCGATCATCTAAACTACCATCACATAGAAGAGAGCTGTGGTCATCACGATGAGCATCATCACGATGAAACTCGTCTTCATCCGCTTCCTCCAACGCTCCCTCCCCTCTCCCGCTAGATAGCGGGCGTATCTAGATTCGGCCTCGGGCCTAGTGGTGTACCCTTTGTAACTGTTACCGCTGAATCGGTGAACCTGTCTCCGACACTCCTCCCAGTCGTCGTAGACTCCGGGAACCTTACCCTTGTACACGACATACGACAGCATCGCTATGCAGTAGCCAAACGAAACGTTAGTACCAATTCACAGACAATACATAAGCAATATATAAGTATGCAACAGAATGATCGGAAGAGAAAAGCAAGACATTAATAACATCGATTACATCTAAGTTGAACGACTCTTGAAACCAAAGAGACATACTACAAGTTCATTAGAGTTTAATTACAACATGAGCCAATCGATGTTTCAGAACTAGACACAGCATCACTGCTTTCGACTCGACTCAAGGGACTAGAGCGTGGATGAAGCCGCCGTCTATCGTGGGAGTCATGAAATAACGGTCGTTGTCAGCCTGCATTTGTAGCATTGTGTCGATGTCACAATTGGACGATTGATTTCTGAGGTAGAACTGCCCCGAGGTACGAAGGACATCTTGATAGATGATTTCCGCAAACTCCGACTGGATGCGAAAGAATTCTTGTCTGATGTCCGCGTCCTGGATTGCCGACACGCTCGCGGCCCAATCTTTGAGTTTACTCGGTAGCAGAAGTTGATGATGGTCCCGTACGATCGCCCGCATGTGATGGATGGCGTAGTAGGCACCCTTCTGACCGCCAGGTGGCTGCTTGACGCAGCAGAACATCGTATTGTGGGAGAACACGTGCTTGCCGTACTTACGAATAGGCCTGGTGAAGGTGCCTCCAGATTTGACGTAGCCGGGGAGAACATCATCAAGAACCTTCTTGACATTTGTGTAGTCTACGTTCGACTGACGGTCCGGGTCGAAATACGTGGCCATGGAATATTTGGGGCTTAGGAGGATGAGCGTGCAATATGTGTCACTGCAGAAAACACGGAATGTTAAAAGAAAAACGATCGAAATCTAAGAATTCATATGTTACGGGGCGGTTGAGGGGAGGACTTACTCGGGAAAGTAAGGCACGAGGAAGTTATCCTTATCTTGGTTTGCCAGAATGACGCCTTCGAGGTAAGAAGTCGCGACTTGCCGGTCCCCAGCGCTGCCCAAGATCTTGGCACGCATGTAGAAGGGGTCGACTACCACGATGTCCGGGGTCTTGTCGCGAATGATTCGCATCTCCATACTCAGCGAAAATAGCCGAACGAAGGTGTAGTGCAGCGGATGAAGGTTCAACATAGCGTGGATGTCATCAAACCGCAGGACGATCGTACCCCTGATGGAGTTATCCACAAAGCCCTTGCCCTCTGGCACCTTGGCCGTGAAAACCGGGTATGCCACATCCTTCTCTCTATGACGCCGCTTCTCCAAAGAAAGAACACTGTCATGCAGACTCCGCATAGCACCGGTTGCAGCATCGAGCATATTTCTCGGTAGCATCGGCCTACCCGCCACATGCAGCCTCCTACTTAAATCCTCAGGTGAAGGTGGCCCATCCTGAGCACGGATCGTACTCGGTGCCTGCTGGCCCGCACCCTTGTTAGTCTTTCTTTTGCGTGCCTTCTTCTTCTCCTGTAATGGGACCGAGTTCTGCTCACAGACCGCCTTCTTGAGTGTGTTGGGGCTGATAATATTTCGCACCTCGCCTATCTGAGGCTCGGTGAAGTCGGCAGCTGGAGGCGTCTCCTGAGAGCTGAACTGCAGACGACGCCTATTGCAACTTGGCTTCTCCGCGGTACCAGCTAGATCACGCACGTCTTTTGTTGGGTTGGGTTCTTGAGAAGGAGGCCCCACGAAGTCGCCACCGTACCCATGATTGGCAAAGTACTGATCGACGTTGGAAAATGTATTGTCATCGTCGTCGTTCTGATCCTGTGCCATATGCATGTTTGGATCCAGTGGCATAGGGATGTCCGGCACCATTGCAGCGGTCTTGCCATGGGGCCGACTTGGCGCCGGCACGACTGGCGGTGTTGTCTTTGGGGTGGTGTCCCCCGCCCCCAAACGAATCTGGCTCTTCGGCCAAAGCAGGGGCCAGCTCAGGCAGGCGCTGAGGGTCATCACGTCATCATCGTCGGCCCCGATGGGTCGAATCGGAGGTAACAACTCGTCGCAGCCTGGCAGCACCCGAACCAGTTGAACCCTAAACAAGTTGGGTGGCATCTGGGTACCGTGGAACAAGGGGTTGCCCGGTTGAACGATTTTGCCCTTGGCGACATCGACCAACTCGTTGTTCACGAAGTGCAGGAGAGTGCACAGAACGTCGGCGGCGCCCTGCGAAAACATGTAGGGCGTCAGGGATGCCCAGTCAAAGGCAAGGAGATGAAGTCCTCGGCTGAGAGAGGCTTAATTAGTTACCGTGATGATGGCGTCGAGCTCGGCTAATGTCGAGGCACCGCCAACGGCGGGCGTGCAGTTGACGGAGGGGCCGCTTGCTGCAGAGGTGCCGGCCAGCGTACACCCGGGTGCATTAAGCTCCCGTGCTGGCGTCGGAGACACCAATGGCCCCGCCATCGCGTTCTGTGAGTTGCTGGCCGTGAAGCTAGGAATCGGGGGCGGCCCCTGTTGGCCGCCCGCAATCCACGCACTAATCCCCTGGATCAAGGTAGGCACAATGGCGGTGATCGTCCTTCCGAGTTGTTGTTCCACTTGCTCTTGGACAATCTCCGGAATCCGCGCCACCTGTGCCCTGAGTTCTTGAACCTCGCGCGCCTGGCTTTCCGAGCTGGTATTTTTCTCCTTTCGCCCACCAGTGTTATAGTATGACGACCATTTTGTCGACAAGCCTTTGCCGGCCACACGACCAGCTGACATCGGCTTACTGAGCTTATCCTTGTTCTTCATTACATTCAACGCCCTATTTAGAGTGGTGTCCCAAGGGTTGCTCTTAGTCGACCCCGCGCTACTGCTTTCAGTCTCCTGCGGAAGGAATGTGAACCATTTAGAAATTTGGCTTCATTAATTAGAATGCAACCATATGGAGCTAATTACACGGGGGTGTATTCCTTACCAGAACAAGCTCAAGTGCCCTGGTCTTCGGATCCGTGGTAAGCTCCTTTGTTTTCGGGTCCTTCTTGTACCGGGCCCTGACAAAGTTCCTGGTCTGCTTGTCACCATATTTATTGAAGAGGGGTGGTAGGCCTTGCTCGGCATGGTCCGCCTCCTGCTTGTCCCATATAGGCTCCGCCACTCTGTAACCGCCGGGACCGAGTGTGTGTTCCCCTAAGTTCAGCTCCCGCATTTCTTTCCCCCACTTACTTGATTCGGAGTTTGCGGTGCTCGAGCAATTGATCTTGAAGTCGTTGTAGTCATCTTCGGTGATCGAAGGATTTTTCTCCTTGATCTTCTCATAACTCTCACCTTTCTCGATCATTCTCTTCACATTGCTTTTCCAAGTAGACAGGGCCTTGCTCATCTTCGTGAGGGCAGCATTGTTCACTTCATTCCCTTTGAGGCTTGTGTTTTCAAATTCAGCGGGGAACTTGTATTGTTCGTGCAGATTCGTGAAGAGGAGGTTGCGCAAATTCCCTCGGTCAGGATGCCTCAGGTTCTCGGTGTTGATCGAGACGGTGCTCCGGAGAATGCACCCGAGCTGAAGCGAGTACCCCTTGACTATTCGTTCAGGCGCCGTTGGATTCCCATCGGACTCCACTTCAGTAACTTCCTCCTTGAGGGTGCGGATCACGGTCGGGCGCCGGTCCTTCCGTTGCCTCTTCGGTTGGCTGCCATCTGTGCGTGCGCCACCATCATCAGTGGAGGCATCCTCGGCGGCACCATCAGTGGTGGCATCAGTGGGGTCATCCTCGGCGGTACCATCAGTGGTCTCAGGATCGGTGGGGAAGGCGGCGTCCTCATACAAGTGAGGTTGTTCCTCCATCTCCTGGGACAGCTCCCAGAATGCCTTGACGCCCGAACCCCCGGCCTCATCGTTGTTGGCCATGTTTCTCTCTAAATAGGAACAAAGTTTGGTCAAAAAGTTGGTTATTGTCAAGGAACAAGATCATGGTCTCATCATTTAGGGTTTGTCGACACCGAGGCATCCTAAAAGCTAAGCTTTTATCATTGAGGGTTTTTCGACGCCGAGGCACCCTAAAAGCCTAAGCTTTCATCATTTCGGTTTTTATCGACGCCGAGGCACCTTAAAAGCCATGCGTTAGTCACAAGTACGCCGGGGCACTTGATCCTACTTAATTAACTACTAAGATACCCCGGCCCATGCATTAGTGACAAGTACCCCATATGTCCTATTTTTAGCAAAGTCATGCTAAAATTCACGGAAAATTTCAGCATGACCTTTGCTAAAAATAGGACATATGGAGTACCCGAATTTGCCGGAACGGAAGTTAATTGACATTCCAGCAAACTCAAGGGCCTCTCGGGTGGACAAGGCAAAAAAGGCCTCCGTCACAACATGGAAAATACATTGGCATGTGAAGAGGTGAAACAATATATGCATCTCCGAGCAGTATCATTCAACATTTTGGACAAACCACTACAAGCAATGCTGGACCATTTCTCCCCCAATACATCATAGCAACATTATTTGGGTACCTATATGGTATTAACATGCCATTCTCTGTCAACAGAAGTAGCACAAAATCATTCAAGTACCAGTGTTTAACTAAAACTTGGTGTGAATAAGATCCTCTGTAAGTACTTCATACCAATAATCAAAACCCCAAAACCTGACCCCAACTAGTTACCATAAGGTCAAATACTGTCCACAAAACCATAACAAAAATAGCAAAAAATTATTCAAGTATCATTGTTTAACTAAAACTTGGTGTAAATAAGGTAATAAAAGCAAATTATCCTAGCCAATATGGGTTTTCAGGAAATATTGAGACGTCGCACTTCTGATCGACTCCTGAGGTACATTCTCAACTAGCATAGTTTGTTTACCTTCTATTCCTATGTGGTTCATTACTTGATTTCCTTTCAGCCTCAAAGTTTATGTTTGTCCTGGTCATATTATGCTTTTGGCAACCACTAGAAATGTAAAAGATTTTTTGTGAACTTGGGAAGAAAAGAACCAACTTTCATCAAAGAAATAAAAATAAGATCATGAGCAGAATAGTTGTTAGGGTACTGTCATTTATAGGACCATTTAACATTGGCTAGGCATTTCTTGGCTACAACAATCACTGAGTTTGAAATAGGTAGAATAGAATGTATTTTTCTCACTTGGGAAAGTAATCAGTTACAACAACTTCAATATTTTGTCTCTCTGAATATTTGCATAAATTCCTACCATCATCCATGAGCAGCACCACATAGCAGTTCACAGAGCAGAACATGAGGCAGTTAGCTACTGACAGAGCTTTTTGGCCAACACTCATAACACTGATCAACATTTCTCTAACTCAGACTACTTTACACTGATCAACTGTTCTAATGGAGGAGAGGAGGAACAGCTGAGGTGGCTACTCACATCTACTTCTGGTGGGTGCTGAGGTAGGACTTCTCGCAGTACTCGGAGGCGGAGTAGAGCTGCGGCCGCAGGTTCTTGAGCTCCTGCATCAAACATGGCCACAACGCTCAGTTTATCTACCATAGACAGTTTAGCAGAAACAAAAGCAACACACACATGTCTATGAAGTATCTGAATTTTGCAACTTTATTGTGTCTGAAATAGCTTTACTCGATGGTGTACATGCAGATCTCAGTTTCAAACTGGAATAATTTACAAGCAGGTCTAGAGTACTGTCAAAATTCAGAATGGTGACTGAATTTAACTAACAAACACATATGACTGTGCCATTCTAAGATTAAAAGGAAGACACGAAGAACTTAATTAGATAAAGCAGTGTCAGCTTTCCTAAGACAAGTATCAGCAAAGCATACACAAAAAGTATCCAAAGCAATAAGCACCAAAACATTACTTCACACAAAATATCCAGTCTACTCACTGAAACCTTTGAATCTCAAACTGTCCCAACTTGACAAGTCAAGGGAAACTCAGCATTCACAAATTAGTTCAATTAAAGGCATTAATGCCGGTGAAACTATGTACTGGTTCAAGGACCAAAGAACACACATGGTGTGGTGCCGTTGGTCGTAATGAACACCACCTACAATGTCAGCGCCTAATCTCCCCAACCACATTGGTTGCAAAGGGCCAAGGCACCACCAAGAGGCACCGACCCGAGGATCGGGAACTAAATTACCTCGCTAAAATTACTTCGAGACCATCACTCCATGTTTCAATTTGATGCCATCACTCCATTCAGCAAGCAGCATTGTAACAAAAAGAACTTCTAGGCCCAAATTTCTTCAGAATGAAATTAAGTTAGTGAAACTGTCACACATTTCTTCACAATGAACAGATTTATACTATCTATCATCAAGTAAATTATGCCATTTGAACAGATTTATACTATTTGAATGCCAAGTACATGACTGAATCTGAATGTGACTGAATCTGCAGGGATTGGATCCATCTACTAGCTAGGGGATCTAATAAATTTTGTCACTTGAACATATTTACATTTCAATGCTTAGTACATGACTAAATCAGAATGTGCACTACAGGGATTAGATCTATCTACTGCCACTCTCCGTTGAAATCCTCCTACCGGCAGGAAGATCCAGCTTGCGAGGGGGAGAGGAGGAGTGGGAGCTCACGGGGGCGGTGGTGTGGACGGGGCGACGAGGTGGGGCAACGAGGTCCGGGTGGTGGTGGTGCGACGAGGTCTAGGAGGCGACGAGGTCCGGGTGGTGGTGGTGCTCCGGTGACGGTGGTGTGGACGGGGCGGCGTCCGGGCCACCGGCGACGAGGGCGGCGGGGTGATGGCGTCCAACGAGGTGGGGCGACGGGGAGAGCGGCGCCGAGGAGACAAGGAAGACGGGGCGGCAGCGTCGGGAGAGGAGAGGGCGGCGTCGCGGCGTCGGGGCGTCAGGGCGGAGACGAGGACGACGGGGCGGCGTCGAGGCGGCGGGGCAGCGGCGTCGGCAGAGGAGAGGGGAAGGGGATCGAGGGCAAGGGCGAGGGAGAGAGAGGGGATAGGTTTGGGCCGGGGAGGAAATATGGATGGGGGCGGCACAATACTAATGGCGCACCACCCCTCGGTGCGCCATAAATACATCCATACTAATGGCGCACCTCACCCTGGTGCGCCATTAGTATTTTTTTTTATTTCTGCTCGAGCCAACAGGTTATCTTCCACCTGACCTGATCCACACCAAGTTCCCTCTACTAGCTCGACTGGTCAGCAGCCAGTTCTCACACCAGGAGGTCTTGGGTTTGATTCCCAGGCTCCACAATTTTTTTATGCATTTAAAATGCTGTTTGATACTTATTTGTGTTTAAATATGTTCAAACTTGTTTAAATCATAACAGTAATATTTTTTTATAAGACAGTAATAATTTTTTAAAAAATATCATCAAACAGTAATGCCGGTGGAGCAGGGGAGGGTGCGCGGGGTGCGGGGGGTCGGCGGCGGCGGTTGAGTAGGGGAATCGAGGGTGCGGGGGGTCGGCGGCGGCGGCCGGTGGACCGGGGGGTGCTCGGCAGCGAGGGGGACCAGATCTGGCGAGGTGGGATAGCGATCGAGATGGAGGGGGATCGAGATCGAGTGTCCATGAAATTTAAAAATATTCATGATAGTTCAAAAAGTGCCCATGAAATACAATCGAGAAATGAAGGCTACGATTTAAATACAATCGATCTTAGCTAGCTATCTGTTCACAATCTTCTTGCCCTTCTTTTTCGCAAATGGAGTTCTTCTGTGGAACGGACGTCCTTTAGGTAGGGTGGTCCTGCTTCTTCTTGTGGTGTATGCTGCTACTTCATCATCGTCGTCATGTTCGATCCTCGGGTCGCCGTACTTGTCGAAGTCTTGCTCATTGGCTACTCCATCCATTCCGATGATCTTACTTTTCCCTCTCCTCACGACAACACGACTGGGCTTTGACGGGTCGGTAATGAAGAAGCATTGGTCCACTTGGGAAGCCAGTACCCATGGCTCATTTTTCGCGGTGACGTTTGCGCCTGCGGTCTTGGATTTGGCTTCGGGTATAACCATGGTGGTGAAATACCGGTCTTCTTTTAGGACGCTCTTGGCCCATCTGACACGGAACATCGGGACCTTCTCTCCGGCGTAGCTCAGCTCCCAGATCTCCTCGATCCTTCTGTAGTATCTGTCCTTGTCGTTACCGGTGTAGGATTCCATCGTTACCCCGGATTTCTGATAACCATCACTCTTCATGTCCTTGGCCTCGGTGTAGAATGTGTAGCCGTTGATATCGTATGCCTCATAGGTCATCAGGTTGTGCTCGGCGCCCTGTGACAAGGCGAATATGAGTTGTTCTTCCGCGGAAGAATCCTCATGTAAAGGGTACGACAGAAGCTTCTGCTTGAACCAACGCGTGAAACATGAGTTGTGCTCTTTGAGTATATCTTCGTCCATCCTCTGTTGGCCTCGGTCATTGTACGTCTTCTTAATAAAGGTTTTGTGCTCTACCACCCAAGGATCGACCACGTCTATGTGTTGTAGCGCGACTAGGTTTGCTGTTTCAAAGTCGGCGAGTCGACCCTCGAAGTCGACATGCATTTCGTGGCGACCCTCATGGTGACCCCATCCAGCGAGCCTGCCGAGGTGCCTGTTGACGGGCAGACCAACGGGGTTCTCGATGCCTAAATAATTCGTGCAGTAGGAGATGCACTCTTCGGTCAGAAAGCCCCTGGCTATGCTTCCCTCTGGACGTGACATGTTGCGAATGTATCCTTTGATGACACCATTCATCCTTTCAAACGGCATCATGCTGTGCAGGAACGTTGGCCCGAGTTGGATGATATCATCCACGATATGGACCAGTAGATGCACCATAACATCGAAGAATGCGGGCGGGAAGTACATCTCAAGCTCGCATAGTATCACCACGATCTCTTCCTGTAGCCTTCTGAGTTGCCTCACGCCAACAGACTTCCGAGAGATGACGTCGAAAAAGTTGCATAGGCCAAATAGGGTTTCACGGACGTGCGCGTCCATGATCCCACGGATTGCAACTGGAAGTATCTGCGTCATCAGCACGTGACAGTCGTGAGACTTCATCCCGCTGAACTTCAGCTTCGCTGGGTCTAGGTATCTGCTTATCTTCCCCGCGTAACCGTAAGGAAGTTTTACTCCTACGAGGCAGGTGAAAAACTGCTCGATCTCCTCCCGACTTAGAGTGAAGCATGCGGGAGGGTAGTCATTTCCGGTCTTCTTGGCCCTTTTGCCTTTGCGATGACTTTTCGTGTCCTGCTTCGCCTCATCATCATCATATATAGCATGAAGCTCCTGCCTGATGCCCATTGATTTCAAGTCTGCCCTTGCTTTCGGCCCATCTTTGGTCCTCTCTGGCACGTTGAGCAGGGTACCAAGCAGACTCTCGCACACGTTCTTCGTGATATGCATGAAATCAAGGCTGTGAGGCACATGGTGGATCTTCCAGTACGGCAAGTCCCAGAAAACAGACCTCGTTTTCCATACCTTCAGCAGCAGCTCTGGCGCCTTTCGCTTCTTTCCCGGCTCTGGCGCCTTTTGCTTGTTTCCCGGCAGTGGGCAGTCTTTCCAATTTTTCAACAGCTCGTCTATTTCCTCGCCGCTCCTCGTACGCGGGCGTCCTCGGGGTTCGGTTTCACCATCGAACAGATCCTTGCGTTTTCTCCACGGGTCATCGTTGCGAAGCCACCTTTGATGTCCCATGAACACGGTTTTCGAAGACCCGGGATCTCTGTCTAGCTGGCGATACGTTGTGTCATCCATGCACCCGACGCATCTAGAAAATCCATGGACCACCTGCCCCGCGACATATCCGTAACCGAGATAGTCGTGCACCGTCGTGAGCAGCGCGGCTCTCATAGGGAAACATTCTTTCTCTGCGGCGTCCCATGTATTGGCTGGCGTTTTCCACAGCGTGTCAAGCTCCTCTTTCAGCAGCCCCAGATACAGATTGATGTCGTTCCCTGGTTGTTTCGGTCCTTCAATTAGCATACTCATGTGAATGTACTTCCTCTTCATGCACAACCAGGGGGGAAGGTTGTACATCCACACAAACACAGGCCAGGTGCTATGTGTGCTTCTCTGGCTGCCAAACGGATTGACTCCATCGGTGCTCGCGCCCAGCACGATGTTCCTTGGATCGTTCCCAAATTCTGGGTCTTCGAAGTTCAACGCTTGCCACTGGCTTGCATCCTTAGGGTGACTCAGCATCTTGTCTTTTTTATCTATCTCCGGATCATTTGCGTCATCTTCTCGCTTCTTCTCCTCCCTATCCGCGTGCCAACGCAGGAGCTTTGCTACCTTAGGGTCCATGAAATACGGCTGCAGACGAGGAGTGATCGGAAAGTACCACACCATTTTTCGAGGAGCTTTCTTCCTCTTCTTGTATCGAGTGACGCCGCACACCGGACATATGGTAGACTCCACGTGCTCGTCCCGATAAATGATGCAATTGTTCATGCACACATGGTATTTCACGTGCGGTAAATCCAGAGGACACACGATTTTCTTCGCCTCCTCCAAACTGGTCGGGCACTTGTTCCCCTTGGGAAGACGTTCGTGCCAGAATGACATGTTCTCGTCGAAGCATGCGTCGGTCATTTTGTGTTTTACCTTCATCTCCAGAGCCATGAGCATTACTTTCAGGCGGGTATCCTCGGGCCTGCATCCTTAATACAATGGAGTAACCGCGTCTAACTCAAGTTGATCCATCTTGGCTTTCTCTCGGGCGGTAGCTCTTGCGTTATCCGTCTGCTTGAGAAGCAGCTCTTGAATATGAGGGTCCTGCACCCAGCCCATCGATGGTCCAGCGTCGTCTGCTCCGCCGGCATCATCATCTTCATGATCATGCCCGTCGTCTGCTCCGGCATCTTCCTCATCATCATGTCCTGCATCTTCTACATGATGACTATGTACAGCATCACCGTCGTGATCATCTCCTGGGATTCTTCGTCTTCTCGCCCGCCCGAGCCGCGGTGGTTGTCTTGCTGCCCTTCCTCATTTCTTGCCCGGCCCCCATGGACGACTTCGTAGTCATCTTCATCGCCTTGCCACTGATAGCCATCCATGAAACCACGCAAGAGTAGGTGGTCCCGCACCTGCCCAGATTTTGGGTCCGCAATAAGGCTCTTCAGCTTGCATCTTCGACACGGACATCTTATCTCCGTCTCATTCTTTTGAAGCATCTCGGCCTTCGCAGAACTCAAAAACCTATTCACGATGCCTTCGGTCATTGTGCGGACCATGGTCGCCTGCGGGGTAGAGCAAAACGATATTTTAGAACCAAGAAAAAATTTGGCATGACTTTCCCTAAAAATAGGACCAAAAAGAATGCTTAATGCCAAAATTCTCGCCAAAACGAAAATGAATCAACATTCCGGCAAAATATTGGCAACTATCGCATTTCAAATACCGGTACACCTCCAAACACAAACACATATGCAACACCACAAACATATGCAACACCACGAACATACATAGATCTAGCTAGGCCATAAAAAGTGCATGTGCACATTGTTGTAGGGAGAACAACATAAATATAGCTTCCCCCCTTACTTACCTATCAAAACAAGGTAATTTAACCACTTAAATTGAATGAATCTATGGTGGAAATGAGGTGAAAAAGAGGAGGCACCCGAGACAAGGAGGAGGTGGAGAGAATGAAGTGGGGAGAAAGTGAGTGTGGGTAGGAGAGGCTGTCCAAAATATCTTGTTGTTGCCCACTTACTAATGGCGCACCAACTCTAAATGCGCCATTAGTAATCCAGGTTACTAATGGCGCACCTTCTGGTGGTGCGCCATTAGTAGTTTTGCAAAAAAAACATACTAATGGCACACTATTCCACAGTGCGCCATTACTAGTTTAAACTAGTAATGGCGCACGGTCGAACAGTGCGCCATTAGTAGTTTTGCAAAAAAAGGAATAAAAAATATAATAGAAAAAAGAACATTAGTGGCGCACTTTCCGACAGGTGCGCCATTACTAGTTACAACTAGTAATGGCGCACTGTGTCTGGATGCGCCATTAGTATCTTTGGACAGGCGCACTAGTTCAAAAAAAAATTTGATACTAATGGCGCACCCTGGGCCAGGTGCGCCATTAGTAGTTTCAGCTCTAATGGCATATCAGAAGGTGGTGCGCCATTAGTATATACTAATGGCACACCGCTTGTCTGGTGCGCCATTAGTGTCAATCCCATCTATAGCCCTTTTTCTAGTAGTGCCAGTATCAAATACTCAGGCACTACTGCGAGCATTAGCAAGGTACACATCAAAAACATGTATATCAAATATACCTTTCACTTTTCCATCCTTCTTCTTCGCCAAATACTTGGGGCAGTTCCGCTTACAGTGACCAGTCCCTTTGTAGTGGAAGCACTCAGTCTCAGGCTTAGGTCCAAACTTGGGCTTCTTCACCTGAGCAGCAACTTTCTTGCCATTCTTCTTGAAGTTCTCCTTTTTCCCTTTACCCTTTTTCTTGAAACTGGTGGTCTTGTTGACCATCAACACTTGATGTTCCTTCTTGATTTCTACCTCCACAGCCTTTAGCATTGCGAAGAGCTCGGGGATAGTCTTATCCATCCCTTGCATATTATAGTTCATCACAAAGCTCTTGTAGCTAGGTGGCAGTGATTGAAGAACTCAGTCAATGACACTATCAACTGGAAGATTAACTCCCAGCTGAGTCAAGCGATTGTGGCACCCACACATTCTGAGTATATGTTCACTGACAGAACTATTCTCCTCCATTTTGCAACTATAGAACTTATTGGAGACTTCATATATCTCAATCTGGGCATCTGCTTGAAATGTTAACTTCAACTCTTGGAACATCTCATATGCTCCATGATGTTCAAAACGTCGTTGAAGTCCCGGTTCTAAGTCGTAAAGCATGGCACACTGAACTATCGAGTAGTCATCAGCTTTGTTCTGCTAGGTGTTCACAACATCTGGCGTTGCTCCTGGAGCGGGTTTCGCACCTAGCGGTGCTTCCATGACATAATTCTTCTATGCAACAATGAGGATAATCCTCCAGTTACGGACCCAGTCCGTGTAGTTGCTACCATCATCTTTCAACTTAGCTTTCTCTAGGAACGCATTAAAATTCAACGGAGCAACACCACGGGCCATTTATCTACAACAACATAGACATGCAAAATACTATCAGGTACTAAGTTCATGATAAATTAAAGTTCAAATAATCATATTACTTAAGAACTCCCACCTAGATAGATATCCCTCTAATCATCTAAGTGATCACGTGATCCATATCAACTAAACCATGTCCGGTAATCACGTGAGATGGAGTAGTTTTCAATGGTGAACATCACTATGTTGATCATATCTACTATATGATTCACGTTCGACCTTTCGGTCTCAGTGTTCCGAGGCCATATCTGCATATGCTAGGCTCGTCAAGTTTAACCCGAGTATTCGGCGTGTGCAAAACTGCCTTGCACAAGTTGTATGTGAATGTAGAGCTTATCACACCCGATCATCACGTGGTGTCTCGGCACGATGAACTGTAGCAACTGGGCATACTCAGGGAGAACACTTATACCTTGAAATTTTATAGATCATCTTATAATGCTACCGCCGAACTAAGCAAAATAAGATGCATAAAGGATAAACATCACATGCAATCAATATAAGTGATATGATATGGCCATCATCATCTTGTGCCTTTGATCTCCATCTCCAAAGCACTGACATGATCACCATCGTCACCGGCTTGACACCTTGATCTCCATTGAAGCATTGTTGTCATCTTGCCAACTATTTCTTCTACGACTGTCGCTACCGCTTAGTGATAAAGTAAAGCAATTACATGGTGATTGCATTTCATACAATAAAGCGACAACCATATGGCTCTAGCCAGTTGCCAATAATTGTGTTACAAAAAATGATCATCTCATACAACAATTTATATAATTATGTCTTGACCATATCACATCACAACATGCCCTGCAAAAACAAGTTAGACGTCCTCTACTTTGTTGTTGCAAGTTTTACATGGCTGCTACGGGCTTTAGCAAGAACCGTTCTTACCTATGCATCAAAAACCACAACGCGGTATAGTGATTGCTTTTTGATCTTTAGAAAGAACCCTGTTCATTGAATCTGATTCAACTAAAGTTGGAGAAACAGACACCCACTAGCCACCTGTGTGCAAAGCACGTCGGTAGAACCAATCTCGTGTAAGCGTATGCGTAATGTTGGTCTGAGCCGCTTCATCCAACAGTACCGTTGAATCAAGAATCAACTAGTGATGACAAGGAATATGTATATACCCACTCCCACAACTCCTTTGTGTTCTACTCGTGCATATAACATCTATGCTTAGACCTGGCTCGGATGCCACTGTTGGGGAAGGCAGTAATTTCAAAAAAATTCCTACGCACACGCAAGATCTATCTAGGTGATACATAGCAATGAGAGGGGAGAGTGTTGTCCACGTACCCTCGTTAACCATGAGAGGAAGCGTTACGACAATGTGGTTGATGTAGTCGTACGTCTTCTCGATCCCACCGATCCTAGCACCGAAGGTACGACACCTCCATGATCTGCACATGTTCAGTTCGGTGACGTCCCACGAACTCTAGATCCATCTGAGGTCGAGGGAGAGTTTCGTCAGCATGATGGCGTGGTGACGGTGATGATGAAGCTACCGGTGCAAGGCTTCGCCTAAGCACTGCAACGATATGACAGAGGTGGAAATCTATGGAGGGGGCACCGCACATGGTTAAAAAATCAACTTGTGTGTCTATGGGGTGCCCCTTCCCCGTATATAAAGGAGTGGAGGAGGGGAGGTCTGGCCCTCTCATGGCGCACCCAAGGGGGGAGTCCTACTCCCGATGCGAGTAGGATTCCCCCTTCCCTAGTTGGAGTAGGAGAAGAAGGAAGGAGGAGAGAGGGACAAGGAAAGGGGGGCCGACCCCTACCCCAATTCGGATTGGGCTTGGGGGTGCGCCCCCACCTTGGCCGCCTCCTCCTCTCTCCTACTAAGGCCCAATAAGGCCCATAGACTCCCCGGGGGGGGTCGGTAACCCCCCGGTACTCCGGTAAATGCCCGAACTCATCCGGAACCCTTCCGGTATCCAAACATAGCCTTCCAATATATCAATCTTTATGTCTCAACCATTTCGAGAATCCTCGTCATGTCCGTGATCACATCCAAGACTCCAAACTACCTTCGGTACATCAAAACACGTAAACTCATAATACCGATCGTCATCGAACGTTAAGCGTGCGGACCCTATAGGTTTGAGAACTATGTAGACATGACCGATACTCACTTTTGATCAATAACCAATAACGGAACCTAGATGCTCATATTGGTTCCTACATATTCTATGTAGATCTATATCGGTCAAACCGCATAACAACATACGTTGTTCCCTTTGTCATCGATATGTTACTTGCCCGAGATTCAATCGTCGGTATCTCAATACCTAGTTCAATCTCATTACCGGAAAGTCTCTTTACTCGTCCCAGAATGCATCATCCCGAAACTAACTCATTAGTCACATTGCTTGCAAGGCTAATAGTGATGTGCATTACCGAGAGGGCCCAGAGATACCTCTCCGACAATCGGAGTGAGAAACCCTAATCTCAATCTATGCCAACTCAACAAACACCATCGGAGACACCTGTAGAGCATTGCTACCTCTTGAGCAATGCGTTGGTTTTCCCCGAAGAGGAAGGGATGATGCAGCAAAGTAGCGTAAGTATTTCCCTTAGTTTTTTAGAACCAAGGTATCAATCCAGTAGGAGGCTACGCGCCAGTCCCTCGCACCTGCACAAAACAAATAAATCCTCGCAACCAACGCAAATAGGGGTTGTCAATCCCTATAGGGCCACTTACGAGAGTGAGATCTGATACATATGATAAGATGATATTTTTGGTATTTTTATGATAAAGATGCAAAGTAAAATAAAGGCAAAGTAAATAACAAAGGAAATAACTAAGTAGTAGGAGATCAATATGATAAAGATAGACCCGGGGGGCATAGGTTTCACTAGTGGCTTCTCTCGAGAGCATAGGTATTCTACGGTGGGTGAACAAATTACTGTTGAGCAATTGACAGAATTGAGCATAGTTATGAGAATATCTAGGTATGATCATGTATATAGGCATCACATCCGAGACAAGTAGACCGACTCCTGCTTGCATCTACTACTATTACTCCACTCATCGACCGCTATCCAGCATGCATCTAGAGTATTAAGTTAAAAAGAGAGTAACGCCTTAAGCAATATGACATGATGTAGCGGGATAGACTCATGCAATATGAAGAAAACCCCATCTTGTTATCCTCTATGGTAACAATACAATATGTGCCTTGCTGCCCTTACTGTCACCGGGAAAGGACACCGCAAGATTAAACCCAAAGCTAAGCACTTCTCCCATTGCAAGAAAGATCAATCCAGTAGGCCAAACCAAACTAATAATTCGAAGATACTTGCAAAGATAACCAACCATACATAAAAGAATTCAGAGAAGATTCAAATATTATTCATAGATAGACTTGATCATAAACCCACAATTCATCGTTCTCAACAAACACACCGCAAAAAGAAAATTACATTGAATAGATCTCCACAAGAGAGGGGGAGAACATTGTATTGAGATCCAAAAAGAGAGAAGAAGCCATCTAGCTACTAACTATGGACCCGTAGGTCTGAAGTAAACTACTCACACTTCATCAGAGAGGCTATGGTTAGAAGCCCTCCGTGATCGATGCCCCCTCCGACGGAGCTCCGGAAAAGGCCCCAAGATGGGATCTCATGGATACAGAAAGTTACGGAGGTGGAATTAGGGTTTTGGCTCCGTATCTGATTGTTTGGGGGTACGTAGGTATATATAGGAGGAAGGAGTACGTCGCTGGAGCAACAGGGGGCCCATGAGGGTGGAGGGCACGCCTGGTGGGGGTGGGCGCGCCCCCCTACCTCGTGCCCTCCTGTTTTCATTCTTGACGTAGGGTCCAAGTCTCTCGGATCATAATCTTCCTAAAAATCACGTTCCCGAAGGTTTCATTCCGTTTGGACTCCATTTGATATTCCTTTTCTTCAAAACCCAAAAACAGGCAAAAAACTACAATTCTGGGCTGGGCCTCCGGTTAATAGGTTAGTCCCAAAAATAATATAAAAGTGGATAATAAAGCCCAATAATGTCCAAAACAGTAGATAATATAGCATGGAGCAATCAAAAATTATAGATACGTTGGAGACATATCAAGCATCCCCAAGCTTAATTCCTGCTCGTCCTCGAGTAGGTAAATGATAAAAACATAATTTTTGATGCGGAGTGCTACTTGGCATAATTTTAATGTAATTCTTCTTAATTGTGGTATGAATATTCAGATCCGAAAGATTCAATAAAAAAGTTCATATTGACATAAAAATAATTATACTTCAAGCACACTAACAAGGTAATTATGTCTTCTCAAAATAACATGGCTAAAGAAAGTTATCCCTACGAAATCATATAGTCTGGCTATGTTCTATCTTCACCACACAAAATATTTAAATCATGCACAACCCCGATGACAAGCCAAGCAATTGTTTCATACTTTTGACATTCTCAAAACTTTTTCGATTTTCATGCAATACATGAGTGTGAGCCATGGATATAGCACTATATGTGGAATAGATTGGTGATTGTGGAGAAGACAAAAAAGGGGAAGATAGTCTCACATCAACTAGGCGTATCTACAGGCTATGGAGATGCCCATCAATAGATATCAATGTGAGTGAGTAGGGATTGCCATGCAACAGATGCACTAGAGCTATAAGTATATGAAAGCTCAAAAAGAAACTAAGTGGGTGTGCATCCAACTTGCTTCCTCATGAAGACCTAGGGCAATTTGAGGAAGCCCATCATTGGAATATACAAGCCAAGTTCTATAATGAAAGATTCCCACTAGTATATGAAAGTGATAACATGAGAGACTCTCTACTATGAAGATCATGGTGCTACTTTGAAGCACAAGGGTGGTAAAAGGATAGTAACATTGTCCCTTCTCTCTTTTTCTCTCATTTTTTTATTTGGGCCTTTTCTTTTTTTATGGCCTCTTTTCTTTCTCTTTTTTTATTTGGGCTTCTTTAGCCTCTTTTATTTATTTTTCGTCCGGAGTGTCATCCCGACTTGTGGGGGAATCATAGTCTCCATCATCCTTTCCTCACTGGGACAATGCTCTAATAATGATGATCATCACACTTTTATTTTTCTTACAACTCAACAATTACAACTCGATACTTAGAACAAAATATGACTCTATGTGAATGCCTCCGGCGGTGTACCGGGATATGCAATGACTCATGAGTGACATGTATGAAAGAATTATGAATGGTGGCTTTGCCACAAATACGATGTCAACTACATGATCATGCTAAGCAATATGACAATGATGGAGTGTGTCAAATAAACGGAACGGTGGAAAGTTGCATGACAATATATCTCGGAATGGCTATGGAAATGCCATAATAGGTAGGTATGGTGGCTGTTTTGAGGAAGGTATATGGTGGGTGTATGATACCGGCGAAAGGTGCGCGGTATTAGAGAGGCTAGCAAAGGTGGAAGGGTGAGAGTGCGTATAATCCATGGACTCAACATTAGTCATAAAGAACTCATATACTTATTGCAAAAATCTAAAAGTTATCAAAGCAAAGTATTACGTGCATGCTCCTAGGGGGATAGATTGGTAGGAAAAGACCATCGCTCGTCCCCGACCGCCACTCATATGGAAGACAATCAATAAATAAATCGTGCTCCGACTTCATCACATAACGGTTCACCATACGTGCATGCTACGGGAATCACAAACTTCAACACAAGCATTTCTCAAATTCACAACTACTCAACTAGCATGACTTTAATATCACCATCTCTATATCTCAAAACAATTATCAAGTATCAAACTTATCATAGTATTCAACACACTCATAAGAAAGTTTTATTATTAATCTTGCATACCAACCATATTAGGATTTTAAGGAAATTACCATGCTATTTAAGACTCTCAAAATAATCTAAGTGAAGCATGAGAGATCAATAGTTTCTATAAAACAAATCCACCACCATGCTCTAAAAGATATAAGTGAAGTACTAGAGCAAAATTATATAACTCAAAAGATATAAGCGAAGCACATAGAGTATTCTAAAAAATTCCAAATCATGTAGGGATCTCTCAAAAGGTGTGTACAGCAAGGATGATTGTGGTAAACTAACAAGCAAAGACTCAAATCATACAAGACGCTCCAAGCAAAACACATATCATGTGGTAAATAAAAATATAGCTCCAAGTAAAGTTACCGATAGAAGTAGACGAAAGAGGGGATGCCTTCCGGGGCATCCCCAAGCTTTGGCTTTTAGGTGTCCTTAGATTATCTTGGGGGTGCCGTGGGCATCCCCAAGCTTAGGATCTTGCCACTCCTTGTTCCATAATCCATCAAATCTTTACCGAAAACATGAAAACTTCACAACATAAAACTTAAAGTAGAAAATCTCGTGAGCTCCGTTAGCGAAAGAAAATAAAAGATCACTTCAAGGTACTGTAATGAACTCATTCTTTATTTATGTTGGTGTTATACCTACTGTATTCCAACTTCTCTATGGTTTATAAACTATTTTACTAGCCATAGATTCATCAAAATAAGCAAACAACACACGAAAAACAGAATCTGTCAAAAACAGAACAGTCTGTAGTAATATGTAGCTAGCGCAAGATCTGGAACCCCAAAAATTCTAAAATAAATTTCTGGACGTGAGAAATTTATCTATTAATCATCTTCAAAAGGAATTAACTAAATAGAACTCTCCAAATAAAAATTACAGCAGTTCTCGTGAGCGCTAAAGTTTCTGTTTTTTGCAGCAAATTCAAGAAGACTTTCCCCAAGTCTTCCCAATGGTTCTACTTGGCACAAACACTAATTAAACACAAAAAACACAACAAAAACAGAGGCTAGATAAATTATTTATTACTAAACAGGAGCAAAAAGCAAGGAATAAAAATAAAATTGGGTTGCCTCCCAACAAGCGCTATCGTTTAACGCCCCTAGCTAGGCATAACAAACAAGAATAGATCTAGGTATTGCCATAATAGTAAGATAGATTATTAAAGATCATTTCATATTCTCTATGTTCGGCAGCAAGTTTTCTTTGAGGCAAGCAAAAGTAATCAAAAGGGCTAAATTTAATGGGACAAAGGTCCCCAAGATCAACCTTGGGAGGTATAGGTTCCTCCTTTGGTCCTTCATATTGCACAACCAATTCATCATTATAAGCATTCTTTTGACGGAACTTTGTGAGAATATCCTAGTTCATTATTTCGAATAACCAAATCATCATTAAGTTTAGAAATTCTATCAACTAAAACATTGGTAGGAACCCTTTTTCTAAGATTTTCATTGAAAGTAACATAATCTAGAGATTGAAAGCGCATTATTTTTCTTGATCAAAGAGGATAGCCTCTATGGGAGGACGGCAAGTGTCCACCCTATAATGTGCAAAGATTTATTTGGCCTCTTTTATTATGAATCTAAACTCATGAGCCAAAAAGATAGTAGTGGCACGCTTAACAGAAGAATGCTCAATATTAGAGAATTCCAGGAAAATCATTTGTATAGAAGGATGCATGTGCATGAATTGTCTTTCAAGCTCAACTACAAGCATGGCAATAGCGTCCGCAAGACTACTAGTTCTATGAAGAATAGAACTACCCATAGAAGGTAAAGCACCGGCACAAGTAAAGAAATCTTGAATAACACCTTTTCCAATAATATTACCACTACCAACACGGAATCTTTTTATATGTGAGATAGTGGGTTCTTTAGTAGGAGCATCAGAATTATTATCGAAAATAGTTTCCCCAATTTCAGACATAGAAGCAGAAGGTAAAGGACTAGCCATAACGACAAGCAAACTAACTAACAGACAAGCAAACAAAAAGCAAGCGGGCAAAAAGAGGCAAATAGAGAGGGAGGATAGAGAGAGAGGGCGAATAAAACGGCAAGGGTGAAGTGGGGGAGAGGAAAATGAGAGGCAAATGGCAAATAATGTAATGCGAGAGATAAGGGTATGTGATCGGTACTTGGTATGTTGACTTCTGCGTAGACCTCCCCAGCAACGGCGCCAGAAATCCTTCTTGCTACCTCTTGAGCATTGCGTTGGTTTTCCCCGAAGAGGAAGGGATGATGCAGCAAAGTAGCGTAAGTATTTCCCTTAGTTTTTGAGAACCAAGGTATCAATCCAGTAGGAGGCTACGCGCGAGTCCCTCGCACCTGCACAAAACAAATAAATCCTCGCAACCAGCGCAAATAGGGGTTGTTAATCCCTATAGGGCCACTTACGAGAGTGAGATATGATAGATATGATAAGTTAATATTTTTGGTATTTTTATGATAAAGATGCAAAGTAAAATAAAGGCAAGTAAATAACAAAGGAAATAACTAAGTAGTAGGAGATCAATATGATAAAGATAGACCCGGGGGCCATAGGTTTCACTAGTGGCTTCTCTCGAGAGCATAAGTATTCTACGGTGGGTGAAAAAATTACTATTGAGCAATTGACAGAATTGAGCATAGTTATGAGAATATCTAGGTATGATCATGTATATAGGCATCACGTCGCAGACAAGTAGACCGACTCCTTCCTGCATCTACTACTATTACTCCACTCATCGACCGCTATCCAGCATGCATCTAGAGTATTAAGTTAAAAACAGAGTAACGCCTTAAGCAAGATGACATGATGTAGAGGGACAGACTCATGCAATATGAAGAAAACCCCATCTTGTTATCCTCGATGGCAACAATACAATGCATGCCTTGCTGCCCTTACTGTCACCGGGTAAGGACACCGCAAGATTAAACCCAAAGCTAAGCACTTCTCCCATTGCAAGAAAGATCAATCTAGTAGGCCAAACCAAACTGATAATTCGAAGAGACTTGCAAAGATAACCAACCATACATAAAAGAATTCAGAGAAGATTCAAATATTATTCATAGATAGGCTTGATCATAAACCCACAATTGATCGGTCTCAACAAACACACCGCAAAAAGAAGATTACATCGAATAGATCTCCACAAGAGAGGGGGAGAACATTGTATTGAGATCCAAAAAGAGAGAAGAAGCCATCTAGCTACTAACTATGGACCCGTAGGTCTGAAGTAAACTACTCAGACTTCATCGTAGAGGCTATGGTGTTGATATAGAAGCCCTCCGTGATCGATGCCCCCTCTGGCGGAGCTCCAGAAAAGGCCCCAAGATGGGATCTCATGGATACAGAAAGTTACGGCGGTGGAATTAGGGTTTTGGATCCATATCTGATCGTTTGGGTGTACGTAGGTATATATAGGAGGAAGGAGTACGTCGGTGGAGCAACAGGGGCCCCACGAGGGTGGAGGGCGCGCCTGGTGTAGGTGGGCGTGCCCCCCTACCTCGTGCCCTCCTGTTTTCTTTCTTGACGTAGGGTCCAAGTCTCCCGGATCATAATCTTCCTAAAAATCACGTTCCCGGCGGTTTCATTCCGTTTATACTCCGTTTCATATTCCTTTTCTCCGAAACCCTAAAACAGGCAAAAAGTAGCAATTCTGAGCTGGGCCTCCGGTTAATAGGTTAGTCCCAAAAATTATATAAAAGTGGATAATAAAGTCCAATAATGTCCAAAACAGTAGATAATATAGCATGGAGCAATCAAAAATTATAGATACGTTGGAGACATATCAAGCATCTTTATAATCAACCAGTTACTCTGTGACGTTTGATAGAACACTAAGTGTTCCTCTGGTATTCGGGGGTTGCATAATCTCATAGTCATAGGAACATGTATAAGTTATAAAGAAAGCAATAGTAACAAACTAAACAATCATGGTGCTAAGCTAACGTATGGGTCAAGTCAATCACATCATTCTCTACTGAGGTGATCCCGTTCATCAAATGACAACTTTTGTCCATGGCTAGGAAACTTAACCATCTTTGATTAACGAGCTAGTCAAGTAGAGGCATACTAGTGACACACTATTTGTCTATATATTCACACGTGTACTAAGTTTCCGGTTAATACAATTCTAGCATGAATAATGAACATTTATCATGATATAAGGAAATATAAATAACAATTTTATTATTGCCTCTAGGGCATATTTCCTTTAGGCCCTTCCCAGAGAAAGTCTTCTGGTTCAAATCAAGCGTTTCCAACGCTGAGGAGTGGTTGAGCTGAAGTTCATTTCATTGCTTGTTATTTGTTGTGTGATGAAAACTTTCGTATTTACTAGAATGTTTTGTTGGAATTAATATATAATCCAACATGTATCCTCATTGTCGTTGTGTGTTGATGACTTGTTGTATGTAATGAATGATACATTTGCATATGCATGTCATAAACTCAATTTATAAATGGTTTTCGACTCACTTCTTGGAGTGTTAGTGCCGTAGTAGTATAGCCAGCATCCGTAGTAGTATGAAGTTTCCACATCAGATAGAGCCAACCAATAGTTAGTTCTAGTTAGATCAACTAGAGCTAGGTGGTGCACTGAGGCCGAGAAATATGGTGATAGCGTGACTGCGTGAGCTGGGCTTGTACGCAGTATGATGTAGGCACAGGGCTTGCCATGTTTCCTACTCCTCTGGTCTAAATGTGGAGAATATTTGGTCGAGTTCTTCCTCCTTTTGCCGAAACGTGGGACATCCAGCATCCAGGTCGTGTCATGCAAGAAAATTGAGTGGTAGTTGAACCCACGTGATGTGCATCTTGGGTTAAACTGTAAATAGAATCTTACTACTCTTGAGTAACTCCAAAAGCGGCCACCGAACATCTTTATTGGATTTTTTTCATCACCAACACGTCGAGGTGAAAGATGTGCAGGTTCAGTGGGTCCTCTTGCATTTTCACTGACTTGTGGGACCACATGTGAGCAAACAGACGATGGGCTGCGTGCATCTGCTGGCTGGATGAGAAGAGAGATAGAGGAGGGCTGAGCATGGACTCCAGGAAATTTGTTCTACGTAACCGGCACCTCGATATAGGCTCGATATAGTGGGGTGGCATGGGCCATAACTAGCATTCACGTCTACCTGTACGGCACACGCCACCCACACGAGTCCCATCCGACACCTATTTTCTTGGAGTCCATGCTACAGCCATCTCTTCTCCCTCCTGTTTTCTCAGACATCGCGCAGTGGGAGGGGTGGGGGTTTGCCGATAGTCGGTTTGCTCAACTACGGTCCCACCTGTATGTGAAAATGCATCACAGCACGCATTCCCCCATGAGCGGCGTGCTGGACCAACCGTATGGGGGTGCGACGCGAACACGACAGGCTTTTCCTTTTGAACTTGTAACTTGTACAATTTGGTTCTGCTCCATGGCGCGACCGATAGATAGAAATAACGATTTTCCCTAGAGTAATGAGATGTTTGGTTATGGCGCAGTTCATGCATGGAGTACGTACCAAAATTATGAAGTTGATGCGAAAGGTAAGATAATTACTAGTAGTACCATATACTACTACATGGATTTGACGGAAAGATAAAGATACATACGGATCCATCAACGACATCCTGACGCCCTAGTGCGTCGGGTCGCCAACTGATGTGTGACGAGCAGCGGAGTTGGCGGTGAGCTCAACGTGCTTCTGAACAATGCCATCCGAGGTTGCCCTGTGGGTCAAGAAGGCGAGCGACCTATCGTCATCCTCTGGCACGTAGTAGTCCTTGTGGACAATTTGCGCGTAGACATGGGTGATTATGTCGACGGTGTCTTGCTGTGCCAGGCACTGCGCGGCGAGCGCGACCTTGAGGTGGACATTCTCCGGCACGACAGCAGGCAGTCGCAGGGCCACCAGTGCGTCGAAGAGGTTGTCACCATAGAGGCCATTGAGGGTGGTGGGCATCGCAGAGCCTGGGTGCGTGGGCTGGAGGTGTACGTCAAGGTCGTCCACGAGCTTCTTGACGACAGTGAACTTGTCGAGGGAGCCAACGAGGACCTTGTCGAACAAGGAAAAGAAGTTGTCGTCCAAGCGGCATTTCGCCCTGGCGGTCTCAAGAATGACCTAGAGACGTTCCTCGGTGCCGGGCCATAGGCCGGCGTCGTCGACCATCTGGCACAGCCGGCTGATGCTCGCGCTCATCTCCTCCATGTGTCTAGCTTCTAGTCAACTGATCTTGTGATTGGATTGATCACTCTTGCCCTTGGTTAGGGTGTGTAGGTGCGTAGGATTACGTAGATTGGACTAGCGGGGAGCCTTTATATGAGAAGTGCAGACTGCGTTGCATTCACGTGTGTGTTGGCCATCGACTCCTCGACCCTCTACTGCACCTGCCTTTGGCTGTATGATAGGTGGGCCAGCCACCTATTGGGCCCACAAGTCATTCACCCAAATGCAGGTGCAGTAAGTCAATGAAGCTGTGTCCCCTCTGTCCCAAAACACTTAGGAATGGTACATTAACTCCCTCCTCGTTTCTTATTTCGTGACATATCAACCAATGAGAGATGTGGGCCGTGCATGCTTTCAATGACTTGAGACTACCAAACATGACATGCACTGGTTAGTTCATTGCATGTAATCCTATTAATTAGCAAAAAGACATTAAGTTATCTCAGTTTCCCACTGGTGCACAAGAGCATGGTTAATAGTATAGCCAGCCGCTGGCTATATGATGTTTCCATGTCATATAGAGCCATCACTTGTAGCCACTCATACAATAAGGTTAGCTATAAGAGTACTACTTTTTCTCATCTTCTCTCTCTTTCTTCATATGTATTGTATATCAGCCTAGGAATCCGCATATAGCAGCTCTTGCATGAGAGCCCACTCCTCTTTTTCACTTGCTCTAAGATGACTTACACTAGCCACAGTGGGAGTAACTTCAGCAGTAACATCGATTCCCGCTCAACAAATTTTCTTATGTGGCAGTGAGTTAATGAGGAGAGAGGTAGATTGAGTAACTTAACTAGTTATTGTAACATCACATGTCCCAATGCAATATGAGTCTATAACCTAATAAATGAGGCTTTGCATGTTACCATACTTATGTTACTACCCACTATGAAAGGTAGTAATATAGTTTAGGGATACGTGTATGTTACTAGTGTATGTTACTCTTCATTATGGCTAGTCATACACCTAGACGGAGGGAGTTGTCTCAAGTCATTGGATGCATACGCACGCCACGTCTCGTATTGGGTGATTTATTTTTTTGTGGCAAAAAACAGGGAACGAGGTGGGTACACTACAAAAAAAGACACATCCGTGACATTTTGGGCCGAACGAAAAAAAATTCTGTCATACATATGACACTTCTATGACGATAATTGTGACAAAACCCGGTATCATCATAGATGTGGTGGGCTCCTACTTCTATGACAAAAAATCATGACAGAAAATGGGCTTTTCGTCCTGGGCGGGCCGGAGATGCAGCTGCATGACATTCTTTGGGCCGTCCATGACGGAAAAAACCGTGGTAGAAGCGAGGGGGAGGAAAATTTTGGGGAGTTCCCGGTTACGGTGGGAGGTCGAGGGCCGAGCGATGCGTGTTTCTCTTGTACACGTACGGGCGTGTGTGCGAGGCGTTGGCTCTAACTGAACCCGAGCGAGGCATTGGGCTCTAACTGAACTCGAGTGATTGCACTGCAGGCTACGCGTTACTGAACCCGAGCGATCGATCGATGGCTGTTAACTGAACCTGATCGAGCGATTCCTTCGCTACTGCAGCTAACTAAAGCCGATCGATGCTGCCTCTGGATGAACAGTGAGCGTTGCGGGGGGGGGGGGGGGTTGGATGAACAGTTCCCGGTGGGGGTGGATGAACATGACCCCGTGGTGTTGCCTCTGGATGAACAGGACCCCGATCGATCGAACCGGTTGGGGCTAGATGAACAAGACCCCGTGGAGGGCTGGATGAACAGCACCACCCCGTGGAGGGCAGGATGAACAGTAGACGGTGGAGGGCAGGATGAACAGTAGCCCGTGGAGGGGTGGTTGAACAGGATCCCGTGGAGAGGGATGGTTGAACAGTAGCCTGTGGAGTAGCGCGCGGTGGAGGCTGGATGAACAGGAGCCCGTGGATGAACAGTCGCAGGTGGAGGCTGGAGGTGGTCGACGGTGGATGAACAGTAGCTTGTGGAGGCTGGAGGGGGTCGACGATGGAGATGAACAGCATCCCGTGGAGTCCCGTTTTGCGGTACGCCACACCCCTCCCGATGAACAGGACCCCCGTTTCGACCATAGCACTCCAACACAAGTCTGTTTCCTACGTTTTGCGGTACGTCACACCCCTCCCGATGAACAGGACCACCGTTTCGACCGTAGGAGGTCCGTTTCCTCCGTTTTGCGGTACGCCAGACCCCTCCCGATCAACAGGACCCCGTTCCGAATGTAGGAGGTCCGTTTCCTCCGTTGTGTGGTACGCCAGGCCTCATTTCCATCGCATATTCCGTCCAAGCCCTCCCGATGAACATGACCACGCATTCCGTTCCGACCCAGCCGGTTGGCTCCCACGCGTTTCGTTGCCTCCTTATGAACCCGATGCATTCCATTGCCTCCCCATGAACACGACGCATTCCGTTGCCTCCCCATGAACACGACGACGACGTTGTTTCTCTGTTCCGACCTAGCCATGTACACGAGCCCTCGCCGTACGTATGCGCGAGTAGGCGTTCGAGACACCGCCTGTATGTACACATACGTGGCCGTATTTTCTTTCTTGCACCCTGGCCGCTGTACGTACGTGTACATGCTACGTGCGAGCCTCTACTACGACACGTGCGCGCCTCTACATCGACTAGTATGTACATACACGTTCGCGACCAGAATGACAACGCTACGTACGCTTCGACCAGGTGGGTCCCGACTGTCACGCACTTCCTTGCCTGTGAAGATGTAGCTGGTGGGTCCCAGCAGTCAGGGGGCGAATCGTTTTTTTTGCCCGGACGCACTTCCTTCCGTGCGAAGATGTAGCTGGTGGGTCCCAGCAGTCAGGGGGAAACATTTTTTTTTGCGAAATACAGTGGCCCGTCCAGTGGGTCCCAGCTGTCAGGTGGAGGAATCATTATTTTCTGCGTGATAAGGAGGCACTTCCTTGCTGCGGTTAGCCTCTCCACGTATAGTCCACGTCCGATGGAAGTCGTTCCTTGACCACGTTGACCACGCCGTGCCGAGAGCACTAGGGCGGTGGACGACGGCGAGGCATAGGAAGGGGACGACGCGGAGCCAGGGACGACACGACAGTGGATGCCGACGCATAGAGGAGTACGAGGGTTCACTGGTTCGCTGCAGTGTGAGGCTGCCGTCGCCGCAGAATAACAGGGGGTGTGGGTGAGTAGAGGGATGGCCTGGCCAGTGGTGGGAGTAGTAGGGGGGCGGTGAGGCCTCCGCCGCATCGCAGCCGGCCACGGGAGGCAGGAGCACGAGGCACGACCGGCGCTGGTTTGGGCGGCTGGAGCAAGAAGACCAGAGGTTGAAGAAGCACTACGGCTGTTGGATGGACATCGTACGGTCACTGGAGCTAGAATCGTGCATAGTGACTAAGTTGACAAAGCCCTCCATCCCCGTCAACTTAGTAGGCCCACAAGTCAGCCTCTAACCAAGGTGGGTCCCAGCTAGCAGGGGTATTCATTTTTTGTGCGTAATAAGGAGGCACTTCCGGTGGGTCCGAGCTTACAGCAGGGGGAACGTTTTTTCTGCGAAATACGGTGGCCTATCGGGTGGGTCCCAGCTGTCAGGGGCAAACGTTTTTTTTGCGATATACTCGTGGGCGTCCGGTAGGTCCCTGCTGTCAAGTGGAGGAATAATTATTTTCCTCGTAATAAGGAGGCACTTCCTTGCGGCTGCCGTGGACCCAGCTGTCAGCCTCTCCACGTACAGTATTCTTCCGATGGAATTCGGTCGTTGACCACATTGACCACGCCGCGCCGACAGCACCACGGCGGTGGACGACGGCGAGGCCTAGGAAGGGGACGACGCTGAGCCGGGGAAGACGCGGCAGTGGATGCCCACGCGGAGAGGAGTACGAGGGTTCACCGGTTCGGCTGCGCTGCCGTCGCCGCAGAATAACAGGGGGTGTGGGTGAGTGGAGTGGAGGGATGGCCTGGCCAGCGGTGGGAGTAGTATGGGGGCGGGGAGGCCTCCGCGGCAGCACAGCCGGCCACGGGAGGCTGGAGCAGACGGCACGACCGGCGCTTCTTTGGGTGGCTGGAGCAAGAAGACCAGAGGTTGAAGAAGCACTACGGTCGTTGGATGGACATCGTGCGGTCAGTCGAGCTAGAATCGTGCATATTGACTAAGTTGACAAAGCCCTTCGTCCCCGTCAACTTAGTAGGCCCACTATACTGGGTCCCAGCTAGCAGGGGGAGTATTCATTTTTTTGTGTGTAATAAGGAGGCACTTCCTTGCGTGCGAAGATATAGCTGGTGGGTCCGAGTTGTCAGCGGCGGTAACGTTTTTTTCGCGAAATACAGAGGCCGTTTCGGTGGGTCCCAGATGTCAGGTGGAGGAAATCATTATTTTGCGCGTAACAAGGAGGCATTTTCTTGCGTGCGGCCGTGGACCCAGCTGTCAGCCTCTCCACGTACAGTCCACTTCAGATGCATGTCGGTCGCTGGCCACGCGACGCCAAGAGCACTAGGGCGGTGGACGACGGCGAGGCCTAGGAAGGGAACGACACGGAGGCAGGGAAGACTCGGCCGTTGTTTTTGTTTCCCACGCGGAGGGGAGTACGACTGTACGAGGGTTTACTGGTTCGTCTGCCGTCGCCGAAGAATAACAACAGGTGTGGGTGAGTAGAGTGATGGCTAGGCCAGCGATGGGAGTACGGTGGGGCGGTGAGGCCTGCGCGGCAGCACAGCCAGCTGCGGGGGAGGAGGGAGCAGGCAGTCCCGCCGGCGCTTGTTTGAGCGGCTGGAGCAGGAAGATCAAAGATTGAAGAAGCACGACGGCCATTGGATGGACATCCAACAGTATACATGCCATTTGTGGAAAGCCTCAAATCTGTGGAAAACAGCATACAGCCCATCTGCCATTATTTCAAATAATTTACAGCCCATTTGCTAATTCTTACGGGTTTTTTTGGAACCCATATTCTTTATGTTAGCATTACAGCCCATATTGTGGCCACGGTTAAAAAATTATACGAAATTTTCCATATGTCGGTGCGGTCTGAACTATTTTTAATCACGAAATTTCGAGTCACATTCAGACTGATTTTAAAAATAAATGTATATCAATATAAAATCCAATAAATTGTCCATGCATAAAAATCAATGCAATTTAAAATCTCGAAGTGAAAAAAAGATATTTGAAAATAATTGCCGGTTTGATGTGTTTTAATAATGTATAGCCCATTTCTCATTACTGATAGGCCATTTTCTCGGCCAGCCAAATGAAGCTCTCCTCGTCTTGAAAGATTTGTAGCCCAACAGGCCTGATAAAGCGACTTACTTGACAAATCACAAAAGAACGGCCATTTTAAGAAAGAAAAAAAAAACTACTGGGCTGGTCTGTGGTAAACATAAAAGAAAAGACTGTCTAGACAGGCCAGAGTGTCCCGCACAGCCCAGTTGACACCCTGCTTCCGTCTCAAAAAAAAATTAGATAAATGCCACTCCAATTATGGCGATTCATAAAAATGCCACTACAATTTCCAAACTTTGAAAAATGCCACTGCAATTTTTGCAAACTTTGAAAAACGCCACTCCAGACTTTGAAAAATGCCACTAGAAATGGCATGAAATGGCATTTTTTCAAAGTTTGGAAATTGCAGTGGCATTTCTCGGATACACCAGATTTGGAGTGGCATTTATCAAATTAACCGAAAACAAAAATAACTGGGCGAGCTGCTGGGTCCCTGGTGTCATCCGCTCGTTGTGCAATTCTCTCGTTTATTGACTACGTTGACAATGGCATGAGACCCAGATGTAAAAAATCCACTAGGAGGAGCCATTTTTTATTGGCTTGAAATAAGGAGGCACTTGATTGCATAGTGCCATGACCTTGGCGGGTCCCTGCTGTCATCCTCTCCACGTACAATCATCTCCTGATTGTGTACGCGTCAACTTGCTAGGCCCACAAGTCAGCCTCTAAACCGTGGAGGACAAATACAACCCATTTAAAAAAATAAAAGCCCATTCCATACGTTCAAACGGAAAGTTCAACATTCAGACCAAAGTAACAGGTCTGATCCACGTATAGAGTACTGAACTTCCACATTGACAACCATCATACCCAAGTTAACTATCTACTCCCACTAACACTCTAGTAGCGTACAAGTACTAAGTTACTCTTAGCTAACTAGACGATGCCGGCCGCCATCAGCTGCCCATGCTAAACACCGGCAACGACGTCCTCCGCCTCGCCTCGGACTTGCCAGAGGTGCGAAAGGGCGCGTTGCTCACGCGCGTTGGCCCTTTCCATGCCGGCGTGGTCCACCGAAGCTTCGGCTTCCAAGCGAGAAGCCCACTTGATGAGCTGGTAGTAAAAATCAGCGTCGCGAACGCGTGCGTGCCCGACAGCCTCCAGGGCTATTTTCCGGCCACCGGCCTCCATGTAGTCGGCCCAGTTGCGGGCGCTCTGCTCGCGACTCAGAGTGTCAGTGCGCTGCTGCTCCATGTCCCGCTGGCGGCGCAAATCGGCGATATGCTGCTCCTCCGCCAGGCGGTCGCGCTCCAACAACTCCTGCTCCTCCGCCATGCGGTCGCGCTCCAACAGCTCCTCGATCTCCACATTGCCATCTAAAGATAGATAGAATGCCTCCTCCCTCCGTCTGCCTTCTGGTGAAAACCCGAACACTAGTTCCGGCGGTGACCGCCTCCGGCGTCGCCTACTGCGGACGGGCGGGGGCATGGTGGACGTGGCGAGCGACGTTGGGCCGGTGGGGGCTTATGAGGATATGGCAAATTGGGTCACGGTGGCACCTGAGAAGACCGGGAAACAGTACTTATAGGCGGAAGGTAGTGCGACGGTCATCAGAATTCAATGCATAATGGCTTAGCACGCCAGCTTGCCGTGGAAAACTAGAGAAACTGAAATTATGACTGTGTCGTCCCGTCCCGTTTGGGTCGCACGCCGGCATGGCGGTCAAACGAGTGCACCCGAATCATCTCCCTCCTTGTCAATAATGATTCCACGGATTTAAAGCGTATCTTTTTTCGCATCAGTTAGCTGCCTTAATTACGGCCGGCTGCATGCAGGCACTCAGAATCGCTCGCAGGCAGTACGCGAAGCAGCATGCAACGAGTCGTAGCCGAGGGCACGCATGCAGCCACTTAAATCGCTAGAATTAATTAGCTTAAACTTCTGCATGCCGTTAATTATTGCCATGCCTTGGTCTTGCTGCTTTGCTCACGGGACTAATAAATCCCGGATGGAGGGAGTACCTTGGTTGGTGAGAGGTTTGAATTAAGCACTGCAAACCGGAAAGGAGGTACTCCCTCCATTTTTATTTATTTCGCATATTAGCTTTGGTAAAAGTCAAGCTTTACAAACTTTGACCAAGTTTATATACAAAAATATTAAGATATACAATAACAAATCAATAACAAAAATATTAAGATATATAATAACAGATCATATACAAATATGTAGCTCCAAAAGCAGAGATCTAGAAAAAAACATATGTTCTTCCTACTAACATGGATGCTTCTCTTGGCCAACATTCAGTATAGACTGAAAGACAAATTTGTTTGTGAAGTCTACAATTCCTCTTGCAAACGTAAGTGGTTTCACCAACAGCTGGAACCATGAGAATGAACCACACATGATGGAGGAACATCCACTGCAATATGATTTGGTCTTCTCTCGATCACACAGCGGACTATTTTCGGAATACAAACTTTAACTTAGGAAAAATGATGCCCATTGTATAATCAGACCAAAGCAATGAAGCACCTAGTGTTGGCCAATAAATAGTACAGTACTACTTTTCTGCAGTCCATGAAGTGACTATCCAATATTTCTATGTCTATTTTCAAACTCGGGGGGACCTTAAAAATTGCTATCCCAATCATGATAATCGATCAAACATAAAAACTTGATCGAACGAATAAAGAGAACAGCCGGAGGAGGAGGTGCCCACTCTTGACCTTTCCTCTTGTCTTCATAATTGTCTGTGCAGTTTAACCAAAATAAAATGACATCAGCGCCTTGGCATTTTGGTGACACTGTACAAAAAAATTAACTTATCTCATGAAAGTGAGGTATGTAATCTATAAGCATTAACAGTGCAAAATCTGAAGGTAGTAACAAGTTTCATCGTTGGTATACTGGCTGTGCAACAACATTAGAATGCCTTAGCTGAAAAATCTTTAATACATCCACAATCAACAGCTAACCCTGAAATAATCCAGTGACATTAAATGGCATTGCTTAAATTTATCGGTGGCATTAGATTGAGAGCGGCATTAGTTAAATGTGGCATCACTTTAGCAGTAGCATTGCTTGACCTGACTGCTGGCGTTATACTAACAGCAAAAAAAGTGGCAATAAGAGCATGGGAGGCCCATTCGAACAGTGGGTGCACCAGTACGATGTACCTCCACGGACGCAGAGTGGTGAGGGAGGTATGGTTGCCTAGAGCAACAAATATCTAGGCAGCATATGTGGATTACGTCCCATTTTTGCTCTCTTTATCCACCTTTTTCCTATGCGAGGACAACAAACCAATCGACCTGGTCATTCTCTATTGCGTTGTCATGCCTTTCAACCCTTCTTCAACCAAGAGACACGAGACTCGTTCCTTAGCTACTAATTTCCCCCTTTTCAACCTAGATGCGGGTTCGATGCCTACTCTCTTGGACAGTACAGTCTCCCTTCCTTTCCTTATTCAACCCAGACATGGATTAGTCTGCATGAAGTAGGGTTTCCTTTAATAGTGCAAATTATGGTTTTCGTCTGCGTGGCCGGCAGAGCAGAGGATAGCAAATTGGGAAGATGGTGGAGTGGAAAAAGATCCACATGCAATGACATGGCAGATGGGGCAATAGAACAAGGTTATGGTTCGAAAAGAGGTAGCATACCTGAGGGTCGGTGGGAAGTGGCTTCGCTCGTGGTCGTCGTCCTCTGCACACACTACGACAGCAAGCTTGGGGATGGAGGCCATCCCGCGCGGGCGCTAGGTCTGAGAGGACGGCCTTGTCGTCAGTGCGTGACCTCATTCGCCGCCGACGAGTGCGTCAACGCTGCACTTCCTTTTCTTCCCCGGCGGATCTGTGACCACCGGTGAGGAGGGAGAGAGGGGCCGTCTTTTTAGATCTGGGGAGAGGGTGGTAGTGTGAGAAGCAAGTGGGCAGCCCTTAGCAAGAAAGCTCTCAAGCTCCAGCCTATATATGTTTTTTATACTACTAGTACTGGAGGTGGACTAGTGGTAGAGTAGTTTATATTTTCTCTGCGTACAGTACCAGGTAGTCATGCTTCAAAACCGATCGGCACGCCATTAAAAAAATAAAGGTCGATAACTAATGCAGCACCTCGGGCCAACGCAGCCAGATCGCATTTTGCACGAGAAATTACACACCATGTTTCGTTGACATGTGGTCCCGTTCCAACATATCAGTGAGATGACGGCGAGTAGTAGGAGTATTTCCGAACGGACGTGTAGGCCGGGGCGCCTCTTCGTGAACCATGGCAAACTCGAAATCGTCCACCGACTCTTCGCCTTTCCCTCTCGATTTGGAACTGTTGTCGCACGCTCTTCCTCTCCCTCCTCCATTTTCCTTCAGCCCTTCACCCTTTCTTCTGCCATTGTTCGATCGTCTTCTCCATGGAGGGAACAGGCCGAAACGACCCCGTTATTCTTGCCCCGATCTGAAAGATGACATGGTGGAGGAACTCATTGATCGGTGCGACGTCATCACCTCGGCTAGCATGGCAGGTTCGTTCAAGCTCATTCTCGACTCAACTAATAACATCATTACAAAGAACCCAAGAGTCAAGGAGCGGTTTGATCTCCCCTATCTTGTTCGCCGTGACCCTGATGATGACTGGCGCTGGCACGATGGAGGCCTCGCCCTATGCATGTTGATGCCGCTTGATAATGATACGTATGATGTTAAGATGCCATCGCTTGAGGGCAAGGCTTGGGCGGGCGCAAATGGAGATTTGGTTGTTTACATTGGGTCCAACTGTGAGTGGGAACTTGTGAATGTGTACACTCGTCACCGGGTTCCACTTCCAAAAATCTCAGCACACTGCTGAGAGGTTGAGCACACCAGTAATGTACGCACATTCAAATATGATCATGGTGACTGTATTCTACGGAAGATAGGAATTTGTCGAGTTCCCAACCGTTCTTGGAATTACAGGAACTATGATGTTGTTGCTATCTTCGACAAGCTTGTTGCCTTCCTTGATGGTTTCACTCGATGGATATTGCTCAAAAATTAGTTTCTGTACATGGATGAGTACTGTGATGCAATTCAATACGAGCGCCTTGTGTTTGCTGCCACCACTCGTGGCACTGTTTTTGCATGGCATCCTCATAGTTTTGGTACGTTTGTATTCCACCATAATTATAATTGTTTCATCCACATGCATGTGGGTTAGCAAGTTACCCTTTACTAATTAACCTTCTTCTTGTGTTTCCAAGGTCCTGTGAACATCCCACCACCTATACTTGAAAAATTTTATAACCAAGGGGGAGATGGCCATGGTGATGATCACGAGCATGAGGACGAGCAGAGCCCATATACTCTGTGGCGCCTGGCAACTAATTCCGATGGATCACCTCTTCTTGTGTGTATACAGCCCACTGATGATGTTATTGCTAAGGAAGCAGGTGTCTCCCATGGTCGCACTCTCCGGACCTATTCCAACACCCGTTGCATGGTATTCGGGATGGATACTAGTGTGCTAGCGCCAACTCCTTCTCCCTGGTACAGAATTGATAGTCTTGGAGAAAACTCGCTCTTCCTTGGACAAAACTATCCGATGATGGTGAAAGGCGATCCAACTGCTGTTGACACATTTATGAGAAGCAACTGTGTCTATACCTCGGACATTTGTGTGGTTCCCTACCCTGGTAGGGATATAGTAGGCCGCTTCAGCCTGGATGATCAGTCCTGCATTGGTTTCCAGATCGACAATCGATGGCCCGTCCCAGAGAATCACTTGTGGTTCAAAGCAAGCGTTTCCAACGCCGAGGAATGGTTGAGTTGAAGTTCATTTCATTGCTTGTTATTTGTTGTGTGGTGAAAACTTTAGTATTTATAATGTATCCTCATTGTAGATGTGGGTTGATGACCTGTTGTATGTAATAAAATGATATGCGTGTGATAAACTTACTAAATTTATGAATCGCTTCCGAGTCGCTTCTCTGAGTGAGTGGTGCGACGAGGCAAAAAAATATTTTCCGAATACATAATTGTACATGCATTGCAACAGGTTATTGGATGAGGCCAATCAACAATAGTATTACACTATTTATACTAGCTTCAGATGCTTCGCGCGTCGGGCGGGTGTTTTTACTGTAGCCATATGTTAATGTGTTCGCTGTACCTAACTACGTATGGGCCAGAACAAGCATTCACGTCCAGGAGTACGGCACACGCCACCACCACGACATCCATCTGACACCATATTATTTCTTGGAGTCCGTGCTAGAGCAATCTCTTTAACCTCGTCGTTTCTCTAACTTCAGCCATCGCGCGGCGGCGAGGTGGGGGTTTGCCGATAGTGGGTTTCCTTAACTACGGTCCCACTTGTCAGGCCAACTTCAACGCACGACCCCAAACGCACCTCCGTTTTGCACGGACTCCAATGATAATTTTGACTAGAAAAGCAAGACCAAAGAAAACAAGAACCACAAGAATACATTTTACTACTCCTGTAAGTTGGATTAGTGCCTTCTCGATGCATTCATTGTTGATCTGCGGAGGCTCGATCTTGCGTCTGTGCTAGCTAAAAGTGATAGAACATCTACTAAATTGCGCTCTATCAATATATGGATGCACTCTTCTTCCCAATACAAAAACTTGCATCCATTCTACTCCCTCCGTTGCACAATACATGCCTTCTATTTGTCAAAATATATATGTATCTAGACATGTCTTAGTATATAGGTACATCCATTTTTGGACAAATGGAAGTCAAGTATTTTGGAACGGAGGGAGTACACAATAAAAATTTTAAGTTAGCACAACTAGTCTAATCCGAGAGCAGAACCGAAGATTTGGTCGGGTTCTTCCTCATTTTGCCAACACGTGGAACATCCGGCATCCAGGTCGTTTCATGAAAGAAAATAGAGTGGTAGTTGAAGCCACGAGATGTGCATCTTGGGTTAAACTTTAAATAGAATCTTACTACTCTTGAGTAACTCCAAAAGCGGCCACCAAAGATCTTTATTGGATTTGTTTTTCATCACCAGCACGTCAAGGTGAAAGATGTGCAGGTTCAGTGGGTCCTCTTGCGTTTTCATTGACATGTGGGGCCGCATGTGAGAAAACAGACGATGGGCTCCGCGTGTCCACTGGCTGGCTGAGAAGAGAGATAGAGGAGGGCTGAGCACGGACTGCAGGAAATGTGTTCTACGTACCTTGATATAGGCTCGATATAGTGGGGTGGCATGGGCCATAACTCAGTAGCATTCACGTCTAGCAGTACGACACACGCCACCCACATGAGTCCCATCCGACACAAATTTTCTTGGAGTCCATGCTACAACCATCTCTTCTCCCTCCTGTTTTCTCAGCCATCGCGTGGTGGGCGGGGTGGGGGTTCGCCGATAGTCGGTTTGCTCAACTGCGGTCCCACTTGTAAGTGAAAATGCAACACCGCACGCATTCCTGCTTGAGCGGCATGCCGGACCAACCATGTGGGGGTGCGACGCGAACACGGCAGGCTTTTCCTTTTGAACTCGTAACTTGTAAAATTTGGTTCTGCTCCATGGCACGACCGATAGATAGAAAATAACGATTTTCCCTAGAGTAATGAGAAGTTTGGTTCTGGCGCCGTTCATGCATGGAGTACGTACGGAAATTATCAAGTTGATGCGAAAGGTAAGATAATTACTGTAGTATTATATACTACTACATGGATTTGACGGAAAGATAAAAATACATACGGATCCATCAATGTTCAACGACATCCTCACGCCCTAGTGCGCCGGGTCACCAACCGACATGTGAGGAGCAGCGGCGTTGGCGGCGAGCTCAACGTGCTTCTGAACAGTGTCGTCCAAGGTGGCCCTACGCTCCAAGAAGGCCAGCGTCCTATCGTCCTCCTCTTGCATGTAGTAGTCCTTGTGGACGATTTGCGCGTAGACGTGGGTGATTATGTCGATGGTGTCTTGCTGCACCAGGCGCTGCGTGGCGAGCACGACCTCGAGGTGGACATTCTCCGGCGCGACGGCGGGCAGTCGCAGGGCCACCAGTGCATCGAAGAGGTTGTTACCATAATGGCCGTTGAGGGTGGCGGGCATCGCAGAGCCTGGGCGCGTCGGCTGGAGGCTTATGTCAAAGTCGTCTGCAAGCTTCTTGATGACGGTGAACTTGTCAAGGAAACCGACGAGGACCTCGTCGAACAAGGAGACGAAGCTGTCGTCCAAGCGGCCCCTTGCCCTAGCGGCCTCAAGCAATACTACCTGGAGACGTTCCTCGGTGCCGGTGGATGTGGTAGTACTCCTAAATCCAAACGGTGGTGCTACTAGTACTAGTATTAGTACTAACAATGTAGTAGTAGGAGTACTAGCACTGTACTACCCGTTGGTCAAATTATTACGTGCTGCTCCTCACAGTGAAGTGACAAGACCTGACGCCGGAGATGACACCTGAGTATAGGCGTCGTGTTCGGCATACCATAGTCAACCTCACCGTCTGCAGTCACTATCATCAGTAGAGCTAGCCTGCTTACAACTAGCCCTGTTCGGCATAATTTCCCGTGTGTAGATGCCCTTGCATTGCACGGAACACCAAGATTGGGGGTGGACGGCTCCGGCAGCGGCCATCGCGCCAGATTTTTCCACGGCCTTCTACTCCTAGATGTGTACACGTGTGTTGGTGTGTGTTGTGTGTTGGGTGTGCGCGAGTGCGTCCTTTTGTGTATGCCGCCGTGCAGAGGTGAATTGTGCGCAAGTGCGTCCTTCGCGCGCAAGAATTTTTTCCTCAATGCGCCCTCAATTTACTAGCGTGTGGGGTGCTACCCCGAGTGGTTCCAACTTTGTTTACTTCACCGCGTGTCATATGGGCCTCTAGTTTACTTATTTTCACCCACTGCCACATGGGCCAGCACACGAAGTACAGAACACGAGCTGACAAGGCAGCATGTGGATTGGTTGACCGGTCAACTAAACAATATACGGAGCTATACGCTGACACAGTGAGCGTATAATCCGTTGGTATAGAGAGTTCGAGTGAGAGGGGAGGCCCGTGAGAGATAGCAGAGAGAGAGAGAAAGAGCTACTCCCTCCGTTCAATAATGTAGTTCCAACATTTTTTAAGTCAAACTTTCGAAACTTTGACCAAGTTTATAAAAAATTACTTATATCTACAATATCAAAGATAAATGATAGTATGAAGTAAATACATGTTGTGATGAATCTAATGATCGTTCCAGATGTAAATGTTTTTCTCCACATATACCTGGTCAAACATTTCTGAGGTTTGACTTCTCAAAATATCCATATGCTTATGGACGTGACAGAGTCCCTAACAAGAGAGAGAGAGAGAGAGTGAAAAAAGTGTGTGTGCGTGTGTGAAAGAGACATGGACAACACACGATAAAAGTAGAGAAAAAGCGTGTGTGTCTTATGCAAACATATCACACATGCATCTTCAACAACGGAGGCAAGGTGAGGAGATAGTGTTTGGTTGTTTGGAACCAAGAGAGCAAGACCCCTAGCACGTGGCCAAGAGGGGTCTGACAAACAAGGGAGAGAGGTCGAGAGAGACGTACGGAGAAAATGCAGACATGGGGAGGAGAGAGTGTATGTTTGTCATAGAGAGATCCCCTGGAGATCGTGATGGGACTACATGTGTGGGAGATCGAGTGACAAGGTGTGTGCGCGATAGAAGATGCCCCGAGAGATATCGAGATAGACGTATGGATGGAAGGAGACAATACGTGTGTTCCTGTTGGATAGTAAGAGATAATCATACTTAGGAGGGGGGAGTGCTTGCGCCTATGATGGATTGAGGGATTATGGTACTTAGCGGGGTGCGTGACACATGGAGAGAGAACAAGGGCGGAGAGTGTTGGATGGGTCTATATGTATAGCGCAAGCGAGATATGTGTATGTGTGAACCAGGGAGATATAAGGCCAGTTTGGCTTGCGTCCTGAGCATCTTTTGCCTGGCCTGGGGTTGTGGCCGGATTTCATGCACGCTTGTTGGGTTGCTACCCTGTGAAAAAGAAAGCCCACCTGGCCTGGGTTCCCTTGCACTTTAATTAGCCTGGCTGAACTCCAGACACTGCAAGTAACCTGGCCCAGGCGACCGATTTCGAATGCCTGGTCGTGCCTGGTCGTGTGGCCACGAGGCTAACAGCAACATGGATGGATATTAGCATTAAATAATTGATGCATGGATTGATTGATGGGACGTTGATGCTTTGCCTGGCCCAAGCATGAACCAAACGCTTCAGCACCACACAAGCCTGGCCAGGCAGAAATATTTTACATCTCACGTCCACACCAGGCAGTACTGGCCATCAAGGCATGAGGGTCAGGTCACGATCCAAACTGACCAATAAAGTTTGAGAGAGATTGAGGAGCCCCGATAAGGCTGAGTGGTGCGTCAGATAGCTGAGAGGGGGAAAGAGATATTCCATCCGCTCGATAATGCAGTGCAGGTAAATTTTTTAGAAGTCAAACTTTGGAAACTTTGATCAGGTTTACGCAAATGTTATTTATATCTACAATACCAAAGATACATCATACAAAACTACATCTCATGGTGAATCTAGTGGCATATGTTTTCCGTACTAGATGTAATTCTTTTTCTCCACGTACATGGTCAAACTTTGTGATGTTTGACTTCTCAATAAATCTATATGCTATGGACCGAGGAGAGTGCCTCAGTCGAGACAGATCAAGTGTGTGTGAAGGAGAATGAGTAAGTGTGCAAAAAGAGTATGTGTGTGAAAGAGAAAGTGACAACAAACGATAAATTAGAGAGAGTGTGCGTTTTTTTGTTTCTTATGCGAACATATCACGCATGCGTCTCTGAGATGGAAAAGCAAGGCGAGGAGATACACGAAGATAGCTAGTGTATGATTGTTTGCAACGGAGAGAGACGCCCCTGTAGCACATGTCCAATAGAGGTGTGGCCAACAAGGAACAAAGGTCGAGAGGGACACATGGATGGCATGGACGCATGAGGAGGGAGAGAGGGTGTGTTTGTGATAGAGAGGTCCCGTCGAGATCGTGAGGGGACTATATGGGTGGGAGATCGAGGGAGTGCGTGCGCGATAGAAAGATGCCCCGAGAGAAACCGAGATAGACCATGCACATGTTTGTGATGGAGACTAAGATTAGCTAGTCATATACATATAGGGGGGACTGTGTGTGCCTACAATTGAGTGAGATACCATCATACTTGGCTAGCTGGGCATGAGATTGTGTGTGTGCGTGTGTGAGATGGAGAGAGAACGAGGGGGAGATATAGAGTTTTAGATGGGCCTATCGAGTGCGAGTGAGATATGCATGTGTATGTGTGACCCAGGTGGATGGAGAGTTTGAGAGAGGGGGGGAAGAGCTCCGAGACGACATAGTGGTGCGTGAGAGAGTTACAGGCAAAGAGCCAAGGAATCTGTGTGTGTACGATGAGTGCACCCAAGATATCTAGATTGGACTAGCTAGAGTATCATACATAGTGTGCGAGAGAGACCTATAGATGGTGTATATATGCATGCGAACTAGAAAGACCCCCCCCCCCACACACACACACAAAGAGAGAGAGAGAGAGATATGGAGAGAAAGGGAGAGGGACGAACAAGGTTTTTGTGTCGGATGCGTGCGACAGAATTGAAGATTGTCGGCGATAGAAAGATGCCCCGAGAGAAACCGAGATAGATCATGCACATGTTTGTGATGGAGACTAAGATTAGCAGTCATATACATATAGGGGGGACTGCTTGTGCCTACAATTGAGTGAGATACCATCATACTTGGCTAGCTGGGCATGAGATTGTGTGTGTGCGTGTGTGAGATGGAGAGAGAACGAGGGGGAGAGATAGAGTTTTAGATGGGCCTATCGAGTGCGACTGAGATATGCATGTGTATGTGTGACCCAGGTGGATGGAGAGTTTGAGAGAGGGGGGGAAGAGCTCCGAGACGACATAGTGGTGCGTGAGAGAGTTACAGGCAAAGAGCCAAGGAATCTGTGTGCGTACGATGAGTGCACCCAAGATATCTAGCTTGGACTAGCTAGAGTATCATACATAGTGTGCGAGAGAGACCTATAGATGGTGTAGATATGCATGCGAACTAGAAAGACCCCCCCCCCCACACACACACACAAAGAGAGAGAGAGATATGGAGAGAAAGGGAGAGGGACGAACAAGGTTTTTGTGTCGGATGCGTGCGACAGAATTGAAGATTGTCGGTGAGAGAGAGAGAGAGAACAGGAGTCCGGGAGACAGGGAGGTCGCGTTTTATGCATCAAAGACTGATATAAACCATGTTTCGATATAAACTTGCATTCAAATATTTAAATTGGAGAAAATGTTGTCTGCAATCCACACATGAACAGATATATGCATATATCAAACAAGTTCATTAATTTGACTTTCAACATGTTCATGGAGTACTATAATACTGTACAACATGCTACTCGATTGAGGTGTTCAATTTTGGATTTAGTTCACTATTTTGACCTACCGAACGAGCTATTTCATTGAATCGAGATACTTCATTTTGGGTTTGATTCACGTTTTTAAGTGGGTCAACTATTTGTCATATAGTAAATCGCTAGCAATGAGCATGTAAAAACACATTACTCCCGAGCATCATCTCTCCATCTAAAAAAGAAGTGGCAAGCTAATATTTCAAAATTTGATCCGAATTGACTTGGTAAGGTAGACGTCAATGCTCGTTCTCCCAAAATTTGAACGAACCGTTAAACATCCTCTTTGATCGGTGGAATTCGCCTGAGAAAATAAATGGGAGACGCGAAATTACCGTCCTATGTGGGACACGCATCAATTGGCCCATTGTACATCGAGGGTAGGTCCGTAACTTCATCCAAGCGCGCCTTCTCCTCGGCCGAAATGACATGTGCCGAATAATTCATAAACCATGGTCGGCAAACGCTCTCCTCGCCCGAAATAGCTCGCGCCCACTATTTCAAAACACGCTCTCCTCACCCGAAATCTCTCGCGCCCACTATAGTTCAAAACACGCCCTGCTCGCCCGAAATCGCTCCCGCCCAGAGAAGCAAAATTACTCTACTATCCCCGACCCTCAGTACACAGACCCAAGCCGAGAAGCCTATAGGCAAGGGTAGAACTGTAACTCCCCCTCACATTTCAGACAAATGCGTCTGTAAGACATGGTTCCACTCCCCTCCCAATTTCCCCCGCCCGCCCCCATTCATACCTTGTGGGCGCCAAATCACCTTCTCCCCGGGAAGCTCCCTTCTCCCGAGCCGCGAAACCTCAGCCCCACCTCCATGGCGCCCCCCATCGCACCAATTTCACAGCTGCCCTCCTCCCTAATGCTGGAGATGCTGTCCATTTTCCATCGTGCACTGGGCCGTGCGCCTCTTACTCCGTGCTGCTGGTGCTGCCTCGACGATGGCCGCGTGAACTTTACCGGAGCCGATTCACCCCCGCTGTTGTTCACGGCGCCGGAGCGGCTCCAACTTTCGATCCGTCCAGAGTCCTGGTGCTGCTTCGGCGTAGCAGTCGACCGTCGCGACATCGCTCTTTCCCTGCCGCGGGTCGCCACCTCAACCGTGTCGGCCTCACCGACTCGGTAGCTGGACCGGCCTACTTCACCATGCCGCCAGATAGGTTGCACCCTCATCTCAGATCACTTTATTTAGGCGTGAGTTGTCTGAATTTTTATTCTAGGCCAATCGATTTGCAATGGGAAGCAGCACCCCTCGAGGCGGCGGAGCTCCTAGGCTGCTGGTTGGCTGGTGTCTAACGTAAGGGTGCGGGGCCGCAAAGTTCGCCGCGGAAGCAGCACTTAGATGGCTATCTTTTAGAGTTGCATGGGTTGAAGGTACTGCCACCGCCGGATCTGGATGATAGGGAGTCTTTGTGGATTGGCCCGGGGGCGGCGCAACCACGGCAGTGCGGTGGGGCGGGGAGCCGGGTTTTGTCCGGGGCCACAGACGGCGGAGGCAGGCTGCTCTGCCGTTGGTCGCTGGCTCTTTGGGGAATATTCCGAACAGTGTAAGTCGGGAGGCACAAGACGGCCAGCCATCCGGCGTAGATCAGACAGTACCAAAATAAAATAAAATCATGTGACCCCAATTTAGTCTTCAGTCAATAGACGTGTGACCACTCTCGTACCTTGCTGTTGATCTCTTAGTGTATTTCTTCAGATCAAAGAGATATGTTATTCTTAACATTATGCGTTATCTGCATCTTCAGACACACCGTCTTCCGACTCACCGCAGCAGCTCCAACAAGGGAAGCATACACCAGAAGGGAGCTATAGTCCCCACTCAATAGTTCCCTACATCGAATGCGCGTGCCCGACATGCACAGCCACAACAAGTGCAGGGCCATCCACAAGTCAGCACATGATGCTCACTCCTATGGATGGCAGCCAGATAGGTTGTACCCTCATCTTACTTGTGTGCAACATTTATGGCTTTGTTATTCATCTAAGCATGGAAAATAGATCATCACATTTCACTGTATATTCATGTTGATCTCTTAAGGGTCTTGTTCAGGAGTTAACGCTGTTCCATAGTTCAGCTAAGATACTTGTTCTTTAGGTAACACTGTTCCATAGTTATCATCCATCAGCCAATGCTATCCCAAAGGCTGGTGATTATAGTATTATAACACTTCTAGTATTTCCTATGTTGTTCTTTAATACTTTTGTGTGCCATCTAGTTAATCTCGAGTACAAATGATACATATTCTGTAGCTTTCATCTGTGTTCTCCCTTTAGTTTATGAGACCTATTGCTGCTAGTTAACCACAGTCCTACTATTTATGTCGTCTCCTACAGGCACTCATTACATAAATCTAACTACTAGTTGTCTTCCATGCATGTCAGATATAATTGCATGCACTAATATATCCACAAGAACCTCACGGAGCAATGTAAAGGCCAATAAACTTGATGTCAATGATACCCAATATGATGGAACATGTAAAGGCAGTTCTTCAGAAGACTTGCAGAAAGATGATGAATCCTCTTCACCCCGCAAGGTCCTTGCTCTAACTTGGCCTGTGATATGGGTACAACATGCATATAATGTCCTGGAGTGTATCTACTCTATTACAATGCCATGTGCTTAGCATGCTGATCATGCATGTAAATATGCCATGCCTTCCTGTTTTTCAGTACCTATTCCATTCATGATAACATGTTTTCAAATTTAAGTACTGTCATTATACTCTATCGCAATGCCATCTGCTTAATTTGGACATCATGCTTCTGAATATCTTATGCATTGTTATTCATCAGTATGTACTTCATCTGTCTACCATACCATGTTTTTTTACATTGAAGTGCTGTTCTAGTGCTCTATCGCAATGCCATCTTATTTTCCCAATCATACATGTGTATGTTGCCTTAGTTATTTCTGTATGTATTCTGCTAGCATACAGTTTTACATTCAACTAGTGTTTTTTTGCTGTGTTGTCCTATCGTATCCCTAGCTCTTACACCATACTCCCTCCGTTCGGATTACATGTTGCCAAAATGGATAAAAAAGGATGTATCTAGACCTGAAATACGCTTAGACCCATCCATTTTTTTCTGGATGGAGGGAATACATGTCAATATGTCATGTCGTTCTATTCTTCAGTACCTATTCCATCTCTCTGCTGCCGCATGTTTTATAATTAAAACACCATTCTTCTATACAAGGCATGCAAGGGGAAGACGACTATGTTAGAATCTGAAGGGTAACAAACAAGGCCTTTGCAAAAGATCCAAACGCCGGGAGATAATAAACCAACTCCAGTTTTCATAGATACTGCTCCAGCACAGAGAAACCCAACTCCTACTGATAATAAGCAGATTCCAGTGGCCAAAGAACTAGTCCGCTCTAGTCCAGCAAAAATATGTCAACTCAATTCTATGAAGCGTGTGCGTATCCTTGCATCATGAAATTTTATAGCATGCTGATCATATTTTCTACATGTTTCTTACCCATCTCTCTTTTAGAAAATAAGCTTAACAGATAGAAGATTTTCTGCAATGGTATCGTTTATGAGGAAAGATTCTTGCAGTAATTCTCTGTGCTCCAATGTAGATGTAAGTACCTGTTGTATATCACTATAATTTTACATCAGAATGTATTTTTTTAATCGGCATGAATCCAACCTTTATCTGATCTAAATTTTGTTGTAGCAAAATGTATGATTAAAGGCCACAATGTTGATTTTTGCAAGGAAAACTGCCTGGTAGTTTTGCATCCTGAGCTGCATAAGTGTACTATCTCATATCAGTGGGTTTGAATACTTTGGTTCTGCAGTGGGTTTTTCAATGTAGATGTAAGTACCTATCGTATCCCTAGCTCTTACATCATACTCCCTCCGTCCGGATTAAATGTCGCAGAAATGGATAAAACTGGATGTATCTAGAACTGAAATATGCCTAGACCCATCCATTTATTTCCAGATGGAGTGAATACATGTCAATATGTCATGCCTTTCTATTCTTCAGTGCCTATTCCATCTCTGTTGTAGCATGTTTTATAACTGAATCACCATTCTTCTATATAAGGCATGCAAGGGGAAGACGGCTATGTTAGAATCTGAAGGGTTACAAACCAGGTCTTTGCAAAAGATCCAAACGCCAGGAGATAATAAACCAACTCCATTTTTCATAGATACTGCTCCAGCACAGAGAAACCCAACTCCCACTGATAATAAGTAGATTCCAGTGGCCAAAGAACTAGTCCGCTCCAGTCCAGCAAAAGAATGTCAACTCCATTCTAAGAAGCATGTGCGTATCCTCGCATCATGAAATTTTATAGCATTCTGATCATATTTTCTACATGTTTCTTACCCGTCTCTCTTTTAGAAAATAAGGTTAATTGATACAAGACCTCCTCCATTGGGATCGTATTCGAGGAAAATATCTTGCAGGAATTCTCTGTGCTCCAGTGCTGATGTAAGTACCTGTTGTATATCACTATATTTTTGCATTAGCATGTATTTCATTAATCGGCCTGAATCTAAGCTTTATCTGATAAAAAATTAGTTGTAGCAAAATGTTAAAGGCGCCAATGTTGATTTTTGTAAGGAAAACTGCCTGGTAGTTTTGCGTACTGAGCTGCATGAATGTGCTATCTCATATCACGCACATTACTAAATTGTAGTGCTTCTCTGGTTGCCCATTCATTCATTGTGTCAATGTTGCTTTCGTATTACCTTACCTAGCTGATGATAGTTGTGCCATATTGTGTTAATTTGGTGTAGGCTAGTTGCCCAAACATTCGTTGTGTCAATGTTGCTTTCCTATTATCTGACTTGGCCAATGATAGCAATGCTAGTGTGTTAATTTTGTGCAGGCTGCTGAAGATAAGAAGACAAACTCTGAAAACAGCAGGGCAAACCCATTGTTTCTTTCCAGTAAATCTAGGCCAGGTAATATGGCAATAACTCATGATTAATCTGTTTGGTTCACGTCCTAATTTATGTTATGATGCAGTGGTCAGGAAACTCTCCACTATCAATAATACAAGCCTGCCAAAATCACCATCTGAATCTGTTCAGTATCCTCTGTCTCGAATGTGACGGAATAAATGTATGTTTGTGAACCAATTAATGGCTGAAGCAATGATGGAAATGGTGGATGAATCAGAGGTGCAGAGTCGTGCGACACAACAACTGATCAATGTTTTCAGAGACAGTGTGGCAAAGCAGCAAGAACTTGCCCACATGCTTATGGGCGTCATCTGTGCTGAGGTTGCAGATTGTGACGTTGTAGATGGTTAGGTTCTGCTCATTTATTTGCACTTGCATCAATCTTTGATTGCCCAGTAGATGTAATTTCCTGTAATATATTCTGGATGTGCAACGTTATTCCCTGTATGCCGTGCCTTTGCTCGTCGTAATGGGCTCAAAATATCTAATTTGGCCTAAAGACATGAACGAACTTTAGTGGGTCCATTAAGTTAATGGGTCGTTAATAGGCCGAAAGTTAATGGTCGGCCCTCTTACCTCCCGGGTCGTTAAGAGGCCGACATCGAAGCAGGCAACAGGTGGCCCCAATTTATTTCACAGGCCGTTAACAGGCCATTAATAAGTTTGGGCTACATATGCCCAACTATACTGTAGGCCTTTAGTAGGCCGAAAGAGCCAGTGGGCTTGTATTGGACCATGAAGAGCATGGGCCGCTAAGAGGCCGAAAGTCAGGTCATATTGTAAACGGCCCAACTGTGTTGTGCGCCTTTAGCAGGCCGAAAGAGAAACCGGGCTGGTATTGGACCATGAAGGGCATGGGCCGTTAAGAGGACAAAACTAAGGCCCGACTACAAATGGCCCAACTCATTTATGGTCCGTTAACAGGCCGAAAGGCACACAAGGCTGGGAATTGGCCCAACACTTAAATGGGTCGCTAAAAGGCTAAAACTCAGGTCCAACTACAATTGGCCCAACTGATTTATGGGCCGTCAACAGGCTGAAAGTGACACCGGGCCAGAAATTGGCCCAACAATTAAATGGGCCGCTACAAGGCCGAAACTCAGGTCCTACTACAAATGGCCCATCAGATTTATGGGTCGTCAACAGGCTGAAAGACACACCGGGCCGGAAATTAGCCCAACATTTAAATGGGTCGCTAAAAGGCCGAAAGATGTACATCCTGAAAATTGGCCCATCCATTAAATGGGCCATTAATAGGCTGAAATCTCATCAGGCCGATATTGAGCCCAAATATATAGCAGGCTGTTAACAGGCTTGAACTGACGATGGGCTGCAATGGTGTCAAATCTTTAACGGGCCGAATTGGCACATCTCCTATGGGTCGTGGGCTTAAATGGACCTGACACAAGTAGGCCTTATATGGGCCGGCCTGCTAATTTTTACTTGGCCGGCCTTTTTCAGCGGAATGGGCCACTGTTGGGCCATGGCACATGTCGACCTATCATAGGCGCCTCCTGTCCAATGAGTGGATGACATCTATCCCAACGATGAGCTGAAACGTATTTCCTCTAGCCAATGATGATTTTACACGTCGAAAATCCCCATTGGTCGGGGCTGTTAACGGGTTATCGGCTCCAAAACCCGACCCGATAGCTTAACGGTGTTCCGTTACGGTGGATGCCACGTGTCGGTCACCCTTGATGAAAGCACTTCTGTGATGCGTGATTTATCGTCATGGAAGTGGACACTTCCGTGTTGATAATTTTGGTAATGTCATGGAACACTTCTACGATAGCACAGGTATGACTATCTTGATTCTGTCATAAATTTGTCATGGGTGTACATGCATGATAAAAAAAGCGACCTACTCTGACAAACACGTATCATCACGGAAGTTTTTTTTTTTGTAGTGGTAGTTAATGCACCCTGCCTAAAAGTTTTGGGATTACTATTTGGTTTTCGTAACGGGACTAATGCACCAGTACGGAGCGAGTACAAAAGTAGTCTTTGATTGCATTTTTTGTTGGTAGCTTACAAAGTAGAGCGCTCGGTGAGTACAATAGTAGTCTGATTGTTGAGACTTCATATTTGAGGCATCTACCGGAAGGAATAAAACAATACACCATGTATTTATTTACAGGGGAGTAGTACATTTTTTGTGCAACTTGTCTAATTCACATCTAGATGTTTTCCAAGGATGTCACATCTAATCTCCCACAAATAACGTAGCAACAAGGAACAAAAAAAAGCTGAGACAAGAAAAAACGGGCCATAAACATAGTGGACATCAAGTTAGATGTGACACAACTATGTCACATCTAGATGTGTCCTAGACAGACCTTTTTTGTGACATGCATTACTAGATATTGCTAGTCAAAGTACTAAATCTAGATGGACGTGGTAGTACTACTAAATCCAGACGATGGTGCTAGTACTAGTAGTACTACCAATGTAGTAGCATTGTACTACCATCGGTCAAATTATTATGTGCTGCTCCTCGCAGTGAAGTGACAAGACCCTGCACCGGAGATGACACCTGAGTATAGGCGTCGTGTTCGGCATAACATAGTCAGCCTCACCATATACAGTCACTATCTTCATTGCTGTAGAGCTAGCCTGCTTACAACTAGCCATGTTCAACATAATTTCCCGTGCGTAGATAGCCGTGCATTGCACGGAACACCAAGATTGGGGGTGGACAGCACCGACAGCGGCCATCGTGCCAGATTTTTCCATGGCCTTCTAGATGTAGTGGGGAGGAGATAAGGCTGATTGTGAGAGACAAGGAGTTGTTTGTAAATAGGGAACAAGTGCGAGCATCTTTTTGCAAAACTAGAGAAGTTTGGTTTGTATGCGTCAGATCTAGATCCGACGCTATTGGTGAAACATGGCAGGCACAACATCATCACCAACTCAGGACCTCTTTGATTCGTAGGATTTTGAAAACCAGAAATAGGACATGGCAATATTACAAGTTTGAAACTGATATTACAAATTTTAGGAGTAATGCTGCACCTATGAAGAGGGAATCTAGGAAGTTTACGTAAGAACTTTCATTACTTTAGGTGGATGCACCATTATTGTACAAACTAAAATCCACCGCCCTGACAAGTCACTAATGGGCAAATAAATTTTCGAGTGTCTGGCCACTTGATGTTTCAAAAACAAATTCAGCTTCTGTGGAGACTTTGTCATTTAGGCTTAGACACTTGCGGTGATCAGCATGCCTTTCATTGTTGTGCCAGAAGAGAACACATATGTTCTCTTCTTTTGCAGATGGAACATATTAGACACTTTGTCATTTAGGCTTAGACACTTGCGGTGATATTGGCACCTCTTGATGCAGCACATTTATCTGCAAAAGAAGAGAACATATTAGAGCAGCTGGATGTATAAGATTGCCGTGTCATCAAGAGGTGCCAATATCATTCGCTCATATGATAGGGTTCGCTGGCTAGTGATATTTTTTCACTCTCTCTCTTTCTCTTTCCTCTCATTTACCTAGGAGCACGTGAAGAACTTGGGCATTTGTTGCCTTCCACTATGTGGCCGATGCCATATTTCTCAAAAATATGCCACATAATATGCATTTGATGTCAAATCAAAAGATTTTGGCACTGCTCTCGCGATGTGAGAGAGTTGGCACCGTTGTGCACACAGACCCACATGTATAAACAAATCAATCAAACCAACAACACCAGCCTCTCACTCTCCCAAACAAGTGTTTTTTTATTGCCTCAATCCTCTCTCTCTCCCACGCAAGTGTTTTTTCATTGCGTGAGTTAATTTCACACCGGAGCAAAGTAGGTGATCCGGATTGGGGCACTATGTGAGGAATGGAGGGGCATCGATGCCAAATACATCACAAGTGAATTTGGCACGTGTTTTGGCCTACATAGTGGAGGGTCGTTATAGCCCACTTTTGTACTACCTCGTATTTAGTGTAAAATTTTGACCATATATTTACCTAAGAAAATGCCAATGCATGTCACCAAAAATTATACCATTTGAAATTATGTTCAAATACGAATCCAACAATATAATTTTTAGTGACATGCATTAACATTTTGTCAGTTAAATCTATGGTCAAATTTTGATAATACAAAATAGGAAGAGTAAACCATTATGGAGGTAGTACTTGCTCTTAGGGTAACCATAGAGTTACTAGTATAAGTTACTTTCCACTACAACTAGCCTAGGGTACTATAGTAGTACAACAACAAAATGATGCAGGTGATCACATGAGAAAAAATACTAAAAACATTTCTTTCGGTGCAGTGGGTAGATGCAGTTTTGAACACTACACTTGTCATCGTAATTTGGGAAAATTACGAAAAAATTGAGCTACACTGTGATTACAATTTACTAATAGGAAAAAGTTTCACCTCGATGAGTAGCTTCTCCGTGCATGGAAAGCATGTAAGGAATCCAACAACTTGATCCTGATTGGGGCCGATAGATTTTATTGCCAAGATCTTCACTATGCGCATAGACTGGGTCAAGCTTGTGGGAATCATTTTCTGGAAGACGGTCATAAATACATCAAGAAGAAATTAAAAAATGTGAATTCAAGAAGACGGAGAAGAAGATGAGTGTTGTACCTGAACGATTACGGATCCAATAAAGAGTTCAGAGAATTTGGCAGACGAGTACACCAACGCTGTCAATTTCGGCGCGTCAATGACCCTGATTTTTTTTGGACCTTCTAGATCAGATACAAGCAATCTCTCAAGGAAAGGCGCATTCTCAATGACCATAACATGGAACATCTAGAGTGATCTCTTCCCAATTGATGTCTTGTTGCGAGGCCAGCAAGACACATAAATCCATCGGAGATTCGCCGAGGCGATGTGGAGGCTAATGAACCCGTGGATCTGCTCCAGACGAAGGTACTCGAGCGCAGTACAGTTGCGGAGCAGGTGCTCCATAGCCTGATTCGAGATGCCAACAACGAAGAGGTCGAGCTGCTTGAGTTGAGGGAGAAGAAGGGCGGGCACGGCATTAATCTAGGGAAGATAGCAGGAGCTGAAGCTGGCGCGACGCAGCATTGGCATGAGGCGGAGCGCGGACGGCGGCAGAGAGCGACATCGTCTAGCTTCAAAGCTGAGCTCATCGAGTTGATCTAGGGCGGGGGATAAGAACAACTCGTCGAACTTGGCTTGGACCTTGAAGTTGGTACTGAACATGCGGATGTCAAGGCGTCTGGCTGGCCCAGGGTAAGATGAAAGGATCTTGGAGACCGCGGCCATGCGTTTGCAATCCCCATCGCAGAGGCAACTGTTGATGGTGAGGTTGAGGGGGACGCGGCGCCAGAGGGGGCGCCACCGTCGAGAGAGCAGGGCGGTCCGCATGGCAGATTTGGTGGGGAGGAGGTTGATGATGACGAGCAACATGTCGTCGAGGAGGCTGTTGATGAAGTCCAGGCTCGCCGGATGCAGTTTTGGCTCAATCCGCCTCCGCTTGTTGGCTGCCTCGCCGTCCATCTCAACCGGCGGCGACACCGATGTACACGTGTGCTGGTGTGTGTTGTTTGCTGGCCTGCTGGGTGTGCGCGAGTGTGTCCTTCTGTCCATGCCGTCGCGGGATGGTGAATTGTGCATGAGTGCGTCCTTCATGCGGAAGAAGTGTGTCCTCAATGCGTCCTCAATTTACTAGCGTGCGGGATGCTACTGTCGGTGTTCTGGGAATGGGGGTCCCCAGACTTGCCTGCCTGCGGCCCACGGCGTGACTTTGCTGGCAGGCATGTACGTCCCATCTTCATCAACAAGGAATCAAGACCCTCGCGAGGAGCGAAGCCTCGTGAGGCGGACGACGCAAGACCCCCTCAGGAGCAGCCTCACCAGGCCGGCTCGTGAGGGGCGGAGAGTTCATGGCCGGGCAAGCCTCGTGAGGTTCTCGTGACGTAAGCCATGACGATCGAGAACAGGCAGGCGCTAGGCGGGCGCCAGCGCGCCCAGCGTCCTTGTTTCCTCTTTAGTGCTAAGGGGGCAAGTGCAGGCGCGGAGTACCAAGGCATCAAGCAAAGGTTTCCATATTGGTGCAACGAGACCAAGACCAGAAGGACGACAAGACGGAGGTCACCATGGAGCCCAGGACGGCGTCACCGCCAGAACCTTTGGCAGGCGAAGACCACCTTTTGTCAGGATAGCTTGTACTAGTTTTCCCTTTTCAAATTGGCCGTTGTTGGCTCCCTTCCCGCTCAATATTTGGGGAGAGGACTAGGGCCTCTATAAATAGGACTAGCCACCACCATACGCACGGGGGATCATCAAGATCATCCTCAGCCACACAAGTCCACCAAGCACAAGAACACCTCAACCTCAGGAGGCTGTTCTTCCCCTTGTACTGTTCATCTAGAGCCCAAGAGGCAATCTACCACCACCACACTAGAGTAGGGTATTACACCACAAAGGTGGCCTGAACCAGTATAAATCTTGTGTCCTTTGTGTTGCGAGTTCTTCGAGTTAGTTCGTGAGATCTAGGCTAAGTTAGGACGCGGATCGGTAGGAGGGGAGATCTTCACGTGCACCTGAGTGTTCGAACATTAAGGGTTTTGCCGGAACCCGTGATCCGACATTTGGCGCGCCAGGTAGGGGTGCACCAGAGCTTCTTCCCCACCAGACGATCCGCCGATGCTCCGCGGTTCCGATGTCCGGCGACCCAAGGGCTGACGACGACCGATGGGCCGCCTGGCCCGCCCGGGCGGCGCCGCCTGCCCAGGAAGAGCTCAACCCCGCGTCTCAGGCGGCGCGCACACCAAACACCACGGGGCGCAGGCAGCGCGGCCACTCACCCTCTGCTCTTACCCCCCCCCCCCCCGACAGACACGAGCTGCTGCAAGGGCCGCCAGCCACGCCACGGCGATGGCGCCGCCACCAGGAGGGAGCAGGCGAACATGCGGGCCATGCTCACAGTGGCACGGGAGCTGCTGTGGTGCCGACTGATGGAGAGCGGCCGGGATGCACTGCTGGAATGTGTCGCCGAGTTCCTGGACGCGGCGGCCACAGGAGCACCGCCTTTCTGCTACCAGCTCACGCCCCAGGAAGCGCCAGGATCCCACAGCGGGCCTCGCCACGCTCGCCTACCTCCAAGTGCGCCCGGGGGCTTTGTCGACATCAGCACGGTCCATGGCGGAGGGCGCCCCCTCACATCCGAGCCACCTCGGATGGGCGCGGGCACGAGCGTCATCGCGCACGGCCCTGTCGGAGCACTGCCCCGCCATCCTTAGGACAGCGTGACGGACTAAGCGACGTAGAGTGTGGGGCACTTCGTGAGGTCTTCGGGGCAGCGGCCTCGGAGGCCTACGTCCCCCACATGATGGATCAGGAGTACACGCCGGAGGACAACCCTGACTCGTTCCTCGTGCCAGGATGGGAGGAGGAGGCGTTAGGAGCTGAAGCCTTCCAGGAGCCGCCAAAGAGCCCCGCCAGCCCCGCCATCGATGACAGATACAAGGTACCATTAATACCTCAGGGGCAGGCTTACGCTAACCATGAGTCACAGATGAACCAGGTCAAGGCGCCGAAGGATAGTTCCGGCACGGCGATGCCCGCCCCGACAGGAGAGACCCACTGAGGGCTGCATGGAAGGGGCCAGGAGCAAGGCCCCTCCCTGCGTCGCACGGAGCAAGGCAACACCCGGAGGTAGGCCCTCTGCCAGGGTGGCATCCGCGACCTTTCCCCTGGCAGAGGACCCGTGGTTGCCGGGGGTGCCGCTAGCATCCCCTCTGCCCTCGTTGGGCTGTCCTGGTTTTCGGTCATCCCAACGGTGGTAGGGGGTGGCGCAAGGTGGGGTCCTCGTCAGGCGATATGAAGTAAGGCTCACGCCTGTGAAGATCGCCGTCCGTGACACTCTCGCATAATAATGAGTGGGGTTGTACACACCCCGGAGCCTCAGGAGAGCCGCCCTTGGGCCTCAGGGCCTCCGTCCCACGCCAGTGGCAGCACTTAGCTCCGCGCTGGTGAGAAGACATCGAAGACTAGACTAGGTGCCAGATGCGGCCTTTTGCTTTGGATCTATTTTCTGTAACCCTGCTTTCTGGATTTGGATTTAAGTTGAAGTTGAATTTTCATTTGATGCGCGCGGGGGATTCCTTTTCTCATTCGAGCTGTTTCTCGCAGTCTAGTACTTGCCTTATTTCGGAGTTCGCGCCAGTCACTCCCCCCTCACGGGGTCCTCGCGAGCCGGGCTGGGCATGAAGCACATGAGCCATGCATGTGTCGGGCCGTGGCTGGCGCCCATTTATCACACGGCCCTCTCGGGCATGTCAACAATTCCTCAGGAGCTTCTCAGAAACCCACAAACTCTTGAGCCAGTTTTGGGCTTGTCCAGGCTAAGGTAAACCGTGAAAACAACCTTGCCCCAGCTTACGTAAGCTCGTGAAGGTGCGTACTCAATTTAACACGGAAGGATAAAAGCTGTGACTTGTTTAAATGAGGGGCTCCCCTCTCAAAATGCTCTTACAATCTTCTGGGCCACGACCAAGTTTTTATAGGGTAAACAACAGGGAAATGAGGGATCAGCCGGATATGTCGCTTGCCGCGTCCCCCATGTCATCTTCAGATGCACCGTTGGCATCGCTGTCGCCATCGTTTGCATCGCCTCCACCTTCACCGGCGCCGGCGTCATTGTCATCAACCACGTCGCCTTCGTCCGCCGCAACCACTACCCCATCATTGTGAGAAGCGAAGGCCTTGACCAGCGCATCCACGTTGTCTTCAACCCATCGCACCAAGTCGCCCCGGATGGCTTCCGATACGAGAGCAATGGCGGCGTCAAAATCGTAGTTGGGATCGATGTTCCGAAGGTGGCTAAAGACGCAGGAGAACGCGCGCCCAAGCAGACGGCGACTCCTCTCTTCAACAAGCTGGTGAGCCCTCTCGGAACGGTTCTGTAGGCGCATCACCACATCACCAAAGAAGCGGAGGTGGCTGGCGGAGTCGGTTGCATGGGGATGAGGAGCATTGTCATCGCAGATATGGCCCAGGGCGGTGTTGGCCCTATTCCAGAGGTCCTCGAGCATGGGGGCGTGCACACGCTCCAACGTCCGCCGCTCGAGCACTTCGTCCTTGTTCTGCGTCGCGACGGACTCGGCGTCGGTAACCCGCTGCCGAAGAGAGCATGGGCGGAAGCCAGCTCAGCCTGCGCCGAGGCCAAGGCGGATGCGGCGGCCTCCTCGCACCGCTCCACCTCGACCAACCTGGACTTGAGGGCAGCAGTCCTACCAGCAGCCTCGGCTTCCACGAGCTTCAGATTCAGGTTGTGCCTGCTCTCGAGATCCGCGCGAGTCGCGGCCACCCGGCGGTCGACCTCCTCCTGGGCCCTGACCTCGCGCGCGCCAACGTCATCCTCCGCCTGAACAACCTGACGATCCCTCGTCTCCAATCATTCAAGTTCAAGGCTGCGCTCCACGACTTCCAGCGCCAGCACCTCCTCGCGCTTCCGGATCTCTTCCTCCTCGGTGGGCGACCCCCTCAACGATGCAAGGGCAGCCCTGCGTGCCTCCACCTGTTGATCCGAGACAGCGCTCCAGGCTTGGAGCTCCCACGCGTGTTTCTCCGCGGCCTCCCGACGGCAGTCAGCTTCACGAGCCTCCTCCAGAGGTCGGGAGCAGGCCTCACAGGAGGCTGCAAGGGAAGCCTCAGCCTTCATGTTATCCAGCTCGCGATGGTGGCGCCCGAGGTTGATGGCCACTTTTAGCTTGTGCCACTCCTCCGCCAACCGAAGACCCTTGGCCTCAAGGCGCGCATCGACACCCACAAGTTCTTCACCGAGTCGGTTCATCGCGCCCATCGCCTCCTGGAAGAGCTCATGACGAACAACGCTCTGCCCGCGCTCGAAATCGAGTGCACGGCCCATCTCGCCCTCCGCTAGGGGGGCTGTGGGCGACGCCCGACGCGATGCGCCCCCTCTCAGCAGGGGGCTGGGGGCTGGCGCGGCCCCAGGCACCAGCCGGCCCTCATGAGGGACCCGAACTGAATGGGCCCCACTGCTTGAAGAAGACCCCAGGATCGAAGCCAGCCAGCTGCCGACCGTGACCAGGGGAGGAGCCCTTGGCACGCTTGCTGCGCTTCGAGCAAAGCCGCGGAGAAAGGACGGCGAAGGCGCAAGCTCAAGGCGCCTGGATGACGGACCAACTCCCACGGTTGACCCCGCGCCATGGGCAACGCTCGAGCTTGGCGGGTGCAACGGGGCGAGAGGGAGCTGCTTCTCAGGAGATTTCGCGGCCTTGGCAGAAGGGGTCGTGAGGGGAAAATTGTCAGGAAGGAAAGCAGCACACAGAAGATCACCAAGATAAGGTACTTACTCATCCACGGCGATATACTTCCTCTGTTTCAATGGCCCAAAGGTGCCGCTGCCGCAGCTCGGGGACCCCTTTCTCTTGAGGAGTTCTGCGAAGTCCACGCACAGGTGGCCGAAGCGCTAGACATGGAGGCCGACAAAGAGGCGCGGCTGGACAAGTGCTCGGAGGGGCAGCCTCAGAAGCCCCAGGCTGAGGAGAGCTGGCCGGCTCTGCCTTGCAGTGACTTGCCGAGGCCTCAGGAGCCCTGGCCGCGGGAGGCACGGGCTGCGTCGCCCCTTCAACTGCCGCCCCAGGGCAAGAGGTCACGGCAACCCGAGGTCGACGCTTCGGGAGCCCTGGACGGCATCGGCATCTCAACACCTTCACTATCGGCCCCCAGCGGTGTATGCCCCCCTGCGCCAACTTTGGGCGAGCTCGGCGCTAGCACTGAGGAAAGGAACCACGACGATGGGGTTCTCGCAGGGCCCCACGAGGCCAGCTGGGTACAACCCCCACTCGTCGAAGGAGGGCATCCGCTCCGCGAAGGTCATCTTGTTCGAGCATCAGTACGAAACACAACTCTTCCTTGGCAAGTCGTCCGGTAATGGGACGCCTGTCAGGAACTCAAGCACCATTCACCGTGCCTCATGGGGGAGCTTAGACTCCTGAAGTCTCATGTGGTCCTGGCTGCTGAGAAAGGCCCACATCGGTCGGGAGTGGCACTGAAGCGGAGCAATTCGGGCGTCGGATGAACTCCCTCACCACCATAGGCGCAGTCACGCCAAGGTCTTTGAGCCATCTCAATCTGAGCCAGACGGGGACAAGGCATGGAGCGGCGAGCCTCCGATGGTACCAACCGGAGTTAGGAATGGCAGGCTCTGACGGAGAAGAGAGCAGGGGGCTGAGCACCCCGGCGTCAACAAGCACCCACCATGTCCGGAACCCGCTCGTGGATGATGGAATCTCGAAGTCGATCCCATCGCCGGCCATCGCCGCCACGGCCTGAAAGCTCAGGCATCCGGAGCCCTGCCGAGGATCAATCAGGTGCAGCGAGAAGAAGTGGCGAAGAAGAGCCATGGAGGGAGCAATGCCTACCATGGCCTCGCAAACGAAGGCGAAGACGGCAAGCAGGGTCACGGATTGGGGATCAAGGTGCGGCATGTGGATCAGATAATGGGAAAGCACTGCGTTGAGGAAGGCGGAGAAAGGGGGACCAAGCCGGCCCAGAGGGCGTCGATGAAGAAGGGGACCTCAGTGGCCCTCCGGTCAATGCAAGAACGGGAAGCAGGCCAAACTACCGTCTCTCCCCACTCGTTGAAGCTGGATGCGAGCATGGGACGCACCTTGCCCATGGCCTCATCGTTGAGCACCCGCGATCGGCCTACTACGGGCTCGACAGCTGGGGGCACACTAGCTGAAGACAGAGGCATCTTCCCCTTATCCGCTTGCGTCGGCGCCATGGCGATGGGGCGAGCAGAGCTAAGGTCGGATTGGAAAGAGGAGCAGAGTCTGGGGGAGCAGAGGAATTGGAGGAGAATGGCGCAAGCGATGGAAGAATAACCGTGTAGACCGCGGTGGCCGTTCAGCCAGGCGGGTATCAAGGCAGCGTGGGGAAGCAGAGACGCCCACGTCCAATCAACCTCCACGCGTCGACCGAGGCTGCACGCTATTGGGGCCCGCGGCTCTCCGCACTTGACCCTTGGCTTCGCCTCGAAGCCAAGCCTGAATGCGCCTTGGGCCCGGGGGCTACTGTCGGCATTCTGGGAACGGGGGTCCCCAAATTTGCCTGCCTGTGGCCCACGGCGTGCCTTTGCTGGCAGGCCTGTACGGCCCATCTTCATCAATAAGGAATCAAGACCCTCACGAGGGGCCAAGCCTCGTGTGGCAGATGACGCAAGACCCCCTGAGGAGCGGCCTCACCAGGCTGGCTCGTGAGGGGCGAGAGTTCCAGGCTGGGCAAGCCTCGCGAGGTTCTTGTGACGCAAGCCATGACAATCGAGAACAGGCAGGCGCCAGGCGGGCGCCAGCGCGCGCAGCGTCCTTATTTCCTATTTAGTGCTAAGGGGGCAAGCGCAGGCGCGGAGTGCCGAGGCATCAAGCAAAGGTTTCCATATTGGTGCAACGAGACCAAGACCAGAAGGACGGCAAGATGGAGGTCACCATGGAGCCCAGGATGGCGTCACCGCAAGAACCTTTAGCAGGCGAAGACCACCATTTGTCAGGATAGCTTGTACTAGTTGTCCCCTTTCAAATTGGCCGTTGTTGGCTCCCTTCCCGCTCAATATTTGGGGAGAGGACCAGGGCCTCTATAAATAGAACTAGCCACCACCATAGGCAGGGGGAATCATCAAGATCATCCTCAGCCACACAAGTTCACCAAGCACAATAACACCTCAACCTCAGGAGGCTGTTCTTCCCCTTGTACTGTTAGTCTTCAGCCCAAGAGGCAATCCACCACCACCACACTAGAGTAGGGTATTAGACCACACTGGTGGCCCGGACCAGCATAAATCTTGTGTCCTTTGTGTTGCGAGTTCGTCGAGTTAGTTCGTGAGATCTAGGCAAAGTTAGGACGCGGATCGGTAGGAGGGGAGATCTTCGCACGCACCCAGTGTTCGTACCATAAGTGTTTTGCCGAAACCCGTGATCCGACAGCTACCCCGAGTGGTTTCAACTTTGTTTACTTCACCGCGTGTCTGATGGGCCTCTAGTTTACTTATTTTCACACACTGCCACATGGGCCAGCACACGAAGATAGAGAATACGAGCTGACAAGGCAGCATGTGGACTGGTTGACCGGTCAACTAAACAATATATGGAGCTATACGCTGACACAGTGAGCGTATAATCCATCGGTATAGAGAGTTCGAGTGAGAGGGGAGGCCCGTGAGAGATAGCAGAGAGAGAGAGAGCTACTTCCTTCGTTCGATAATGTAGTGCCAACATTTTTTTAAGTCAAACTTTTGAAACTTTGACCAAGTTTATAAATAAATTACTTATATCTACAATACCAAAGATAAATGATAGTATGAAGTAAGTACATATTGTGATGAATCTAATGATCGTTCCAGATGTAAATGTTTTTCTCCACATATACCTGGTCAAACTTTTCTGAGGTTTGACTTTTCAAAACATCCATATGCTTATGGACATGCGAGAGTCCCTAACTAGAGAGAGAGAGTGTGTGTGAAATAGAAAGAGTGGGTGAAAAAGTGGGTGTGCGTGTGTGAAAGAGACATGGACAATACAGGATAAAAGTAGAGAATAGGCGTGTGTGTCTTATGCAAACATATCACACATGCATCTTCGACAACGGAAGTAAGTTGAGGAGATAGTGTGTGGTTGTTTGCAACCGAGAGAGAAAGACCCCTAGCACGTGGCCAAGAGGGGTCTGACAAACAAGGGAGAGAGGTCGAGAGAGACGTACGAAGAAAATGCAGACATGGGGAGGAGAGAGTGTATGTTTTTCATAGAGAGATCCCCTGGAGATCGTGATGGAACTAGATGGGTGGGAGATCAAGTGACAAGGAGTGTGCGTGATAGAAGGTACCCCGACAGATATCGAGATAGACGTATGGATGGAAGGAGACAATACGTGTGTTCCTGATGGCTAGTGAGAGATAATCATACTTAGGGGGAGTGTGTGCGCCTATGATGGAGTGAGGGATTATGGTACTTGGGGGGGTGCGTGTCACGTAGAGAGAGAACAAGGGTGGAGAGTGTTGGATGGGTCCATATGTAGCGCGAGCGAGACATGTGTATGTGTGAACCAGTTATAAAGTTTGAGAGAGATAGAGCAGCCCCGATAAGGCTGAGTGGTGCGTCAGATAGCTGAGAGGGGGAAAGAGATATTGCATCTTCTCGATAATGCAGTACATGTAAATTTTTAGATGTCGAACTTTGGAAACTTTGATCAGGTTTACGCAAATGTTATTTATATCTACAATACCAAAGATACATCATATGAAACAATATCTCATGATGAATCTAATGGTATATGTTTGCCGTTCTAGATGTAAATGTTTTTCTCCACGTACATGGTCAAACTTTTTGATGTTTGACTTTTCAATAAATCTATATGCTATAGACCGAATAGAGTGCCTATGTCGAGAGAAATCAAGTGCGTGTGAAGGAGAATGAGTGAGTGTGCAAAAGGAGTATGTGTGTGAAAGAGAAAGGGACAACAAACGATAAATTAGAGAGAGTGTGTCTTTTTTCATTTCTTATGCAAACATATCACGCATGCATCTCCGAGATAGAAAAGCGAGGTGAGGAGATACACGAAGATAGCTAGTGCATAATTGTTTGCAACAGAGAGAGACACCCCTATAGCACATGTCCAGTAGAGGTCTAGCCAACAAGGAACAAAGGTTGAGAGGGACACATGGAGAACATCGACGCATGGGGAGGGAGAGAGAGAAGGAAGAGCTCCGAGACGACAGAGTGGTGCGTGAGAGAGTTACGGGCAATGAGCCAAGGAATTTGTGTGCGTATGATGAGTGCACCCAAGATATTGAACTTGGACAAGAGAACCATACATAGTGTGCGAGAGAGACCTATAGATGGAGTATATATGCATGCGAACTAGAAAGCCCCCCCCCCCCCCGCACACACACACACAAAGAGAGAGAGAAAGAGAGAGAGAGATGGAGAGGGACCAACAAGGTTTGTGTGTTGGATGCTTGCGACAGAATTGAAGATTGTCATTGAGAGAGAGAGAGAGGAATCGGGGAGAGGGGGAGGTCGCGTTTTATGCATCAAAGACTAATATAAAGTATGTTTCGATATAAACTTGCATTCAAATACTTAAATTGGAGAACATGTTGTCTGCAATCCACACATGAACAGAGATATGCGTATATCAAACAAGTTCATTAATTTGACTTTCATGTTCATGGAGTACTATAATACTGTAAAACATGCTACTCGATTGAGGTGTTCAATCTTGGATTTAGTTCACTATTTTGACCTGGTGAACGAGCTATTTCATTGAATCGAGATATTTCATTTTGGGTTTGATTCCCGTTTTTTAGTGGGTCAACTATTTGTCATGTAGTAAATCACTAGCAATGAGCATGTAAAAATACATTACTCCCGAGCATCATCTCTCCATCTAAAAAAGAAGTGGCAAGCTAATATTTCAGAATTTGATTCGAATCGACTTGGTAAGGTAGACGTGGATGCTCATTCTCCCAAAATTTGAATGAACCGTTAAACACCCTCTGCTCGCTGGAATTCGCCCGAGCAAATAAAGGGGAGACGCGAAATTACCGGCCTATGTGGGGAACGCATCATTTGGCCTGTTGTACATCGAGGGCAGGTTCATAACTTCATCCAAGCGCACCCTCTCCTCGGCCGAAATGACATGTGCCGAATAATTCATAAACCATGGTCGGCAAAACAGCTCACGCCCACTATTTCAAAACACGTTGTCCTCGCCCGAAATCGCTCGTGCCCACTATATTTCAAAACACGCCCTCCTCGCCCGAAACCGCTCGCGCCCACTATTTGGGAGAAGCAAAGTTACTCTACTATCCCCGACCCCCAGTACACAGACCAAGCTGATAAGCCTAAAGGCAGGGGTAGAACTGTAACTCCCTCCCACATTTCAGACAAATGCATCCGTAAGACATGGTTCCCCCTCCCAATTCCCATTCATACCTCGTGGGTGCCAAATCACCTTCTCCCCAGAAGCTCCCTTCTCCTGAGCCGTGAAACCTCAGCCCCTCCTCCATGGCGCCCCCACCGCACCAAATTCACAGCCGTCCTCCTCTCTAATCCTGGAGATGTTGTCCATTTGCCGTCGTGCACTGGGGCGTGTGCCTCTTACTCCGTGCTAGCGGAGCTGCCTCGACGACGGCCGCGTGAACCGTACCGGAGCCGATTCACCCCCGCTGTTGTTCATGGCGCCGGAGCGGCTCCAACTTTGGACCCATCCAGAGCTCGGGCATTGCTTCCCCGTAGCCATCGACCATCGCGACATCTCTGCTTCCCTGCTGCCGGTAGCCACCGCAACTGCGCTAGCCTCACCAACTAGGCAGCTGGAGCTGCCTACTTCACCGGGCCACCAGCTAGGTCGCACCTTCATCTCAAATCACTTTATTTAGGCATTAGTTGTTTGAATTTTTATTCTGGGCCAATCGATTTCCAATGGGAAGCAGCACCCCTCGGGCCGGCGGAGCTCCTAGGCTGCCGGTTGGCTTGTGTCTAACGTAAGGGTGCGGGGGTGCAAGTTCGCCACGGAAGCAGTGCTTAGATGGCTATCTTAGAGTTGCGTGGGTTGAAGGTACTGCCGCCGCTGGATCTAGATGACGGCGAGTCTTTGTGGATTAGCCCGGGGACGGCGCAACCATGGCAGTGCGGTGGGGCGGGGAGCGGGGTTTTGGTCGGGGCCACGGATGGCGGAGGCAGGCTGCTCTGCCGGTGGTCGCTGGCTCTTCGGGGAAAATTCCGAACAGTGTCAGCCGGGAGGCACAAGACAGCCATCAAGCCATCCAACGTAGATCGGACAGTATCAAAGTAAAATAAAATCGTGTGACCCCAATTTAGTCTAGAGTCAACAGACGTGTGACCACTCTCGTACCTTGCTGTTGATCTCTTAGGGTATTTCTTCAGATCAGAGAGATGTGTCGTTCTTAACATTATGTGTTTTCTGCATCTTCAGCCACACCGTCTTCTGACTCACTATAGCTGCTCCAACAAGGCAAGCATACACCAGAAGGGAGCTATAGTCCCCACTCAACAGTTCCCTGCATCGAATGCGCGTGCCCGACAAGGACAGCCACAACAACTGCAGGGCCATCGACAAGTCAGCACATGATGCTCACTCCTATGGATGGCGGCCAGAAGGTTGTACCCTCATCTTACTTGTGTGCAACATTTATGGCTTTGTTATTCATCTAAGCATGGAAAATATATTATCACATTTCAGTGTATATTCATGTCGATCTCTTACGGGTGTTGTTCAGGAGTTAACGTTGTTCCATAGTTCAGCTAAGAGACTTGTTCTTTAGGTAACTTTGTTCCATAGTTATCATCCATCAGCCGATGCTATCCCACAGGCTGGTGATTATAGTATTATACCACTTCTAGTATAACCTATGTTGTTCCTTATTACTTTTGTGTGCCATCTAGTTAATCTCGAGTACAAACGATACATATTCTGTAGCTTTCATCTGTGTTCTCCCTTTAGTTTTTGAGACCTATTGCTGCTAGTTAACCCTAGTCCTACTATGTATGTCGTCTCCTACAGGCACTCATTACATAAATCTAACTACTAGTTGTCTTCCATGCATGTCAGATATAATTGCACACATTGATTTATCCACAAGAACCTCACGGAGCAATGTAACGGCCAACAAACTTGACGTCAATGATACCCACTATGATGGAACATGTAAAGGCAGCTCTTCACAAGACTTGCAGTGACATGATGAATCCTATTCACCCCATAATGTCCTTGCTCTAACTTGGCCCTTGATATGGGTACAACATGCATATAATGTCCTGGAGTGCATCTTCTCTGTTGCAATGCCTTGTGCTTCGCCTGCTGATCATGCATGTAAATATGCCATGCTTTGTTGTTTTTCAGTACCTATTCCATTAATGATAACATGTTTTCAAATTCAAGTACCGTCATTCTACTCTATCACAATGCCATCTGCTTAGTTTGGACATCATGCTTCTCAATATCTTATGCATTGTTATTCATCAGCATGTACTTCATCTGTCTACCATACCATGTTCTTTTTTACATTGAAGTGTTGTTCTAGTGGTCTCTTGCAATGCCATCTTAGTTTCCTAGTCATACACGCATATGTTTCCCTAATGTTTTTCTGTAATGTATTCCACTAGCATACAGTTTTACATCCAAGTAGTGTTTTTTTACACTGTGGTCCTGTCGTATCCCTAGCTCTTACATCATACTCCCTCCATCCGGATTACATGTCACAGAAATCGATAAAATTGGATGTATCTAGAACTGAAATATGCCTAGACCCATCCATTTATTTTTGGATGGAGGGAATACATGTCAATATGTCATGCCTTTCTATTCTTCAGCACCTATTCCATCTCTGTTGTAGCATGTTTTATAATTGAAGCACTATTCTTCTATATAAGGCATGCAAGGGGAAGACGACTATGTTAGAATCTGAAGGGTTACAAACCAGGTCTTTGCAAAAGATCCAAACGCCAGGAGATAATGAACCAACTCCGGTTTTCATAGAAACTGTTGTAGCACAGAGAAACCCAACTCCCACTGATAATAAGAAGATTCCAGTGGCCAAAGAACTAGTCCGCTCTAGTCCAGCAAAAATATGTTAACTCCATTCTAAGAAGCGTGTGCGTATCCTTGCATCATGAAATTTTATAGCATTCTGATCATATTTTCTACATGTTAATTACTCATCTATCTTTTAGAAAAATAAGCTTAAAGGATAGAAGACTTTCTTTACTAGGATCATATTCGAGGAAAGTATCTTGCGGGAATTCTTTGTGCTCCAATGCTGATGTAAGTACCTGCTGTATATCACTATATTTTCACAACAGCATGTATTTTGTTAATCGGTGTTAATCCAACCTTTATCTGATCTAAATTCAGTTGTAGCAAAATGTTAAAGGCAACAATGTTGATTTTTGTAAGGAAAACTGCCTGGTAGTTTTGCATACTGAGCTGCATGAGTGTACTATCTCATATCATGCACATTACTGAATTGTAGTGCTGCTCTGGTTGCCCATTTGTCGGAGTAATGGACCACGGGTAGGCTATCCCAAGCCCCAGAACCTTTCAAGATATCGGGGCAGGCTGCGCCCCTCAAGACCCCAGGAGAAAGAGCCGCCTTCTGTGAAGTCGGCGGCAAGGCCACCGTCTAGCCACTCGCGGCCGAGTCCCAGTGACGACTTCAGGACAAACCGACTCCTGACTAACGACTTCCCAAGAAGATGGCCTTGGGGAGTCGGCCCGCGACTCCAACAAACCCCATGCCCTCATCAAGAGGGACGGTACGGGGAGTGGCTACAGTCAAGCCCACTCCCACCCCTTTCCAAAGGCAGGCATGGCCACAGTACGCCGTACCCGTGGAGATCTTCGTCCGGCGTGGCACTGTTGCCGTGTCGGCCCTGACATCAGCGCCAAAGGACCGAATCCTGTGCCCACGACGGCTTGTTTGTACGACCCTGGGGCGGCGGGTCCCACCAGCCGGCGGGATCCCAGAAGACGGCAAGTGCGCTACAAGTCGGGCCCGTCGGGAGTCGGCCCCCGAGAGTCGGCCAGCTCCTCCCCCGGGGCCCATGCACCATTAATCAGATGTGACGGAGAGCGGGAATAGTGATCGCCCGCCAGGCGGCGGGGCTATTGCCATGACTCCATGACCAAGCCCGCGTCATCAGAAGCATGGCTATAGTAATCAGCAGCCGGCAAGACCCGCCCGCGGCGGACGCGGCCTGTCGGCTCCGTACCTAGCCAGTCGGAGGGGCCCACCAGTCGGCGGGCCCCAGCAGTCGGCGGAGAAGACGGAGGCCGGAGACACTGACGGCTGGGCCCGCGTCCAGCCGGATTACCATTGTACCCCTGTGGGGTAGGCCTATATAAACCCCCCCGGGCACCCATGCAAAGGGTTGGAATCCATAAGCTCTAGACCAGATCGTATAGGAGGGAGAGAGCTAGCCTTGCCCTCTCCTACCTCCAGAAAACAGCTCAAGGAGCAATCGTGTAAACACTTTGCCATAGTGATCATGCGGAGACCCCATAGAGCAGCAGTAGGGTTATTATCTCCCCGGAGAGCCCTGAAGCTGGGTAAGATTCACTGGCGTGCATGTCTATGCCTCATCCTGTTTCCAGGCACCGGTGACGTTTTACTCGACCCCACCATGAGAAGCCATCCTTTGGCATATGTCGCACCCAACCCCCGACATTTGGCGCCCACCATGGGGCCTGGTGCACCGTCGTCCGGAGACCTGTTCTGGACGGGAACCCTTTTCCTCCCTAGCGAGCGCAGCCAGCCAGGCACGCCAGACGGAGTTTGCACCGACGCGCTGCACGGCGTTGAGATCGCCTGCGCCACTAGCCGCCTCGCCGAACTTGTTGGCGAGGTTCGCATCTCCGACGAACCTGCATCCGACGCAGGCACGGGCGGCTTCGAGAGCCTCCTCGCGGGCCTCCTCGATCAACTCCACGTCGCCAGCGAGCCTGCCGTAGACTTGGAGTCTGTAGGTTCCACCGACCCGATGCTGGTCGACTCCGACACCGCGTCGCTCGACGCGTTCCCCACTAATGTGGTGGTCTACGACGAGCCTCTCCCTCGTGCGGAGAGCGGCGGAAGCACCGTCACCGAGGTGCTCGTCATCAGTCATGAGAGCTCCCCGTCGGAGGAGCGCATGATCCGCTTAGCGCGGCGCTACAAGACCTGACTGCGCCCATTCCGGAAGACACTGACGCGGAGACGTTGGAGGCGCGCCGCCTTCAGCTCGTCGAAGGTGCAAAGAAGCTGGCTAGCATGGGACGCTTGTCAGAAGCCTACCAGCGAGAGATGCATCATGCTGTTGGTGGCTCTCCAGCCCCAGCTGGGCCCAGCCGCCTTGGCACGGTCCAGCAGCGCGGCGTAGCCATCGCCGATCTGTTCGGGGCAAGACGCCCTGTGTACACTACACCTGCGGAGAACATTCGAGCCGCCCAGGCGGCGGCGGACGAGCTGGACAATTTTGAGGGCGAAGAGCGCCGCCTGATGATGGAGCGAGTCCAGCGGCTCCTTGACGCGGCTGCCGCACAGAACGAGGCCGGCTGCCGCACAGAGGCGCCGCAGCGGCAAAACGACGACCTTCGCCGAGACCAAGGCGCGATGTCTCGGACGCCAACTGGCGGCGCCCGAGGAAGAAAGGACAAGGATCCGACTGTCAGCCACAGTCGGACTCACATTACCATAGAGCACGACCGAGACGGCCGCCCGAGAGCAGTGGAACGACGGGACGACTGTCTGCCTCCTCCTCCTCGCAAGGAAAGGCGAGTATCCCCGCCGCCTGTTGATCATCTGACTCTTGGCGACCGCCTTGGCCGCCGAGAGGGAGTCGGGGAAAACGACGCCTGCCACCGGATCAACCTCTTCACCGATCCCTGGCGCTGGTGAAAGTGCGTTATGTCGACTAGAGGGGGGGTGAATAGGCGATTTTTATGAAAGTCTTCAAAACATGGGAGTTATGAAGACAAACAGTGAAGATTATGCCTATTACTATGCAGTGGAAGTTAGATTACACTAGGCCAGCCATGGTCATGTATTCAATAGAGTGAAAGCACAGTGACAAACAGCTTCAGTGTAATAAGGATCAAGTAGGAAGAAGTTATGAAGCCAAACAGATCATGCATTCACGTTGTGAAGACAAATGATAAAGCAAGCACGCAATGACTTCACAATGAGTAACAGCAAGAGAAGGAAGTGAAGATGAAACCAGTGACTCGTTGAAGACAATGATATGTTGGACCAGTTCCAGTTGCTGTGACAACTGTACGTCTGGTTGGAGCGGCTAGGTATTTAAACCTTAGGACACACAGTCCCGGACACCCAGTCCTGAACACACAGTTCAGGACACCAAGTCCTCACCGTAATCTCCTTGAGCTAAGGTCACTTAGTCCTCGCCCAATCACTCTGGTAAGTCTTCAAGGTAGACTCCCAAACCTTCACAGACTTCATTCACTGGCAATCCACAATGTCTCTTGGATGCTCTGAATGCGACGCCTAACCGTCTGGAGGATTCACAGTCCTCAAGTGTAATAAGTCTTCAGATCACACAGACAAGAAGACTTAAGTGATGCCCAATTTACTCTGGCTCTGGGTGGTTAGGGCTTTTCTCCTCACTAGGAATTTTCTCTCAAAGGCTTCGAGGTGGGTTGCTCTCAAATGACAAAAGTCGTGCACTGAAATCTGAGCAGCCAACCGTTTATGGTTGTGGGGGTGGGCTATTTATAGCCACTTGGCAACCCGACCTGATTTGTCCGAAATGACCCTGGGTCACTAAGGAACTGACACGTGTCTCAACGGTCAGATTTCGAACTCTCATGGCAACTTTACTTGGGCTACAAGCAAAGCTGACTTGTCCGGCTCTGGACAAGATTTTCTCTCATTGTCTTCACTCGAAGACATAGGTTTTTGGTTTAGGCATCACTTAAGTCATTCTGACTTGTTCTCCTGGACCCCACTTAACAGTACGGTGGTTCCTATGACTCAACAAAAATAAAAAGAACTACGAAAGATCTAAGTATTCGAGTTCCATAGGCTTCATAACGTGTCTTCTATTGTCATAGTCTTCAATGTGAATATCTTCATATACCACCTTTGACTTCAATGTCTTCATTCATTTTTAGGGGTCATCTCTGGTAGTAAACCGAATCAATGAGGGACTTCTACCTGTGTTTTCCTGAAATTCTCACAAACACATTAGTCCCTCAACTAGGTTTGTCGTCAATACTCCAAAACCAACTAGGGGTGGCACTAGATGCACTTACAATCTCCCCCTTTTTGGTGATTGATGACAAACTAGTTGAAGTTTTCAACGGGGAATATAAAGTGTGAAGTCTGTAAAGGAATTGTCATCATAAGTTGCAAGTGCTCCCCCTGAAGATGTGCATATAAGTTAATTTGCTTTTGGAATGCAAATACACATGGCAGGTTGTACTTGTGGAGATCAGCTTCAGCTTATGATGACAATCTACTATGCATGTGAAAGTATATGAAGATAATAACATGCATAATGGAAAATGGACGTCTGTAGAATGAGGTGAGTGCAGAATTTATCGTCGCAAAAGGAGTGGTAAAACAAGTAGCAGACAACCATCGAGTTTTAGTGTTTACAACTCAAAAGAACCAAATGAAGCAAACAAGAGTTGCAAACACGAAGCAAGTATAACAAAACATGGCACCCGCCCATATTGACCCGGTTGAAGACTATAAATATCATATGCTTCTCCCCCTTTTGTCAGGAATGACCAAAAAGGTTTGAAGACATAGAGTTTTCTACGTGTTCCCAGGCGCAGCAGGGTCGGTGGAGTTGTTTGGCGGTGCTGAGCTTTGAGGTGCTGAAGCGGGTGGTGGTGAAGTAGCATCATCATCTTCATCAATGATCCTCGCAGTGACGGTGGCAGCAGATGAGGAATACTCTGAGTCTTCAAGTGACAGTGTGTTGCGCATCACAGCCCTCCTAGGAGGTGTGGTGTCAAATTTGAAGCGCTCTGTGAAGCCATCCTCTTCAAGTTCAGCTTCAGTGCAGATCATTGAGAGCCCTTTCCACGTGTGACGGCAAGTCTCATGCGTAACGAAGGCATTCTTGGTGGCCAGGTTTCGAAGACGATTGACATCCACCAAGAGGCTCTTCATCTAACGTTTCAGCCAGTCGTGATGCCTATCTTGCTTTTGGTGAAGGGCCACAAGAAGCTCTCGGTTAGTGAGGACACGAGCACGCTTCTTGGGTCTTGGAGCGTTTGTGCTATCTGTGGCTTCAGTTGATGCTGGTGCACGTGTAGTGCCAGCCATAGGATAGACCCTGGACATGGCTTCAACACCTTCAACATTCTGCGTGAAGCTCTGGTGTTCGGCATTCTGAAGACTTATTGGTTGCTTGGCAGGCTCAGGGTATATTGCTTCAGCAGAGATATCCACATCTGGCAGGAAGATGCGATGGTTTCGGGCTGAGGGCTGATACGAAATTGTAGAGTGCAGTTTGATCAGCCTCATCACCCAAGGGGCATAGATTTTTAGACCAAATAAGTCCGAGCCTGACGCAGCAATTTGTCGTATGAAAAGATCCTGTGCATTGAAGCATTTGCCATGCATGATATAGAATATGAGAGTCTTCATTGCACCCTCAATCTTGGCATGTGGAGAGTGTCCCTTAATGGGCCAGAGAGTCCGTCGGATAATATGATATATGGTCCTGGGCAGGTACTCTAGGTCTTCAACGAAGAACTCAGTTGGATAGGGTGCATCTTGAGGCAATGGCTTCATCATTGAGAGCATCTGACTCATATTGGGTTCAGGTCTCTGAAATATGCTCTCAATAGCTTCAGAATGAAGTTGACACCCTTCCTCGAAGAATTCGCCTGGAGTGGGCAGGCCAGTGAGCTCAATGATATTGAATGCATTGGCTTCATGATGGACATTTCCGGTCATCCACTCCAGGATCCAAGTCTTAGGATCTCTGTTGTAGCCTTTGATGTGGAGAGTGGCATAAAACTGAAGCAGAAGCTCTTTGTTCCAGTGCTCTTCATCAGTCACGAACGGCAGCAGACCCACTTGCCTGAAGCAGTCCAAAGCTTCCTCAAGACATGGAAGACCAGCAATAGCTTCAACCTCAAGGCGCTTGTGTGGGAAGATGCGACCTTGGTTGTATAAGATGCTAGAATAATAGCTGTGCTGTGAATAGCTCCAGAACCTGTCTGATACAATCCTTTCCCTTGAATAGGGGTTCTTGGAGCTATCAAAAAATGTGTTGTCTGCCTTGAAGCTGTTTACATCAAAGGAGCCAGGTGCTGATGCAGGACCTGGGAACCTTGGAAGCCTTGGGACTGTCTTCTGGACATGAGGCCTGTGCTCTATGTGGTAGTCAAATTGTGGACCTGCAGCAGACTCAGGAACTGAAGTGTCTGGCTCAGTGGCTTCGCTGTTCGCTGAAGCATTTGGTGGGGCGGGCTCCACATTGGCTTCAGTGTTAGTAGTTTGAGGGATATCTTCAGGCACGTTCTCTTGGGGAACTGCATCTTGATGGAGCGAGGGAGTGAGTTCTGGAGGTGCTTCTTGATTGTCTTCGGCTGATGCAGCCGGAATTTCTGCAGACTGGACTTGAGGCCGTGGACCTTTGCGAAGCCTACGGAACGCAGACGACGCTTGTGGTGTCGGAGTGGGCTGGGCCTGAATGTCTTCGTCCTCCTGAGGGCGATCCGCCCATGACTCATCTTGTGCAATTGGCGTCAGAGGACGACCAATGCTGATGGGTTCGCTTGTTTCAAGCTGAGGAAGGGCTGCATCACCTTGCACATTGTCCTGATGACCAATGTCTTCAGCAGCTAGTGGGTCGGCTGCTGGAATATCTTCAGCGTCAGGTGCCTCTATGGGAGCAGGCTCATGAACTGTTAGTCTTCTTTCTGCATTGGGGTGAATGACAGAAAGGGGTTCAACCATCAAGGGCTCTATGGGAGCAGCCCTAGATTTCTTAGTCTTGCGCTTCTTTTTACTGGGGGCAGAAGGAGAGGCTTCAGAGCTCTTCCTTTTTCTGGCTTCAGCTTCTGCAGCTCTTGTCTTCTTTAGCTCAGAAGCTGTTGACCGGCTCTTTGGCTTTGAGCCAGTCGTGGCGGTTGGGAAGACAATGGAAGTGGCTGCTTGTCTTGATGCCTCTGGTTCACTCACAGCAGGCTGCTTCTTCTTCTTTGCGGCCATCTTGGGGTCGATGCCTGGACGCCCAAGTGCCTTGCGCTTTTCAGCCTCCTTGTAGGCTTGAACACATTTGTCAGCCAATGACTTCATCCTTTCACGCGAGCCTTGAGCTTCAGCACGCTTCTTCAGAAAGTTTTCTTTGAGATCATGCAGCATGATTTTGAAGCTTCTCACTTCTTGCACGCTGAGACTGGCCATGTGCTTCTTGAACTGAGCTTTTTCGTGATCAATTTTCTGCTTCAGCTCAACAATGCGCTGAGAAATGGCCAGTTCTGAAGCAATTGCGCCTTGGAAGGCGACGCTGAGTCCAACAGGCAGCTGCAGATCATTGAAGCTTATATCTGGTGTGTCAAACCATTCATCGATGAAGCTGTGGATGATGGCGACATCAAAGAGAGGCAGATTGTTGAAGATTTCCGCTTCCTCCTTGCTTTTGATGAGCTGTTCTAGTGCGTCATCGCCCAGATCTTCATCGCTTGATAGATCAATGGCTTCACTGCGCAGAATGGCAGCAGCAGTGAGCTCTTTGCCTGTGTGTTGCTGGGGCTCCTTATCCTTCAGGGGCTTGGAGATGCGGGATACATCTTCAGACTGCACACTGACTTCAGGAGGTGCAGTTTTCAATGGCTTCGCCCTTGAGATTTTTGAGGCAGGGGCCGGCTTCGAAGCTTTTGGTTTCTTTGTCTGCTTTGGCTTCGGCACAGCAGGAGCTTCATCAGACTCAGAATCGGCTGGAGGGTCATTCACAGCAGTCCCTTGGACTAAGATGTGGGTGATCAGGCCCTCAAGATTGGCAAACGGACCGATGATATTGGGTTCCGCGTCGCGTGTGCCATCTGCTCTTGGTGAGGAGGGACCAGGATTGAAGTCAAGCCCAAATTTCTTCTTGTTTAGCTTCGCAGACTGTTGAGCAAACTGAAAGTTGCATTTGAAGAGATTTTCATCACGACACCAGAGAAGTGACGACGGATGTGCATCATCAGGCTGTGGTCCTCGGACCATGCATGGGTAGAAGCCTTGAGCAATGGCTTCATCTCTGGTTCTGGGTACAAGGTTCTTGTATGAGATATCCCCCCATGGACTCTTGATTGCATTCTTTTCAGCATACTCCTGGGTGACGAAGCGGTATTTGAACCACTGTTCTGCCCAATAGCGTCGAATCCATTGGATTCGGGTTTTGCACTGCCCATAGCTCTCTTCTGGATCTGTTTTGTACATTTCTGCCAAGTCTTCAGGCAGATCTTTGGAAGTTCCCTCACGTCTCTGTCTGCACCCCTTTCTTGCTGCTGCAACTGAAGCCATAAACTTTAACTTGAAAGGCTTCAAAACTTTCAAAGGCTTCAAAGTCTTTCTTTTTCTGGACAAACAGGAACTGGCTTCAGGAGAGTTTATGTGATGTTGTAGGAATTCTGCAAATGAATGCAGACTATGAGAACCGAAGGATTCTCCCACGGACATGTACCTGTGACAGCATTAAGGTGCGAGGGAAGGGGAAGAGGTCATATGCATTCTCAGAAGGTTTTGAAGATTAATCAGTTTAGAAGACATTGACCTCATTGTGCGAAGACATTCACTTATAGATAAGAAGTTGGTTCCAGATTTGTACGAACCCATAGATCAGTACAAGTGAGGAATCTAACTACTTTATGAAGCACAAGTGAATATACTAGGCATGTTATGAGATGCAGTGAGAGATCTAACTGGTGTGAAGAGAAACTTCTTATGGTTGAAAGTGACAGAACCAAGAGATCAAAAGAGGCTGTAAAAAGAAGTTTTATTTACCACACTGGAACTGCTAGAGGGAAGGAAGTTGATGCCGACCAGTTCAGTCCTCCATGCCCTAACTTGGCAACGGAAAACACCTACGGCGACGGCGGAGAGGACGATGTCCGCGGTCGGCGTGAGGACGGCGTTGGAGAGGTTGCGGCAGCGAAGCGCTTCGTCTCCAGCGTCGTCGAGTGCTAGCGGTGGCGCTAGGGTTTGTGCGAGGATGGAAGAAGGAGATAATGACTGCGGTAAGTGTGAATTTATAGACTCAGAGGCGGCACTGTGCTATTACACAGGTGCCCCTGGCGGGTCGCATTTGAGGCACGTGTGGCCAGTTAGCGGAAGTTTGGGGTTTGTTCCACGTCCCACGCACACCTAAATTGTCGGGCGGTCGTTCCTGCTACTCCGGATCTTATGTGGAGGAATGAGCATTAAAAACGGACTTTTATGGTTGTCTCTATGTCTTCAGCTGACAAGGACACAGTGAAGACATTCGACAGTTTCAACAGAATGCATATGACTTGGAGAGATAGAGTTTGAGATAGAAAGCATAGAGAGGTTAGGGTCCGATCACATTCACTTAGTTCAAAAGATTCAACCAAGAAGACATAGCTATAAGTGAATGCTGTAGAGGACAGAACACTTAGAGCATATATATAAATATATAATCATCGTAGTGAAGATAATCATGAAGACATGTTAAGTTCAAAGCCAAACCAATGTGAAGATATTGCAAGGTAACGCCATGAGTTAAACACATCAAAATGGAACGTTTGGTGGTGGCGTTACCCACCGTATAGGAAGTATTAGACCCAGACACGGCGCACAATTATTGTGGCGCTCCGAAGTCAAGTTCCACATTAATGTATTCACACATAGAATGTATGTCTTCATTGATTGAAGATATACTTTACTTTGTGCGTTGCACATCTAAGTCATCAATATGCATAAGTGTTAGGATGTGTGCCTGATCACAGGACATTTGAGGATTCCAAGATATTTAGCTCACACCATAACTTGCAAAACCTCTTCTCATCTAAGGGCTTGGTGAAGATATCTGCCAATTGCTCTTCAGTGTTGACGTGTATGATATCAATGTCTTCCTTCACAACATGATCTCTGAGAAAGTGATGGCGAATTTCAATGTGCTTCGTCTTCGAGTGCTGAACTGGGTTGTTGGCAATCTTGATGGCGCTTTCGTTGTCGTAGTAAAGTGGCACTTGCTTCAGATGAATGCCATAATCCTTGAGTGTTTGCTTCATCCACAGAAGCTGAGCGTAGCAAGATCCAGCAGCAATGTATTCAGATTCAGCAGTGGAGAGAGATACACAGTTCTGCTTCTTTGAAGACCAACATACAAGTGATCGTCCCAGAAAGTGACATGTGCCTGATGTAGACTTGCGATCAACTTTGTCACCAGCATAATCAACATCCGAAAATCCAACCAAATCAAACTCTGAGCCCTTTGGATACCATAATCCTAGAGTTGGGGTGTGAGCCAAATATCGAAGAATTCGCTTCACAGCTAAGTGATGCGACTCCTTTGGTGCCGCTTGAAATCGAGCACACATGCAAACACTAAGCATGATATCTGGCCTAGATGCACATAAATAAAGCAAAGACCCAATCATGGAGCGGTATACCTTTTGATCGAACTCTTTACCATTGTCGTCAGGACCTAGATGATGCTTGGCTGGCATTGGTGTTGTGAAGCCTTTGCAGTCTTGCATACCGAACATCTTCAGGCAATCTTTGAGATACTTCTCTTGAGATATGAAGATGCCATTGCGCTGTTGTCGGATTTGAAGACCAAGAAAGAACTTCAGCTCCCCCATCATGGACATCTGATATTGCTCTTGCATCATATATCCAAACTCTTCACTGTACTTCCGATTGGTGCAGCCGAAGATAATGTCATCCACATATATTTGGCACACAAACAGTTCACCATCGTATGTCTTCGTGGGATCCAGGGAACCAGGTATGAAGCCTTTGCTTTTCAGAAAGTACTTGAGTGTATCATAGCAGGCCCTAGGGGCTTGTTTGAGGCCATACAGTGCCTTGTTGAGCTTGTATACCATATCAGGATGTTTTGGATTTTCAAAACCAGGTGGTTGTGCAACATACACTTCTTCTTCAATCTTGCCATTGAGAAAGGCACTTTTCACATCCATTTGATATAGAAGTATGTTATGATGATTTGCATAGGCCAGCAGTATGCGTATGGCTTCAAGCCTAGCCACAGGAGCAAAAGTTTCATCGAAGTCAATGCCCTCTACTTGAGTATATCCTTGAGCAACGAGACGAGCTTTGTTTCTGACAACTTGACCATGCTCATCTTGCTTGTTGCGGTATATCCATTTGGTGCCTATTATGTTGTGCTTCCGTGGATCGGGACGCTTAACTAGTTCCCATACATTATTCAGCTCAAACTGTTGAAGCTCTTCTTGCATAGCTTGAATCCATTCAGGTTCCATGAAGGCTTCTTCAACTTTCTTGGGTTCTGATATTGAGACAAATGTGAAATGCCCACAGAAGTTTGCTAGCTGAGTTGCCCTTGAACGAGTGAGTGGACCAGGTGCATTGATGCTGTCAAGTATTCTGTCAATCTGCACTTCATTTGCAACACGAGGATGTATAGGGCGAAGACTTTGCTCTTGCTGATCTGCGTTGTTGTTTGGAGGAATGTCTTCATGCTGAGCATTGTCTTCATGTTGATCAGGTGCTAAGATGATGAGTTCTTCTTCAGGATGAGCTTCAGAAGGCATAATCTCTCCAGTTCCCATAAGCTTGATTGATTCACTAGCTGGGACTTCATCTAGCACATTTGGCAGTTGCTCTTTTTGTGAACCATTTGTTTCATCAAACCGCACATCCACTATTTTGGCCACTTTGTAATGGAAGAGATTGAAGACTCTGTAGGAGTGTGAATCCTTTCCATATCCAAGCATAAAGCCCTCATGTGCTTTTGGTGCAAACTTTGAGGTGTGATGTGGGTCCTTGATCCAGCACTTTGCGCCAAATACTCTGAAGTAACTGACATTTGGCTTCTTGCCAATTAGGAGTTCATAAGATGTCTTGTTCAGAAGCTTGTGAAGATAAACACGATTGATTGTATGGCATGCAGTATCAATGGCTTCAGTCCAGAATTTTCTTGGAGTCTTGTATTCATCTAGCATTGTTCTGGCCATTTCAATGAGTGTTCTGTTCTTGCGTTCGACGACGCCATTCTGCTGTGGCGTGTATGGAGCTGAGAATTCATGTGTGATGCCCAAGGTATCAAGATATGTATCAAGGCCAGTGTTCTTGAATTCAGTGCCATTGTCACTTCTAATGTGCTTTATCTTGGCGCCAAAATTGTTCATAGCTCGATTGGCGAAGCGTCTGAAGACATCCTGCACTTCAGTCTTGTAAAGGATTATGTGTACCCAAGTATATCTAGAGTAATCATCAACAATGACGAAGCCATAGAGGCAAGCAGTAGTAGTAAAAGTTGAGTAGTGAGTGGGACCGAAAAGATCCATGTGGAGCAGTTCGAAGGGTTGTGTAGTAGTCATGATTGTCTTCGAAGGATGTTTTGCCCTTGTCATCTTCCCTGCTTCACAGGCACCGCATAAATGATCTTTCTTGAACTTGACGCCCTCGATGCCTATGACATGCTTCTTCTTCGCAAGGGTGTGGAGGTTCCTCATGCCAGCATGCCCAAGCCTCCGATGCCAAAGCCAGCATTCTGAAGCTTTTGCAAGAAGGCATACCGCAAGTTGTGGTCCTACTGAGAAATCTACCACGTACAAATCACCTTTCTGATACCCTTCAAACACTAGAGATTTGTCAGATTCCATTAGCACCAGGCAGCGGTATTTTCCAAACATTACAATCATATTCAGATCGCAAAGCATTGAGACAGACATTAAGTTGAAGCCAAGGGATTCAACAAGCATGACTTTATCCATGTGTTGATCCTTTGAGATTGCAACTCTACCTAGACCCAATACCTTACTTTTACCAGTGTCAGCAAATGTGATGTGGCTCTTGTCGGATGGACGTAATGTTGAGTCCATAAGAAGGCTTCTTCTGCCAGTCATGTGATTTGTACACCCACTGTCAATATTCCATTCTGAAGATTTTGAAGTCGCTGGTGTCGTACCCTATAGTACAGTTAGGGCGATAGGCTTCACGAAGAGAATTGTGAAGCATAAACATTTGACGAACTAGTGGGTTATGAAAACTTAAATCCGGATTAGGACTAATAGGGAGAGTAGCATGCGATTCAGGAACGAAGTACATATTAATCCCATTCGGGCATTTTATCTTGCGCCCTACAAGATTTTTAAGGTCCCCAGCAATAGCATCAGAAGATTTTGTTTTTCTGCTGGAGACCTTTCCCTGCAAAAGAGAGTTAAGCTTTCTTAACCACCCACATCTTCAAGGGTGGCTTAGAAGCAATAAGTCTAAGTGCAGCATCTGAGAATTTTGGCTTTGAAGCCTTAGCAAACAGTCTAGCAGGTGGACAATAATACTCATAGGAATAAGCAGAATAATTTTTGGTCACATGAACACGGTTCGATGAACCGCTCTCATACTCATGTGCCTGAGTATGGTTTCCCTGCAAAACATTTGTGTTAGTGTGACTCAGGTGAGTCCTCTGTTTGTATGAAGCCATTGGACCGTATGAAGCCTTTGGTCTGAGATTTGTCTTCTTCAAGTGAGGTGTCATGAAGACATTCACAGGAAGATTTTCCAGACACCTTTTGGAAATCCAGATCTTCTTCATAGGCGGTCCATTCCTGCAGTTAGTACCAATGTACCTGGCAAACACTTCACCATTCTGATTCTTAAACAGTTTATAGTTTGCATCAAAGGATTCATCAATGATAATGGGGTTAGCACAAGTGAAGCCAGATAAGTTGGATGGATCTGCTGAAAGTTCCTTTGCAGCAACCCATGTGGTTTTGGGGTACTTCTCAGGTTTCCAGTAAGAGCCATCTGCATTGATTTTCCTCACAAATCCAACACCCTCTTTCCTAGGGTTTCGATTCAGGATCTGCTTCTTGAGGACATCACATAGTGTCTGATGTCCTTTAAGACTTTTGTACATCCCTGTTTCAAGCAATGTCTTCAACATAGCATTCTCATCAGCAATAGCAGTGGTATCCTCAGCAGAGGGGTTAGTTACCACGTCAACAGTTGAAGATATTGCGACAGCAGTAGAAGTGGAACATTCAGCAACAGAATTAGCATTATCACGCTCAATGCATTTAAGACATGGTGGTTCAAATCCTTCTTGAGCGGGACTTATCTGTTCGGAGCGAAGTGACTCGTTTTCCTTTTGAAGATCTTCATGAGCCACCCTCAATTTCTCAAGTTCTTGCTTCCTTTGAAGATAATCATAGGAAAGCTTTTCATGAGTTGTTGAGAGAGTATCATGACGATCATCAAGTTCCTGATACTTAACGTGAAGGTTTTTTATGTCTTCAATTAAGGATTCAGATCGAGTCATTTCAGCACCCAACAGATCATCGCTTCTGTCTAACAGTTTTTGAATATGTTCCATAGCTTTTTGTTGTTCAGTTGCAATTTTAGCAAGTGTTTTGTAGCTAGGTTTTGAATCACATTCAGAGTCATCGTCACTAGATGTTTCATAGCGAGTAGTGCGTGTGTTTACCTTGGCACCACGTGCCATGAAGCAGTAGGTAGGAGTGGAGTCGTTCTTGTCATTTGCGTTGGTGTAAGTGATGCAGTCATTGTCTTCAGTGTTGAAGATGGACTTGGCGACGTATGCTGTAGCCAGACTCGCAATGCCAGAATCAGACTCCTCCTCAGACTCCACCTCTGCCTCCTCAGATGCGGACTCCTCCTCTGAATCCATCTCCTTTCCAACAAACGCACGTGCCTTGCCAGATGAGCTCTTCTTGTGTGATGAAGACTTTGATGAAGACTTGGAAGAAGACTTTGAGTATTTCTTCTTCTTCTTGTCGTCAGAATCATATTCCTTGCTCTTCTTCTTCCTTCTGTTCTCATTGTCCCACTGTGGACACTCAGAGATGAAGTGTCCAGTTTTCTTGCACTTGTGACATGTTTTCTTCTTGTAGTCATGAGCAGAAGCTTCATCATTCCTTGAGCTTGATCGTGAAGATTTTCTGAAGCCTTTCTTCTTGGTGAATTTTTGGAACTTCTTCACTAGCATTGCAAGTTCTCTTCCAATGTCTTCAGGATCATCAGAACTGCAGTCAGATTCTTCTTCAGATGAGGAGACAGCTTTTGCCTTCAAGGCGCGAGTTCGCCCATAGTTTGGACCGTAGATATCTCTTTTCTCAGAAAGCTGAAACTCGTGTGTGTTGAGCCTCTCAAGTATGTCAGACGGATCGAGTGTCTTGAAATCAGGACGTTCTTGAATCATCAGGGCCAGGATGTCAAACGAACTATCAAGTGATCTCAGCAGCGTTTTGACGATTTCATGTTTGGTGATTTCAGTGGCGCCGAGGGCTTGAAGCTCATTTGTGATGTCAGTGAGTCTATCAAATGTGTGCTGGACATTCTCATTGTCATTTCGCTTGAAGCGGTTGAAGAGATTGCGAAGGACACTGATTCGTTGATCTCTCTGGGTTGAGATGCCTTCATTGACCTTGGAGAGCCAGTCCCAGACCAGTTTGGATGTCTTCAAGGCACTCACACGACCATACTGTCCTTTGGTCAGATGACCACAGATGATGTTCTTGGCAGTAGAGTCCAGTTGAACGAATTTCTTGACATCAGCAGCAGTGACACCTTCTCCAGCCTTGGGAACGCCGTTCTCGACGACATACCATAGGTCGACGTCAATGGCTTCAAGATGCATGCGCATCTTATTCTTCCAGTAGGGATATTCAGTTCCATCAAAGACGGGGCACGCAGCGGAGACTTTGATTATCCCTGCAGTCGACATAGCTAAAACTCCAGGTGGTTAAACCGAATCACACAGAACAAGGGAGCACCTTTCTCTGATACCAATTGAAAGTGCGTTATGTCGACTAGAGGGGGGGTGAATAGGCGATTTTTATGAAAGTCTTCAAAACTTGGGAGTTATGAAGACAAACAGTGAAGATTATGCCTATTACTATGCAGCGGAAGTTAGATTACACTAGGCCAGCCATGGTCATGTATTCAATAGAGTGAAAGCACAGTGACAAACAGCTTCGGTGTAATAAGGATCAAGTAGGAAGAAGTTATGAAGCCAAACAGATCATGCATTCACGTTGTGAAGACAAATGATAAAGCAAGCACGCAATGACTTCACAATGAGTAACAGCAAGAGAAGGAAGTGAAGATGAAACCAGTGACTCGTTGAAGACAATGATATGTTGGACCAGTTCCAGTTGCTGTGACAACTGTACGTCTGGTTGGAGCGGCTAGGTATTTAAACCTTAGGACACACAGTCCCGGACACCCAGTCCTGAACACACAGTTCAGGACACCAAGTCCTCACCGTAATCTCCTTGAGCTAAGGTCACTTAGTCCTCGCCCAATCACTCTGGTAAGTCTTCAAGGTAGACTCCCAAACCTTCACAGACTTCGTTCACTGGCAATCCACAATGTCTCTTGGATGCTCTGAATGCGACGCCTAACCATCTGGTGGATTCACAGTCCTCAAGTGTAATAAGTCTTCAGATCACACAGACAAGAAGACTTAAGTGATGCCCAATTTACTCTGGCTCTGGGTGGTTAGGGCTTTTCTCCTCACTAGAAATTTTCTCTCAAAGGCTTCGAGGTGGGTTGCTCTCAAACGACAAAAGCCGTGCACTGAAATCTAAGCAGCCAACCGTTTATGGTTGTGGGGGTGGGCTATTTATAGCCACTTGGCAACCCAACCTGATTTGTCCGAAATGACCCTGGGTCACTAAGGAACTGACACGTGTCTCAACGGTCAGATTTCGAACTCTCATGGAAACTTTACTTGGGCTACAAGCAAAGCTGACTTATCCAGCTCTGGACAAGATTTGCTCTCATTGTCTTCACTCGAAGACATAGGTTTTTGATTTAGGCATCACTTAAGTCATTCTGACTTGTTCTCCTGGACCCCACTTAACAGTACAGTGGTTCCTATGACTCAACAAAAATAAAAAGAACTACGAAACATCTAAGTCTTCGAGTTCCATAGGCTTCATAACGTGTCTTCTGTTGTCATAGTCTTCAATGTGAATATCTTCATATACCACCTTTGACTTCAATGTCTTCATTCATTTTTAGGGGTCATCTCTGGTAGTAAACCGAATCAATGAGGGACTTCTACCTGTGTTTTCCTGCAATTCTCACAAACACATTAGTCCCTCAACTAGGTTTGTCGTCAATACTCCAAAACCAACTAGGGGTGGCACTAGATGCACTTACAGCTGGAAGAAGAAGACAGTTGGGTCCGCCTTGTTTCGGGCCCCGCATTCGAGACGAGCCCTTTCCCAAAGGGTTCACGCTCCCACGAGACACGCCCAAGTACACCGGCTCCATGAAGCCGGAAGACTGGCTAGTCGACTACTCCACGGCTGTCAGCATAGCGAACGGCCACAAGCGTGTCACCGTAAAATACGTTCCGCTCATGCTCCAGGGCACGGCCCGGACATGGCTGAACAGCCTGAAGCCCCGCAGCATCAACAGCTGGGTCGACTTCACCGAAGCCTTCATCCGCAACTTCACCAGCACATACAAGCGTCCTCCCAAGCCTCGTCAGCTCTCCTTGTGCATGCAAGGTCCCGACGAGTCGACTCGCAACTACCTCACGCGTTGGGCCGAGCTTCGGAACTCTTGCGAGGGCGTGCACGAGGTGCAGGCTATCGAGTACTTCACCGTCGGGTGCAGAGAAGGCACCCTCCTCAAGCACAAGCTCCTCTGCGACGAGCCAGAAACCCTCGACGAGCTGCTGATCATAGCAGACAAGTACGCCACGGCCGACTCCTCCATGAAGGCGGAGATTCAAGTTAGTGCAACTGGCAAAGTGGCCCCTCAAGCTCCAAGAACTCCGGCGGGAGATGCCAGTCGGCGGCAACAGCAGAGCGACCACAAGTGCAAGGCCCCGTAGCTGACTTCCAGCAGCCGGCAGGTCGCGACAGTTGAAGCCCAGCAGCCGGATGGGCAGGCTCCGCCCAAGCGACAGAAAGGCGGCAAGTCCAACTGGTTGCCGGCCTTCTCCTATGAGCAGACTCTGGATGGACCTTGCAAGTTCCATAGCGGCGCAAAGCCGTCGAATCACACCACCCGGAAGTGCCACTGGCTCACCAGGATCGCCAAGGGAGATGGCCTCCTACCTCCCCCTCCTGCTGGGCAGCCGCCTCCACCTCCGCCCCAGTAGCCGGCTGTCAGACCAGTCGGCGCAGTACAAGACGAATACCCCGAAGAACACGGAGCCTACATGGTATTTACCAGTATGGCTGATGATCGACGCAGAAGGCGGCTGCAGCGACAAGAGGTGAATGCAGTAGCGTCAGAGATGCCAGAGTTCATGCACTGGTCCAAAAAGCCTATCAGCTGGAGCAGGGTTGATCACCCAGAGATGATGCCGAGTCCAGGCTCTTATGCCTTAGTCCTGGATGCCACCTTTGCCACGGATAGACGAGCTGCTCGTTTCTCACGAGTTCTGATAGAAGGAGGCAGCAGCATCAATATCCTGTACAAGGACAGCATGGAGAAATTAGGAATCAAGCAAAGAAAGCTTCAGAATAGCCGGACTGTGTTCCACGGCATTGTTCCTGGGCTTTCCTGCTCACCAATCGGCAAGATCCTGATGGACGTCCTCTTTGGAGACAAAGATCACTTCCGCCGAGAGTCAGTTTGGTTTGAGGTGGTGGACCTTGAGAGCCCATACCATGCACTACTCGGCCGGCCCGCCTTGGCCAAGTTCATGGCGGTCCCCCACTACGCCTACCTCAAAATGAAGATGCCCAGTTCCATGGGGATTCTGACCATAGCCGACGATTACCGGAAGTCGTCGCCTGTGTGGCTGAGAGCAGTCGGCTAGCCGAGTCCCTGGTAATCACGGCCGAGAAGCAGCTCCTTGAGCGGGTTGTGGCGATGGCCGGCAAGCAGCCAGAAGTATCGCCCAACCCAAAGGAGTCCGAGGCTGAGGGTTCGTTCAAGCCGGCCAAGGAGACAAAGAAGATACCCTTGGATCCGGAGGACCCAGAGAGGTATGTTGTCATAGGCGCAAACCTCGACAGCAAATAGGAAGGCGAGCTCGTCGATTTCCTCCATGAGAATCGGGACATCTTCGCAGGGTCCCCCAAAGACATGCCAGGTGTACCGACGGAATTCGCCGAGCACAAGCTACATGTCCGATCTGATGCAAAGCTGGTCAGGTAGCCCCTGCGCCGCCTATCAGAAGAGAAGAGAAGAGTTGTCGAAGAAGAAATAGCCCGGCTCCTAGCGGCCGACTTCATTATGGAAGTATTCTTTCCAGAGTGGCTATCCAATCCGGTCCTGGTACTGAAGAAGAACAAGCAATGGCGAATGTGTATTGACTACATGAGCCTCAACAAAGCCTGCCCCAAGGACCCGTTTTCTCTACCAAGAATTGATCAGGTGATAGACTCCACCGCTGGATGCGAGCTGTTGAGCTTTTTGGATGCATACTCAGGATATCACCAGATCAAGCTGAACCCGGCTGACAGACAGAAGACCGCCTTCATCACGCCGTTTGGAGCCTTCTGCTACCTCACCATGACGTTCGGCTTGAGGAATGCCGGCGCCACCTTTCAGCGTTGCATGCAGAAGTGCCTCCTCAAGCAACTCGGGAGAAACGCCCACGTCTACGTGGACGATGTGGTGGTGAATACAGAAAAGCGTGGAACACTGCTGGAAGACCTCAAGGAGACCTTTGAGAACCTGCGCCGATTACAGATCAAGCTCAACCCCGAGAAGTGCGTTTTCGGAGTACCAGCCGACCAACTCCTTGGCTTCCTAGTCTCTGAACGCGGCATAGAGTGCAACCCTATAAAGATCATGGCCATCGAGAGGATGGAGGTACCCAGCCGACTGCTGGACGTGCAAAAGTTCACCGGCTGCTTGGCGTCCATCAGCCGATTCATCAGTCGGCTGGGCGAGAAAGCTCTCCCCTTATACCAACTCATGAAGAAGACCACTTTTTTCGAGTGGAACCACAAGGTGGACGAAGCTTTTCTCCAGATGAAAAAGATGCTGACTACTCCACCCGTTCTGGCAGCTCCGACTCCTAAGGAACCTATGCTCCTGTACATCGCCGCCACCAGCCGGGTAGTCAGCACGGTCATTGTAGTGGAACGCAAGGAGGAAGGCAAGGCACTACCTGTCCAGAGACCGGTATATTACCTGAGCAAAGTACTGTCGGCCTCCAAGCAGAACTACCCCCACTATCAGAAGATGTGCTATGGCGTACACTTTACCGCCAAGAAATTGAAGCCTTACTTTCAAGAGCATCCAATCACTATGGTCTGCACGGCCCCACTTGCCGAGATCATCGGAAGCCGAGATGCTTCTGGCCGAGTGGCCAAGTGGGCCATAGAGCTGGCTCCCTACACCATCCACTACCAGCCACGCACCGCCATAAAGTCACAAGCACTGGCCAACTTTCTCGTCGGCTGGGCCGAGACCTAGTACCTACCTCCAGCGCCCGACTCCACCCATTGGCGGATGCATTTCGACGGCTCCAAGATGCACACCGGCTTGGGAGCCGGCGTCGTCCTCACTTCCCCTAAAGGCGACAAGCTCAAATACGCACTGCAAATCCATTTTGCCACCTCCAACAACGTCGCCGAGTACGAGGCGCTCATTCACGGGCTCCATCTTGCCAAAGAACTTGGCATTCACCGGATCCTGTGTTATGGCGACTCGAACTTAGTGGTCCAACAGTCATCTGGCGACTGGGACGCCAAAGATGCAAACATGGTGAGTTACCGTTTCCTCGTGCAGCAACTCAGTGGGTATTTCAAGGGGTGCGAGTTCCTCCATGTGCCAAGAAACGACAACGACCAAGCAGACGCCTTTGCACAAATCGGCTCTACCCGCCAAGCAATACCATCCGGTGTCGCCCTTCAATGCCTCCTCAAGCCGTCTGTCAAGCCTTCACCAGAATCAGACTCCATCTTCGTGTCGGCTCCTCCCGAAGAAGTCGGATCCGACTCCAGAGCCCCGTCAGACGGTACGGGGATTTTGGCAGATGGCTCCAAAGCCGCCACAGTCGAGGCCGGCCCAGGGACTACAGTACCCGGCCCGGGGACTACGGCGGCGGGCTCGAAGACTCCAGAACTCGGCCCAAGAGCCGCGCCAGTCGGCTTGGGGACTTCATTAACCCAGCAAGCGGTTGTTGACTCCAACCCTCCGCCTTCCAGCCCAGCCGCCCTCGTCCAAGTCACAGTTCTGGCAGTCGAAGAGATAGCAACACCCTCATGGGCCCAGCCCATCCTCAAATCCCTGGTGAGCAAAGAGCTGCCGACTGATGAGACCTCAGCTCAGCAAGTACAACGCCGAGCAGCAGCCTACACCATAGTCAACAGAGAGCTGGTCAGGTGCAGCGTCACTGGTGTCTACCAGCACTGCATAGAGCCAGAGCAAGGCCAAGCAATTCTCAAAGACATCCATCAAGGCGAGTGCGGCCACCATGCGGCTTCAAGAGCACTCGTCGCCAAAGCCTTTCGACATGGTTTCTTTTGGCTGACTGCCTTACAAGAGGCCAAGGAATTGGTCCAAAAATGCAAAGGGTGCCAGAAGTTCAGCTCCAAGCCGCACCAGCCGGCTTCTGCACTCAAGACCATCCCCATTGTCTGGCCTTTCGTAGTTTGGGGTCTAGACATGGTGGGACCATTCAAGACGGCACGAGGTGGCTTAACTCACTTACTTGTCGCAGTGGACAAGTTCACCAAGTGGATAGAAGCAAAGCCAATCAAGAAACTGAATGGTTCGACTGCCGTGACTTTCATCTCCGATATCACAATTCGGTATGGCATACCACATAGCATCATCACCGACAACGGCACAAATTTTGCCAAAGGCGCCTTGGCCCGTTTTTGCGCAACACAGGGCATCCGACTGGACCTAGCGTCTGTTGCCCACCCACAGTCAAACGGCCAGGTGGAGCGAGCAAACGGCCTCATCCTGTCCGGCATCAAGCCCCGGCTGGTCGAGCCTCTGGAGCGCTCGGCTGGCTGCTGGCTCGATGAGTTGCCAGCCGTCCTCTGGAGTCTATGCATGACTCCAAACAAGTCAACTGGCTTCACGCCTTTCTTCCTCGTCTACGGTGCCGAAGCCGTCATCCCAACGGACATAGAGTTCGACTCCCTGCGAGTCACCATGTACACCGAGGAGGAAGTAGAAGAAGCGCGTCAAGACGGCGTCGATCTGCTGGAAGAGGGCCGGCTGTTGGCACTCAGTCGGTCCAGCATCTACCAGCAGAGCATGCACCGATACTACAACAAGAAGGTCAAGCCAAGATCTTTCCAAGAAGGCGACCTTGTGCTCCGGCTGATCCAGCGAACAGCCAGCCAGCACAAGCTGTCGGCACCTTGGGAAGGCCCTTTCATCATCAGCAAAGTGCTGGGCAACGACTCCTACTACCTGATTGACGCTCAGAAGCCCCGAGCACGCAAGAGGGACGACTCCGGCAAAGAGACAGAGCGGCCATGGAATGCAAATCTCCTCCGAAGATTTTTACAGTTGATGCAGTATGTACCACGCTACCTTTTGTATTAAAGTACCCAGACTTCAGGCCCCCCGAGATGAGCTCGGGGACTGCCCTCTTTTGTCTATATGAAAAAAGTTATGTCCAAGATTGCCGCTGGGCACCGGGCTCGACAGGTCGGCCCGGGGACTTACCGCCTTGCACTATGAAATGCTTCCTGTAGCCGGACAAGTAGTGTGTGATGCCTAAGCCATCTCCTGTCAGAAGCCGCAGCTCGCAGAGCGACTGTACGGTGGGCAGGAGTAAGGAAGAATGGGCGTTCACATGAAAAATGGCTAAGGACTCAAAGCATAGAACATAGCTTAAAGCCGGCTTCCAGCCTTCCTTTTTTCTTTTTGCAAACCGACTATTAAGCAGTCGGCTCACTGGCTTCTATTCAACTTGCTAAAAAACTCTAAAACGGCTAAATACTTGCCTTCCCAAAGTAGCCAAGCATTTGATCCAACGGCAGTCCGCAGAGCGGCTGTCCGACTGGCAAGACAGGCAACTAAGGGAAAGCGGCAAAGGAAAAGGCCAAAAGAGCAATGAGCAAGAAAAGATAGAACTCGGATAAATATTTACATAGCATAGGCCCTTGGCCGAATCTTCGAGCAAAAGTTCAAAATACACCCCGCGGGTGGAATTGTGCAAATTAACAAGTTCTTCAAGACTATTAAAGCAGATAAAATAAAGATAAGGCGGCAGCTTAGGAAGCGGCAGACGGATTCAGAGGGTCGGAGGAGGCGGCAGCGTCAGGCGTTGGGGCAGTCGGCCGGGCAGTCTCGGCTTGATCGCCTCCGGCGGTAGTCGGCTCGGTCGCACGCGGCTCATTGCTGGAGGCGCGATCGAGCTGAGGCTGGCCATCTGCTCCGTCTTCTGGTTCTTCCGCCTCACCTCCGTCCTCCGCCTCGCCTTCCTCCTTGGCGCTGGAACCAATCACCTCCGCCGAGTCCTCGCCGTAGTCTGGGTTCATCCCAAACCACTCCGGCGGTACCTCCTCGCCGTCTTCAGACCACTCGGGGATGAAGATGCTGGTGTCAGTGTACTCGGCGATCGCCACCACACGCTTGATGAGGGCGTCTTCCGCGGCTGCCAGCTTCGGCTGGGCCTCTGACTGGCGTGTGGCCAGCCGGTCTAGGTCCAGCCCCGGATACCACGCCTTGACGAACTCCAAGGCCCGGCGCGCTCCAGCACGGGCCGAGTAACCTTTCCAGACTTCAAGACGACCAGCCGCGACCTCCAGCCAGTCGGCAGACCAACTGGGGGTGCACGGAGCCTGCATGTCCGGCCACAGGGCAGCAATCGCCTGGGCACCGACACGTTGAAGCCGGCGCAGCATCCGGTCAGCCGGCCGAAGGCGAGCCTCGATTCTCAGGATATGCTCATCAAGGGTTCGGGGGGCGTCGGCGGCGATCTCTGCACCTTCCGCCCTCCGACCTTCACGGTCAGCCTCGATGGCTTGGATGGCGGCCTGCGAGTGCCCAGGGAAGAAGTCTGCCAAGAAGGAAGAAACGAAGAAACAAGTCAAAAATCAGGAGTCAGCACGATTTATAATCGACAACTCGAAGAAAGAAAGTAAAAGAGACTCACCATCAACAATGTCTTCAATCTCATGGAAGCCGGAGGCTAGCATTGCCTCTTTGTCAGTCCAGGAGGAGCGCTCGCTCGCGAACTTGGCCAGGAGGGCGGCTTCTGCCTCTTCCGCCTCCTTCTGTGTCTTCTTAAGCAGCTCCCTCTGCTCTGCCAATTGTGTGGCCAGTAGATCGCGCTCTGTGGCGAGCTTGCTGCACTCCTTCCCCTTGGCGTGCAACGCGGAGTTGGCTTCGCTCAGCTGCTGTTGAAGAACAGCGTTGGCTTCTGAAGAGAAGGAAGAAAGAAGGCGTTAAGTCATCAATAAAGAAGGTCGCTGGGGAGATCCGGCCCGACTGCTCAGCAGTCGGCCCGAAACTCGGGGACTACAGCCCGCGGGTGCGCCAGCGCGCCCCCGCAAAGAAGAAAAAGGACTTACTCCGGCTCTCCGACAAGTCGGCGGTCCGCTTGCCCAGCTCTTCAACGTTACGGTTGAAGGCAGTAACGCAGAGCTTGTGGTAGTCCTGCGACAAATATTTCAGACAAAAGTTAGTACCCAGAGCTCACCAATTGGAGTTCCGGGCCACCTGCTCAGCAGCCGGCCCGAAACTCAAGGACTACACCCAGTGGGTCCGCTGGCACGCCCCCACAGAGAGGAACAAGAAAAAAAAGAGGACCAAAGAGAAAGCATACCCGGACGGCCGCTCGCGATGCCAGGTATGCCTTGGTGCAATTCTGGATCACGTCGCCCTCAACTCGCAGCTTCGTCTGGACGTCCAGAATGCCTGGTTCAGTAGCCCCGTGCCGCCTCCTCGCACCCACCCAATGGGCGCGGCGCTCGTCGCTTCGACGTCTGGGATTGCCGAGCTGGCGGTGCCAGTCTCCAGGGGGCATGGCACCGAAGTCGCCTTCTCAAGACGGCGGCGCGTTGGCGAGCCGACATGAAGGAGTAGCCTCGCCACAGCCTCGTCTTCAGTCGGCGGCACCGGCGGATCCGCCGGCTGTTTGCCCTGCACACTCCCAGACGGCGGCGGAGGTGGCGGCGGAACGATCACATCCGGCATGGAGGAGCCGCCGCCTTCCCTCTCTAGGATGGGGTTCTCGCCACCGGTTTCCCCAGTCTGCCCCGTGAACTCCGGAGGTGGCGGCGCAAAGTTCAGCGGGGTGACGAACACCGCCGGTTGGTGGTGCGCGGCCTCCTCAGCCTGCCGCTTCGTCGCGGCGACGGCTTCGGCCTCGGCCAGTTTCTTCTTGGCGGAGGCCTCCGCCTTATCGGCCTCCACCTTCTCTAGGCGGGCGGCCTCTTCCTCGTTGCGCTTCTCCTGCGCATTCCGCTCCGTCGCCTCCCGGAGTTCAGCAGCAGGGTCAATCCGCTGAGTGGTGGCGGACGTCTCCGCTGACCCCATGACGGAGGCGGTGACGACCCTCTCAAGAGTGAGGGGAGCCCTGAAGCAAGGGAAGCAAGTAAAAGACTCAGACAAAGCCACAAAGAAAGAATAAAGCGTTGAGATGGAATACTCATGCAGAGACCAGTGGCGGCTTCTTCACTTCCTTACGGAAGTGGATGGCCTTCGCAGCTGCCTCGTCCCGCCAGGTCGCTGCAGCTGAACTCTTGGGCTTCTTAGGACGACTGCCGAACAAAGTCGGCACGGCCCTGCGCTTCTTCCCGCCGCCCAGAGCACCCGGCGCGGTACAAGAGCCCGCGCCGGGATGGCTGCCTCCTGGCCGGGGGCGGGGGGAGACCTCCTCATCATCGTCAGGCCAGTCCTCTAGACTGGCCCCGAGCCGAGGGCCGCCTCCTCCTTCGGCGTCGTCTTCCAAAGCCGCCGCCCCTAGATCGGGGTCGTCGACGTCGCTCTCCGCCCGGTCGGCAAGGAACTCGCGGGCCGGCCCCGAGGTGCCGGCTGGTGGATGGAGGAGGGGATTATGACCAAAGCCGACTAGTCAGGTCGCACAAAACAGACTCGGCAAGAAAGAAGACAACTCGAAGAAAGAAACAAAGAAAGAAAGGGCAACTCACTGTAGGTGGGGGGTTGGCGCGGGAGTACGGCTCCTTGCCGAACCACCAGTCCTCCAGCAGCTTGCTGTCCGAGAGGTAGTTCACCATGTAGGCCACCTCCTCGTGAGGCATGTCCTTGGTGCACATCCGACTCGGGTCACGGCGCCCGCTCATTTGGCATATCATGTGGGGCGGCCTTGGAGCGGGAGAACTCGGCGCGCCACAAAGGTGGCCAGCAGGTCCGGACCAGTCAGGCCCTCCGACTGTGTCAGCACTCATACTCGTGTGACGGCGCCGGCTCCCGCAAGCGCCAGCGACTTGGCCCGGAACGACCAGTTGGGCAATCTCCCAGCCAGCGGGCCGGCTTCGAAGGCCGGCAGGTTGACCCAATCGCCCCCCATGAAGACGCTCTTCACGTAGAAGTACGATCGCTACCACATCTTCACCGACTTTATCAGCTTGATGGTGGGGAAGGGGTTATCGGCCCCCGATCTCCGCCCGGCGATGAACGCGCCGCATTGAGCTGGCACGCCTGCAGCCTGGTGCCGAGCTTGCAGTAGAAGAACTCCCCCCAGAGCTCGAGGGTGGGGAGGACTCCGAGGAAGCCTTCGCACAAGGCCACGAAGGCGGACAGCAGCACCACCGTGTTGGGCGTGAGGTGGTGCGGCTGGAGGCCGTAGAACTCCAGAAAAGAGCGGAAGAAGCTGCTCGCCGGCAGCCCCAATCCGCGCAGGCAGTGCAAGCGGAAGATGACTCGCTCGCCCTCCTCCGGCGCTGGGGAAACACCCCCCTCGGTGCAAGACGCACCCACACGAAATCTTCGCTGGGGAACCGGCGAGTCTTGCGGAGGAACTCCATGTGGTCGTCGTGAACTTCTGAGTCGTCCCAGGTGCCGGAACGCACCGAGGGAGGCACGGTGGTAGAAGAAGAACTCACCGTGAGCTGATCGCCGCGGCGTTCGTCAAAGCTTGGGCGCACGGCGGGGCGAGGAAGAATAAGAAGGAGAAGAGCAAGGAGTAGTGGGAAGGAGGAGCGCGCGTGCTCTGCCGCACCCCCCTCCTCCCCCTACTTATAGCCTCATGGGCTGCGAAGCCAAGGGGGCGGTGGTGGGATTTACTGTGCCCATGACCCCACGACCCCCACGTTTCCATGACAAAGTTACTGCGCGCAATAACTCCACAAGAATCCCAACCGTCCGCTCGGGCCACAGCGGATCCGCTCGAGCGACGAGGCATAGTAATGGCGGGCCCCTCCTACGGGCCTGTCCCGTCACGCACGTAGGCTGGCAAACTGGCCCGGCCGCGCGTTGCCACGTGACAGGCCCGGAACGGGCGGCGGCCTGGAAGCTTAGCCAGCACGCTACTTGGATCCCGCCATGACGTTCGAAATACTGTGCAAGTCAGAGTTGGGCGGGTCCGACTCCTTCTAGTCGGCCCGGCGGAAATCAAGCAAGAACCATGTGTCGAGCACCCGGAAAGAGAAACTGCTGAGGCTTCTCGGCCGATCGTCCGCGGCGCCTCACTAGCTTCGGGGACTACCGTCGGAGTAATGGGCCACGGGTAGGCTAACCCGAGCCCCAGAACCTTTCAAGACATCGAGGCAGGCTGCGCCCCTCAAGACCCCAGGACGAAGAGCCGCCTTCTGAGAAGTCGGCGGCAAGGCCACCGTCTAGCCACTCGCGGCCGAGTCCCAGGGACGACTTCAGGACAAACCGACTCCTGACTAACGACTTCCCAAGAAGCCAGCCTTGCGAGTTGGCCCGCGACTCCAACAAACCCCATGCCCTCATCAAGAGGGACGGGACAGGGAGTGGCTACAGTCAAGCCCACTCCCACCCCTTTCCAAAGGCAGGCATGGCCACAGTACGCCGTACCCGTGGAGATCTTCGTCCGGCGTGGCACTGTTGCCGTGCCGGCCCTGACATCAGCGCCAAAGGACTGAATCCTGCGCCCACGACGGCTTGTCTGTACAACCCTGGGGCGGCGGGTCCCACCAGCCAATGGGATCCCAGAAGACGGCAAGTGTGCCACAAGTCGGACCCGTTGGGAGTCGGCCCCTGAGAGTCGGCCGGCTCCTCCCCCGGGGCCCATGCACCATTAATAAGATGTGACGGAGAGCGGCAATAGTGATCGCCCGCCAGGCGGAGGGGCTGTTGCCACGACTCCATGACCAAGCCCGCGTCATCAGAAGCACGGCTACAGTAATCAGCAGCCGGCAAGACCCGCCCGCGGCGGACGCGGCCTGTCGGCTCCGTACCTAGCCAGCCAGCGGGGCCCACCAGTCGGCGGGCCCCACTAGTCAGCGGAGAAGACGAAGGCCGGAGGCACTGACGGCTGGGCCCGCGTCCAGCCGGATTACCATTGTACCCCTGGGGGTAGGCCTATATAAACCTCCCAGGGCACCCATGCAAAGGGTTGGAATCCATTAGCTCTAGACCAGATCGTATAGGACGGAGAAAGCTAGCCTTGCCCTCTCCTACCTCCAGAAAACAGCTCAAGGAGCAATCATGTAAACACTTTGCCATAGTGATCATGCGGAGACCCCGTAGAGCAGCAGTAGGGGTATTATCTCCCCGGAGAGCCCTGAAGCTGGGTAAGATTCGCCGGCGTGCATGTCTGCGCCTCATCCCGTTTCCAGGCACCGGCTAGCTTCTAGTGTTTAGCCTCTACGATCTCGTGGTAGATCAACTCTTGTAATACTCATATCACCAAGATCAATCAAGCAGGAAGTAGGGTATTACCTCCATCGTGAGGGCCCAAACCTGGGTAAACATTGTGTCCCCTGCCTCCTATTACCATCAGCCTTAGACACACAGTTCAGGACCCCCTACCCGAGATCCGCCGGTTTTGAGAGCGATAGCTTGCCTGGTGGATAAATGGATTCATGCATAGTACTATGGGGGCCAATTAGATGTCGTGTCTACTCGATGCCCAATTAAATGGCTTTCGATGCCATGTCAAGTGTCGGGAAAATTACAGGTGATACGAAGCTTTCCATTCTCCCATGATACGGGCTTCTGAGAGCCCTTGGATCTGAGATTGAACGGTTCCATGGCGTGTCTAGACCTATGGGTGAATATCCTATCCTGGAGGGTTATTCTACAAATTTTTAGCAACTTAGCATGCGACCGTTCGATCTCAGATCCAAGGGCTGCCAGCAGCCCGTATCATGGTCGCGCCTACCACGACCATCGCCTCGCTCGCGCGGTCGCGGCCTTGGAGATTTAACACGGTGCGTTAGGCTATCTGATGTTGGCATGTCATACATAGTCATCACTTAGTCACTCATACAACAAGGTTAGCTATAAGGTTGGCTATAAGAGTATTTTTACTTCTCTCTATCTCTTTTTTCATAGTATTTATTGCAATTGCCAAGGAGTGACCTCTTCCAATGCAATGGTGCTTAGATGAGGTGCTAAGGGTATTAAATGGCTTAGCAACTCAAGTCCCCAATGCATAGGTGCTTAGTTTTTTGTTGCTAAGTTTGCTTCATTTAATTAGCAATAGACTCAAAATTGTCTTTTCACCTAGGTACATGCGCTTAGCACCATTTCTTCCTGGGGTCACCAAACTAGTCTCTCTCTTCTTAATTTACTTGCCACGTCAGACTTTATGCCTATGTGGCAGGCTTAGCACCTGTACGAGCAAGTACAATAGTGGGCTATAAGCCCGCATACATGGCATTTTTGCATATGTGGAGGAAAGAGGCAAGGAAAAAGTGGAGGAGTGGTCTCTCATGTAAGAGCCAGCCTCTACATGGTGGAGCATTGGGAGAGGCACTTGTATACCATGGAGGTGGTCAGGAATCGGGAGACTCATGCCGGCCATTGCGCCGTAGTTAAAATGATAATGGCAAGTCAAATCACGGGGCCCCACCTGTCCAGTAGTAACTCGCTGTCAAATCACACAGCCCTACATTTGCAGCAGCCTACTCCCTCATCTTCTCGCGACTCTGTCAAACCGACTAGGCAGAACTGCCCCGCCTACCGCGCGGGAAAAGCCCCGCCCTCGACTTTTAAATAGTATAGTATACTAATTTTGTAAACAATGGATTGTGCCATGGAGAAAAGCCACAAGAAAACGGCGGAACACATGTATGGAGTATACAACACATCCGTCGTATTCGCGTCGTACCCCAGACGGTCGGTCGGTCTGGCACACCACTCTCCGAATGGAATGCGCATCATATTGCGTTTGCACATAGATGTGGGACCGCAATTGAGAACCGACCATAGGCACACTCCCTGGCCCCGTAAGTTGGGTGAGTTAATAGAAGAAAGAGACCAGCGTTAGTAGTACTAGAGAAGTGTTGTACAGACGTTGGTGCCTGGACAATCCCTGCATGACACAGAAGATCAGTTCATCCATGCATATGACCAGACGCTAGCAGACACGCCTAGATTGGCTATTGTCTACATATCGTGCAGGTTGTGTTGTACAGGGCCGTAGTTATGATGAGAAATATAAATAAAGGTTTCTTGTCATCTCGCAATATTAGGTGGCATGTGCTTTGGATCACTACGAGGGTTAAATAGCGACAACTGAGTTCCTCCAAGGCGCTGTTCATTGGGGGCACATGCACGAAGACTACTCGGCTGCCATCTAGGTCAAGCCAGCTATGTTAATTACGACATCCTTTTCTACGAGTTTGTCTTTAATTTGAGCTTTGATCCTCGTCTAGTTTGTCCGTCGGGATTCATGTTGTCTCCTTTGGGCAGTGTGGTTATGGTTTCTTGTCATGTGGCATTTTTCATGTTATATGTTATCATCCGGTGCTTCAGATCAAAATGGCGACAACTGCGCCTTCGGGGCACGTGCATGAAGACTTCTCGACAGTCATTGACGAGGCCAAGCCGGCTCTGGTAGACAAAAGAAAACTAGCAGTACTCCACTATATAGGCAGGAGCCTCTGCGCTTGCTTGCTAGTGTTGCTCTCTTCACACCGTCTTGTCCTCCCCAGATCTAAACATGACAGTGGTGGGTACACACACATTCTCACTCTCTCTCTCTCTCTCTCTGCTCACCGCTGGTCACAGATCTAGCCCGATCCTCTCCGTCGGGGAAGTGAGAAGGTGCAACGTTCACGCGGTCGTCCTTGGTGACTGCTCTTACCCACTGTCGGCGCGTCCCGATCAGGGTGCCTTTCCGTTCTCTCCCAAGCACCGCTTCCTAGGGAGGGTGAGGGAGTCCTGGATTAGGGAGTCTCCGGACAGTCGGACTATATCCTTTGGCTGGACTGTTGGACTATGAAGGTACAATATTGAAGACTCCGTCCCGTGTCCGGATGGGACTCTCCTTGGCGTGGAAGGCAAGCTTGGCAATACGGATATGTAGATCTCCTCCCTTGTAACCGACTCTGTGTAACCCTAGCCCCCTCCGGTGTCTATATAAACCGGAGGGTTTAGTCCGTAGGACAACAACAATCATACCATAGGCTAGCTTCTAGTGTTTAGCCTCTACGATCTCGTGGTAGATCAACTTTTTTAATACTGATATCATCAAGATCAATCAAGTAGGACGTAGGGTATTACCTCCATCAAGAGGACCCGAACCTGGGTAAACATCGTGTCCCCCGCCTCCTGTTACCATCCGCATTAGACGCACAGTTCGGGACCCCCTACCCGAGATCCGCCGGTTTTGACACCGACATTGGTGCTTTCATTGAGAGTTCCACTGTGCCATCACCGTAAGGCTTGATGGCTCCTTCAATCATCGGTAACGATGCAGTCCAGGGTGAAGTTTTCCTCCCCGAACAGATCTTCATATTCGGCGGCTTCGCACTGCGGGCCAATTCGCTTGGCCATCTGGAGCAGATCGAGAGCTACGCCCTTGGCCATCAGGTCAGGTTCGGAAACCTAAACTACACTGCCGACATCCGCGGAGACTTGATCTTCGATGGATTCGAGCCCATGTCAGGTGTGCCGCACAATCACGACGAGCATGACGTAACTCTGTCGTCGGACAGTGTTCGGGAGATCACATCTACAACTACTCCGGCCCCCAATCCGGAACAAATTGCGCCATCCGAGGACGGGTGGATAGACCCCGCCATGGAGGCCGCAATCTCAGTGGCGATAGAGCCGAATACTGACCTCACCCCTAGCGAGAGCCATGTTGCCGAACAATTGATTTCGTCCCCAGCCATAGGCTCCGAACCGCCTACGTTCGTGCCCATCGAATCTGATTGGGCGCCGATCATGGAGTTCACCTCTGCGGATATTTTTCAGCACTTACCTTTCGGCGACGTGCTAAATTCATTAAGGTCTCTCTCCTTGTCAGGAGAACCTCGGCCGAACTATGTCCGGCCAGAATGGGATGCGGACGACAAAGAAATTCGCTCCCCATCCACCACCCACTTAGTAGCCACTGTCGACGATTTAACTGACATGTTCAACTTCGACTCCGAAGACATCGACGGTATGGACGATGATGCAGGGGATGAACAGGAACCACCGCCAATAGGGCGCTGGACCGCCACCTTATCCTATGATATATACATGGTGGACACCCCCAGAGATAGCAATGGTGACGAGACAGCGGAGGATGACCCCTCCAAGAAGCAACCCAAGCGTCGACGTCAGCGGCGCCGCTCTAAGTCCCGCCATGGCAAAAGTAGTGATACCGGCACAAGAGACAATAACACTCCGGATAGTGCCGAAGACGACAACAAACCCCTCCAGCATGATTTAGAGCGGGAGGGTGAACAAGCTAGCCCTCCAAAGCGAGCAGCAGATGGAGAATCGGATGAGGACAATTACATGCCTCTCTCCGAAGACGAGGTGAGCCTCGGCGACAAAGAATTTATCATGCCTGAGGATCCCGTCGAGCAGGAGCGCTTCAAGTGTCGGCTTATAGCCACAGCAAATAGCTTGAAGAAAAAGCAACAACAGCTTCGAGCTGATCAAGATTTGCTAGCAGACAGATGGACCGAAGTCCTTGCGGCCGAGGATTACGAACTTGAGTGCCCAACCAAGAGTTATCCAAAGCGTAGGTTGCTACCCCACCTCGAGGAGGAAGCACTGAAACCCACATCGCCAGCGTATGATGCGGCTGGCGGGCCACCTCGTGGCCAAAATAGATAGGCATTTCAGCCCAAAGTCCAGCCCGCACCCCGCCGCCAATCAAACAAAATTACCAAGGCCCGGGGCAACACGCGGGACCTGCGAGACGTATTGGAAAACAAGGAAAAACATGCAAGAATGATCAACGGATCATGGGGCACGCACCAAGATGCGACGATGATCGTCACGCCGGATACACTAAAAGCAAATCTGGCCGAGCCGAACACGACAGACAAGACTCGTATGAACCGCGTCGCGATATAGCCCGGCACAGAGGTGCCACACACCCCTTTATGCTTCACTGATGAAGTAATGGATCATGAATTCCCAGAAGGGTTTAAACCCGTAAACATCGAATCATACGATGGTACTACAGACCCCACGGTATGGATAGAAGACTTCTTCCTCCACATTCACATGTCCCGCGGGGATGACATACATGCAATCATGTATCTCCTGCTAAAACTCAAAGGGCCAGCTCAGCATTGGCTCAATAGCTTGCCGACAAACTCCATCGGAAGTTGGGAGAACCTGGCAGAGGCATTCCTAGACAATTTCCAGGGCACTAATGTGCGACCGCTGGACGCTGACAATTTAAGTCATATAACTCAGCAGCCAAAGGAATCGGCCAGGAAATTCTGGACCCGGTTCCTAACCAAGAAGAACCAAATTGTCGACTGTCCGCATGCAGAGGCCTTAGCGGCATTTAAGCATAATATCCGTGATGAATGGCTCGCCCGGCACCTTGGCCAAGAGAAGCCAAAATCCATGGCGGCCCTCACGACACTTATGACCCGCTTTTGTGCGGGCGAAGATAGCTGGTTGGCTCGTAGTACCAATACATCAAGCAAACCCGGCATATCAGAAGCCAGGGATAGCAACAGCAAACCACGACGCAACAAACACAAGCGCCGCAAATATGGTGAAAACGTCGAACATGCGGCAGCTAATGCCGGGTTCAGGGGCTCAAAGTCCGGTCAGCGGAAAGGGCTACCCAAAAATAAAAATCTGGGTCCATCCAGCCTGGACCGCATACTCGATCGCCAATGCCAAATTCATGTCACCCCAGAAATGCCAGCCACCCATACCAACAGAGAATGTTGGGTACTCAAACAAGCCGGCAAGGCAGGCGCCAAAGACGAAGAGGGGTCTCAAAGCGACGATAGCGACGAAGAGCCTAGATCACCGAACACAGGAGGGCAAAAGAAATCCCGCCCCCATATTCAATCAGTGAATGTGGTACATACCACCCAAATTGCCAACTCAGAGCAGATATGCACCCTTAGGGATGGCGACTCAACGGAACTAGCCGCCCCACAATATAAATTAGGGCCGGTCACCTTCAACCGCACGGATCGTCCGGTTAATGTTAATTAGGGCAATCTAGCCGCACTAATCCTCGACCCAATAGTAGACGGGTTCCACCTCACTCGTGTCCTTATGGACGAAGGTAGAAGTTTAAATCTGCATTACCAGGACACAGTGCGCAGGATGGGCATCGATCATTCGGCGATCAAACCCACTGAAGCCACTTTTAGAGGCATCATACCAGGTATAGAGGTTAGCTGTACAGGCTCCATTGCCCTTGAGGTAATCTTCGGATCACCAAAAAATTACCGCATCGAAGAGTTAATCTCCGAAATCGCCCCTTCCTGCAGTGATTATCAAGCACTGCTCGGACGACCCACATTCGCTCAATTCAACGCGGTGCCACATTATGCCTACCGTAAGCTCAAGATGCCCGGTCCACACGGCGTCATCACGGTTCATGGCAAGGCCAAACCTTCTTTCGGCACCAACAAATACACCACTGCCTTAGCAGCAGAAACAACAAGCAGTACCTTGCAGCCGAACCTTGAGTCAACGTACAGGCTCCCGAACACCGTCAAGAGGCTCCGAACTGCTTCGCGGAAGGATACCCCTGCTCGTCCAGAGCTCAACTAAACAGTCCGGAGAAGGCCATGACAGGCCGAACTCGGCGGTTCAACCGCCCCCCGGCATGTAAACATTTCTTATATTTCCTTCGCAGGATCACCTTTGCACCGACCAGGACGGACTACACGGAGGCAGCCTGAACGTGTTAGGGAATCCTTAGACATTCCCCGCAGTGACCGTCCGGCTATATTACGGATCCGCACTCCACCTCTTCCCCCTGGTCACAACAGGTTCGGCTATCACAACCCCTTTTTATCACATTACTTGTACCCATACGCATAGACGTATTATTCAAATACAACATGTGGATTTGTATGACGTTTACCTGCTGATTATTTCTTATCGAAATCATTTTGTCAAGTGGCATCCGTACACAGCGATATGCCTTAAATATGCCAGGGGCTTCTTTTTTCCATAACACGGCAATAAAAGTCCAAACACCTTCATGGAAGTTCGGCACCCCGAACCTATATCATTATATGCATCAGCTCCGAATCATGTCTTGGGTCAATAGTTGGGTTTTCCCGGCTCCCATGTTTTGGTACCTTACATTCCGCTATATCGGCTAAGGTAGGACTGGGAGAACTACTGCGATTGTGTCCCGGTTCTTCCGGATGAGCACCTCAGTAGAGAAAGCCAAAAACTGACTGTCATGATACGACGAGAGCTGGTCAGCTATTCGAGCGGTTACAAAATCTTTAAGGATTTCTCCCGCACAATGCCATAACCAATGCAGCGTGCGAAGGATCGGTTTTGTCTCCGATCAGGCACTTATAGAGCCCCTGGCATATCGACTAGAGGGGGGGTGAATAGGAGATTTTTATGAAAGTCTTCAAAACGTGAGAGTTATGAAGACAAACAGTGAAGATTATGCCTATTACTATGCAGCGGAAGTTAGATTACACTAGGCCAGCCATGGTCATGTATTCAATAGAGTGAAAACGCAATGACAAACAGCTTCAGTGTAATAAGGATCAGGTAGGAAGAAGTTATGAAGCCAAACAGATCATACATTCATGTTGTGAAGACAAAAGATAAAGCAAGCACGCAATGGCTTCACAATGAATAACTGTAAGTAAAAAGGAGGTGTAGATGAAACCAGTGACACGTCGAAGACAATGATTTGTTGGACCAATTCCAGTTGCTGTGACAACTGTACGTCTGGTTGGAGCGGCTAGGTATTTAAACCGAAGGACACACAGTCCCGGACACCCAGTCAAGGACACTTAGTCCAAGACACCCAGTCCTCACCGTTTTCTCCTTGAGCTAAGGTCACACAGACCTCGCCCAATCACTCTGGTAAGTCTTCAAGGTAGACTCCAGAACCTTCACAGACTTCGTTCACCGGCAATCCACAATTTCTCTTGGATGCTCAGAACGTGACGCCTAGCCGTCTGGAGGATGCACAGTCCTCAAGTATAATAAGTCTTCAGATCACACAGACACGAAGACTTAAGTGATGCCCAATTTACTCTGGCTCTGGGTGGTTAGGGCTTTTCTCCTCACTAGGAATTTTTCTCTCAAAGGCTTCGAGGTGGGTTGCTCTCAAACGAAAAAAGCCGTGCACTGAAATCTGAGCAGCCAACCGTTTATGGTTGTGGGGGGTGGACTATTTATAGCCACTTGGCAACCCGGCCTGATCTGTCCGAAATGACCCTGGGTCACTAAGGAACTGACACGTGTACCAACGGTCGAATTTTGAACTCACACGGCAACTTTACTTGGGCTACAAGTAAAGCTGACTTGTCTGACTCTGGACAAGATTTTCTCTCAAAGTCTTCGCTCGAAGACATAGGATTTGAATTAGGCGTCACTTCAGTCATTCTGACTGGTTCTCTTGGACCCCACTTAACAGTACGGTGATTCCTATGACACAACATAAATGAAATAAAACTATGAAGGATCTAAGTCCTCGAGTTCCATAAGCTTCATAGGGAGTCTTCTCATGTCATTGTCTTCAATATGAATATCTTCATAAACCACCATTGTCTTCAATGTCTTTGTACATTTTTAGGGGTCATCTCTGGTAATAAAACCGAATCAATGAGGGACTTCTACCTGTGTTTTCCTGCAATTCTCACAAACACGTTAGTCCCTCAACTAGGTTTGTCGTCAATACTCCAAAACCAACTAGGGGTGGCACTAGATGCACTTACAATCTCCCCCTTTTTGGTGATTGATGACAAACTAGTTGAAGTTTTCAACGGGGAACATAATTTGTGAAATAGTAAAGGAATTTGTCTTCATAAGTTGCAAGGGCTCCCCCTGAAGATGTGCATATAAGTAATTTGCCTTTTGAATGCAAATGCACATGGCTGGTTGTACTTGTGGAGATCCACTTCAACTTATGATGACAATCCACTATGCATGTGAAAGTATATGAAGATAATGACATGCATAATGGAAAATGGACGTCTGCAGTAAGAGATGAGTGCGGAATTTATCGTCGCACATGCGGAATTTATCTTCGCATAACGGAGTGACAAACAGGTAGCAGACGGCCATCAAGGCTAAGTGTTACAACTCAAAGAAGCAAATGTAGCAAAAACGGGAGTTGTAAGCACGAAGCAGAATGTAGCAAAAACGGGAGTTGTAAGCACGAAGCAAAATGTAGCAAAATATAAAGGCACCCGCCCAAAGTGACCCGCTTGAAGACTATAAACATCATGCTTCTCCCCCTTTTGTCAGTGATGACCAAAAAGGTTTGAAGACATAGAGTTTTCTACGCGTTCCCAGGCGCAGCAGGATCGGTGGAGTTGTTTGGTGGCGGTGCAGATGAGCTTGGTGCAGATTCGACGTGTGTTGAAGCAGGTGGAGATGATGTTGCGTCGTCGTCTTCGTCAATAATCCGGGCAGACACGGTGGCAGCAGAAGAAGAGAATTCTGACTCTTCAAGTGATGGTGTGCTTCGCATCACAGCTCTTCTTGGAGGCGTGGAGTCAAATTGGAATCTCTCTCGGAAGCCATCCTCTTGCAGTTCAGCTTCATTGCTCATCATGGTGAGGCCTTTCCAAGTGCGGCGACAGGTCTCGTGTGCGACAAATGCATTCTTGGTTGCCAGATTTCTGATGCGATTGACGTCTTGCATGATGCTTCTCATCTGCCGTTTGAGCCAGTCGTGATGCCTATCTTGCTTTTGGTGAAGAGCCACAAGAAGCTCTCGGTCATTGAGTGCTCGAGCGCGCTTCTTGGGTCTCTTGGCAGCTGTGCTGTCAGTGGCTTCAGTTGATGCAGGGGCACGTGTGGTGCCAGCCATTGGATACACTCGGGAGAGAGCTTCAACACCTTCAATATTTTGAGTGAAGCTCTGGTGTTCTGCATTTTGAAGACTTAATGGTTGCTTGCCAGGCTCTGGATATATTGCTTCAGCAGATGTGTCCACATCTGGCAAAAATATCCTATGGTTGCGGGCTGAGGGTTGATAGGAGATTGCAGAGTGAAGCTTGATCAGCCTCATAACCCAAGGAGCATAGAACTTTAATCCAAACAGTTCTGAGGCAGACGCTGCAAAGTGACGGATGAAGAGATCCTGTGCATTGAAGCATTTGCCATGAAGAATGCAGAAGATGAGAGTCTTCATTGCACCATCAATTGTTGCATATCGAGAGTGTCCCTTTACAGGCCATAGAGTCCGCCTTATGATGTGATATATTGTTCTGGGCAGGTACTCTAAGTCTTCAACGAAGAACCTAGTTGGATAGGGTGCATTAGGAGGCAGTGGCTTCATTATTGAGAGCATCTGACTCATATCTGGCTCAGGACGCTGAAATATGCTCTCAATTGCTTCAGCATGGAGTTTGCACCCTTCTTCAAAGAATTCGCCAGGAGTAGGAAGGCCGGTAAGCTCAATTAGGTCGAAAGCATTGGCTTCATGATGGATATTGCCTGTCATCCACTCCAGAATCCATGTCTTCGGATCTCTGTTATAGCCTTTGATATGCAAAGTGGCATAGAACTGGAGCAGAAGCTCTTCGTTCCAGTGCTCTTCATCAGTGATAAATGGCAGCAAACCCACTTGCTTGAAGCAATCCAGTGCTTCTTCCAGACCAGGCAGACCAGCAACAGCTTCAACCTCAAGGCGCTTGTGAGGAAAGATGCGACCTTGGTTGTATAGGATGCATGAATAATAGCTGCGCTGTTGATGGCTCCAGAACCTATCTGATACAATCCGTTCCCTTGAACAAGGGTTCTTGGAGCGGTCGAAAAACGTGTTATCTGCCCTGAAGCCGTTGATGTTGAAGGAACCAAGAGCTGATGCAGGACCTGGGAACCTTGGCAGTCGTGGGATCGGCTTCTGGACCTGGGGTCTGTACGCAATATGATAGTTGAATTGTGGTCCGGCAGCAGACTCAGGCACAGAATGTTCAGGAGCAGTAGCTTCATTGTCTTCTGAAGCTATTGTTGGGTTGGGCTCCACATTTGCTTTGGCGTTGTTTGTGGCAGCCTCAACATTTGCAGACTCAGGCACGTTCTCCTGGAGAACTGCTTCTTATTGGTGTGGGGGAGTTGGAGCTTGTGGTATCTCTACACGCTCTTCGGCTGATGTAGCCGGAATGTCGTCAGCAGCCTGAGCCCTTGGCCCTTTGCGAAGCCTACGGAATGTAGGCGCCGGTGGAGTTGTAGTGGGTTGGGGCTCATCTTCCTCCTGTGGGCGATCTGCCCACGATGCATCTTGTGTGATTGGCGTCAATGGACGACTAATACTGATCAGTTCGCTTGTCTCAAGCTGAGGAAGGGTTGCATCACCTTGCACACTGTCTTGGAGACCAATGTCTTCAGCAGCGTTGGGTTCGTCTGCTGGAATGTCTTCAGCGTTGGGTTCATGCACAGTCAACTGACGATCTGCGTCAGGATAGCGGACGGAGAGGGGTTCAACTGTCAAGGGCTCTGTGGGAGCAGCCCGAGATTTCTTGGTCTTGCGCTTCTTGATGATGGGTTCAGAAGGAGAGGCTTCAGAGTGTTTTCTCTTCTTAGCTTCAGCCTCTGCAGTCCGTGTCTTCTTGAGCTGTGAGGCGGTTGATCGACTCTTTGGCTTCGAGCCAGTCGTTGCAGCGGGGAAGACAATCGGAGCAGTTTCTGACCTTGGCGCTTCAGGTTCAGGCACAACAGCCTTCTTTTTCTTCTTCGCGGCCATCCTGGGGTCAATGCCGGGACGCCCAAGTGCCTTGCGCTTCTCTGCCTCATTGTAGGCCTGCACGCAGCGATCAGCCAAAGTCTTCATGCGCTCTCGCGAGCCTTGAGCTTCAGCAAGCGTCTTCAGAAAGTTCTCTTTCAGCTCGTGCAACATGATCTTGAAGTTTTTCACTTCTTGCACGCTGAGCTTGGCCACGTGCTTCTTGAACTGAGCCTTTTCATAATCAATTTTCTGCTTCAGTTCTACAATTCGCTGGGCTATTGCAAGTTCTGAAGCAATTGCACCTTGAAAGGCAACGCTGAGGCCTATGGGCAACTGCAGATCATCGAATCTTATGTCTGGTGTGTCAAACCATTCATCAATGAAGCTGTGGATGACGACGACATCAAACAGAGGCAGATTGTTGAAGATTTCAGCCTCCTCCTTGCTCTTGATGAGCTGCTCAAGTGCGTCATCTCCAAGATCTTCATCGCTTGATAGATCAATGTTTTCGCAGCGCAGAACGGCAGCAGATGTGAGCTCTTTGCCTGTGTGTGGCTGAGGCTTCTTGGCTTCTTGGGGCTTGGAGACTCGTGATATGTCTTCAGACTGCACACTGGCTTCAGGAGGTGCAGTTGCCAATGGCTTCGCTCGTGAGATTTTGGAGCTTTTGGAGCTTTTGGCTTCTTCTGCTTTGGCTTCGGAGCAGCAGGGGCGTCATCTGACTCAGTATCTGCTGGAGGGTCATTCACAGCAGTCCCTTGGACTAGGATGCGAGTGATGAGGCCTGCAAGATTGGCATACGGCCCGATGATATTGGGATCGGCGTCGCGTGTGCCATCTGCCCTTGGTGAGGAGGGACCAGGGTTGAAGTCAAGCCCAAATTTCTTCTTGTTTATCTTCGCTGACTGTTGTGCAAACTGAAAGTTGCGCTTGAAGAGATTATCATCGTGGCACCAGAGAAGTGATGACGGATGTGCTTCAGCTGGCTTTGGTCCTCTCACCATGCATGGATAGAAGCCTTGAGCAATGGCTTCGACTCTGGACCTGGGTACGAGATTTTTGTATAGTACGTCTCCCCATGGTCTCTTGATGGCGCACATCTCCGCATATTCCTGAGTGACGAAGCGGTAGTGGAACCATTGCTCTGCCCAATATCTTCGAATCCATTGGATTCGTGTCTTGCGCTGACCATAGCTTTCTTCAGGATCAGTTTTGTACATCTCTGCCAATTCATCAGGCAGATCTTTGGACGTTTCACCACGTCGCTGTCTGCCTCCCTTCCTTGCTGCTGTTTCTGAAGCCGTGAATAACTTGGAAGGCTTCAAGATGTTCAAAGGCTTCAAAGGCTTCCTTTTGCAAGAACTGGCTTCAGGAGAGTTGATGTGATGCTGCAAGTACTCTGCAAATGAATGCAGACTATGAGAACCAAAGGATTCTCCCACGGACATGTACCTGTGACAGCATTAAGGTGCGAGGGAAGGGGAAGAGGTCATATGCATTCTCAGAAGATTTTGAAGATAAATCGGTTTAGAAGACATAGACCTCATTGTGCGAAGACATTCACTCATAGATAAGAAGCTGGTTCCAGATTTGTACGAACCCACAGATCAGTACAAGTGAGGAATCTTACTACCTTATGAAGCACAAGTGAATATACTAGGCATGTCATGAGATGTAGCGAGATAACTAACTGATGTGAAGAGAAACTCCTTATGGCAGAAAGTGACTGAACTATGGGATCAAAAGAGGCTGTAAAAAGAGGTTTTATTTACCACACTTGGAACTGCTAGACGAAGTGAGAGTTGAGGTCGAGCAGTTCGATCCTCCGTGCCCTAATTTGGCGACGGAAGACACCTACGGCGACGGCGGAGAGACCAATGTCCGCTGTCGGCGTGAAAACGGCGTCGGAGAGGTTGCGGCAGTGAAGCGCTTCGTCGTCGGCGTCGTCGAGTGCTAGCGGTGGCGCTAGGGTTCGTGCGAGGGTGGAAGAAGGAGATAATGACCGCAGTGAATCGTGTATTTATAGGGATAGAGGCGGCACTGCGCTATTACGCAGGTACCCCTGGCGGTTCGCATTTGAGGCACGCGTGGCCAGTTAGAGGAAGATTGGGATTTGTTCCACGTCCCACGCACGCCTAAATTGTCGGGCGGTCGTTCCTGCTTCTCCGGATCTTATGTGGAGGAATGAGCATTAAAAATGGACTTTTATGGTTGTGACTATGTCTTCAGCTGACAAGGACACAGTGAAGACATTTGACAGTTTCAACAGAATGCATATGACTTGGAGAGATAGAGTTTGAGATAGAAAGCATAGAGAGGTTAGGGTCCGATCACATTCACTTAGTTTAAAAGATTCAACCAAGAAGACATAACTATAAGTGAGCCAAATATCGAAGAATTCGCTTCACAGCTAAGTGATGCGACTCCTTTGGTGTCGCTTGAAATCGAGCACACATGCAAACACTAAGCATGATACCTGGCCTAGATGCACATAAATAAAGCAAAGACCCAATCATGGAGCGGTATAACTTTTGATCGAACTCTTTACCATTGTCGTCGGGACCCAGATGATGCTTGGCTGGCATTGGTGTTGTGAAGCCTTTGCAGTCTTGCATACCGAACTTCTTCAGGCACTCTTTAAGATATTTCTCTTGAGATATGAAGATGCCGTTGCGTTGTTGCCGTATTTGAAGACCGAGGAAGAACTTCAGCTCCCCCATCATGGACATCTGATATTGCTCTTGCATCATATATCCAAACTCTTCACTATACTTCTGATTGGTGCAGCCGAAGATAATGTCATCCACATATATTTGGCACACAAACAATTCACCATCATATGTCTTCGTGAAAAGAGTGGGATCCAGGGAACCAGGTATGAAGCCTTTGCTTTTTAGAAAGTACTTGAGTGTATCATACCAGGCCCTAGGGGCTTGTTTGAGGCCATACAGTGCCTTGTTGAGCTTGTATACCATATCAGGATGTTTTGGATTTTCAAAGCCAGGTGGTTGTGCAACATACACTTCTTCTTCAATCTTGCCATTGAGAAAGGCACTTTTCACATCCATCTGATAGAGAAGTATGTTATGATGATTTGCATAGGCCAGCAGTACGCGTATGGCTTCAAGCCTAGCCACAGGAGCAAATGTTTCATCGAAGTCAATGCCCTCCACTTGAGTATATCCTTGAGCAACAAGACGAGCTTTGTTTCTGACAACTTGACCATGCTCATCTTTCTTGTTGCGGTATATCCATTTTGTGCCTATTATGTTGTGCTTCCGTGGATCAGGATGCTTAACCAGTTCCCATACATTATTCAGCTCAAACTGTTGAAGCTCTTCTTGCATAGCTTGAATCCATTCAGGTTCCATGAAGGCTTTTTCAACTTTCTTGGGTTCTGATATTGAGACGAATGCGAAATGCCCACAGAAGTTTGTTAGCTGAGTTGCCCTTGAACGAGTGAGTGGACCAGGTGCATTGATGCTGTCAAGTATTTTGTCAATTTGTACTTCATTTGCAACACGAGGGTGTGTAGGGCGAAGACTTTGCTCTTGCTGATCTATGTGGTCATTTGAAGGTATATCTTCAGGCTGAGCATTGTCTTCATGTGGATCAGGTGCTGAGATGATAAGTTCTTCTTCAGGATGAGCTTCAGAAGGTACAATCTCTCCAGTTCCCATAAGCTTGATTGATTCATTAGTTGGACTTCATCTAGCACATTTGGCAATTGCTCTCTTTGTGATCCATTGGTTTCATCAAACCGCACATCCACTGTTTCAACCACTTTGTAGTGGAAGAGATTGAAGACTCTGTAGGAGTGCGAATCCTTTCCATATCCAAGCATGAAGCCTTCATGTGCTTTTGGTGCAAACTTTGAGGTGTGGTGTGGGTCCTTGATCCAGCATTTTGCGCCAAATACTCTGAAGTAACTGACATTTGGCTTCTTGCCAGTTAGGAGTTCATAAGATGTCTTGTTCAGAAGCTTGTGAAGATAAACACGATTGATTGTATGGCATGCAGTATCAATGGCTTCAGTCCAGAATTTTCTTGGAGTCTTGTATTCATCTAGCATTGTTCTGGCCATCTCAATGAGTGTTCTGTTCTTGCGTTCGATGACGTCATTCTGCTGTGGCGTGTATGGAGCTGAGAATTCAGGTGTGATCCCCAAGGTATCCAGATATGTATCAAGGCCAGTGTTCTTGAATTCAGTGCCATTGTCACTTCTGATGTGCTTTATCTTGGCGCCAAAATTGTTCATAGCTCGATTTGCGAAGCGTCTAAAGACATCCTGCACTTCAGTCTTGTAAAGGATTATGTGCACCCAAGTATATATAGAATAATCATCAACAATTACGAAGCCATAGAGGCATGCAGAAGTAGTAAAAGTTGAGTAGTGAGTGGGACCGAAAAGATCCATGTGAAGCAGTTCGAAGGGTTGTGTAGTAGTCATGATTGTCTTCAAAGGATGTTTTGCCCTTGTCATCTTCCCTGCTTCACAGGCACCGCATAAATGATCTTTCTTGAACTTGACGCCTTCGATGCCTATGACATGCTTCTTCTTTGCATGGGTGTAGAGGTTCCTCATGCCAGCATGCCCAAGCCTTCGATGCCAAAGCCAGCATTCTGAAGCTTTTGCAAGAAGACATACTGCAAGTTGTGGTCCTGCGGAGAAATCTACCACGTACAAATCATCTTTCCGATACCCTTCAAACACTAGAGATTTGTCAGATTCCATAAGCACCAGGCAGCGATATTTGCCAAACATTACAATCATATTCAAATCGCAAAGCATTGAGACAGACATTAAGTTGAAGCCAAGGGATTCAACAAGCATGACTTTATCCATGTGTTGATCCCTTGAGATTGCAACTCTACCTAGACCCAATACCTTACTTTTACCAGTGTCAGCAAATGTAATGTGGCTCTTGTCGGATGGATGTAAAGTTGAGTCCATGAGAAGGCTTCTTTTGCCAGTCATGTGATTTGTACACCCACTGTCAATAATCCATTCTGAAGACTTTGAAGTCACTGGTGTCGTACCCTATAGTGCAGTTAGGGGGATAGGCTTCACGAAGGGTATTGTGAAGCATAAACATTTGACAAACCAGTGGATTATGAAAACTTAAATCCAGATTAGGACTAATAGGGAGAGTAGCATGCGATTCAGGAATGAAGTACATAATGATGCCATTTGGGCATTTTATCTTGCGCCCTACAAGATTTTTAAGGTCCCCAGCAATAGCATCAGAAGATTTTGTTTTTCTGCTGGAGACCTTTCCCTGCAAAAGAGAGTTAAGCTTTCTTAACCACCCGCATCTTCAAGGGTGGCTTAGAAGCAATAAGTCTAAGTGCAGCATCTGAGAATTTTGGCTTTGAAGCCTTAGCAAACAGTCTAGCAGGTGGACAATAATACTCATAAGAATAAGCAGAATAATTTTTGGTCATATGAACATGACGGTTCGAAGAACCGCTCTCATATTCGTATGCCTGAGTATGGTTTCCCTGCAAAACATTAGCGTTAGTGCGACTCAGGTGAGTCCTCTGTTCATATGAAGCCTTTGGACCGTATGAAGCCTTTGGTCTGAGGTTTGTCTTCTTCAAGTGAGGTGTCATGAAGACATTCACAGGAAGATTTTCCAGACACTTTTTCGGAACCCAGATCTTTTTCATAGGCGGTCCATTCCTGCAGTTAGTACCAATGTACCTGGCAAACACTTCACCATTCTGATTCTTAAACAGTTTATAGTTTGCATCAAAGGATTCATCAATGATAATAGGGTTAGCACAAGTGAAGCCAGATAAATTGGATGGATCTGCTGAAAGTTCCTTTGCAGCAACCCATGTAGTTTTGGGGTACTGCTCAGGTTTCCAGTAAGAGCCATCTGCATTGATTTTCCTCACAAATCCAACACCCTCTTTCCTAGGGTTACGATTCAGGATCTGCTTTTTGAGGACATCACATAATGTCTGATGCCCTTGAAGACTTTTGTACATCCCTGTTTCAAGCAATGTCTTCAACCTAGCATTCTCATCAGCAATAGCAGTGGTATCCTCAGCAGAGGGGTTAGTTACCACATCAACATTTGAAGATATTCGAACAGCAGTAGCAGTGGAACATTCAGCAACAGAATTAGCATTATCGCGCTCAATGCATTTAAGACATGGTGGTTCAAATCCTTCCTGAGCGGGACTGATCTGTTCGGAGCAAAGTGACTCATTTTCCTTTTGAAGGTCTTCATGAGCCACCCTCAATTTCTCAAGTTCTTGCTTCCTTTGAAGATAATCATAGGCAAGCTTTTCATGAGTTGTTGAGAGAGTATCATGACGATCTTCAAGTTCCTGATACTTAACGTGAAGGTTTTTTATGTCTTCAATTAAGGATTCAGATCAAGTCATTTCAGCACCCAACAGATCATCGCTTCTGTCTAACAGTTTTTGAATATGTTCCATAGCTTTCTGTTGTTCAGTTGCAATTTTAGCAAGCGTTTTGTAGCTAGGTTTTGAATCACATTCAGAGTCATCGTCACTGGATGTTTCATAGCGAGTAGTGCATGTGTTTACCTTGGAACCGCGGGCCATGAAGCAGTAGGTAGGAGTGGAGTCGCTCTTGTTATTTGTGTCGGTGTCGGTGATGCAGTCATTGTCTTCAGTGTTGAAGATGGACTTGGCGACGTATGCTGTAGCCAGACTCGCAATGCCAGAATTAGACTCCTCCTCAGACTCCACCTCTGCCTCCTCAGATGTGGACTCCTCCTCTGAATCCATCTCCTTTCCAACAAACGCACGTGCCTTGCCAGATGAGCTCTTCTTGTGTGATGAAGACTTTGATGAAGACTTGGAAGAAGACTTTGAGAATTTCTTCTTCTTGTCGTCAGAATCATATTCCTTGCTCTTCTTCTTCCTTCTGTTCTCATTGTCCCACTGTGGACACTCAGAGATGAAGTGTCCAGTTTTCTTGCACTTGTGACATGTTTTCTTCTTGTAGTTATGAGCAGAAGCTTCATCATTCCTTGAGCTTGATCGTGAAGATTTCCTGAAGCCTTTCTTCTTAGTGAATTTTTGGAACTTCTTCACTAGCATTGCAAGTTCTCTTCCAATGTCTTCAGGATCATCAGAACTGCAGTCAGATTCTTCTTCAGATGAGGAGACAGCTTTTGCCTTCAAGGCACGAGTTCGCCCATAGTTTGGACCGTAGATATCTCTTTTCTCAGAAAGCTGAAACTCATGTGTGTTGAGCCTCTCAAGTATGTCAGACGGATCGAGTGTCTTGAAATCAGGACGTTCTTGAATCATCAGGGCCAGGATGTCAAACGAACTATCAAGTGATCTCAGCAGCGTCTTGACGATTTCATGTTTGGTGATCTCAGTGGCGCCGAGGGCTTGAAGCTCATTTGTGATGTTAGTGAGCCGGTCAAATGTGTGCTGGACATTCTCATTGTCATTTCGCTTGAAGCGGTTGAAGAGGTTGCGAAGAACACTGATTCTTTGATCTCTCTGGGTTGAGATGCCTTCATTGACCTTGGAGAGCCAGTCCCAGACTAGCTTTGATGTCTTCAAGGCACTCACACGGCCATACTGTCCTTTGGTCAGATGACCACAGATGATATTCTTGGCAGTAGAATCCAGTTGAATGAACTTCTTGACATTAGCAGCAGTGACACCTTCTCCAGCCTTGGGAACGCCGTTTTCGACGACATACCATAGGTCGACGTCAATGGCTTCAAGATGCATGCGCATCTTATTCTTCCAGTAGGGATATTCAGTTCCATCGAAGACGGGGCAAGCAGCGGAGACTTTGATTATCCCTGCAGTCGACATAGCTAAAACTCCAGGTGGTTAAACCGAATCACACAGAACAAGGGAGCACCTCGCTCTGATACCAATTGAAAGTGCGTTATATCGACTAGAGGGGGGTGAATAGGCGATTTTTATGAAAGTCTTCAAAACGTGAGAGTTATGAAGACAAACAGTGAAGATTATGCCTATTACTATGCAGTGGAAGTTAGATTACACTAGGCCAGCCATGGTCATGTATTCAATAGAGTGAAAACGCAATGACAAACAGCTTCAGTGTAATAAGGATCAGGTAGGAAGAAGTTATGAAGCCAAACAGATCATACATTCATGTTGTGAAGACAAAAGATAAAGCAAGCACGCAATGGCTTCACAATGAATAACTGTAAGTAAAAAGGAAGTGTAGATGAAACCAGTGACACGTCGAAGACAATGATTTGTTGGACCAGTTCCAGTTGCTGTGACAACTGTACGTCTGGTTGGAGCGGCTAGGTATTTAAACCGAAGGACACACAGTCCCGGACACCCAGTCAAGGACACTTAGTCCAAGACACCCAGTCCTCACCGTTTTCTCCTTGAGCTAAGGTCACACAGACCTCGCCCAATCACTCTGGTAAGTCTTCAAGGTAGACTCCCAAACCTTCACAGACTTCGTTCACCAGCAATCCACAATTTCTCTTGGATGCTCAGAACGCGACGCCTAGCAGTCTGGAGGATGCACAGTCCTCAAGTGTAATAAGTCTTCAGATCACACAGACACGAAGACTTAAGTGATGCCCAATTTACTCTGGCTCTGGGTGGTTAGGGCTTTTCTCCTCACTAGGAATTTTTCTCTCAAAGGCTTCGAGGTGGGTTGCTCTCAAATGACAAAAGCCGTGCACTGAAATCTGAGAAGCCAACCGTTTATGGTTGTGGGGGGTGGACTATTTATAGCCACTTGGCAACCCGACCTGATCTGTCCGAAATGACCCTGGGTCACTAAGGAACTGACACGTGTACCAACGGTCGAATTTTGAACTCACACGGCAACTTTACTTGGGCTACAAGTAAAGCTGACTTGTCTGACTCTGGACAAGATTTTCTCTCAAAGTCTTCGCTCGAAGACATAGGATTTGAATTAGGCATCACTTCAGTCATTCTGACTGGTTCTCTTGGACCCCACTTAACAGTACGGTGATTCCTATGACACAACATAAATGAAATAAAACTACGAAGGATCTAAGTCTTCGAGTTCCATAAGCTTCATAGGGAGTCTTCTCATGCCATTGTCTTCAATATGAATATCTTCATAAACCACCATTGTCTTCAATGTCTTCGTACATTTTTAGGGGTCATCTCTGGTAATAAAACCGAATCAATGAGGGACTTCTACCTGTGTTTTCCTGCAATTCTCACAAACACGTTAGTCCCTCAACTAGGTTTGTCGTCAATACTCCAAAACCAACTAGGGGTGGCACTAGATGCACTTACAGAGCACCTCCTTTGAAGGACCCAAAACTGGGATAAAGAGTGCTCAGATTTATCCCGAACACCCCCATACTTCTTACGTGGGGGCAGAAGCCGACGACTGGCCAACTCTCAGGTTTAACATAAAAACGGTCACATAAGAGGGTAAACTTTTATATAACAGGCGACATATAAACGACCTTGTTCAAACATTACAAAGGGCAACATAATTGGCATTCATGGAAATATAATGTCCTTGGTGCATAGCTCCGCTGCAAGGTAGGATCCTTTCAGGACACTCTTATAATATAATTTGGGCTTGCGGTGCTCCTTCCCCTCCAGTGCACCTTTGCGCAGGCGAAGGCCATTCGTGCTCCTTCTATGCAGACCGACCGCTTGATGACGTCAAGTCGAGGGCAAGCGTGTAACACCCACGATGCAACTATATCTCCCACGTGTCGGAGCACGACTTAGAGGCATAACCGCATAGTAGGCATGTCGCAACAGGGGTAATCTTTACACATCCCATGTACTGAATAAGAAAGGGATAAAGAGCTGGCTTACAATCGCCACTTCACACAATACATGAATATAGCATTACATCATCCAGATACAATCAAGGTCCGACTATGGAACCAAATGAAGAAAGACCACCCCTAATGCTAGATCCCCGATCGCCCCGACTGGGCTCCACTACTAATCAACTGGAAACGGAAAAACACAACGAACACGATCTTCATCAAGCTCCCACTTGAGCTTGGCTGCATCATCTGCACTGGTAACAACGGCACCTGCAACTGGTTTTGGAAGTAATCTGTGAGTCACGGGGACTCAACAATCTCACACCCTCGTGATCAAGACTATTTAAGCTTATGGGTAGGGGAAGGTAGTGAGGTGGAGCTGCAGCAAGCACTAAGCATATATGGTGGCTAACATACACAAATAAGAGCGAGAAGAGAAGCAACGCAACGGTCGTGAACTAGAAGTGATCAAGAAGTGATCCTGAAACTACTTACGTTCAAGCATAACACAAGAACCGTGTTCACTTCTTGGACTCCGCCGAGAAGAGACCATCACGTCTACACACGCGGTTGATTCATTTTAATTATGTTAAGTGTCAAGTTCTCTACAACCGGACATTAACAAATTCCCATCTGCCCATAACCACGGGCACGGCTTTCGAAAGTTCAAAACCCTGCACGGGTGTCCCAACTTAGCCCATCACAAGCTCTCACGGTCAACGAAGGATATTCCTTCTCCCGGGAAGACCCGATCAGTCTCGGAATCCCAGTTACAAGACATTTCGACAATGGTAAAACAAGACTAGCAAGACCGCCCGATGCGCCAACATCCCGATAGGAGTTGGACATATCTCGTTCTCAGGGCAACACCGGATGAGACAAGCTACGAGTAAAACCAGACCTCGAGTTTCCCTGAGGTGGCCCCGCAGGCGGCTCGGTTTGGACCAACACATAGACAAGCACTGGCCCGAGGGCTAAAATAAAGATGACCCTCAGGTTGGCCGACCCGAGGGAAGGGTAGGTGGTGGCGAGGCAAATGGTAAAACCAAGGTTGGGCCTTGCTGAAGGAGTTTTATTCAAAGCGAACTGTCAAGGGTTCCCCATAACACCCAACCGTGTAAGGAACGCAAAATCAAGGAACATAACACCGGTATGACGGAAACTAGGGCGGCAAGAGTGGAACAAAACACCAAGCATAAGGCCGAGCCTTCCACCCTTTACCAAGTATATAGATGCGTTAATTAACAATAAGAGATATTGTGATATCCCAACAAATCCATTTTCCAACATGGAACAAACTTCAACTTCACCTGCAACTAGCAACGCTATAAGAGGGGCTGAGCAAAGCGGTAACATAGCCAAACAACAGTTTGCTAGGACAAGGTGGGTTAGAGGTTTGACATGGTAATATGGGAGGCATGATATAGCAAGTGGTAGGTATCGCAGCATAGCAAAAGAGCGAGCAACTAGCAAGCAAAGATAGAAGTGATTTCGAGGGTATGGTCATCTTGCGTGCAAAGTTCTCCGAGTTGACGAAAGCTTGATCCTCATAAGCGTACTCAATGGGTTCCTCGATCACGTAATCATCTGCCGGCTCTACCCAAAGCAAGAACACAAGCAAAGGAAACAACAATCAACCACAGTGCAATGCGCAAGCAACATGATGCAAAACATGGCATGATATGTGGGATGGGATATGCAATGCATATGCATGCTCCGGAAGGAAAAGATTGAACCAGGCCTCAACTTGGCAAACCAAGTGCGCCGCTGGAAAGATGAGATGATTTCGGTCGAAATCGATATAAAGATCACCAGAATCGGATGCACGGTTTGCAAATGGCAAGCAAAACAATGATGGCACACTTCTGCGGTTAACAGGACGATGCCATATAAAATGCAACAACAAACTAAGCTACTGCACTCCAACATAACAACAAAGCACATGGCAGTGATCTACTCAATATGCTTGAAAAAAATATGAACACTGAGCTACGGCTAAATCACACAAGAGCAGGTTTGAACAAGCATGGCAAAAGTGCAAAAGATATCAACATCACAGACTTGGTGAAAATAACATGTCAGGATTTAACATCAGGAAGCAATGTTTAGAGCAAGATAGCAACATGCTACAGGAAAAGGACATAGCAAAGCAAGGAATGGCATGAATCTACTGGAAGCATATAACAAAAGTACCTTACTGACCATAAGCCATAAAGGATCAGAAGATATGATGGCACCCATCTAAACATAGCAAGTTTCGTTAACAGATTCAGACTTAGCGGAAAACTGGACATGGCATAAACAGAGTTACGACGGCACATTTGCAAGCTCGATGCACTCAACACAAGGCATTGCATGACAAGCTAAGCATACTAACAGCAAGAAGACATGTTCATGAAGCTACCCAAAGCAAGAACAAACTCATAGCATGAATGGATCAACTACAACAACCCTGGCAAAATTGATTAACACGTAAACAATCTACCAGGAACATTTTATAGCAAAAGTAGAGCAAGATTGAGTCATGCTAGGGAACTCCATAAATGCAAAAAGGAGCATGGATGTATGGAGCATAACCATATGTCTAAATCGTCCTTACTAAACATACTCAAAAGAAGCATGGATATCACTGTAGCAACATGAATACATGGCATAACAATAACAGCAGGAAATGACTTAGTGAAATTCTAAGTCCCTGAAATCAACAATAACACGAGAACTACTTTGCATGCTTTTGCCAGGCACCACATTGATCAAAACAATACATGGCATACACATCTGTAAAGATGGCATGGCATAGCCCAAAACACATGTAGAACTCATGACCATATGCGGCACACAATAAACATGGCAAAAATGACAAAAGCTCAAGATCTGCTAAGTAACAGGAACTAACATTATGAAGCACTCTTGCATCAACAATTTGGGCATCAAGATGGACTCAAACATGCATGGTGCAATAGAACAAAATGAAGAGCACATCCATATGAACATTTTGATATATTATGCACGCAAAATGGAGCTACGGTGATGAAGTTATGACATGTTGAACAGGGCAATAAAATTACACAGATATGTGACTTGGAAGAAAATAGACCTCGCAGGAAACTGGACAGAGGGATCCGGGGCGCCGTTTGGTTCGGTGTATGGGTGGATCTGGTCCGCCCGTTTAGATCCGGGACCGGTGAGGTCTCCGGCGAGCTCTCCGACGAGGGGGAGGCCGGTGAGTGGCGCGGGACGATGGAGGAGGTCGAGGACGGCGCGGGGACGCGGATCCGGCCGAGAGGCGAGGCAACCGGCGATGAGGGGCGGCACGAGGTGCGGCTCTAGTGGAGGAGCTTGGAAGCCGAGGCGGCGTCGTGAGCCTCCGGCGAAGGGGCGACGCACAGCGAGCGAGGCGGCGGTGGGCGACGAGCGAGGCGGCGGCGCGCAGGCGACGGGGCAGGCGCGCGGCGGCGGCCGGCGGCGAGGCGCAAGGCGGCGCGCAGGGGAGGCGTGCTGCGCGGTCGGGCGGCGGGGACGCGGGCTCGGCCAGGCGGCGACTCGGCGCGGTCGGGCCTGGTGCGGGCCGACCGCGGTCTCCGCGGGCCTCGCACGGTGGGGAGGAGAGAGAGGGAGGCGGCGCGCTGAGGTGGCGGCGCCTGGTTGGCTCGGGCGGCGGAGGAGGCGACGTGGCATGCCCTGATTCGTCGGGGTGACGCGGCCGGTGGACATGTCCGGTGACGGGGTGGACATCTCCGTCGGCGGGAGGAGGAAAAAGTTAGGGTTTGTCCGCGAGATTTCGAAGGGAGACACATATTTATAGGTAGAGGGAGCTAGGAGAGTCCAAATGAGGTGCTGTTTTTGGCCACGCGATCGTGATCGAACGACCGAGAGGATGGAGGGGTTTTCCATGGTCATTGGGCCACTTTGGAGGGGTGTTGGGCTGCAACACACACGAGGCCTTTACGGTTCCCCGGTTAACCATTGGAGTATCAAACGGACCCCAAATGGCACGAAACTTGACAGGCGGTCTACTGGTGGTGTACCAAGGCCGCTTGGCAAATCTCGGTCCATTCCGAGAGAGTTTAACACCCGCACACGAAAAGAGGCAAAAGGGGGCGCCGGAGGACATAGGAGTGTCGGATTGCAAAACGGACAACGGGGAAAATGCTCGGATGCATGAGACGAACATGTATGCAAATGCGATGCACATGATGACATGATATGAAATGCATGACACGCAAACAAAAAGACAAGGCAACAACAGCGAATAACTGGAAGACACCTGGCGCAACGGTCTCGGGGCGTTACAACACTCCACCACTACGAGAGGATCTCGTCCCGAGATCTAGAATGGCACTAGAGGGAAAACGGAAGAGGAAGAGGAGAGGTAAAATTAAGTTGCTTGTTTGACAAAAGAGTGAAACCACGAACCTTGAGAGGTTGAACAAATTGAAACAAAGAATACAACGACGATGAACAAAGTTGAAAACACTTCATTAGAAAAAAAGCAACAAAGGACCTTGTAGGTTGAAAGACAGAAAAAAAGGGTTACAAAGGACAAGAAGTACATGCGAGCACTCCGGTAGAAACGAGATGTAAAAGGAATGATAAAGATCAATTACGACAACACTCCAATTGGAAATGGAAGGCATAGAATATGAACTTGACAAGATGAGAGGATACTTGATGAAATCAACAACACACTGCCTCCAGAACTATTGAAAGAATGGCACAAGGGTAAGAAAGATTTCAGACAGCACTCTGGTTGAGAAGGGAGGCAAAAATAGATAAGATGAGAGAACTTGAATGAAGGACACGACACTCTAGTTGACTGGATAAGCAAAAGGAAAGAACATGATCTTGGCAAAACGAGATAATAGGACGAACAGAACAACATCACCATGACTCCGGAAGAAAGAATAAAATATAGATCATTGGAAGAAAAAAAAGAATGGAGAAGAAAATGCCAACTTCTGCCACAAAAGAGCTTGAAAAAGGCATCCTTAGGAGAAGGGTCGAACGGAGTTGTTGGAAAACCAACAACGAAAAGAGTAAGCTTGTTGTGGGCTTATGGAAAACTTCTCAAAATTGAGGCGAAATTCTGCCACTACATAAAACAAAAGATTGGATTGATATCAACAAGAAGACGAGAAGCTTATCTCACCGGGAGGATAAATGAAGAACTTGGTTTATTTATGAACACCATAAATAGCAACAATCCTTAGGGAAGGCTTTAGGTGAAACATGACACAAGATAACTCCAATGAAGAGATTGGTGGATTTAAAATATCTCATTCTTGACAAAATGTGAATCATGAAACACGAGCTCAAATTGTCAAGAGTGACATAACACCAGCTCAAAAGATAAGGGAGAAACAATTGCACTCCGGAATGCAAGAAGAAGAAAACTTGAGCTCCTTTGAAAAGAATCTCGATGAACACTTCGAGAAGGAATTAAATCTTTGATGAGCCGTCATGTAGAGCCTCCCTGAAGAACTCCGGAAATAAAAAGGATAACGAAAAGAAAGAGGAGTTGAAAACACAAGGTGAAGCCTTCCGATGATTTAGATGGAGCTTCACAATGAGATAACGCGGACGACCTGGAACTCCGGAAAAGAAAGGTGAACAAAAGAAATCAAGAATTTTGATGAACCTCCAGAATAAGGAATTGAATTTACTTGATGAAACAAGAATAAGAATTACATTATGCTTAACATTCACCAATTTACATTGATGACAAGCAATGGATTTTGGCATACTACTTATTCTCATAGAAAGGATTAAGATAGATATAGCGTGAACTTGAGAAGGTCTTCAACGAATCAGCAGTCGGGATTGGAAAGAACGAAAGAATTGATACAATAACGAAGGAAGAGAAATCTTGAACGAACCACCGTAAGAATTTAACATGAAAATAACAAAAGCACAAATTCACCGGGAAGAATTGGAAAACGAATGAAGATGCTTGAAGGAATTTAGCTACATGAGAACGAAGAGATCACGAGCTGATAAGAGAATACTTGAATGATACACCGGTAAGATTTGGAGAACGAGAGCTAAAAGATGAGAATAAATAAACCCGAAATGATGGCCTTCGGAGAATAAAACTGAAAAGACTCCTGAATTGCTCTTGATGGATCAAAGAATTCTCACAATCGGAAACAATTATGAGAGGATGGCATAAGCTAGAACCACAAATCTTCAAGAGAACGGACCAAGATTTGGAGGAAAAGCTCTTCTTCGGTCTTCAAAATATGAGAATGACGACGAGAAACACCACCATGAATTGTTGAGATACTCCGGGAATGAAAATTAGAAAGGTTGAACCAACGATGAAAAGAATTTGAAAAGATCTTGGGGAAAGACATTTGACTGATGATGATTCAAACTTACGTCAAACTTTGAAAAAGAATTTGAGAGATAGCTCCGGGAAAAGAAAAGAGTCAGGTAAGATCCTGGAAAAGGACATGTGGATTAGGGCCCACTCAAAAGATACACCGTTGAACGATTGCTTGAAAAGAGAGATTGCACCGGTTGCATTAAATGGCTTGAATAAGGTGACAACCACGAAATAACTTGAATGGAATTAGGAATGGAAACGCGAATCTTCGAGATATCTTTAGCACTCCAGAACAAATGAATAGCGAGAGGTGAATGATTAAGAGATACACCGGCATGAGAAAACATTTAAAACGAGGAAAAAAGGATATGATTAACAAAGCTTGAATTGAATCCACCGGAGGAGAAAGAGAACAAAGAATGATAAACTTGAAGCTCCATTAGTATCTTCCTGATAATCACCGGATAAGAATATTGACGAAAAAGAATGGAGAGACTTCACATCAATAAGATGGATACTTGATTAATAAGTCTGAATCCTTGAAGAAAAAGGGTGGGAGGGCGGGAAAAACAAAGGCAACATGAGGACAGATGAAACGAACACCGTTGAGAAGACTTGAGTTGATCTTGCGGATGTTGAAAAAGATCGGGTCCACTTAAAGAGAAAGACATTGGTTGAAAAGAATTGACATGACAATCTCGATGATCATTAAGGATTAGCATCCACATAGAAATATGAGAACGCCGCTTAGGGAAGGTATGGAATCAACACTTGACTTCGAAGCAACTCGAATACCACAACTCAAAACAAAAACAAGGATTGGCTTGCAGAATAAGCCGGAACAAACATATGATAGAGATTTCGTCTGAAGTTTTCGTGGTGGGGCCCACACGGGCTCAATCGTACAGCACCATCATGTACAAGGCAGTGCACATGAGATACAAAGCGTCCCCGAGTCAGCATAGCCAAGGACTCTTTAAGACACAACGAGACCACTGTAAAACCAACCGTGGATAGGCGGACCACTAGACGTCGAACCCCAATCTCATATCATACATCTGTCGGAAAGATATCCTAGGAGCTACTTGAATTCCCACTTATAAACTGCCGAAACTTTCTGGTTATGCAATCAGGTGTTGGGGATACAGGGTAAGCATAATATCTCACCCAAAACTAGCAAATCCTACATCCAGCTGTATCCATCCTTCAACACATAACCAAGAAACATTCGGAAATCATTTACCTCAACCTTTGAAAAGCATCCGTTATATGAGTTATGGAAATACTCCCGAACTCCCAACCCAGTATTGGGTGGCATCGAGGTTATCTCACCAACAACTGCATAAAAGAGATTTTCGATGTCGGCGAACTCAGGTATTCCAGAACTGCAACGATAAAATTGTGATGACAACACCTCAGAGCTCAACTCCCCGGGACACTGCCACAACCCCTAAATGACAGGAGGCACCAAGAACAATGTTCTCATCACAAAACCATCGGAACGATTCCAAGATACCCGCGTGATCCTAAAAAAATCGTGAAATTTGAGAAGAGAAGAGTCAAAACTCTACGACAGGAGGCCTCACCAGAGCGACGAAGGGACTGAGGAGTAAAAAGAATCCTACTCTCCGATATATATAATCCTAAGACTCAAAACATTTTTCTAGACTCAACAACACCAACGATTCGATCAAGCAGGGGGCTCCTAAGTCGGGAAAGGCTCTGATACCAACTTGTAACACCCACGATGTGGCTGTATCTCCCACATGTCGGAGCACGACTTAGAGGCATAACCGCATAGTAGGCATGTCGCAAGAGGGGTAATCTTTACACATCCCACGTACTGAATAAGAAAGTGATAAAGAGTTGGCTTACAATCGCCACTTCACACAATACATGAATATAGCATTACATCATCCAGATACAATCAAGGTCCGACTACGGAACCAAATGAAGAAAGACCACCCCTAATGCTAGATTCCCGATCGCCCCGACTGGGCTCCACTACTGATCAACTGGAAACGAAACAACACAACGAACACGACCCTCATCAAGCTCCCACTTGAGCTCGGCTGCGTCATCTGTACTAGTAACAATGGCACCTGCAACTGGTTTCGGAAGTAATCTTTGAGTCACGGGGACTCGGTAATCTCACACCCTCGCGATCAAGACTATTTAAGCTTATGGGTAGGGGAAGGTAGTGAGGTGGAGCTGCAGCAAGCACTAAGCATATATGGTGGCTAACATACGCAAATAAGAGTGAGAAGAGAAGCAACGCAACGGTCGTGAACTAGAAGTGATCAAGAAGTGATCCTGAAACTACTTACGTTCAAGCATAACACAAGAACCGTGTTCACTTCCTGGACTCCGCCGAGAAGAGACCATCACGGCTACACACGCGGTTGATTCATTTTAATTACGTTAAGTGTCAAGTTCTCTACAACCGGACATTAACAAATTCCCATCTGCCCATAACCACAGGCACGGCTTTCGAAAGTTCAAAACCCTGTAGGGTTGTCCCAACTTAGCCCATCACAAGCTCTCACGGTCAACAAAGGATATTCCTTCTCCCGGGAAGACCCGATCAGTCTCGGAATCCTGGTTACAAGACAGTTCGACAATGGTAAAACAAGACCAGCAAGACCGCCCGATGCGCCGACATCCTGATAGGAGCTGCACATATCTCATTCTCAGGGCAACACCGGATGAGACAAGCTACGAGTAAAACCAGACCTCGAGTTTCCCCGAGGTGGCCCCGCAGGCGGCTCGGTTCGGATCAACACTTAGACAAGCACTGGCCCGGGGGGCTAAAATAAAGCTGACCCTCGGGTTGGCTGACCCGAGGGAAGGGTAGGTGGTGGTGACGCAAATGGTAAAACCAAGGTTGGCCCTTGCTGGAGGAGTTTTATTCAAAGCGAACTCTCAAGGGGTCCCCATAACACCCAACCGTGTAAGGAACGCAAAATCAAGGAACATAACACCGGTATGATGGAAACTAGGGCGGCAAGAGTGGAACAAAACACCAGGCATAAGGCCGATCCTTCCACCCTTTACCAAGTATATAGATGTGTTAATTAAAAATAAGAGATATTGTTATATCCCAACAAATCCATGTTCCAACATGGAACAAACTTCAACTTCACCTGCAACTAGCAACGCTATAAGAGGGGCTGAGCAAAGCAGTAACATAGCCAAACAACGGTTTGCTAGGACAAGGTGGGTTAGAGGTTTGACATGGTAATATGGGAGGCATGAGATAGCAAGTGGTAGGTATCGCAGCATAGCAAAAGAGCGAGCAACTAGCAAGCAAAGATAGAAGTGATTTCGAGGGTATGGCCATCTTGAGTGTAAAGTTCTCCGAGTTGACGAAAGCTTGATCCTCATAAGCGTACTCAACAGGTTCCTCGATCACGTAATCGTCTCCCGGCTCTACCCAAAGCAAGAACACAAGCAAATGAAACAACAATCAACCACGGTGCAATGCGCAAGCAACATGATGCAAAACATGGCATGATATGCGGGATGGGATATGCAATGCATATGCATGCTCCGGAAGGAAAAGATTGAACCATGCCTCAACTTGGCAAACCAAGTGCGCCGCTGGAAAGATGAGATGACTTCGGTCGAAATCGATATAAAGATCACCGAAATCGGATGCACGGTTTGCAAATGGCAAGCAAAACAATGATGGCACACTTCTGCGATTAACAGCACGATGCCATATAGAATGCAACAACAAACTAAGCTACTGCACTCCAACATAACAACAAAGCACATGGCAGTGATCTACTCAAGATGCGTGACAAAAGATGAACACTAAACTATGGCTAAATCACAAAAGAGCAGGTTCAAACAAGCATGGAAAAAGTGCAAAAGATATCAGCATCACAGACTTAGTGAAAATAACATGTCAGGATTTAACATCAGGAAGCAATGTTTAGAGCAAGATAGCAACATGCTACAGGAACAGTAAATAGCAAAGCAAGGCATGGCATGAATCTACTCAAAGCATATAACAAAAGTCCCTTACTGACCATAAGCCAAAAAGGATCAAAATATATGATGGCACCCATGCAAACATAGCAAGTTTCGTTAACAGATTCAGACTTAGCAGAAAACTGGACATGGCATAAACAGAGTTACGAAGGCACATTCGCGAGCTCGATGCACTCAACACAAGGCATTGCATGACAAGATAAGCATACTAATAGCGAGAAGACATGTTCATGAAGCTACCCAAAGCAAGAACAAACTCATAGCATGCATGGATCAACTACAACAACCTTGGCAAAATTGATTAACACGTAAACAATCTGCCAGGAACATTTTATAGCAAAAGTAGAGCAAGATTGAGTCATGCTAGGGCACTCCATAAATGCAAACAGGGGCATGGATGGAAAGAGCATAACCATATGTCCAAATCATGCTTACTGAACATACTCAAAAGAAGCATGGATATCACTGTAGCAACATGAATACATGGCATAAAAATAACAGCAAGGAAATGACTTAGTGAAATTCTAAGTCCCTGAAATCAGCAATAACACGAGAGCTACTTTGCATGCTTGTGCTAGTCACCACATTGATCACAAAAATACATGGCATACACCTCTGTAAAGATGGCATGGCATAGCCCAAAACACATGTAGAACTCATGACCATATGCAGCACACAATAATCATGGCAAAAATGACAAAAGCTCAAGATCTGCTAAGTAACAGGAACTAACATTATCAAGCACTCTTGCATCAACAATTTGGGCATCAAGATGGACTCAAACATGCATGGTGCGATGGAACAAAATGAAGAGCACATCCAGATGAACATTTTGATATATTATGCATGCAAAACGGAGCTACGGTGATAAAGTTATGACGTGTTGAATAGGGCAATAAAATTACAAAGATCTGGGACATAGAAGAAAATAGACCTCGCGGGAAACTGGACAGAGGGATCGGGGCGCCGTTTCGTTCGGTGTATGGGTGGATCTGGTCCACCCGTTCAGATCCGGCACCGGTGAGGTCTTCGGTGAGGGGGAGGACGGCGAGAGGCACGGGACGACGGAGGAGGTCGGGGACGGTGCGGGGACGCGGATCCCGGCGAGAGGCGAGGCAACCAACGACGAGGGGCGGCACAAGGTGCGGCTCCGATGGAGGAGCGCAGAAGCCGAGGTGGCGGCGCGAGCCTCCGGCGAAGGGGCGGCGCACGGTGAGCGAGGCGGCGGCGAGCGGCGAGCGAGGCAGCGACCTGCAGGCGGCAGTGCAGGCGTGCGGCGAGCGAGGCAGCGGTGCAGGCGCGCGGCGGCGGCCGGCGGAGAGGCGCGAGGCGGCGCGCAGGGGAGGCGTGTTGCGCGGTCGGGCGGCGGGGATGCGGGCTCGGCCGGGCGGCGGCTCGGCACGGTCGGGCCCGGCGCGGGCCGGCCGCGGGCTCCGCGGCCCTCGCGCGGTGGGGAGGAGAGAGAGGGAAGCGACGCGCTGAGGTGGCGGCGCCTGGTTGGCTCGGGCGGCGCAGGAGGCGACGTGGCGCACCCTGATTCGTCGGGTGACGCGGCCGGTGGACACGTCCGGCGACGGGGTGGACATGTTCGTCGGCGGGAGGAGGAAGAAGTTAGGGTTCGTCCGTGAGATTTCGAAGGGAGACACATATTTATAGGTAGAGGGAGCTAGGAGAGTCCAAATGAGGTGCGGTTTTTGGCCACGCGATCGTGATCGAACGACCGAGAGGATGGAGGGGGTTTGGATGGTCATTGGTCCACTTTGGAGGGGTGTTGGGCTGCAACACACACGAGGCCTTTACGGTTCCCCGGTTAACCGTTGGAGTATGAAACGGACTCCAAATGGCACGAAACTTGATAGGTGGTCTACCGGTGGTGTACCAAGGCAGCTTGGCAAATCTTGGTCCATTCCGAGAGAGTTTAACACCCACACATGAAAAGAGGCAAGAGGGGGCGCCGGAGGACATAGGAGTGTCGGATTGCAAAACGGACAACGGGGAAAATGCTCGGATGCATGAGACGAACACGTATGCAAATGCGATGCACATGATGACATGATATGAAATGCATGACACGCAAACAAAAGACAAGGCAACAACAGCGAATAACTGGAAGACACTTGGCGCAACGGTCTCGGGGCGTTACAAAGCGCTTACAAGCCGCCCCACGAACCCGAAGTAGCTGCTTGGAATCGGCTCGGCAGGCCATAGCCGAATAACCATATCTTTCATGGCTAATTCCGCCGCCTTATGCAGTTCGATCAGCTATTTCAGTTGATCGGCAAAAGGCACAGGATAATTCGGCGCCAAATACTGCGACCAGAAGAGCTTATCCGCGGTGTTCCTTTCTTCGGCTCGGTAGAATTGGGCGGCATCTGATATGCTGCAAGGTAGCTCGGCAAATACACCTGAGAAATCCGGATTCAAAATCAGAAACATAGTTTTCCCTGCAAATACTTGTTTTACATGGGAAAAGCTTACCCGACGCGATCTTTCTCGCCTCTTGGATCCCCTGCAGGGCACTTTGGGTTTCCCCTCGGGCATCGCTCATGGCTTGACGCGCCTTGGTGAGTTTGGACTCTTTCTCCGTTAAACTCTGCTCCAAGGTCTCGCATTTACTTACGGCCTCTTGCAGCTCCTGCTCAGCTTTAATAATTCTGGCCTCGTGTTTCTCACGAAGAGTCCGCTCTGTGGCCGCCTTTTTCTCGGTCTCGGCAACGACCCTTTTGTGGGCCTCGACTTCGGTCATAACCCCTAGCACAACTTATGTGGCTTATTTCATACTGAACACTTATTTCACAATAAATGCACGCAACGCTTGTGCATACCTTCTTTATCCCTCAACTGCATTTTCAATTGGCCAAGTTCTTCTATGGCCCGCTCCAGACTTTGATTCGGTCCGGAGATCTTCGCAGTACGAGAGGCAGCAGCTGCCATAGGTACCTGCTTGAAACAGAAGAGAAATCAATGTCATTCAATGAGTCTTCCTGCGATCATCAATTCGATCCCCTGTCCGGTTCTTTCTTTCACCGAACAGTGTATCAGGGGCTTCCATCTATACTATGACACTCTTCGATAACTCATAAAACATACCTCAAAGCCTCTTATAAGGATGATATAGGCTTCATTCAGTCCACTCTCAGTTGACTGAATCTTCTCAATCGCCGCACCCATAAGGGCACGGTGTTCATCAACAATGGCGGCGTCTTGTAACGCCACCAACAAAGCATCCGACACTTCTGGATGGACAAAGGTCGCCGGTGGAACAGGCACGCCTCCTCCAGTCGAAGGAGGCTGCCTTCTTGATTCTGGAGCCGTATAGGTCTCTGGAATTGCATTCGGTGGGGAGCCAAACTCAGGATCGCCCCCGCCGTCAGACCCCATGGGAATATTTTCCCCCACGTGTCCGGCCCCTGCGGTTTGACCTCCAGGCGCCACCTTCATGGTTCCTTCCTTTCCTCCTTGGCCGGGGTCCTTCTGGAACGAAGCCTCGGTGTTATGCACCTGTTTGGAGGAAGGGGCCTTTGAGGGTGTCCCGCTCTCCATAGCATTTGAGCTCAGCAGGTCCTCTGATGAGGATTGCTTGGTACGGGACCTCACCGGACTACAAAAAATATGGCTTAGGTTAAAATACTAAGACACGAGGAGTCCGGACGCTTAAATGTGCTCGGATTTTATACACTTACGAGTTCGCCAGGGGCTGGGCCCTGGGATCCCATGCCGGGCCACTATCAGCGGCGGCAGTGGACTCCTCCGGAAGAGGAGCCTTTCCCCTTTTGGGAAGTTCGGCCTCCAAGGGTGCGGAGGCCGTCCTTTTCCTTCTCCCCCCCCCCCCCCCCGCGCAGGGGATTCATCTTCGTCCTCTTCGGAGGCAGAATGGGCATCAGAGCCTTTGGGTATTGTGTCCGAAGTGCCGCGGCGACGAAGGCTGCCCTGGGTCTTTTTGGCCTCCTTCTCGGCCGTATTCTCCGGCACCTTGTAAGGCGCCGGAACCAGCATCTTCGTCAGAAGTGGGATGGCCGGGTCTTTGGGCAACGGGGCCGGACAATGGATCCGCTCCGCCGTCTTCGTCCAGCCCTGGGAGAGTTGAAATAACACGCGTTCAGTGCTTCCTTTGGGTCATGCGGATAGAAAATATTGATAAACTCACCGAACTTCCAGGGCGGGACAGTTGGTACCCGTGGTCCTCAGCGGAGCCCGGCCATAATTTGCTGGACTTGAAAAGCACCTTCTAAATGTCCTTGTGCGAGGAGCCAAAGAACCCTCGCAAGGTTTGGTGCCTGGCCGGATCGAATTCCCATAGATGGCAAGTCCGGTATTAACAAGGCAGTATTCGGCGGACTAACATCACCTGGACTACGTTGACAAGTTCAATGTTCTTGTCTCCCATACCTTTAAAGCGCGTCTGGAGCACTGATAGTTTGTCGGATGAGGACCAAACCAGGCCTTTCTTAACCCAGGATGTAAGCCGCAGATGGGCATCGGATCGAAACTCGGGAGAGGCGGCCCATTCCTTGCTGCACGGCTCAGTGATGTAAAACCACTATTGTTGCCACTCCTTGACAGAATCGTTAAAGGTTCCCGTCGGCCATATGACGTTGGGCATCTTTCTCACCATAGCGCCCCCGCACTCGGCGTGCTCGCTGCCAACCACCTTGGGCTTTACATTAAAAACCTTCAGCCATAAACCGAAGTGCGGTGAAATGCGGAGAAAAGCCTCACACACAACAATGAACGTCGAAATGTTGAGGAAGGAATTGGGGGACAGATCATGAAGATCGATCCCATAATAATACATGATGCCACGGACGAACGGGTGGAGGGGAAACCCTAGCCCGTGGACAAAGCAAGGGAGGAATACAACCCTCTCGTGGGGTTCCGGAGTGGGGACTATCTGTCCCGCCGTCGGGAGACGGTGGCTGATTTTCTTGGCCAGACACCCGTCCTCCCGAAGCTTTTTGATATCCTTCCCTCGGACGGTAGAGGCCATCCATTTGCCTCCTGCTCCAGATCTGGACATCTTTGGAAGACCCTTTGTGGGCAGAGAAGGTGAACGCTTGGGCGCTGGAGCCTGGTCAGAAGGGAATGAATCGGGAAGAAGGCGTGGGTGAAAAGAGTGAATCCTTGTCCCTTTATAAGGGCGGAAGAGGCTATGTGCCTCCCCACTGTAACGCCCTCGATGCGGCTATAGCTCCCACGTGTCGAGGCACGACTTAGAGACATGACCGCATTGAAAGCAATGTCGCAAGTCAGGCAATCATTACAACATCCCATGTAATATATAATAAAAGGGGGAGATACATAGTTGGCTTACACTCGCCACGTCACATCAGAGTACCTAAATAACATCCATCATACCAACACTCATGGCCCGACTATGGCGCCAAAATAGAAGAAAACCCAACATGCGACAAGGCCCCGAATCAAACCCCAACTAGGCACCACTACTGATCATCAGGAAAAGACACGTAGTAACGCTGAGAGTCCTCGTCGAACTCCCACTTGAGCTCATACTCGTCACCTGGAGTGGAATCACCTGGACCTGCATCTGGAGTTATAGTAATCTATGAGCCACAGGGACTCAGCAATCTCGCACCCTCACGATCAAGACTATTTAAGCTTATAGGAAGGGTAAGGCAAATATATATGTGGAGCTGCAGCAAGCGTCTAGCATATATGGTGGCTAACTTATTCGCAAAAGAGAGCGAGAAGAGGAGGCAAAGCTCGAGCCAGAATCTAGAGGAACAACCTGCGCAAGCATAACTCCAACACCGTGTCCACTTCTCGGACTCCGCCGAGAAGAGGCCATCACGGTTACACACTCAGTTGATTCATTTTAATTAATTAAGGTTCAAGTTATCTACAACCGGACATTAACAAATTCCCATCTGCCCATAACCGCGGGCATGGCTTTCAAAAGTTCAATCCCTGCAGGGGAGTCCCAACTTAGCCCATGACAAGCTCTCACGGTCAACGAAGGAATAGACCTCCTCCCAAGACGTTCCGATCAGACTCGGTATCTCGGTAACTCAAGACACTTCGACAGGTTAAAACAAGACCAGCAACACCGCCCGAATGTGCCGACAAATCCCGATAGGAGCTGCACATATCTCTTTCTCAGGGCACACTCAGATTGTCTTAGGTACGGGTAGGCCAGCCTAGAGTTGCCCCTGGTGGCCACCGGCAGCTGACAGGTGGACCAACACTTAGAGGAGCACTGGCCCGAGGGGGGTAAAATAAGATGACCCTTGAGTCTGCAGAACCCAAGGGAAAGAAAAGGCTAGGTGGCAAATGGTAAAACCAAGGTTGGGCATTGCTGGACAAGCTTTAATCAAGGCAAAATATCAAGGGGTTCCCATTATAACCCAACCGCGTAAGGAACGCAAAAATCCGGGAACATAACACCGATATGACGAAAACTAGGGCGGCAAGAGTGGAACAAAACACTAGGCGAGAGGCCGAGCCTTCCACCCTTTACCAAGTATATATACGCATTAAGATAACATGACAATATAATGATATCCCAACAAGTAAATAAAATTATGTTCCAACAAGGAATGGCCTCCAATCTTCACCTGCAACTAGCAACGTTATAAGAGGGGCTGAGCAAGGCGGTAACATAGCCAATCAACGGTTTGCTAGGACATGGTGGGTTAGAGTTTCGACATGGCAATTGGGAGGCTGACAAGCAAAATGTAGGCATCGTAGCATTGGCATAGCAAAGAGCGAGCAAACTAGCATAGCAAAGATAGTAGTGATTTCGAGGGTATGATCATCTTGCCTGCACAGTTGTCAGAGTCGACTGGATCCTCACAAGCAAACTCAACAGGCTCCTCGGTAGCGAACTCGTCTCCCGGCTCTACCCAAACAAGACAAACAAGCAACAAGGATACAATCAACCACGTGCAAGACCAAGCAATATGATGAAATGATGATATGCTATGCGGGATGCGATGCGGGATGCAAAATGCAAGATATAACAGGAAATGCATGAACCTGGCCTCATATTGGAATTCCAAGGGTGCCACTAGAAAGATGAGATGAAATCGCTTGAAAACGATATAAAGAACGCCGGAATCGGAGTTTCGGTTTGGAAATGGCAAGCGATTTAAGAATGACACCGGTCTGCGATTTACAGCAAGTAGGCATCTAAATGCAATGAAATGAACATGCTACAACCACCAAACATGACAACAAAATACGTGGCAGGGATGCACACAAGATGCTTAACAAAAGACTAGCACTGATCCACGGCCAATTCATCCATTATGAGGTTCAAACAAGCATGGCAAAAACGCAAACGCAAAACAGATTCCAGACTTAGTGAAATTAACACTAGTCTGAAATTTCAGACCATGAAGCCCTATTCGGAGCAGCAAAACAATATGATACATGGCCTGATTAAGACAAGTAAGAACATGGCATTGAGCTACTCATCAAGATTAACAAAAGACCCAAAGTGACCTGGGGCCAAAAGGGTCCATAAAATATACTAATAAGCACACGAACATAGCTAAAACACAATCAGTTTTCAGACTTAGTGAAAACTGAGACATGCTGAAATATAACTTACGAAGGCATGTAAACGAGCTTGATGCGCTCACTACGGTGCAAGTCATGGCAAGGAAATCATACATCCCTTAAGAAGGTACAAAATTCTAGCTAGACATGGCAAGAACAATGGCATAGCATGCACGGATCAACTACAATAGCATCGGCAAAATCGCAAACGAGTTGACGATCTACCTAGATACACCATGAAGCAAAAGTAGAGCTCGATTAACTCAAGCTAGGGTGCTCCATAATTGCAAACAAAGACATGGATGGATAGAGAATAACATGATTAACAAAACTCCTTTACTGATCATCCTCAAAATAGGCACGGATCACTAGGAAACAAGCTGAACATATGGCATCATGAACTAAATAATCCCAGACTTAGTGAAAACAACTAAGTCCCTGAAAACAGATCTCCCAGGTGCCTCTCTTTGCAAGCATGCACAAGTCACCACACACATCCTAAAAATGCATGGATTGCACCTCTGGAAAGAAGACAAAATGCTTAACAAAACATATGAAGGACTCACAGGCATAGCATGCACACAATAATCATGGCAAAAATGACAAAATTCTAAGATGAACTAGCAGATCTGACAATTAACTCACGAAGCTCTCTTCTAACAGCATTTTGGGCATCAAGATGAGCTCAAATGAAAATGATGCAATGGAAATAAATGATGTACTCGTCGAGACGAACATTTTGATATACTATATGCCCAAATCAGAGCTACGGGTGCGGAGATACGGCAGGTCAAAGTATGCAAAAAAATTAGGGTTAGGGACGAAAAAGTCAACCCCGAGATGACCCAGATCCAGATCTGGCCCGATCTGCACGCGGTTCGAGGAGTTCGCCGGAGTTGGACTTGAAGCTCGCCGGAGTTGAAGCTCGCAGGGAGAGGCTCGCCGGGCGGTGGGGAAGAAGAGGCAGGGGCTCGGTGGCCGGGGCACGGTCGCCGGCGGCGAGGCGGCGTCGGGCGCCGGGCGAGGAGGGGCGCGGCGGCCGGTCGGGGCGGTGCACCAGAGTGGTGGCGGCGGCGGCCACCTGCATCGGGGAAGAGGGCGGCGGAGGCGGGCGTCTCCTCGGGCCCGGCGAGGCGGCGTCGGGGGCCCGAGATGGGCCAGGCAGGCTTCGGCGGCGGCGGGCGCCGGCTGTGACACGTGGCAACACCCGGTTGGGCGCGGGCGACGGCGGACGCTGTCCGGCCGGGGGCGGACACGTCCGGCGGCGGCAGGATCCTTTTTTTTAGACTAGGGTTTCGGGGAGAGAGAGATCCGAAAATGGAGGGGGGCTATTTATAGGCATAAGTGGAGATAGGAGAGTCCAAATGAGGTGTGGTTTTCGGCCACGCGATTGTGATCGAACGCTCTAGATGATGGAGCAAAGTTTGGTGGGTTTTGGGCCAAATTGGAGGGGTGTTGGGCTGCAACACACACGAGGCCTTTTCGGTCCCTCGGTTAACCGTTGGAGTATCAAACGAAGTCCAAATGGTACGAAACTTGACAGGCGGTCTACCGGTAGTAAACCAAGGCCGCATGGCAAGTCTCGGTCCAATCCGGAAATGTTTAATCCCCACACACGAAAGAAAGCTAGAAATGACCACCGGAGGAGAACGAAGCTTCGGAATGCAAAACGGACAACGGGGAAAAAGCTCGAATGCATGAGATGAACACGTATGCAAATGCAATGCACATGATGACATGATATGAGATGCATGATAACGAAAACAACACATGGAGACAAAGACCCGAACCCGACAAAGACCCGATCTAGGACTGAAAGAACTCCGGGTACTCAGAACGGAGGTGATCCTCGCATTCCCAGGTAGCTTCACGGTCGGAATGGTGTGACCACTTGACTTTGAGAAATTTGATTGACTTGTTGCGAGTCTTGCGTTCAGTCTCTTCAATAATAGCAACTTGGTGCTCACGATAAGAGAGATCTTCTTGGAGCTCAATGTCCTCGAAGTTGAGGGTGCGGTCAGGAGTCTTGAAGCACTTTCGAAGCTGAGAGACATGGAACACGTCATGAACATTTGCAAAGTTTGAAGGAAGCTCGAGTTGATAGGCGAGGTCGCCTCTCTTGCTGACAATCTTGAAAGGTCCCACGTATCTAGGGGCAAGCTTCCCTTTGATACCGAAGCGACGAGTACCTTTCATAGGAGAGACGCGGAGGTAAACCTGATCTCCGATCTCAAAAGCCAAATCACGGTGCTTACTATCATAGTAGCTCTTCTGGCGGGATTGGGCTGCTTTAAGGTTATCATGAATGACTTTGCACATTTCTTCTGCTTCTGTGATTAAGTCATTACCCAAAAGCTGACATTCACCGGTTTCAGACCAGTTGAGAGGGGTACGGCACTTCCTGCCATACAGAATTTCAAATGGGGCCTTGCCCGAACTTGCTTGAAAACTGTTATGGTAGGAGAATTCAGCATAAGGAAGACAATCCTCCCACTTCATGCCGAACGAGATCACACAAGCCCTGAGCATATCTTCAAGAATCTGGTTGACATGCTCGACTTGACCGCTTGTTTGAGGATGGAAAGCAGTGCTGAAGCGGATGTTAGTGCCCATGGCCTTCTGAAAAGAATCCCAAAACTTGGAGGTAAAGATGCTGCCACGGTCTGAAGATATCACTTGAGGAATACCGTGCAGAGAGACAATGTGAGAGGTATAGAGTTCCGCCAATTGAGCTGCAATGATCGACTCTTTGATAGGCAGAAAGTGAGCCACTTTGGTGAGCTTGTCGATGACAACAAATATAGCATCATTGCCATGCTTGGACTTTGGAAACCCAGTCACGAAGTCCATTTCAATGTGGTCAAACTTCCATTCTGGAATGGCAAGAGGTTGGAGGAGACCTGCTGGCCTTTGGTGTTCTGCCTTCACTCTTCTGCAGACATCACATTCATTCACGAATTGAGCGATCTCGTGCTTCATTCGAGTCCACCAATAAGCTTGCATGAGGTCCTGATACATCTTCGTGCTCCTAGGGTGGATGGAGAGGAGAGAATTGTGAGCCTCGTTCAAGATCACTTTACAAAGTTCACCTTTGGGTACAACAATACGATCCTCGAAGAAAAGAGTGTCCTTGTCATCAAGGCGGTAGCACTTGTACTTGGACTGACTCTTTTTTTTGACTGGGGACTGTAGGGAAAAACCCCCACAGCATATCAAAACTTTATTAAAAGGCAATACAAGAACAAGTACAGGGGGGATTACAAGGGGTAATCAAGCTAAACTAAAAGGAGGAAAAACAACAAAAAGGATCAAGGTGGAAGAAAAGAGATCCATTTAAGGAGATCATCCTTAAAAGCAGGCTTAACCCTATATTGCATAAGGGCAATATCATGAAGAAAAGTTGTTCTCATTAAATCCAGCTCTCTCATGCCTAAAGACCTTAGCATTTCTGACAATCCATATATTCCAGCAAGCTATAAAGACCACTTCAGTGAAGAAAGGTTTCCTAAAACTCCTGCTTGCATTGATGACTAGCTCCTTCATCGAGGCACCTGAGGACCAATCAATTTGCAAATAGTTCCAGATCCTGACAGTAAAATTGCAATTGAAGAACAAATGATCTCTTGTTTCCCTAGTCTGCAAAGGGCAGAGAACACAGTTTACTCCATCCTCCAAATGCCAATGCCTCCGTTCCACCATATCTTTGGTATTCAGCCTATCCATAATGAGCATCCAAGCAAAAACCTTTATTTTCATAGTGCAAGAGGACTTCCAGATCCAAACTGTCAGGGGGTTGAAAGATTGTGACACAAACATATGGGAGTAAAAGAGCTTCGGAGAGTATCCCTTGGCAATGCCATTCCAAAGACAAATATCCTTGGACCCAGTGACTCTATCATGGTTGTCCAACAGAGATTGAAGAATAAGTAGCTCATCAAAGGCCTGGCTAGACAAAGGAAGATGGAAGTGTTGATACATGTCCTGAGAGTCCAAGAAATCCTTAACAGAAATCCAGGGATCTTTAACATATGAAAAAAGCCTGGGAAATCTGAACTGAAGCCTAGAGTCCTGATCATCAAGCTTCCAAGTGTCAGACCACATTAGTGCAGTGTCTCCTTCATTTATCTGAACCCAAGAACAATCCCTAAAGTTTTGCAAGACTTTGCATATATCCTTCCACCAGAAGGAGCCACAATCAGAAGTTCCTTGGGGTACTCTGCCATGATAGTAAGAGTCCCAAACTAAGGACACCCAAGGTATATCCTTTTTATTGAGGAAGTTATTGGCATGTTTGAGCAATAGCGCCACATTTTGAACACCCAGGTTGAGAATACCGAGGCCTCCCTTGTTTTTTGGCCTGCAAATAAGGTCCCAAGTAGCCAGAGAAGGAGCAGGTTCACCCCTATTTTTCCTCCAAAGGCATTGTCTCTGAATTCTCTCCAATTGCTTTAGAATGCCAGCCGGGACAGCCAAACTACAAAGAAAGAAGATAGGCATAGAAGACAATGCAGAGTTCAGAAACTGTAATCTCTCCCCCTGATTTAAGAAAGAGGAGCTAGCTGTCATTCTTCTCTCCATGCAGTCCACCAGAGGCATGAAGTCCACCATTTTAGGCCTAGTAGTACCTACTGGCAGTCCAAGGTATGTGAAAGGCATTTTCCCAATTTGACATCCAAAAGCAGCAGCTAAATCTGCCATGACAGCAGTGTCCACATTGATGGGAATGATAAAGGATTTATGATAATTCACATCAAGCCCAGTAGAACCAGAGAAGACCTTTAACATGTCCTTCAAAGCAATTAACTATGCCTTGTTAGCAGGCAATATGATCAAGGTATCATCAGCATACTGAATCACAGGATAGTCCTGGTCATGACAAGGTATTGGGAGATGAAGTATGCCCCTTCTGAACATGTCATTAATTACAGTCTGCAATAGGTCAGCTGCTAAGACAAATAGCAGGGGAGAGACTGGATCTCCCTGCCTAACACCCTTTTTACATATGAATTTCCTACCAGGAACACCATTTAGCAGAACAGATGATGTACCTGTAGACAAAAGCTGTTTCATCCAAAGAATCCACTTTTCATTGAAGCCCTTATATCTCAAGATTTGGACAATTGCCTCATGCTCAAGAGAATCAAATGCCTTCTCAAAGTCCAATTTAAGTATGACAATTGGCCTCTTGGACTGATGACACTGGTGTAAGTACTCAAAAGTCCATCCAATACAGTCCTGAATAGTTCTGCTTTTTATAAATCCATACTGGTTTTTGTGGATACACTGCATTATTACCTCTTGGAACCTATTGGCAGCCATTTTGGAAAGGAACTTAAGACCCATTCCTGTTAAAGAAATAGGTCTGAAGTCCCCCACCTCCTCAGGTGAGTGTTTCTTAGGCACCAAAGTGATATATGAATCATTGATGTTCTCTAGATGAGCAGAACCATCATAAAAAGCCTGTGCCAGTTCATAAAAATCTGGAGAGATAATGTGCCAGCACCTTTTGAAGAAAAGACCATTAAAACCATCTGGACCCGGGGCTTTATCAACTGGCATATGTTTGACAATCTTGTCCATTTCCTCTTTCTCAAAAGGCTTAGTGAGAACGTCCAAACCCTCCACTGGAACAATTAAAGAGGAGAGATCAAAGCCCATGTGGATGCCCCTTGAAGAGCCCATTCTATTTTTAAAACAATTCCATATAATACCCTCCATTTGAGAGTGATCAGATACCACAGTGCCATCAGGTAGCTTTAAGCTAGCAATAGAGTTCCTTCTATGCCTCTCAGTAGCCATAGCATGAAAGAACTTGGTGTTTTCTCCACCCACTTTAATATATCTGATAGTACATCTCTTTTTCCAATAAAGCCATTGAAGGTGAAGTAACTTTTCCACATGATTTTTAACCACTCTTCGAAAATTAGATTCATGCCTATACAATGGTCTGAGCTCCTCAAGTTCATCTAGTAACAGAATAACCTTATTACATTTACAAACAAGCATTTTCAGTTTGGAGATGTTCATCTGCCATCTTTTGAGACACATTCACAGGGATTTGAACTTGTCAGCTATTCTAGCTGTGATATGTCCCTTTCTAGAAGTTCTTTGCCATGAAGAGGCAACACAGTCCATGAAACGCTCAAGCTCTAACCATTAGTTCTCAAATCTAAAAATGTTAGACTTGGGGATAGAAGTTTTGATGGAAACCACACATGGCACATGGTCAGATGCAGTTTTTGCAAGGGGCGTCACCTCAGTCATGGGATAGTCAGATATCCAATCAACAGAAGTGAAAAACCAATCTAGCTGCTCAAGGAGGGGAGTATCCTGCATATTAGACCAAGTGTATGATCTACCTTTGATGGGCAATTCCAAAAGGCCCAAGTGACCTATAATTTCATTGAAGATAAACATCTCATTCAGGTCCCCTCCAGGGAAATTTCTGTTATCCAGCGAGCGCATAAAATTGAAATCCCCCAGGAGCAGCCAATTTTCATCCACTGGAATATTCAGGTGGTATAACCAAGTAACAAAATTATCCCTAGCTTCCCCCTGACAAGGACCATAAATAGCAACAAGAGTCCACCTCTCATTATTTTGTCTGGAGACAAACTCAACTACTACTGCAAATTGTTGAATTTCCAATAAGGTCCCCTCAAGAACAGAGGAGTTCCAAACAACTATGATTCCACCAGAGGCCCCCAAAGAAGGGGCAAAAGCAAAACTGTCAAATCTTTTAGGACAAAAACTTTTAACTGATCTGGAGTCAAAAGAAGCACATTTAGTTTCCTGCAAACATGCAATTGCACAGTGACTTTCATCGATCTTTTGCCTGACAGCTCTTTGCCTAGTTTCAGAGTTCAAACCCCTGACATTCCAGCACAGGACATTCCAGCTTTTACATTGAGAATTCATAGATAAAGATCATAAACAGGTCTCCAAACCACACAGCACACAATGCCATATGTCCAAAAGCCACATCAAGTTCTGAACCAACATTATTACATATCCAAAATTCAGAAAGTAAAGACATGCAGGGAGCAAATTTTGGGGCTTGCAAAACCCAGCATTTGGATAGCACACTATGCATTAGGAGCTTGGTTGGTTGCGGCAGAAGGGTCCACCATAAGTGCATCCTCAGTGAGCAGAGCTGCATCAATGTCTAACTCCTTGCCAAGAGCTTGCAGATGACTGACAGGAGTGGGAGGAGGGACATCTCCATATGCAGTGGTGCTGGGCCTCTCAGCAGCAATGGGCTTAGCCTTGGGCTTCTTCTTCTTGGGCTGTAGCACCAGCTCATGGAAAGTGGGCTTAAACCCATCACGCTGGGCCGAGCTTCTGGTACATCTGCGAACAGACGTTTCAACCAGAGGTGTTGTCGCCAGAGTTTTACGAGGTCTCCTTGGTCTTGCGCACATAGGTGGAGGGGGGACAATAGCTTCACCCGCGTCATCTGCAAAAAGAGCTCTTGCCACAGGTCTAACCAGCTCCGGCTCGTTCCACGTTAGCAAAGGAAGATCATCAGGCTGAAAAGCAAGGCTCCATCTTCTCTTGACTGGCGACAAGGGCTTAAGCATTAGAGGCTTCGGCACCTCAAACACCACTGGTGCATTCAGCAAATTCTCAAAAGAACGCTTCCATATCATTTCAGGAGGCAGAGGGGGTCCAAAAGGAACCTTAAATACAGGTTGAGCAAGGGCCTGAACATCAATAACTGGGGGTTGATAAACCACGATCGCCCAATTGCTAGCATCTTCCACGTCCTTGGCAATGTTCTCCGGGTTACTTCGGGTTTCCGTTGCAGTTCTACCAATAACTGTAGGCGGCTCCTGAAGCTGCACGTCTGAACTTGGCTGAGTAGAGCTTTCCTGTGCCGAAACATTGAAAACCATGGACTCTTGGTCCTCCACAACTGGTTCCACAGCAGGCTCATCCCAGCTGCCCCAGTTGTCCTCTTGATCATGGGCAGGAGCAGGCGGCGGTGGTGGCACATCGTTCCATCCCAAAGCAGGGAATGGAGGCAGGACAAAATGTGGCATTTCTGGAAAGGGCACTCCAAGCAGCGGATGAGGGTTGCCATTGATGGGCATCCAGTCCTCATCTTGGGGCATTTGTTCGGCGAAATTGGCACCCAGAATGTACAATGGCGCCGTCCAAGACACTCTGGCACCACCCCAGGCTGCATACTCCATGAACACCACGTCCCTGGGCACAAGAATATCCTCGGGGAAAGATGCAAAGACCAAGGAGCGCACAAGATATGGGTCCTCACTAATCCAATGATGAAACTTCCCAAAGGTGTTAACTGCTGCCCGAAGACCGTTCTCATTGCGAAGATCAAGCGGAATCCCCAAAAACATAAGCAAACCCTGTCAGAAACCCTGAACACCTCTAAAAGATTCCCCCTCATCATGCTTCATAAACCGAACAAAACGATCATTACTCAGGGGCTGAGGCGGCATCTGAAGAAGTGAAAATCTGATAGCAGCATCCCGTAACTCAAAAAGACCCACCGATCTAATCCAAGGTTGAGCAGACCTCACCAAAATCCCATGAGCTTGTAGCCATTGGACGACTTCCTCCCTAGCAACCCCAATCTGATCAGGAGGGGGGATGGGCATTACCTCGGCCAGCATGAACTCCTCATGGCGACGCACAATTGGGGTATGTGGCGTCACGAAGGTTCGCGGCACCCGAGCCTCACCGCCATCCACAATGTGGTGCCCTGCCGGCACATAGAGCAGAGGGTCAAGGTGAAAATTTGCCATCGGAGAGGCACGTCCCGAGCTAGCAGCAGACGGCGAGGACTTCGGCGGAGGTGGGGTTTCCGGCGGTGCAGTCGAAGGTGTTTTGGGACCAGGGCTGATGGAACGGGGCGAAAGAGTTAATGCAGAAGTGCAAGAGGAGTCCAAGTTTGGTAAAAGTTGCGTCAGAGAGATATTCTCGATGGGAGCTGAGGGATCCTCGGAAGTTGCAACGTTACCGGGTTTCGGTTTCCAAACCAAGCCCAAGATCTGTGCAAACCGGTTGCAATCTTTTGCAACATGCCCCACCCGCAGACACGAGTTACAGTGTAACTCGGACGTGCACGCCGTAGCAAAATGGCCCTTGCGCAAACATTTTTGACATGTTAAGATTTCATCCACCATATCTGAAACCAAATTATCAAAATCCACTGCAGCTTGTTGAGAGGAAGGAATAGTGGAAGGCCCAGAAGATAACACCGGCCCAACTTGATCCGCGGCACGTGTAGATGACGGCCCAACATGAGAGGACACGTCCACATTCGAAGAATCATAATTCCCGCCCGAGATAGACGGCGTCCGAGTCGCATTAGGAGGGAGGTTCCCAACCGTGCCGAAAGATATGGATGGAGAGGTTGACGTCCACCGGAGCTCAGCCGGCGGCGGGGGATGGATGACCACCCTTTCATGATCCGGGAGAGTATACCCCGCATCTTCAATAGTTTGGATGCAGTCCTGTGTGGCTGGATAACGATAACCACGGCAAGCAGGATAACTCTGGAACGTTGAAAAAGAAAGCTTCTTGGCTTGGGCATGAGTAGATCTTACCGAGGACTTTTGGGGCTTGGAATGCATGGCTAGCATGCCAAGGGCAGCTCGACGTTTGGAAGGACTAACAAGAACCCATTCTGCATCACATTCCAACTTCCAAAGCTTGAACTCACGGCCCCAATTTGGGCCCCCATGACCCCAAAGATGGAAGTAACATTTAAAATGATCACAAGAATAAGAACGGAGCTGAAGAACGATCATAGCCATAGCCTTACAGGAAACTTGAAAGCCAAAAACCTTATCCTTGAGCGGAAAAACCATGTACTCAATTGCAGAACCCCCAATGGCCTCCTCAATTGCTGCTGCTACTGAATCTTCATGCAAACGAAAAACATGCCGCCCAAAAGAGATTACCATGGTGAAGAAGCCCGTGTCATCCATGGGATGTACCGTAAAACCAGTAGATTGAAAGACCTTTTCCGCAAAAACCAAGCCCTTGGAGAAATCCAAGCCAAGGGTGGATCCGACATCAGAACCCATGGAGATGGGTATTAGAAGGTAGATCTCAGTGCGCCGGAGAGATCTAGTGGAGAGAAGAGGAATTTTAGTGGCTAGGGGAGGAGATCACCAGAGAGGTGGTGATCGCCAAGGAGTCCGCCTAAGGTAGGGCATTGCTGGAAGTTTAGGAGATTCCTTGGACTGACTCTTGGCAATCCCAATCTTCACCTTTTTCACCATAGCATCAAGAAGCTGGGCTTGGCAAATCTGGTCTTCTAAGGTAGGAGAGACTTGAAGGTTGGCGAGGAAACCTTGAGGAACAACTTGCAGATTAAGTTTGCGGAAAGCTTCACAAAGCTCGGGTTGATAAGGCTTGAGAATCAGACTGTTGCAGTAAGCCTTTCTTCTCAAAGCGTCAGCGATCACATTAGCCTTGCCTAGAGTATACTCGATACTCGGATTATACTCTTGAATCATTTCGACCCACCGAGTTTGCCTAAGGTTGAGATTAGGCTGAGTGAAGATGTACTTGAGACTCTTGTGATCAGTGAAAATATCCACTTTTCTTCCCAATAGAAGATGTCTCCAAGTCAACAGAGCATGCACAACTGCCGCCAACTCGAGATCATGAGTGGGGTAGTTCTTCTCATTAGGCTTCAACTGGCAAGATGTATAAGCAACAACTTTCTTCTCTTGCATCAAAACTGCGCCAAGACCTTGGAGAGAGGCATCACAAAAGACCTCGTACGGCTTGGATTCATCAGGTGGAGTCAGAACTGGAGCAGTGATCAATTTCTCTTTCAAAGTGTTGAAAGCAATATCACACTCCGAAGACCAAACATACTTGACGTGCTTCTGAAGAAGATTTGAGAGAGGCTTCGCGATCTTAGAAAAGTTTTCAACGAATCTTCGGCAATAGCTGCGAGACCGAGAAAACTGCGGAGTTGCTTCACGTTCTGAGGAGGTTCCCAATTCACAATTGCGGACACCTTCTCGGGATTCACGGCAATGCCCTTGGCAGAGATGATATGACCAAGATAAAGAACCTCATCGAGCCAAAATTCACACTTGGAGAACTTGGCGTAGAACTGATGTTCTCTGAGCTTATCAAGAACCAAACGCAAATGCTTGGCATGATCTTCCTTGTTCTTGGAGAAAACTAGAATGTCGTCGAGATAGACCAAAACGAAGTCATTGGTGTAGGCGTTGAAGATGAAGTTCATCATGCGAGAGAACGTCGGAGGAGCGTTGGCGAGGCCAAACGACATGACAGTGTATTCATATGAACCAAAGCTTGTTCTGAATGATGTCTTGGGAATATCTTCTTCACGAATGCGAATCTGGTGATAACCCATACGGAGATCAAGCTTGGAGAATACTTGGGCACCTTTGAGTTGTTCGAACAGCTCATTGATGTTGGGAAGTGGGTATTTGTTCTTGATGGTCTTCTTGTTCACTGGACGGTAATCAACACAAAGTCGGTCCGTTCCATCCTTCTTCTTCACAAAAAGAACACCACAACCCCACGGAGAAGAACTAGGCCGGATGAGACCCATTCTTTCTTGCTCATCGAGTTGCTTCTTCAGTTCCTTCAACTCTTCAGGTCCGAGCTTGTAAGGACGTTTGCATACAGGTTCCGTGCCAGGCTCAAGTTCAATAACGAATTCAACTGGCCGGTGCGGAGGCATTCCTGGGAGCTCTTCTGGAAAGATGTCTTGATATTCGCAAACGACAGGAATTTGCGAGATGGCATCCAATTCACCCTTCTCATTGAGAGAAAACAGACGGATAGTATTATCCCGAGCGGCAAAGAAAATTACATCCTTAGACGAATGAGTCAATTGAATCTGCCTGGCTGCACAATCAAGCTAAGCCTTGTGCTTAGAAAGCCAATCCATCCCGAGAATAATATCAATATCCGAGTCACCGAGAACCGTTGGAGAAGATAGAAACTTGTAGTCACCCAAAGTGATAGTAACATCCGGAGCAATGGAGTTAGCATGCATGCGCTTACCGGGAGAGACAACTGCTAAAGGACTAGGCAAAATTTGCAAAGGCAAACCATGCTTAGATGAATACGGTCTCGAAATGAAACAATGCGATGCACCCGTGTCAAAAAGAACTTTTGCAGGAATATCATTAACAGGAAGGTTACCCATGATCACATCTGACGAGTCCTCTGCCTGAGCTGCATTCATCAAATTGACCTTGGCATGCTTGGGGTTATGCTTGACCATAGCTGTACTTGCCGATCTCACAGGAGGAGGAGGAGGAAGACGCCTCTGGTTGAAACACTTGTTGGCATAGTGACCCTTCTGTTGGCACTTGTTGCACGTGACCTCTGAAAGCGGACGGTGATACGGAGCACTCGATCTTGGAGCTTGAGACGAAGCCTTGTTCTGAAAGCCAGGGTTGGGTGGGTGGGAAGAACCGCTGCCACCTTTGCTCTTCTGCTGATACGGCTGACAGAACGAAGGAGGAGGAAGCCAAAACTTCTGCTGCTTGGCCACTTGGGTAGAGGAAGAAGGAGTAACATCTCTGACTCGCTTCCTGGAAGCATCACACCTCAACTGAGCAGCCTCTTGCTTCAGTGCCATGTTGTAGAACTCATCGTACCTCAAGGGCTCAAAGAGAACAAGAGCGAGCTGAATATCTTCTCTGAGACCACCCCTGAACTGATATATCATGCTCTTCTCATCAGGCACGTCCTGCTTGGCAAAGCAGGCAAGCTTCTGGAACAACTTGTTGTAGTCATAGACAGACAAAGAGCCTTGCTTCAGATTGCGGAATTCCTCACGCTTGATTTCAACCACGCTCTGCGGAATATGATGAGCTCGGAAATCTCGACGGAAATCATCCCAAGTGATAACACGTCCACCTCTGGAATCCTTGTACTGCTGGAACCATTCTGCAGCTTGATCTTTGAGTTGGAAGGAAGCGAACTTGACAAAGTCCTCAGGCCTGACGTTGCTGCACTCGAAATGCTTACACAGATCCACAAGCCAATCGTCAGCATCGGTTGCCTCAACACAATTGTTGAAAGTCTTTGGCCCGTTAGCAAGGAACTGGTTGACTGTAGCAAAGTGACTCTGATTGCTGCCTTGATTCCCTTGACTGCCTTGATTGCGCTCTTGAAGAATTTGCATGATCAGCTGTGTGTTTGCATTGGTTGCGGCCATCACAGCTTGCCATGCCTCCGGAGGAGGTGGAGGTGGTGGCGGATCTTGATTCTAGTTCTGACTGGTGCTCTTAGCGGGAGCCATCCTGAAGAGGTTAACCACCGTTAGCACAAAGACAGATAAACAAAGCTGAAACCAACAGAATGAAAATTGCAACATAAAGTCTTCACATCCGAACAAAATGAACGAATGCATTCCTCTTGAAGTGGTCACATATCCCTAAATTGCGAAGCCACGTAGAATTAAGGTAGAGAAATAAATCAACAAGGTACGGATCAAGAATGAATAATCGGTAAGAAATCCCTATCTCAAACCAATATCCGTGGAAGAAGAACTAGAGCTACTAGAATTCCCACCTATGAAACTCCTGAACCTTTCCGGTTATGCAATCAGGTGTTGGGGATACAAGGGAAGCATAATATCTCACCCAAACTAGCAAATCCTACATCCAGCTGTATCCATCCTTCAACACATAACCAAGAAAACTTCGGAAACCATCTACCTCAACCTTCGAAAAGCATCCGTTATACAAGTTATGGCGATACTCCCGAACTCCCGCCCCAGTACTGGGTGGCGTCGAGGTTATCTCACCAACGAACTGCATAAAAGAGATTTTTGATGTCGGCGAACATATCTCAAGTATTCCAGAATTGCAACGATAAAATTATAATGACAACACCTCAGAGCTCAACTCCCCGGGACACTTCCACTAAACCCCTGACAGGAGGCACCAAGACAATGTTCTCATCATAAGCCATCGGAACGATTCCAAGATACTCGCGTGATCCTAAAAAAAATTAGTGAAATTTGAGAAGAGAAGAGTCAAAACTCTACGTCAGGATGCCTTACCAGAGAGATGAGGAGACTGGGAAGTAAAAAGAATTCCTAAACTCTCCCATATATAATTCCTAAAGACTCAAAACATTTTTCTAGACACAACTCGGCTGCTAAAAACGATCAAGCAATGGGGCTCCTAAGGTCGGGGAAGGCTCTGATTACCAACTTGTAATGCCCTCGATGCGGCTATAGCTCCCACGTGTCGAGGCACGACTTAGAGACATGACCGCATTGAAAGCAATGTCGCAAGTCAGGCAATCATTACAACATCCCATGTAATATATAATAAAAGGGGGAGATACATAGTTGGCTTACACTCGCCACATCACATCAGAGTACCTAAATAACATCCATCATACCAACACTCATGGCCCGACTACGGCGCCAAAATAGAAGAAAACCCAACATGCGACAAGGCCCCGAATCAAACCCCAACTAGGCACCACTACTAATCATCAGGAAAAGACACGTAGTAACGCTGAGAGTCCTTGTCGAACTCCCAGTTGAGCTCGTACTCGTCACCTGGAGCGGAATCACCTGGACCTGCATCTGGAGTTATAGTAATCTGTGAGCCACAGGGACTCAGCAATCTCGCACCCTCACGATCAAGACTATTTAAGCTTATAGGAAGGGTAAGGCAAATATATATGTGGAGCTGCAGCAAGCGTCTAGCATATATGGTGGCTAACTTATTCGCAAAAGAGAGCGAGAAGAGGAGGCAAAGCTCGAGCGAGAATCTAGAGGAACAACCTGCGCAAGCATAACTCCAACACCGTGTCCACTTCTCGGACTCCGCCGAGAAGAGGCCATCACGGTTACACACTCAGTTGATTCATTTTAATTAATTAAGGTTCAAGTTATCTACAACCGGACATTAACAAATTCCCATCTGCCCATAACCGCGGGCATGGCTTTCAAAAGTTCAATCCCTGCAGGGGAGTCCCAACTTAGCCCATGACAAGCTCTCACGGTCAACGAAGGAATAGACCTCCTCCCAAGACGTTCCGATCAGACTCGGTATCTCGGTAACTCAAGACACTTCGACAGGTTAAAACAAGACCAGCAACACCGCCCGAATGTGCCGACAAATCCCGATAGGAGCTGCACATATCTCTTTCTCAGGGCACACTCAGATTGTCTTAGGTACGGGTAGGCCAGCCCAGAGTTGCCCCTGGTGGCCACCGGCAGCTGACAGGTGGACCAACACTCAGAGGAGCACTGGCCCGAGGGGGGTAAAATAAGATGACCCTTGAGTCTGCAGAACCCAAGGGAAAGAAAAGGCTAAGTGGCAAATGGTAAAACCAAGGTTGGGCATTGCTGGACAAGCTTTAATCAAGGCGAAATATCAAGGGGTTCCCATTATAACCCAACCGCGTAAGGAACGCAAAAATCCGGGAACATAACACCGATATGACAGAAACTAGGGCGGCAAGAGTGGAACAAAACACTAGGCGAGAGGCCGAGCCTTCCACCCTTTACCAAGTATATAGACGCATTAAGATAACATGGCAATATAATGATATCCCAACAAGTAAATAAAATTATGTTCCAACAAGGAATGGCCTCCAATCTTCACCTGCAACTAGCAACATTATAAGAGGGGCTGAGCAAGGCGGTAACATAGCCAATCAACGGTTTGCTAGGACATGGTGGGTTAGAGTTTCGACATGGCAATTGGGAGGCTGACAAGCAAAATGTAGGCATCGTAGCATTGGCATAGCAAAGAGCGAGCAAACTAGCATAGCAAAGATAGTACTGATTTCGAGGGTATGATCATCTTGCCTGCACAGTTGTCAGAGTCGACTGGATCCTCACAAGCAAACTCAACGGGCTCCTCGGTAGCGAACTCGTCTCCCGGCTCTACCCAAACAAGACAAACAAGCAACAAGGATACAATCAACCACGTGCAAGACCAAGCAATATGATGAAATGATGATATGCTATGCGGGATGCGATGCGGGATGCAAAATGCAAGATATAACAGGAAATGCATGAACCTGGCCTCATCTTGGAATTCCAAGGGTGCCACTAGAAAGATGAGATGAAATCGCTTGAAAACGATATAAAGAACGCCGGAATCGGAGTTTCGGTTTGGAAATGGCAAGCGATTTAAGAATGACACCGGTCTGCGATTTACAGCAAGTAGGCATCTAAATGCAATGAAATGAACATGATACAGCAACCAAACATGACAACAAAATACGTGGCAGGGATGCACACAAGATGCTTAACAAAAGACTAGCACTGAGCCATGGCCAATTCATCCATTATGAGGTTCAAACAAGCATGGAAAAAACGCAAACGCAAAACAGATTCCAGACTTACTGAAATTAACACTAGTCTGAAATTTCAGACCACGAAGCCCTATTCGGAGCAGCAAAACAACATGATACATGACCTGATTAAGACAAGTAAGAACATGGCATGGAGCTACTCATCAAGCTTAACAAAAGACCCAAAGTGACCTGGGGCCAAAAGGGTTCACAAAATATACTAATAAGCACACGAACATAGCTAAAACACAATCAGTTTTCAGACTTAGTGAAAACTGAGACATGCTGAAATATAACTCATGAAGGCATGCAAACGAGCTCGATGCCCTCACTACGGTGAAAGTCATGGCAAGGCAAGCATACATCCCTTAAGAAGGCACAAAATTATAGCTAGACATTGCAAGAACAATGGCATAGCATGCACGGATCAACTACAATAGCATCGGCAAAATCGCAAACGAGTTGACGATCTGCCCAGATACACCACGAAGCAAAAGTAGAGCTCGATTGACTCAAGCTAGGGTGCTCCATAATCGCAAACAAAGACATGGATGGATCGATCATAACATGATTAACAAAACTCCTTTACTGATCATCCTCAAAAGAGGCACGGATCACTAGGAAACAAGCTGAACATATGGCATCATGAACTAAATAATCCCAGACTTAGTTGTAAGTCCCTGAAAACAGATCTCCCGGGTGCCTCTCTTTGCAAGCTTGCACAAGTCACCACACACATCCAAAAAATGCATGGATTGCACCTCTGGAAAGAAAACAAAATGCTTAACAATACATATGAAGGACTCACAGGCATAGCATGCACACAATAATCATGGCAAAAATGACAAAAGTCTAAGATGAACTAGCAGATCTGACAATTAACTCACGAAGCCCTCTTATAACAGCATTTTGGGCATCAAGATTAGCTCAAATGAAAATTATGCAATGGAATGAAATGATGTACTCGTCGAGACGAACATTTTGATATACTATATGCCCAAATCGGAGCTACGGATGCGGAGATACGGCAGGTCAAAGTATGCACAAAAATTAGGGTTAGGGACGAAAAAGTCAAACCCGAGATGACCCAGATCCAGATCTGGCCCGATCTGCACGCGGTTCGAGGAGTTCGCCGGAGTTGGACTTGAAGCTCGCCGGAGTTGAAGCTCGCGGGGAGAGGCTCGCTGGCCGGTAGGGAAGAAGAGGTAGGGGCTCGGTGGCCGGGGCACTGTCGCCGGCGGCGAGGCGGCGTCGCGGGCGGCCCGGCGAGGCGGCGTCGGGCGCCGGGCGAGGAGGGGCGCGGCGGCCGGTCGGGCGGCGCGCCGGAGTGGTGGCGGCGGCGGCCACCTGCGTCGGGGAAGAGGGCGGCAGAGGCGGGCGTCTCCTCGGGCCCGGCGAGGCGGCGTCGGGGGCCCGAGATGGGCCAGGCGGGCTTCGGCGGTGGCGGGCGCCGGCTGTAATACGTGGCAACACCCGGTTGGGCGCGGGCGGTAGCGGACGCTGTCCGGCCGGGGGTGGACACGTCCGGCGGCGGCGGGATCCTTTTTTTTAGACTAGGGTTTCGGGGAGAGAGAGATCCGAAAATGGAGGGGGGCTATTTATAGGCATAAGTGGAGATAGGAGAGTCCAAATGAGGTGCGGTTTTCGGCCACGCGATCGTGATCGAACGCTCTAGATGATGGAGCAAAGTTTGGTGGGTTTTGGGCCAAATTGGAGGGGTGTTGGGCTGCAACACACACGAGACCTTTTCGGTCCCTCGGTTAACCGTTGGAGTATCAAACGAAGTCCAAATGGTACGAAACTTGATAGGCGGTCTACCGGTAGTAAACCAAGGCCGCATGGCAAGTCTCGGTCCAATCCGGAAATGTTTAATCCCCACACACGAAAGAAAGCTAGAAATGACCACCGGAGGAGAACGAAGCGCCGGAATGCAAAACGGACAACGGGGAAAAAGCTCGAATGCATGAGATGAACACGTATGCAAATGCAATGCACATGATGACATGATATGAGATGCATGATAACGAAAACAACACACGGAGACAAAGACCCGAACCCGAGAAATAAATATAAGTTAATGCCGGAAACGGCAAGAGTTGGAGTACAAATTGGGAAAATTATATCCGGGGCGTTACACCCACTCACCTGGTAAAACCTCTTATTCCCCAAGCATCGTAATTGATGGCACGGTTGGGTTACCCACATCCGTATTGATGAGAATCCCGTGATAGGGGGACACGATCTCTGCTTCGACGAGAGGTGTCAAGAAAACTGCCTCACGATATGTGCAGTGCTGGTTGAGAAAAACGGTTCAAATAATGACCGGGCCATGACGTGATGTCATGCTGTCAAACATGTCAGAAGATTAGATTTGTGGAAATATTATTCTCTCTACGGTGGTATGTGGAACTTGTTTTGCAGAGCCGGACATTATCCTTGTGTTCAAAATCTTCTATGGAGTATTCGGAGGAAGGACCCGCCTTGCAATGCCGAAGACAAATCTGCGCGACAGACTCATCGTCATTGAAGCCTGGTTCAGGGGCTACTGAGGGAGTCCTGGATTAGGGGGTCTCCGGATAGCCGGACTATTGGACTATGAAGATACAAGATTGAAGACTCCGTCCCGTGTCCGGATGGGACTCTCCTTGGCGTGGAAGGCAAGCTTGGCAATACGGATATGTAGATCTCCTCCCTTGTAACCGACTCTATGTAACCCTAGCCCCCTCCGGTGTCCATATAAACCGAAGGGTTTAGTCCGTAGGACAACAACAATCATACCATAGGCTAGCTTCTAGGGTTTAGCCTCTATGATCTCGTGGTAGATCAACTCTTGTAATACTCATATCATCAAGATCAATCAAGCAGGACGTAGGGTATTACCTCCATCAAGAGGGCCTGAACCTGGGTAAACATCGTGTCCCCCGCCTCCTGTTACCATCTGCCTTAGACGCACAGTTCGGGACCCCCTACCCGAGATCTGCCGGTTTTGACACCGACAGAGGGCTCCGACCCCTTCTTCCTCGCTGCCATAGTGTGGGCAGATTCGGCCTCCCGCTGCCCACCTAGCGACATCCCGACGACCCTCAGGTATAACTTCCTTCGAAACCTACCTTGCTCTACTTCCCAAGCTCCTGACGTCGCTGCATTTGTATCTTTTACTATTTCTCAGGCCCCCTCGTAGATAGGATCGATTGGCTGTTCGAAAGCCACCTAAATTTTTACTGTTAAGAGGTAAAACTAGTAATCTAGTACTACTTGGTTCAAACAAGGAAGAAAGGGGGTGTGGGTGGGGGAAGATTTGTTACCTGAATCTAGGACTTGGTCGAAAGAGGAAATAATGGGGGCGAAAAGTAGCAGAGACTGGCTATCCAACCGGTCTCTTGGTCTCATAGGGAAATAAAGGGAAACGCAGTACAAACTCAATATAAACCCAGTCTATTGGTTGAAAAAGGAAAGGAAGTGGAGACTAGGGCACAAGTCAATAGAGTAAGTCCAGCACTAGATTTTCTAGCCTCACAGAGTATAAGGTGGCTATACCGAACAAAAATGGGACCAAGCCAGATATCTTGTTCTGATGTTTGTTGCCTCGAGCCACTCTTATGTAATGCCACTGGTAAAATGCAGTAGTCACACTGTTAAAAGTAAGGACACGTTAAACCAATGTTGTTTTCAAGGTAATGCCTCCAGTAATATGAATCAAAGGCACTTTTTTCATGTCCTGCTAAATTTCTCATTAAGATAAGTTGCTTCTTTTCGTTAGAAATGCAACGGTTGTCATAGTTAATCCTAATGCCCACACTAATATCTAGCAATGCTACTGCTTTAGAAATTGCTACTGTCCTTGTAGGATTGCCATACAGATTAGGAACATGATGTCGGCGTTCTAGGAAAAGGGGTCCCTAGACTTGCCTGCTGTCGGCATCCTGGGAAAGGGGGTCCCCAGACTTTCTTGCTTGCAGCCCAAGGCGTGGCTCCACCAGCGGCACTGAACGGCCCATCTTCACCAGCAAACACTCAAGACCCTCGCGAGGGGCCTAGCCTCGCGAGGCGGACAACGCAAGACCTCCTCGGGGGCGGCCTCACCAGGCTGGCTCGTGAGGGGCGGATAGATCAAGGCAAGGGGAACCTCGCGAGGTTCCTATGACACAAGCCATGACGAACGGGGCCAGGCAAGCGCCAGGCGGGCACCAACGCGCATAGTGTCCTCGTTTCCTCTTTGGTTCTAAAGAGGCAAGCGCGGGCGAGGAGTCCCGAGGCATCAGGCAAAGGTTTCTATATCAGTGCAACAAGATCAAGACCAGCAGGACGACAGGATGGAGGTCACCGTGGAGCCCAGGATGGCGTCACCACCAGAGCCTGTGGCAGACGAAGACCACCTTTAGTCAGGATAACTTATACTAGTTGTCCCCCTTCAAATTTGGCCGTTGTGGCATCCCTTCCCGCTAGCATTTGGGAAGATTACCATGGCCTCTATAAATAGGGCTAGCCACCACAGTAGGAAAGGGGAGAAAAAGAGGGGATGAACGGATCCGATGCCATTCAGATCATCCTCATCCACACAAACTCACCAAGCACAAGAGCACCTCTCCTCAGGAGGTTGTTCTTCCCTTGTAACTATTCATCCTCAACCCAAGAGGCAATCCACCACACCACACTGGAGTAGGGTATTACACCACATCGGTGGCCCGAACCGGTATAAATATTGTGTCCCTTTGTTCTGCGAGTTCGATGCGCTGAGCTTTGAGATCACGGTGAGGGAGAGTGCAAGGGGGAGGAGAGATCTTCATGTGCACCCTAGTGTTCGAACCTTAAGGGTTTTGCCGGAACCCGAAATCTAACATTTGACGTGCCAGGTAGGGGTGCGCTGAAGCTTTCCTTCCATTGATCCATGTTCCGCCGCTCCACCGCATCCAGGTCAGACGCGCATCGAGCCCGTGCCAAGCGCCGGGCCGCCCTCGCCGTCGTGTCGCTCAGACAGCCCATGTCGGCAGGCCTCCCCGTCGTTCTCCATCTCCTGTTGCCAATGCCACTACTGGCCCGGTAGCAAACGAGCAGCAAGCATCATCACTGCACCCATCCATGCGGCGGGACGGTCGCACCGCCACCCCGTCGCTGACTCTGGCCGGCTCATCGTCTCATGCTCGTCGCGCACCCATAGACGCGCAGGCCGCGCTGCTCATGGCACGCAAGCTTCTGCGCTACTGCCCGGTTGACGATCTCTACGAGGACTAGCTGGACCGCATCGTCGAGCTCGTCAGCGCCGCTAGGGGCTCTCCTGCACCATCCCTCTCGCTGCCTCGCCCACCTTCGGCTGCGGGCGACGTAGCTCACGGAGCGCCTCCGCCACCTCGCATCAAGGCGGAGCCCTTGCGCCAAGACGTGCAGCTCACGGAGCGCCACCGCCCCCTCCGTGTCAAGACGGTGCCCTCACCCCAAGATGCATGGTCCCGCGGCATGATCCGCCACGCTGTGTGCCCGCGCACGAAGAAGGAAGCTGCCAAGAGGTTCCCTGGCCGCAAGAAAACGCTCCAGCGCTCCCGACACCACCATGACAAGACCGCGTGCCACCTATGGTGGCGGTGCACAGACATCAAGGGCAGGCTCCGCCCCTACCGAGGGCCCCGGTGGCCACCGTAGGCTGCCGCGCCTTCGCTCCAGAGCTGTGCACCATCGTTTGGCCATGCAAATGCAAGCTGGATCTGCCTCCGCGCTACGACGGCAGCCCCGACCCCGCGGAGTTCCTTCAGCTCTATGAACTAAGCATCGAGGCAGCCAACGGCGACGAAAAAGTCATGGCGAACTGGTTTCCCATGGCTCTCAAGGATGGCGCTCGCTCGTGGCTCCTGAACTTGCTCACAGGATCAATCTCCTCCTGGGATGAGATGCGCGACCGCTTCATCGCCAACTTCCAGGGTACTCACAACCACCCTCTGACCGCGGGTGACCTGTGCCGCATCAAGCAACAGCCGGGAGATACCCTGCATAAGTACATCCAGCGCTTCAACAGCGTCCGCCTCAAGATCCCCAAGGTGACGACGAAGCCATCATCTCAGCATTTCCCGATGGCGTCCGCGATGTCAAGATGAAGGAGGAGCTCGCCATCCATGAGGAGCTATGGAAGACTCTGGAGCTCTCGCCCACATCTGTCTGCCGTACAACGCCATCCTTGGGTATCCAGCATTGGCCAAGTTCATGGTAATGACCAACCATGGCTACAACGTCCTCAAGATGCCAAGAAGCGGCAGAATAATCATAGTCCCGTGCCAAGAAAGAGATGCGGTGAGCTCCCTGGAGCATGCCTTCCAGGCTGCAGCAATCGAAGACCCCGACAGCGAGGGCACCCTGTACCCTCCTGAGGCCATCCCCAAGAAGAAGAAGCAGCAGCTCCACCCAGGGCCTCGGGAGAGCGGCGTCCCCAGCGGCACCACCTCAGGATCTGCGCCCGCAGCTCCCTCCCTCGCGTAGGAAGGTGTGCCCGGCGCCCTCCTCGGGCAAGGCTCGGGGGCTCTCTTCTGGAGGGCCTCTGACCTAGCCAGCATCACGAGGGAGATGCTCGAGCACCACGCGGAGGCGTGCTTCGCTACATGTTTCCCTCAAGAGGGCACAAGGCGAGGAGCGCCAAGTGCTCAGGAGTTCATCACCCAGGCAACCCAGGAGCTTCAGGAAGCAAGGACTATACGCGGCGACCGTCGCCCACCACCCGGCGCAGCTCCCCATCCTGGCGAAGACGGTGGGCTGCGTGTCTGCGTCGACATTCCAGGGCTCAATAGGGTCACGTCTCAGGAGCGCTTCTAGCCTTCGCACGCTGGTTGGTGCGAGGGCCCACCTCACAGCTATGTTCGCATGCCGTTTGGATTGCCGAACACGGTTGGCACCCACCGGCGTCATCTGCGGTGCATCCTGGCGGCTCAAGAGGCCAGGCACCACGCAGTTGTGGCGGAACTGGTGATGTCTACTACACAACCTTCTTCTTGTAGACGTTGTTGGGCCTCCAAGTGCAGAGGTTTGTAGGACAGTAGCAAATTTCCCTCAAGTGGATGACCTAAGGTTTATCAATTTGTAGGAGGCGTAGGATGAAGATGGTCTCTCTCAAGCAACCCTGCAACCAAATAACAAAGAGTCTCTCGTGTCCGCAACACACCCAATACAATGGTAAATTATATAGGTGCACTAGTTCGGCGAAGAGATGGTGATACAAGTGGTATATGGATAGTAGATAAGGGTTTTTGTAATCTGAAAATATAAAAACAGCAAGGTAACTAGTGATAAAAGTGAGCGTAAACGGTATTGCAATGCATTGAAACAAGGCCTAGGGTTCATACTTTCACTAGTGAAAGTTCCTTCAACAATAATAAAATAATTGGATCATATAACTATCCCTCAACATGCAACAAAGAGTCACTCCAAAGTCACTAATAGCGGAGAACAAAAGAAGAGATTATGGTAGGGTACGAAACCACCTCAAAGTTATTCTTTCCAATCAATCCGTTGGGCTATTCCTATAAGTGTCACAAACAGCCCTAGAGTTCATACTAGAATAACACCTTAAGACACAAATCATACAAAACCCTAACGTCACCTAGATACTCCAATGTCACCTCAAGTATCTGTGGGTATGATTATACGATATGCATCACACAATCTCAGATTCATCTATTCAACCAACACATAGAACCTTAAACAACGCCCCAAAGTTTTTGCCGGAGAATCACGACGAAAACGTGCGCCAACCCCTATGCATAGGTTCATGGGTGGAACGCACAAGTTGATCACCAAAACATACATCAAGTGAATCACGTGATATCCCATTGTGACCACAGATATGTGTCGGATTTCGGGTTCCGGCAGACCCTTGAGGTTCGAACACTGGGCTGCGCACGGAGATCTCTCCCCTACCGATCTACGCCCAATCTCCTCGCGTGATTTGAGCTGGAAACAACGAGCAACACAAGGGACACAATGTTTATACTGGTTCGGGCCACCGTTGTGGTGTAATACCCTACTCTAGTGTGTGGTGTGGTGGATTGCCTCAGGGGCTGATGAGGATCAGTACAAAGGAAGAACAGCCTCGCGGGAGGTGTTCTTGAGCTGGGGCGATGAACTGCTAGGGTGGGTTCAGTCGCCTCTTTTTCTCTCTGCTAGGGTTCTACCAGATTTCTAGATGTCTTCTCCCCCCCGGTCGCCCCCTCTACTCTGTGGTGGCTAGCTCTATTTATAGAGGCCCTGGGCCTCTCCCCAAATAATGAGCGGGAAGGGCGCCAACAATTGGCCATTTTGAAGGGGAACATGTAGTACAAGTTATCCTGACCAAAGGTGGTCTTCGGCTACCAAAAATACTGGTGATGACTCCATCTTGGGCTCCACGGTGACCTCCGTCCTGCCGCTCTGCTGGTCTTGGTCTCGTTGCACCGGAATGGCATCCTTTGCCTGATGCCTTGGCATGTGCTTGCCCCCTTTGCACCAAAGAGGAAACAAGGACACTGCGCAGGCCGGCGCTCGCCTGGTCTCGATCGTCATGGCTTGCGTCACGGGTTCCTCGCGAGCCTGCCTGATGAGGCTGCCTCTGAGGAAGCTTCCTGTCGTCTGCCCCACGAGGCTTGGCCCCTCGCGAGGGTCTTGAGCTTGAGCTGATGAAGATGGGTCGCGCTGGGCCCCCACTTGAGCCATGCCGCAGGCCGCAGGCAGGCAAGTCTGGGGATCCCCGTTCCCAGAACGCCGATAGTAGCCCACGGGCCCAAGGTGCGCCCGGGCTTGGCCTAGCAGGAAAGCGAAGGGGCAAGCGCGAAGCGCCACAGGCCCTAACAGCCTACGGCCTTGGGCGTCGCGTGGAGATTGATTGGACGTGGGCGACTGCGCTTCCCCACGACGCCTTGTTACACGCCCAGCTAAGCGGACCCGTAGTTGCATATAGTTGTTCCTCCTTTCCACTGCTTGCCCGCCTCCTACCTTTCCTTCTTCCTTGAGCTCCAGCCTCCGCCGGCAATCCGGCTCGAGTTCTTCCTCCTTCTCACCGCCATGGCACCGACGAAGAAGGGAAGGGGAAAGAAGCCCGCGCCTTCGCCCTGCACACCTCCAGCGGCGACCCCCGCCGTCGCCTGGTCGATCATACTCGATCCAGAAGCTTTGGACAAGGTCTGCTCTGCCCTTGCAACTATTTTAAACGAGTGCGGCAGGACCACGGCCTGGCCTGCGTCCCATGCCTCCCTTGATAGGATCGTCACGGAGGTCCGATTCTTCGCCGATGCCCTATGGGCGGGTCTGGTTCCCCCCTTTTCCGCCTTCTTCAACGCGGTGCTCTCCCACTATAAGATCCGTACGATGCACCTCGGGCCAGAGTCCATTACCCTTCTGGCTATCTTTGCTTTTGTTTGTGAGGCGATTATAGGCATACCTCCTTCCGTGGCCCTGCTGCGCCACTTCTTTTCCTTGCGCCTAAGCAATCCCACTCGGTGCTCAGGGTGCGTGAGCTTCTTCGCCGTGCCAGAGACAGCTGCTTCAGGGGTCGACTTCGGCCTTCCTCCTCCTGAGGCCAGGTTTAGAGAGCGGTGGCTATACGTGGTCGTTGGAGTGCCCAACCCTCTGCTCTCGCACCCGACCTCGCCTATTGTTCCTCACGCGGGTTGGGACCACGAGGTGCTCGCGAGCCCCCGGCTCGCCTTCGTCTGGCGCCGCTTCCAGAGTTTGAGGGCGCTCAATGTGACGGTTCCCAAGGTGGTGAAGGAGTTCCTCCAATGTTGCATTGCTCCTCTTCAGCGCCACTCTTGCCGGATGTGGGACTTTGCGGGGCATAGAGACCGCATGCGGCTTCAGGAGGAGGACTTGGCGCCTGAAGTGCTGCAGACGGTGCTCAAGGTCTTGACTGGCGATCCTTCCCCAGGCAGCCTTCTGAGTAATGGCATCCTCTTGTATCTTTGCTCCGGCAGGGCCGATTTTGTGAGGCAGATGCCCAGCTTTTACGAGTGGGGACTGCACCCTGCTGGCTTCATGGGGCCCCGCAAGAACGCAGCCGCCGTGGTTGCTTCTCCTGCCACCCACAGCGGTCCTTCCTCGGGCGACAGGGCGGGGAGACGAGAACTGGCGAGAGTTGAGGCATCCGATGTCGAGGCGCTGACGCCGCGAAAAGTCTTGAAGGTGGCGTCTCCCGAGGCCCGCCCTGGAGCGGCGGCAGGTGCGGAGTTGCGGCCTGTGGTTCCTGAGGTCGGGGCTCCCGAACCCCCTGCCATTCCTCGCGGGGCGACGCCTGACGGTGCCCCCCAGGCTGACTCCTCCAATGCTGATCACCTTGACACTTCTTCCGCACCAGGGGCCGACCCGTGCGCCGAGCGCTTGGGTCGGTTCCGCATAGACTTTGAGGCCCTCCGCAAGAGGAAGGAGGCCTTGGGTGGAAACGACCGCCCTTGCCGCTTGTTGAAGCGCAGGAAGTACTTTGCCATGGACGAGTAATTCTTCTTCTTCCCTTGCTTGTTCGCTTTCCTATCCCTGCGACTGATTGTGGCCCTTTCAGGCCCTGCCCTGTGAAACCTGCCGAGCCAGCCCGGGAGCCATCCCCCCAAGCTTCGCCTTCTCCGCTGGCTCTGGGCTCGCCGAGCTCGAGCGGCACCCCTGCTGCCGGACCAGTTGGTGGAGTGGTCCGTTCCATAGGGCACCTCGAGCCTGTGCGCCCGCTGTCCTTTCTTCATGAGTCCTCCTGGGGCACATCTGGCTTGCCCCGCGTTCCTCCTCTGATCATTGATGGTGAATGGCTGAAGTCCATCTTCGGCTCCTCCTCTGTGGGCGGGCCGACGTCGGGCCGGATTCCCAAAGAGGTTAGTTCGGCGATGGCTAGGGCGCCAGCCCCCAGCCCCGCGCCGAGAGGAGGCCAGCCGCCCTGGGGCCCTCCAGATGGTCCGGTGGAAGAGGGTGATGTAGAAGACGTGCTCAGGGGCGCTCGGGAGCGACGCGCCCTTCGTGAAGAGTTCGGCGGATGTGGTGAGCCGGATCGGGGCAGAGCTTGCTGACGAGGATGCGCACCTTGAGGCCGAAGGTTTGCGCCTTGCTGAGGAGAGGCGCAAACTAAAGGTAGCCATCGCCCTCACGCGTCATCAGCGTGATCTTGACAACGCGAAGGCTGAAGCGTCGTTGGCAGCTTCGTGGGAGGCCTGCTCCCTGGCCGTTGAGGAGGCTCGGGAGGCAGACCGACGGTGCAACGATGCGGAGGAGCGCGCACGGGAGCTCCAAGCCTGGAGAAACTCCCTGGAGCAGCAAGTGGAATTGCGCCAGGCGGCCCTTGAGTCAATGGGGGTGGCCTCTGTTGACCGGGCGAAGCTTCTGAAGCGCGAGGAGGTGCTGACGCTGGAGGCCGCCGAGTGCAACCTTGACCTTGAGCGGTTGGAGACGAGGGAGCGCCTGGTGGCCCGGGCGGAGGATGGCGTTGCCGCACGCGAAGCCCGAGCCCAGGAAGAAGTCGATCGCCGCATGGCGGAAGCTCGCTCGGCCTTCGAGCGCGAATACGAGATGAGGCTGGGACTGATCAAGGTCGAGGCCGAGGGCAGGACCGCAGCCCTCAGGGCCAAACTTGTTGGAAATATGCCCTAGAGGCAATAATAAAAGTATTATTATTATTATATTTCTTTGTTCATGATAATTGTCTTTATTCATGCTATAACTGTATTATCCGGAATCGTAATACACGTGTGAATACATAGACCATAATATGTCCCTAGTAAGCCTCTAGTTGACTAGCTCGTTGATCAACAGATAGTCATGGTTTCCTGGCTATGGACATTGGATGTCATTGATAACGGGATCACATCATTAGGAGAATGATGTGATGGACAAGACCCAATCCTAAGCATAGCACAAAGATCGTGTAGTTCGTTTGCTAGAGCTTTTCCAATGTCAAGTATCTTTTCCTTTGACCATGAGATCGTGTAACTCCCGGATACCGTAGGAGTGCTTTGGGTGTATCAAACGTCACAACGTAACTGGGTGACTATAAAGGTGCATTACAGGTATCTCCGAAAGTGTCTGTTGGGTTGACACGGATCGAGACTGGGATTTGTCACTCCGGATAACGGAGAGGTATCACTGGGCCCACTCGGTAATGCATCATTATTTTGAGCTCAAGGTGACCAAGTGGTTGATCACGGGATCATGCATTACGGTACGAGTAAAGTGACTTGCCGGTAACGAGACTGAACAAGGTATTGGGATACCAACGATCGAGTCTCGGGCAAGTAACATACCGATTGACAAAGGGAATTGTATACGGGGTTGATTAATCCTCGACATCGTGTTTCATCCGATGAGATCATCGTGGAGCATGTGGGATCCATCATGGGTATCCAGATCCCGCTGTTGGTTATTGACCGGAGAGTCGTCTCGGTCATGTCTGCTTGTCTCCCGAACCCGTAGGGTCTACACACTTAAGGTTCGGTGACGCTAGGGTTGTGAAGATATGTATATGCAGTAACCCGAATGTTGTTCGGAGTCCCGGATGAGATCCCGGACGTCATGAGGAGTTCCGGAATGGTCTGGAGGTAAAGAATTATATATAGGAAGTGCTGTTTCAGCCATCGGGACAAGTTTCGGGGTTATCGGTATTGTACCGGGACCACCGGAGGGGTCCCGTGGGCCCACCGGGTGGGGCCACCTGTCCCGAGGGGCCACATGGGCTGTAGGGGGTGCGCCTTGGCCTACATGGGCCAAGGGCACCAGCCCTACTAGGCCCATGCGCCTAGGGTTTCCACCAAGGAGGAGTCCAAGTGGTGGAAGGCACCCCGAGGTGCCTTGGGGGGGAGGGAAACCCTCCCCTGGCCGCCGCACCTAGGAGATCAGATCTCCTAGGCTGCACACCACCCCCCCTTGGCCCTCCTATATATAGTGGGGGAGAGGAGGAATTTCATACCACAGCCCCTGGCGCCTCCCTCTCTCCCCGTTACGTCTCTCTCCCGTAGTATAGGCGAAGCCCTGCTACTGTGACGCCCTGCATCCACCACCACGCCGTCGTGCTGCTGGATCTTCATCAACCTCTCTTCCCCCCTTGCTGGATCAAGAAAGGAGGAGACGTCATCCGTTCCGTACGTGTGTTGAACGCGGAGGCATCGTCCGTTCGGTGCTAAGATCATCGGTGATTTGAATCACGTCGTGTTCGACTACATCATCCCCGTTCTTTGAACGCTTCCGCTCGCGATCTACAAGGTACGTAGATGCATCTAATCACTCGTTGCTAGATGAACTCATAGATGGATCTTGGTGAAACCGTAGGAAAATTTTTGTTTTCTGCAACGTTCCCCAACAGTGGCATCATGAGCTAGGTCTATGCGTAGTTCTCTTGCACGAGTAGAACACAAAGTCGTTGTGGGCGTTGATTTTGTTCAATATGCTTGCCGTTACTAGTCTTATCTTGATTCGGCAGCATCGTGGGATGAAGCGGCCCGGACCGACCTTACACGTACTCTTACGTGAGACAGGTTCCACCGACTGACATGCACTAGTTGCATAAGGTGGCTAGCGGGTGTCTGTCTCTCCTACTTTAGTCGGATCGGATTCGATGAAAAGGGTCCTTATGAAGGGTAAATAGCAATTGGCATATCACGTTGTGGTCTTTGCGTAGGTAAGAAACGTTCTTGCTAGAAACCCATAGCAGCCACGTAAAACATGCAAACAACAATTAGAGAACGTCTAACTTGTTTTTGCAGGGTATGCTATGTGATGTGATATGGCCAAAGTTGTGATGAATGATGAATGATCTATATGTGATGTATGAGATGTTCATGCTATTGTAATAGGAATCACAACTTACATGTCGATGAGTATGACGGTGACAGGATGATCATGGAGCCCCAAGATGGAGATCAAAGGAGCAATGTGATATTGGCCATATCATGTCACTATTATTATTTGATTGCATGTGATGTTTATCATGTTTTGCATCTTGTTTGCTTAGAACGACGGTAGTAAATAAGATGATCCCTCATAATAATTTCAAGAAAGTGTTCCCCCTAACTGTGCACCGTTGCTACAGTTCGTCGTTTCGAAGCACCACGTGATGATCGGGTGTGATAGATCCTTACGTTCACATACAACGGGTGTAAGACAGATTTACACACGCAATACACTTAGGTTGACTTGATGAGCCTAGCATGTGCATAGACATGGCCTCGGAACACAGAAGACCGAAAGGTCGAGCATGAGTCGTATAGAAGATACGATCAACATGAAGATGTTCACCGACGTTGACTAGTCCGTGTCACGTGATGATCGGACACGGCCTAGCCAACTCGGATCATGTTATACTTAGATGACTAGAAGAGGGATGTCTATCTAAGTGGGAGTTCATTAATAATTTGATTAGATGAACTTAATTATCATGACCTTAGTCTAAAATCTTTACAATATGTCTTGTAGATCAAATGGCCAACGTTGTATTCAATTTCAATGCGTTCCTAGAGAAAACCAAGCTGAAAGACGATGGCAGCAACTATACGGACTGGGTCCGGAACCTGAGGATCATCCTCATAGCTGCCAAGAAAGATTATGTCCTACAAGCACCGCTAGGTGATCCACCCGTCCCACAGAACCAAGACGCTATGAACGCTTGGCAGACACGTACTGATGACTACTCCCTCGTACAGTGCGGCATGCTTTACAGCTTAGAACCGGGGCTCCAAAAGCGTTTTGAGAGACATGGAGCATATGAGATGTTCGAAGAGCTGAAAATGGTTTTCCAAGCTCATGCCCGGGTCGAGAGATATGAAGTCTTCGACAAATTCTTCAGCTGTAAGATGGAGGAAAATAGTTCTGTCAGTGAGCACATACTCACTATGTCTGGGTTACATAACCGCTTGACTCAGCTGGGAGTTAATCTCCCGGATGACGCGGTCATTGACAGAATCCTCCAGTTGCTTCCACCAAGCTACAAGAGCTTTGTGATGAACTTCAATATGCAGGGGATGGAAAAGACCATTCCTGAAGTATTTGCAATGCTGAAATCAGCAGAGGTAGAAGTCAAGAAGGAACATCAAGTGTTGATGGTCAATAAAACCACCAAGTTCAAGAAGGGCAAGGGTAAAAAGAACTTTGAGAAGGATGGCAAGGAAGCTGCCGCGCCCGGCAAGCAAGCTGCTGGGAAGAAGAAGTCAAAGTATGGACCCAAACCTGAGACGGAGTGCTTTTATTGCAAAGGGAAGGGTCACTGGAAGCGGAACTGCCCCAAATACTTAGCGGACAAGAAGGCCGGCAAAACAAAAGGTATATGTGATATTCATGTAATTGATGTGTACCTTACCAGTACTCGAAGTAACTCCTGGGTATTTGATACCGGTGCCGTTGCTCATATTTGTAACTCACAGCAGGAGCTGCAGAATAAACAGAGACTGGGGAGGGACGAGGTGACGATGCGCGTCGGGAATGGTTCCAAGGTCGATGTGATCGCCGTCGGCACGCTACCTCTACATTTACCTACGGGATTAGTTATAAACCTCAATAATTGTTATTTCGTGCCAAGTTTGAGCATGAACATTGTATCAGGATCTCGTTTAATACGAGATGGCTACTCATTTAAATCTGAGAATAATGGTTGTTCTATTTATATGAGAGATATGTTTTATGGTCATGCTCCGATGGTCAATGGTTTATTCTTAATGAATCTCGAACGTAATATTACACATATTCATAGTATGGATACCAAAAGATGTAAGGTTGATAATGATAGTCCCACATACTTGTGGCACTGCCGCCTTGGTCACATAGGTGTCAAACGCATGAAGAAGCTCCATGCAGATGGACTTTTGGAGTCTCTTGATTATGAATCATTTGACACGTGCGAACCATGCCTCATGGGTAAAATGACCAAGACTCCGTTCTCAGGAACAATGGAGCGAGCAACCAACTTATTGGAAATCATACATACTAATGTGTGCGGTCCAATGAGTGTTGAGGCTCGCGGTGGCTATCGTTATGTTCTCACCCTCACTGATGACTTAAGTAGATATGGGTATGTCTACTTAATGAAACACAAGTCTGAAACCTTTGAAAAGTTCAAGGAATTTCAGAGTGAAGTTGAGAATCAACGTGACAGGAAAATCAAGTTTCTACGATCAGATCGTGGAGGAGAATACTTGAGTCACGAATTTGGCACACACTTAAGAAAATGTGGAATAGTTTCACAACTCACGCCGCCTGGAACACCTCAGCGTAATGGTGTGTCCGAACGTCGTAATCGCACTCTATTAGATATGGTGCGATCTATGATGTCTCTTACCGACTTACCGCTATCTTTTTGGGGCTATGCTTTAGAGACTGCCGCATTCACTTTAAATAGGGCTCCGTCGAAATCCGTTGAGACGACACCGTTTGAATTATGGTTTGGGAAGAAACCTAAGCTGTCGTTTCTAAAAGTTTGGGGATGCGATGCTTATGTCAGGAAACTTCAACCTGAAAAGCTCGAACCCAAATCGGAAAAATGCGTCTTCATAGGATACCCTAAAGAAACCATTGGGTATATCTTCTACCTCAGATCCGAAGGCAAGATCTTTGTTGCCAAGAATGGATCCTTTCTGGAGAAAGAGTTTCTCTCGAAAGAAGTAAGTGGGAGAAAAGTAGAACTTGATGAAGTATTGCCTCTTGAACCGGTAAATGGCGCAACTCAAGAAAATGTTCCTGAGGCACCTGCACCGACTAGAGAGGAAGTTATTAATGATGATCAAGATACTTCTGATCAAGCTCCTACTGAAATTTGAAGGTCCACAAGGACACGTTCCGCACCAGAGTGGTACGGCAACCCTGTCTTGGAAATCATGTTGTTAGACAACAGTGAACCTTCGAACTATGAAGAAGCGATGGCAGGCCCGGATTCCGACAAATGGCTAGAAGCCATGAAATCCGAGATAAGATCCATGTATGAAAACGAAGTATGGACTTTGACTGACTTGCCAGTTGAACGGCGAGCCATAGAAAATAAATGGATCTTCAAGAGGAAGACAGACGCGGATGGTAATGTGACCATCTATAAAGCTCGGCTTGTCGCTAAGGGTTATCGACAAGTTCAAGGAATTGACTACGATGAGACTTTCTCACCGGTAGCGAAGCTAAAGTCCGTCCGAATCATGTTAGCAATTGCCGCATTCTACGATTATGAGATATGGCAAATGGACGTCAAAACGGCATTCCTTAATGGTTTCCTTAAGGAAGAGTTGTATATGATGCAGCCAGAAGGTTTTGTCGATCCTAAGAATGCTGACAAGGTGTGCAAGCTCCAACGCTCGATTTATGGGCTGGTGCAAGCATCTCGGAGTTGGAACATTCGCTTTGATGAGATGATCAAAGCGTTTGGGTTTACGCAGACTTATGGAGAAGCCTGCGTTTACAAGAAAGTGAGTGGGAGCTCTGTAGCATTTCTCATATTATATGTAGATGACATACTTTTGATGGGAAATGATATAGAACTCTTGGACAGCATCAAGGCCTACTTGAATAAGAGTTTTTCAATGAAGGACCTTGGAGAAGCTGCTTATATATTAGGCATCAAGATCTATAGGGATAGATCAAGACGCCTCATAGGTCTTTCACAAAGCACATACCTTGATAAGATTTTGAAGAAGTTCAAAATGGATCAGTCCAAGAAAGGGTTCTTGCCTATTTTGCAAGGTGTGAGATTGAGCTCAGCTCAATGCCCGACCATGGCAGAAGAGATAGAAGAGATGAGTATCATCCCCTATGCCTCAGCCATAGGTTCTATTATGTATGCCATGCTGTGTACCAGACCTGATGTAAACCTTGCCGTAAGTTTAGTAGGAAGGTACCAAAGTAATCCCGGCAAGGAACACTGGACAGCGGTCAAGAATATCCTGAAGTACCTGAAAAGGACAAAGGACATGTTTCTCGTTTATGGAGGTGACGAAGAGCTCGTCGTAAAGGGTTACGTCGACGCTAGCTTCGACACAGATCTGGATGACTCTAAGTCACAAACCGGATACGTGTATATGTTGAATGGTGGAGCAGTGAGCTGGTGCAGCTGCAAACAGAGCGTCGTGGCGGGATCTACATGTGAAGCGGAGTACATGGCAGCCTCGGAGGCAGCACATGAAGCAATATGGGTGAAGGAGTTCATCACCGACCTAGGAGTCATACCCAATGCGTCGGGGCCAATCAAACTCTTTTGTGACAACACTGGAGCTATTGCGCTTGCCAAGGAGCCCAGGTTTCACAAGAAGACAAGGCACATCAAGCGTCGCTTCAACTCCATTCGTGAAAATGTTCAAAATGGAGACATAGAGATTTGTGAAGTACATACGGACCTGAATGTAGCAGATCCGTTGACTAAACCTCTCCCTAGGGCAAAACATGATCAACACCAGAATTCCATGGGTGTTCGATTCATCACAATGTAACTAGATTATTGACTCTAGTGCAAGTGGGAGACTGTTGGAAATATGCCCTAGAGGCAATAATAAAAGTATTATTATTATATTTCTTTGTTCATGATAATTGTCTTTATTCATGCTATAACTGTATTATCCGGAAATCGTAATACACGTGTGAATACATAGACCATAATATGTCCCTAGTAAGCCTCTAGTTGACTAGCTCGTTGATCAACAGATAGTCATGGTTTCCTGGCTATGGACATTGGATGTCATTGATAACGGGATCACATCATTAGGAGAATGATGTGATGGACAAGACCCAATCCTAAGCATAGCACAAAGATCGTGTAGTTCGTTTGCTAGAGCTTTTCCAATGTCAAGTATCTTTTCCTTTGACCATGAGATCGTGTAACTCCCGGATACCGTAGGAGTGCTTTGGGTGTATCAAACGTCACAACGTAACTGGGTGACTATAAAGGTGCATTACAGGTATCTCCGAAAGTGTCTGTTGGGTTGACACGGATCGAGACTGGGATTTGTCACTCCGTTAACGGAGAGGTATCACTGGGCCCACTCGGTAATGCATCATTATTTTGAGCTCAAGGTGACCAAGTGGTTGATCACGGGATCATGCATTACGGTACGAGTAAAGTGACTTGCCGGTAACGAGACTGAACAAGGTATTGGGATACCAACGATCGAGTCTCGGGCAAGTAACATACCGATTGACAAAGGGAATTGTATACGGGGTTGATTAATCCTCGACATTGTGGTTCATTCGATGAGATCATCGTGGAGCATGTGGGAGCCATCATGGGTATCCAGATCCCGCTGTTGGTTATTGACCGGAGAGTCGTCTCGGTCATGTCTGCTTGTCTCCCGAACCCGTAGGGTCTACACACTTAAGGTTCGGTGACGCTAGGGTTGTGAAGATATGTATATGCAGTAACCCGAATGTTGTTCGGAGTCCCAGATGAGATCCCGGACGTCACGAGGAGTTCCGGAATGGTCCGGAGGTAAAGAATTATATATAGGAAGTGCTGTTTCAGCCATCGGGACAAGTTTCGGGGTTATCGGTATTGTACCGGGACCACCGGAGGGGTCCCGTGGGCCCACCGGGTGGGGCCACCTGTCCCGGGGGGCCACATGGGCTGTAGGGGGTGCGCCTTGGCCTACATGGGCCAAGGGCACCAGCCCTACTAGGCCCATGCGCCTAGGGTTTCCACCAAGGAGGAGTCCAAGTGGTGGAAGGCACCCCGAGGTGCCTTGGGGGGGAGGGAAACCCTCCCCTGGCCGCCGCACCTAGGAGATCAGATCTCCTAGGTTGCGCACCACCCCCCCTTGGCCCTCCTATATATAGTGGGGGAGAGGAGGAATTTCATACCACAGCCCCTGGCGCCTCCCTCTCTCCCCGTTACGTCTCTCTCGCGTAGTATAGGCGAAGCCCTGCTACTGTGACGCCCAGCATCCACCACCACGCCGTCGTGCTGCTGGATCTTCATCAACCTCTCTTCCCCCCTTGCTGGATCAAGAAAGGAGGAGACGTCATCCGTTCCGTACGTGTGTTGAACGCGGAGGCATCGTCCGTTCGGTGCTAAGATCATCGGTGATTTGAATCACGTCGTGTTCGACTACATCATCCCCGTTCTTTGAACGCTTCCGCTCGCGATCTACAAGGTACGTAGATGCATCTAATCACTCGTTGCTAGATGAACTCATAGATGGATCTTGGTGAAATCGTAGGAAAATTTTTGTTTTCTGCAACGTTCGCCAACAAAACTGACCAAAGCGACGCGGTGCGCAAACTCCTCCGTAGCCGCCCTCAGCGCGGCGCAGGCGGAGCTGTCCTCTTCCCGGGGCGAGTAGCTTCTTCTTCAACAGAGGGTCGATGACGCCGAGGCCGTCGCGCAGCGGAGTGAGGACGAGCTCCGTCAGCGGCGGGTTCTGGAGCATGTGCATGCCCCCATGTTTCAAATGCTCTGAGAGAGGGCCAACACAGCTTTGGGCTACGCCTGCGAGGCTGCCGCTAGGGAGCCGCACGAGGTCAACTACGCCAGCAACCTCCAATTTTTCACCGATGTGGTGACGCTTCTGGAGAACCGGTCCGAGAGGTCCCGTTGGCTTGTCGAAGAGAGGAGCCGGGCCTTGCTCGGGCGTGCCTTCTCCCACGTCTTCAGCCATCTACAGGACAGGGACCCCCACTTCGACTTCGACGCTGCCATCGCACCCGTGCCCATTGCCATCCGGGGCGACCTGGCGCGGTGGGTGGAGGACAACGTGGACGCCCTCGTCAGGGCCTTTGCGTCTAATGACGACGGTGTGGTCGTGGGCGCCAATGAAGGTGACATTGTGGACGTGCCTGGCGCTAATGGAGATGCTGGCGGCGGTGGTGACAATGCCGATGACGCCAGTGATGCCTCCGAGGATGCCCAAGACGCGGTGAGTGATATGTCCGACTGACCGCGCGTCACTGCCGTTTAACCTGCACGAAGAAAGTTCGGGCTTGGCCCTGAAGGATGTAAGAGCATTTTGGGAGGGGAAGCCCCTCATGTAAAGGTTTTCAATTAGTACTTTGGTAAGCATAATGTTGTGTGTGAACGTAGCTACTGGCCCGGTGATGGGTCAGCTGACTTGTGTACCTTACGACCCCGACGATTCCCAAGCGGGCCTGCGGGGGCCGCTGCACCTCGGGTGTCTTCTGATTAACTTGTCGGATTTCGGGTTCCGGAAGACCCTTGAGGTTCGAACACTGGGGTGCACGTGGAGATCTCTCCCCTACCGATCTACGCCCAATCTCCTCGCGTGATTAGAGCTGGAAACAACGAGCAACACAAGGGACACAAGGTTTATACTGGTTCACGACACCGTTGTGGTGTAATACCCTACTCCAGTGTGTGGTGTGGTGGATTGCCTCAGGGGCTAATGAGGATCAGTACAAAGGAAGAATAGCCTCGCGGGAGGTGTTCTTAAGCTGGGGCGATGAACTGCTAGGGTGGGTTCAGTCGCCTCTTTTTCTCCCTGCTGGGGTTCTACCAGATTTCTAGATGTCTTCTCCCCCCCCCCGGTCGCCCCCTCTACTCTGTGGTGGCTAGCTCTATTTATAGAGGCCCTGGGCCTCTCCCCAAATAATGAGCGGGAAGGACGCCAACAATTGGCCATTTTGAAGGGGAACATGTAGTACAAGTTATCCTGACCAAAGGTGGTCTTCGGCTGCCAAAAGTACTGGTGATGACGCCGTCTTGGGCTCCACGGTGACCTCCTTCCTGCCGCTCTGCTGGTCTTGGTCTTGTTGCACCGGAATGGCAACCTTTGCCTGATGCCTTGGTCTGTGATTGCCCCCTTTGCACCAAAGAGGAAACAAGGACACTGCGCAGGCCGGCGCCCGCCTGGTCTCGATCGTCATGGCTTGCGTCACGGGTTCCTCGCGAAGTACCCCTGCCTTGATCTCTCCGCCTCCTCACGAGCCTGCCTGATGAGGCTGCCTCTGAGGAAGCTTCCTGTCGTCCGCCCCGCAAGGCTTGGCCCCTCGCGAGGGTCTTGAGCTTGAGCTGATGAAGATGGGCCGCGTTGGGCCCCCACTTGAGCCACGCCGCAGGCCGCAGGCAAGCAAGTCTGGGGACCCCCGTTCCCAGAACGCCGACAATATGTACGGCAAGACATACATCAAGTGTTCTCAAATCTTTAAAGACTCAATCCGATAAGATAACTTCGAAGGGGAAAATCAATCCATTACAAGAGAGTAGAGGGGGAGAAAAAAACATAAGATCCAACTATAGTAGCAAAGCTCGTGATACATCAAGATTGTATCACCTCAAGAACACGAGAGAGAGAGAGAGAGATCAAACACATAGCTACTGGTACATACCCTCAGCCCCGAGGGAGAACTACTCCCTCCTCGTCATGGAGAACACCGGGATGATGAAGATGGACACCGGAGAGGGATTGCCCCCTCCGGCAGGGTGCCGGAACGGGTCTAGATTGGTTTTCAGTGGCTACGGTGGCTTCTAGCGGCAGAGCTCCCGATCTATTGTGCTCCCCGATCGTTTTAGGGTATATGGAGATATATAGGTGGAAGAAGTACGTCGGGGGAGCCACGAGGGGCCCACGAGGGTGGAGGGTGCGCCCAGGGGGGTGGGCGCGCCCCCTGCCTCGTGGCTTCCTTGTTGCTTCCCTTACGTGGACTCCAAATATCCCGGGTTGCTTTCCTTCCAAAAATAAGTTCCATGAAGTTTGAGGTCAATTGGACTCCATTTGATTTTCCTTTTCTGCGATACTCAAAAACAAGGAAAAAACAGAAACTGGCACTGGGCTCTAGGTTAATAGGTTAGTCCCAAAAAACATATAAAATAGCATATAAATGCATATAAAACATCCAAGGTTGATAATATAATAGCATGGAACAATCAAAAATTATAGATATGTTGGAGACGTATCAACTGGCGATGGTCCTCAAGGAACCACCCGAGCCCCAGAGCCTCCTGAGGCTCAGGGCCCTGGTGGCTCGTGAGGAGCGACTCTTTGGCACGCATCATCAGCTACTCCAACACCACTCTGGCAGCGTTATCAGGTGACTCTTTCTAGTTCATTCAGTTGGGGGCACCCCTTGGGCTGCATTATCCCCAAGTCGTACGGGTCTACCCCTGCGGCGTGTATCCCTTTTGCACCTCTAGCTTACCCTGTTGGGGACGCCCCTCGGGCTGCATCATCCCCAGGCCGCTCGGGTCTGTCCCAGTGGCATGTATCGTTCTTACATCTATCTAGGCTAACATGCCACTTTGCTTAAGTCGTTCTATGACTATCACCTGCTTATCTGATACCCCGCCCGCAACCGCCCTCGTTATCACGGAGCCGCGCGCCGGTTGTCTTTCTTTAGGATCCCTCGCATGAATAGGTTAGGCACGGCGTCTGTGCTCGGGTCCGTCCCTGCAGCATCGATAAACCCAATGACTGAGATCTGTCTAGCGGGCCGGCCCCGTTCACGTCACCTCCTGGGGTCGTTGGTGTCTGGCCTCCTCATGTGACCGCCTCAAGAAATTCGTCCGGTGCAGGTTGCCTAACCATCTAGGAGGACCGCTGAAGCTATCAATAATCAAGACTAGGCGCAACCCGCCTTTAGGTAGGGCCTCGTGAGTCCTGCGCTAGCTCACGGGTGCCTAGACACACCTCCTCTAGCCCTGCCGTGAGAGCCACGTGTCAGGGCGGGGCTGTACACTCCCCGGGGGCTCCACTCAGAGGGAGGCCTCACCCATGCACCAGTGGAAGAACCATGCTCCGCGCTGGCAGTCGACACGGTCGAGGAGCGGCTATGCCCGTGCAAGTGTGGAAGCGCTATGCTCTGCACTGGTGATAAACAACTGATGGCGGCCCCATGGTCGTATGATACGTCTCCAACGTATCTATAATTTTTGATTGCTCCATGCTATTATATTATCTATTTTGGATGTTAATGGGCTTATTTTTACACTTTTATATTATTTTTGGGACTAACCTATTAACCGGAGGCCCAGCCCAAATTGCTATTTTTTGCCTATTTTAGAGTTTCGCCGAAAAGGAATATCAAATGGAGTCCAAACGGAATGAAACCTTCGGGAGTGTTATTTTTGGAACAAACGTGATCCAGGAGATTTGGAGTGGACGTCAAGAAACAATCAAGGAGGCCACGAGGCAGGGGGCGCACCCACCCCCCTGGACGTGCCCTCCACCTTCCTGGGCCCCTTGTTTCTCCACCGATGTACTTCTTCCTCCTATATATATCTGTATACCCTGCAAACATCCAGGAGCACCACGAAACCCTATTTCCACTGCCACAACCTTCTGTACCCAAGAGATCCCATCTTGGGGCCTTTTCCGGAGCTCCGCCGGAGGGGGCATTGATCACGGAGGGCCTCTACATCAACTCCATGGCCCCTCCGATGATGTGTGAGTAGTTTACTTCAGACCTTCGGGTCCATAGCTAGTAGCTAGATGGCTTCTTCTCTCTCTTTGGATGTCAATACAAAGTTCTCCTCGATTCTCTTAGAGATCTATTCGATGTAATCTTCTTTTGCGGTGTGTTTGTCGAGATCCGATGAATTGTGGGCTTATGATAAAGCTTATCTATGAACAATATTTGAATCTCCTCTGAATTCTTTTATGTATGGTTGGTTTATCTTTGCAAGTCTCTTCAAATTATCAGTTTGGTTTGGCCTACTAGATTGATCTTTCTTGCAATGGGAGAAGTGCTTAGCTTTGGGTTCAATCTTGCGGTGCTCGATCCCAGTGACAGAAAGGGAAATGACACGTATTGTATTGTTGCCACCGAGGATAAAAAGATGGGGTTTACATCATACTGCATGAGTTTATCCCTCTACATCATGTCATCTTGCTTAAGGCATTACTCTGTTCTTATGAACTTAATACTCTAGATGCATGTTGGATAGCGGTCGATGTGTGGAGTAATAGTAGTAGATGCAGAATCGTTTCGGTCTACTTGTCTCGGACGTGATGCCTATATACATGATCGTGCCTAGATATTCTCATAATTATTCGCTTTTCTATCAATTGCTCGGCAGTAATTTGTTCACCCATCGCAATACTTATGCTATCTTGAGAGAAGCCACTAGTGAAACCTATGGCCCCCGGGTCTATTCTCCATCATATAAGTTTCCAATCTACTTTACTTTGCAATCTTTACTTTCAATCTATATCATAAAAATACCAAAAATATTTATCTTATTATTATTATCTCTATCAGATCTCACTCTTGCAAGTGCTTGTGAAGGGATTGACACCCCCTTTATCGCGTTGGTTGCGAGGTTCTTATTTGTTTCTGTACGTACGATGTGACTCGCACGTGGTCTCCTACTGGATTGATACCTTGGTTCTCAAAAACTGAGGGAAATACTTACACTGCTTTACTGCATCACCCTTTCCTCTTCAAGGGAAAACCAACGCAGTGCTCAAGAGGTAGCATCGTACCAACCTCAGGGAGCCACCCAGCTCAGTGTCCAGCCTCACTGCAACGCTTTCCCCTCGGGAGAGTCGCGCGAGGGGGCTGGGCACGAGGGCTACGCTCAGGTCCTGCCTAGCGTACGCCACCTTGCCAGGTCCCTCGGACCTGGTCATCGCGCACCACTCCCGAGTGGGACCTCAGCGAGGACAGGTATGAAGGCTGTTTGAGCGTCAAGGGGGACTCCTGAGCATCACGACTCAGGAGCCTAACTGGCCACGTAGCCCCTCACTCCTTGGTTCGTCCTCGTGATCCGGACGGCCCAATAGCGGCTGAGGTTTGCGCGGGGTCAGGCCCTGCCGACGTAGAACACTAGGCCTACTTACGCACCTCCTTTCTGTAAGCTGTTTGCACGTTAAGGGGGACTCCTGGGCATCGCGACTCGGGAGCCTAACTGGCCATGTAGCCCCTCACCCCTTGGTCTCGTCCTGGTGATCCAGACGATCCAACGGTGGTTGAGGTACGCACGGGGTCGGGCCCTGCTGAGGGAGTCCTGGACTAAGGGGTCCTCGGGCGTCCGGCCTGTTATCTATGGGCCGAATTGATGGGCTATGAAGATAAGAAGACCGAAGACTGCACCCATGTATGGATAAGACTCTCCTTGGCGTGGAAGGCAAGCTTGGCGAACAACTATGAAGATTCCATCTTATGTAACGGACTCTTTGTAACCCTAGATTCTCCAGGTGTCTATATAAACCGGAGTGTGTAGTCTGGAAAGGATATACTCAATACCATAGTCATACAGGCTAGACTTCTAGTGTTTAGCCATTACGATCTCATGGTAGATCAACTCTTGTAATACTCATATTCATTAAGATCAATCAAGTAGGAAGTAGGGTATTGCCTCCATAGAGAGGGACCGAACCTGGTTAAACATCGTGCCCCCTGTCTCCTGTTACCATCAACCTTAGACGCACAGTTCGGGACCCCCTACCCGAGATCTGTCGGTTTTGACACTGACATTGGTGCTTCCATTGAGAGTTCCTCTGTGATGTCGCTGAAAGGTTCGATGGCCCCTTCAATCATCAATAATGACGCTGTCTGCAGAGAAACTTTCCTCCCCGGACAGATCTTCGTGTTCGGCGGCTTCGCACTGCGGGCCCACTCGTTTGGCCATCTGGAGCAGATCGAAAGCTACGCCCCTGGCCACCAGGTCAGATTCGGGAGCTTGAACTACGTCGCAGACATCCATGGAGACTTGATATTCACTGGATTAGATACCGCGGCTGCCGCTCCCGGTCACCCCGATGATCATAACCTAAATCTGTCATTGGGCCGCATCCAGGAGATCGCTCCTGCAACCGTGATACTTCTCCAACGTATCTATAATTTTTGATTGCTCCATGCTATATTATCTACTGTTTTGGACATTATTGGGCTTTATTATCCACTTTTATATTATTTTTGGGACTAATCTATTAACCGGAGGCCCAACCCAGAATTGCTGTTTTTTGCCTGTTTTAGGGCTTCGAAGAAAAGGAATATCAAACGGAGTCCAAACGGAATAAAACCTTCGGGAACGTGATTTTCTCATCGAATACAACTCAGGAGACTTGGACCCTACGTCAAGGCACGTAACAGGAAGCCACGAGGTAGGGGGCGCGCCCTACCCTACCAGGCGCGCCCCCCACCCTCATGGGCCCCCTGTTGCTCCACCGACGTACTTCTTCCTCCTATATATACCCATGTACCCCCAAACGATCAGATACGGAGCCAAAACCCTAATTCGACCGCCGTAACTTTCTGTATCCACGAGATCCCATCTTGGGGCCTGTTCCGGAGCTCCGCCAGAGGGGGCATCGATCACGGAGGGCTTCTACATCAACACCATAGCCTCTCCGATGAAGTGTGAGTAGTTTACTTCAGACCTACGGTTCCATAGTAGTAGCTAGATGGCTTCTTCTCTCTTTTTGGATCTCAATACAATGTTCTCCCCCTCTCTTGTGGAGATCTATTCGATGTAATCTTCTTTTTGCGGTGTGTTTGTTGAGACCGATGAATTGTGGGTTTATGATCAAGTCTATCTATGAATAATATTTGAATCTTCTCTGAATTCTTTTATGTATAATTGTTTATCTTTGCAAGTCTCTTCAAATTATCAGTTTGGTTTGGCCTACTAGATTGATCTTTCTTGCAATGGGAGAAGTGCTTAGCTTTGGGTTCAATCTTGCGGTGCTCGATCCCAGTGACAGAAAGGGAAACGACACGTATTGTATTGTTGCCACCGAGGATAACAAGATGGGGTTTTTTTCATATTGCATGAGTCTATCCCTCTACATCATGTCATCTTGCTTAAGGCGTTACTCTGTTTTTAACTTAATACTCTAGATGCATGATGGATAGCGGTCGACGAGTGGAGTAATAGTAGTAGATGCAGGCAGGAGTCGGTCTACTTGTCTCAGACGTGATGCCTATATACATGATCATACCTAGATATTCTCATAACTATGCTCAATTCTGTCAATTGCTCAACAGTAATTTGTTCACCCACCGTAGAATACTTATGCTCTCGAGAGAAGCCACTAGTGAAACATATGGCCCTCGGGTCTATCTTTATCATATCAATCTCCTACTGCTTAGTTATTTTCTTTGCTATTTACTTTTCCTTTATTTTACTTTGCATCTTTATCATAATAATACCAAAAATATTATTTTATCATATCTATCAGATCTCACTCTCGTAAGTGGCCCTATAGGGATTGACAACCCCTATTTGCGTTGGTTGCAAGGATTTATTTGTTTTGTGCAGGTGCGAGGGACTCGTGCGTAGCCTCCTACTGGATTGATACCTTGGTTCTCAAAAACTGAGGGAAATACTTACGCTACTTTGCTGCATCATCCCTTCCTCTTTGGGGAAAACCAACGTAGTGCTAAAAGAGGTAGCAAGAAGGATTTCTGGCGCCATTGCCGGGGAGGTCTACGCAAAAGTCAACATACCAAGTACCCATCACATACCCTTATCTCCCGCATTACATTATTTGCCATTTGCCTCTCGTTTTCCTCCCCCCCCCACTTCACCCTTGCCGTTTTATTCGCCCTCTCTCTCTATCCTCCCTCTCTTTCCGCTTGCCCTTCTTCCACTATGTCTGAATCAAAAAGGGTTGGGGGTTCTCTCTAGAGTTTTAGTACTTTGGACAACCCCTCTATCCTCGCTAAACTTATAAATAAGGATACTATGGAAAAACCTACCAGAGTTATCAATGAGAGTCTTAATAATTTTGATGAAGAGGATTATGGAATTTTTCGTTATTTACTTGATGAATCTTTGAAAGATGCTTGGTATAGACTACTAAGGATCAGGGCTAGCTATGTTCCTCAATATCAAATTGAAGTTTACCTAAAAAGCTTTTATATTGCCCTTACTTCCTCTTTTAAGCATGTCTTAGATTCTATATTTGAAGAAGGTTTCCTTGAAGGGGATGTCGTAGAAACTTATGAAAAAATGAAAATTATATTTGGTCACTCCATGAATGAGAAAGTTGAATCTACATCTCTTTTGCTCTCTTACCAAAATGAATCTATTAAAGAGATAAAGGCCAGCCTAGATACAAACTTCCATAACATGCTTAATCTTTCTTCTACCATTAATAGCCATGTACTTTATCAAAATGTAAGGATTAATTCTATAGATGGCAAGTTTGCTCTTTTCTTTCCTAATACCAAAGATGGCAATACCTAGATCTATCCTTGCTTGTTATGCCTAGCAAGGGGCGTTAAACGATAGCGCTTGTTGGGAGGCAACCCAATGTTATTTTTATTCCTTGCTTTTTCCTCCTGTTTAATAATAAATAATTTATCTAGCCTCTGTTTTGGTTGTGTTTTTTGTGTTTAATTAGTGTTTGTGCCAAGTAGAACCGTTGGGAAGACTTGGGGAAAGTCTTGTTGAACTTGCGGTTAAAAACAGAAACTTTAGCGCTCACGAGAACTGCTGTCATTTTTATTTGCAAAGTGCTATTTAGTTAATTATTTTTGCAGATGATTAATAGATAAATTCCTCACGTCCATCAATTTATTTTAGAATTTTTGGGGTTCCAGATCTTGCGCTAGCTACAGATTACTACAGACTGTTCTGTTTCTGACAGATTCTGTTTTTCGTGTGTTGTTTGCTTATTTTGATGAATCTATGGCTAGTAAAATAGTTTATAAACCATAAATAAGTTGGAATAAAGTAGGTATAACACCCATATAAGTAAAGAATGAGTTCATTACATTACCTTTAAGTGGTCTTTTGTTTTCTTTCGCTAACGGAGCTCACGAGATTTTTTACTTTAAGTTTTGTGTTGTGAAGTTTTCAAGTTTTGGGTAAAGATTTGATGGATTATGGAACAAGATGTGGCAAGAGCCTAAGCTTGGGGATGCCCATGGCACCCCCAAGATAATCTAAGGACACCTAAAAGCCAAAGCTTGGGGATGCCCCTAAAGGCATCCCCTCTTTCGTCTACTTCTATCGGTAACTTTACTTGGAGCTATATTTTTATTTACCACATGATATGTGTTTTGCTTGGAGCGTCTTTCATTATTTGAGTCGTTGCTTGTTAGTTTACCACAATCATCCTTGCTGTACAAACCTTTTTAGAGAGCCATGCATGATTTGGAATTTGTTAGAATACTCTATGTGCTTCGCTTATATCTTTTGAGTTATATAATTTTGCTCTAGTGCTTCACTTATATCTTTTAGAGCATGGTGGTGGATTTGTTTTATAGAAACTAGTGATCTCTCATGCTTCACTTAGATTATTTTGAGAGTCTTAATAGCATGGTAATTTGCTTTAAATGTTAATATGCTTGGTATGCAAGATTAATATTAAAACTTTCTTATGAGTGTGTTGAATATTATGATAAGTTTGATACTTGATAATTGTTTTGAGATATGGAGATGGTGATATTAAAGTCATGCCAGTTGAGTAGTTGTGAATTTGAGAAATACTTGTGTTGAAGCTTGTGATTCCCATAGCATGCACGTATGGTGAACCGTTATGTGATGAAGTCGGAGCATGATTTATTTATTGATTGTCTTCCTTATGAGTGGCGGTCGGGGACGAGCGATGGTCTTTTCCTACCAATCTATCCCCCTAGGAGCATGCGCGTAATACTTTGCTTTGATAACTTGTAGATTTTTGCAATAAGTATATGAGTTCTTTATGACTAATGTTGGGTCCATGGATTATACGCACTCTCACCCTTCCACCTTTAATAGCCTCTCTGATACCGCGCACCTTTTCGCCGGTATCATACACCCGCCATATACCTTCCTCAAAACAGCCACCATACCTACCTATTATGGCATTTCCATAGCCATTCCGAGATATATTGTGAGGGAGTCCTGGATTAGGGGGTGTCCGGATAGCCGGACTATACCTTCGGCCGGACTCCTGGACTATGAAGATACAAGATTCAAGACTTCGTCCCGTGTCCGAAAGGGACTTTTCTTGGCATGGAAGGCAAGCTTGGTGATACGGATATGTAGATCTCCTACCATTGTAACCGACTCTGTGTAACCCTAGCCCTCTCCGGTGTCTATATAAACCGGAGGGTTTTAGTCCGTAGCACGAACAACAATCATACCATAGGCTAGCTTCTAGGGTTTAGCCTCTCTGATCTTGCGGTAGATCTACTCTTGTACTAAACATATCATCAATATTAATCAAGCAGGACGTAGGGTTTTACCTCCATCAAGAGGGCCCGAACCTGGGTAAAACATTGTGTCCCCTGCCTCTTGTTACCATCCACCTAGACGCACAGTTCGGGACCCCCTACCCGAGATCCGCCGGTTTTGACACCGACATTGGTGCTTTCATTGAGAGTTCCTCTGTGCCGTCGCCATTAGGAAGGATGCCTCATCCCGTCTTTAAAGACGGCACCGTTGCTAAGGGAGCTTTGGCTGTCGGCCAAACTCTCCGGCTAGGTGGTTTCCTTATGACCGCCTATTCAGCTACTGCGCCGATGATGACCTCTCGGGTCATTGAAAGCAATCTTCACGTCAGCTCGGAATTGACCGAGCAGCTAGATCCAATGGAGCTCTCTTCCCTAAATGAGCTCTTGGATCGCATCGCCGCCCTGGGAGTCGCTACGGATTACGACCAAATTGGTCCTAAACCCGATCTGAGAGAGATTAACTCTCCCCAGGTCACCCATCATGTTGCCATGGTAGAGGGTCAGTGCGGCGACCCTTCATCTATCTTAAGGACTAGCTACGTCCGGATTCCCGATCCCTCCAAGCCGGATACCCGCGGAGGGGAGGACATCACTCAAGACCTGAACTTAAAGTCAGGCGACGGGCTAGATTCGTTGGACAGCATCCAAGAATCCAAACTTCTGAGTTCGGAAACTCCTTGGCCCCTGGGTCTCAGATTGGGTGAGGTTTCGGATTTGATTCCACCCACCCACCCGTACATAAGCGATCTATCCCAAATTAGGCAAGAGCCCGAAGAAACAGTACATCATTACTAGGCCAGATTCCTCCTGGTTATGAACAGGATAAAGGACTGCCGCGAGGAAGACGCAATTTCATTCTTCTGCAATAATTGCATGGACAAGGGAATCCTCAATGCCATAAGTCGCCGTGATATTACACGCTTCTCTGACTTGGCGTCCATAGTACGAAAGTATTGTGCGATGGAAAGCGCTTGGAAAACCGAAATAAAATTTTGGGACAATCCGGCCCTGAATACAAACCCAGTCTAAAATAAAAGGGCGCATCATCGCCAAACGCTCAGGTTCAATACCAAAAAGCAAAATCCCTCTACAGGGCACGGAACCGTACTAGAAGGATGGCTTAATGGACCCTATAAAATTCACAGTGCAGAGGGCGCCACACCAACCCACAGCCTTAGAGCATGTTGGATACTCCGGCAGGTGGCAAAAATTGGCGAAGATCTCCTAATTCCAGAAGCCACAGAAAGCCACCCCAGAGACACCAGTACGGTATTAACAGTCTCCGAGACTTTCGCATCAAATAACATGCGAAAAAGAACACTCCGCAGCCTTGCCGAAGTCTACCAAGTAGCAACAATAAACCCATGGACTGACACGGCTATTACTTTTAACGCCAGTGATGAACCTAAATTCCGAACAGCCCGAGCACCAGCCGCATTGGTCCTCAGTCCAATAGTGGACGGCTTTCGTCTTACCAAGGTACTCATGGATGGCGGCAGCGGATTGAACCTCATTTATGAGGAAACCCTTCAAAAAATGGAAATACTGGAACCGCATTGAGCGAAGTAGCACAACCTTTAGAGGAATAATCCCCAGTCGGGAAGCGCGCTGTACAAGAAAAATCACAGTAGATGTGGTGTTCGGCAAGCCGGATAATTATAGGTCCGAAGAGGTCACGTTCCATGTGGCCCCGTTCAGTAGCGGATATCACGCTCTGCTAGGGCGGGAAGCGTTTACAATCTTCCAAGCAATACCCCATTACGGGTACATGAAGCTCAAGATGCCCGGGCCTAACGAAATCATCACTCTCGCTAGTGATCCGGACATAGCACTCCGTGCCGAAAACAAGACAGCCGCACTGGCCCTCGAGGCGCTATCCGAAGCCCTAGCGGCTGAGGAACTGACTGCGCTGCGCTCCATGGTGAATAGGGACAATGTGATACTCGACAGAAGATCCAAGTCCACCTCCTTTAAACCGGCGGATGAAATAGTCAAATTCCAGGTCCATCCAACGGACCCCAATAAAACAGCTTCCATTGGGGCACAGTTAAACCCTGATGTAGATGCCGCACTGAGAGAGTTCCTACGAGAGAACTGGGACATTTTCGCCTGGCACCCTTCAGACATGTCAGGAATCCCACGCAGGCTGGCCGAACACAGCTTAAATATCCTAAAAGGATTCAAGCCAGTCAAACAGGCTCTTCGGTGTTTTTCCGAACCTAAGAGACAGGCCATGGGAGAGGAACTAGCCAAGCTATTGGAGGCCGGATTCATCAAAGATATAAAACACCCGGACTGGCTGGCAAACCTGGTGATGATACCAAAGAAGGACAAATCCTGGCGCCTGTGCGTTGATTTTAAAGACATTAACAAGGCTTGCCCAAAGGATCCCTTCCCTCTCCCCCGCATCGATCAAATTATCGACGCTACCGCAGGACACGATTCGTTGTGTTTCCTCGACGCATACTCCGGCTACCATCAAATAAAGATGGCAGAGTCAGACCAAGCTGCAACGGCATTCATCACACCATACGGCCCATTCTGCTTCAACGCAATACCCTTCGGGCTCAAAAACGCCAGCGCAACATATCAGCGCATGATTCAGACATGTCTGGCAAACCAGATCGGCAAAACAGTGTAGGCATACGTAGATGATGTGGTCGTTAAAAGAAGACATGTCGAATATCTAGTAGACGACTTGAGGCTAACATTCGATAACCTCCGAACATACGACATCAAGCTCAACCCGGAAAAATGCGTTTTCGGCGTTCCAGCCGGAAAGCTCTTGGGCTTCATTGTATCCAGTAGAGGAATTGAAGCAAATCCAGCCAAGATCCGAGCTCTGTCACAATTGGATATCCCGAAGGATCTCAAACAAATACAAAAATTAACCGGATGCGTGGCGGCTCTAAGCCGCTTTATCTCCCGCTTGGGAGAAAAGGCCCTACCCCTTTACCGCCTCCTTCGGCGCACCGAACACTTCGAGTGGATGGATGCAGCCATGGTCGGACTCGACGAAATAAAAGCCATCTTGGCAACAAACCCAGTCCTGGCCGCGCCAAACATTGGCGAACCAATGCTATTATACATTGCAGCAACCCATCAGGTCGTAAGTGCAGTGCTCGTCATCAAACGAGAAACGGACGGACACAAATTCCCCCTTCAAAAGCTGGTCTACTATGTGTCCATTGTCCTTACTCCGTGCAAGTCACGGTACCCGCATTATCAAAAGATTGCGTATGTGGTATTTATGGCATCCCGGAAGCTGTGATACTACTTTCAAGAGTGTTCAATAATAGTAGCCTCGGAAGTGCCACTTAACGATATTATAAACAACCGCGACGTGACGGGCCGGATTGCAAAATGGGCCATTGAGCTCCTCCCGTTCGACATAACTTACAAGCCACGGCGAGCTATCAAGTCGCAAGTTTTGGCCGACTTCGTCGCATAATGGACGGAGGCCGAACTCCCTAAAGAGTACGGCACATATTCAAACTGGGTCATGCACTTCGACGGCTCCAAAATGTTGGCCGGTCTAGGGGCTGGCGTCGTTTTGACGTCCCCCACAGGAAACACAGTTCAATACGTACTCCAAATAATGTACACAGACTCCAACAATGCAGCCGAATATGAGGCCCTTTTACATGGTCTCCGGATGGCAGTATCCATGGGCATTCAACGCCTAGAGGTGCGCGGGGACTCGAACCTCGCAATATCCCAAATAAATGGAGACTTTGATGCCAAGGATCCAAAAATGGTAGCTTATCGCAACGCCATCCTAAAAATGTCAGCTCGGTTCGAAGGGCTCGAATTTCACCATATAACCCGGGAAAATAATCAGGCGGCAGATGTCCTGGCACGCATCGGCGCAAAACGCGATGTAGTACCCCCCAACATCTTCTTGGAAAGGTTGTTCAAGCCATCCGTAGTATGGGAAGGGGAGCCCGGCAATAACAGCCCGGACCCAACCGCACTGCCCGACACCGAACACTCTGACATAATTGGAGGCTCTGCCAATGAAATAACACCTTCAGCCCACGTAATAATGGTCGTCATCGCCCCGTGGACAGAACCATTCCTCACCTACCTTACTAGGCAGGAACTCCCCGAGGACCAAAATGAGGCACGCTGCATAGTTCGGCGATCTAAAGCCTATAGAGTCCATGAGGGAGAGCTTTATAATAAAAGCACTACCGGAGTCCTTCAAAGGTGCATCTCCGAAGAGGAAGGGTGGAACCTCCTGGCTGAAATTCACGCCGGACTCAGCGGTCATCATGCTGCAGCTCGGTCCCTTGTAAGCAAGGCCTTCCGTACAGGCTTTTATTGGCCGACGGCCCGGGCAGACGCCCAGGACTTAGTCCAACGATGCGTCGGTTGCCAGCTTTTTGCAAACCAAAGCCATATGCCACCCACCGCCCTCCAAACTATCCCCATCACTTGGCCCTTCGTGGTCTGGGGGCTTGACATGGTTGGACCCCTTAAAGGTGGAACCCACAAGAAAAAATACTTAGTGGTCATGGTGGATAAGTTCACCAAATGGATAGAAGCCAAGCCTGTTAACACGGCCGAATCCGGACCGGTGATAGACTTTATATCTGGGGTTGTACACCGTTACGGCGTCCCCCATAGCATCATCACTGATAACGGCACGAACTTTACGGCTGACGAGGTAAAACTCTGGTGCAAAAACATGGGCATCAAGCTCGATTATGCTTCCGTCTATCACCCACAAACTAATGGCCAGGTCGAACATGCAAACGGTCTTATCATGAGCGGTATCAAACCCAGATTAGTGCGGTCCCTTAAGGAATCTAATACGCACTGGGTAGAGGAGCTCGACTCCGTACTCTGGGAGCTGCGGACCATGCCGAATCGCACCACCGGATACACACCATTCTTCATGGTGTACGGCGCAGAGGCGGTTTTGCCCTGTGACATAATTCATGACTCACCTCGAGTGTGCATGCACGAAGAAAGAGAAGCCGAGCTCGATCGGCAGGACAGTTTGGACGCCTTGGAGGAAGAGCGTGACGTGGCAAAAGCCCGTTCCGCATTCTATCAACAGCAAGCTCAAAGATACCAAAGAGAGAAGTACGGGCCAAAAATTACAATGTTGGCGAATTAGTTCTACGCCTGTCGGACAAGAAAAAGGACAAACTCAAGCCCAAGTGGGAAGGTCCCTTCATAATTGACCAAGTCCTGACTGGTGGAGCGTACCGCCTGCGAGATGCATCGGGTAACCGACTCGAGCCGAACCCATGGAACATAGCCCGTCTCTGAAGATTCTATGCCTAGCGCCGGACTCTGTGTTTGTCTCCTTCCTCTGTCCATTTTTTATATACTTTCTGTCTTACATTTCTCTCCTTCTCCTCTCTCTTTCTCTTATAGCCTTTAAAGGCTCATAAAGTGACGCGCTATCCGCGCTCATTAAACCTGGGGGCTTCTTTAAACAGAAGCTTATTTATACGAGCTTCATGCCCAACACATGTGTCACACTTCCGCATGTACCTTTTATTCACCATTATATGCATCGATATGACTTAAGTTTTGGCCAAGCTGGGTTGCCTGGCTCCTGTGCTTACCCCTACATTCCCGATTGTTCGGCTAGGTGGTAAAGGGAGCACCTCTGCGATTGTTACTACCGGGTCAGCCGGATGTGTACCTCAGACTGGGTGAAGCCGAAAGCTAGCGTTCTTAAGGGAATATTCGGTCGGTGAACTAAAGATGATCTTTTTTTCACTTATTTATCTATACGCCCCCAGATGTTTTTCCTGCGTCTCTTTTCGCAGAATGGACATGCACTTTAGGGCATGCCTCCCAGGGAAAGGAACCCCTAACGGAACTATTCTCCCTGGAAGATGTTTCTTACTAACCATGTAATATAACATAACTAGTTGGGCACTTGTCTGTTCAAGCACTAATGACCCCTATGCCTGGTCTCCATGCATACCCCGGTTCTTATATAACTGCGAGGGTATTCGGACACACTCCGGACCGTCAGGTCCGGAGGTTGAAGCGAAAAGGTCAGCCCTGACAAACGATCTACAATCTGGCTAGAAGGCATTACACATGTAAATTAAAATTACATAGTCAATCTGACTGATTGTATTCCTCTTCAATACCATCTAATAGGCTGTCTAGCTTACAGTCCTGTTGGGAATACTTTGCGGCCAATTCTACTTGGCCGTATACTAAGCTCACAGGGATCTCCTACCCATCGGGCCCCACGGGTCCGACTTCGACCATGTGGTTTGGGTCAGCCTTCGTGTAGCGCGTCTTCACCATGGCCCAGGCCTCCCTGGCGCCTTGACGGCAGGCCGACATCTTCCACAATCGGAAGCGCCGTCGCGCTCCCTTCAGCTTCTCTACAAGCTCTCCAAGGCCTTCGGGCATGGAGACGGATGGCCACAAGGCCTGGGCGACGCCTTGCATCACCTGCCGAACTCGCTCATGCAGTTGTGAGAGCTAGGGAAGAAGGTCACCCGTAGAACCAGGCATTTCCTCTCCAAGTGTCGGGTGGTGGGTGCGACATATGCTAACGAGTGGCTTATCTGTGTGGGAACCAGTAAGACATCGCCGGTGCTTGGAAGCGGGATGAGGCGTAGACACGCACGCCGGCGGCTCTTACCCAGCTTCGGGGCTCTCCGAAGAGATAACACCCCTACTGCTGCTCTGCGGGGTCTCCGCATGCTCACTAGATGAATCGAGTAGCTACACAATGCTCGTTGAGCTGTTTTTGGGGGAGGAGGAGGAAGAAAGGGCACGGCTAGCCTGCTTCTTCTCCTTGTATGGTCTCTAGGACTAGCAGGGGGTCAAACCCTTTGCATGGGTGCCCCGGGGGGTTTATATAGGCCTACCCCCAGGGGGTACAATGGTAATCCGGCTGGGCGCGGGGCCCAGCCGTCTGCGACTGCACTCGCCGGCTTCTGCGCCGACTGCTGGGGCCCGCCGACTGGTGGGTCCCGCCGGCTGCCAACTCCTTGGTCACTGTGGCTTCATCCTGCTGACGTGAGCTTCATTGTGGTAAGCGCGGCTACAGTACCGCCGCCTGCCGGGTGATCGCTGTAGCCTTACCGCGTCTTGTCTCCTTAATGGGGCGTCCTCTTCGAGAGAAGCGGCGGGCCGGCTGACGGAGCCGGCTCCGTCTTGGGCCGGCTGGTTGGAAGCGTGGCCGCCTTTGGCCGTCTCTCTGCTCTAAGGGGCCCACCGCCTGTGGGCCACGCTGGCGACCCGTCGTGGGTGACGCCAGGGTCAACATGGCAACAGTGCTGCGCCGGACGGGTCATGCCTACCTTGTACGGCGCACTGTGCCAGGCGTGCTCCGGGATTCGGGGGTGGCAGGCTCTTCTATAGCCATGCCCTGTCGCACCGCCGTTAGGTGGGTGCAAACTTTGTGGGTACGGTCTTGACTACTTTATGGGGAGCCGGCTTGAAGGAGGCGGCTTTCTCGTAGCCGGCTTCTTGGAGTCGGCCCTCTCATGAAGGTTGAAGTCGGACCGCCTTCCCAAAGCCGGCCTAGATCGCTGCCGGTGGGGGGAAGGTGGCCCCGTGTCTTGGATTCTTGAGAGCCGGGCGGGCTCGTAATTTTTGCAGAAGTGCCAGGGGAAGCCGGCTAGGCTACCCATGGCCATTTACTACGACAGTAGTCACCGAAGCTGATCGAGCTCCGAGGTGAACAAGGGGACGAGAAGCTTGGTCAGCTTCCTATCCCAGAGAGCCGGCTTCGCGGGCGTACGCCGACTTCTGATAACCCGCGTAAGCGGGAGGAGAGGGGGCCTGCATGCTGACCACGGGCCCTCTCGCGGCCACGTGGCGGCAGGATTTTGCGAGCGCACGCGCCCGATGGGACGCCGCTGCAGGCCCAGGCCCGCCACTCGCGAGCCTCGGTCCGGGCGCGGATCTCCCGTGGCCCACAGGGCCGCTCGCCTTCTCAAGGCAGTTTCACCTCGCTATTAAGGATCGGTAATCGTGGGGCGTGGGAAGTGGGCACGATCGACCCCCACGCTTCCCCACGCCACGCCTCCTCGACTCCGTCGCGTGAGCCTATAAGTAGGGGGAGGAGAGGGAGCGACAGAGGTTCGCGCGCTCCCTCCCACTCCGTCCCTCCTAGCCCTCGTCTCCCTGTTCTCGCTGCCGCCGCAGCCTCCTCCTCAACGCCGTCGTGTCTCCACACCACCTCGTCGCCATGGCACTGTCAAGTTCCTGGGATGGCTCCAACGTCCACGAGGATCACGTGGAGTTCCTTCGCCAGACCCGGCGCCTGCCCGGCGCCGACCGCGTTCAGGTCCGTCTAGCGCCCGAGAGGGAGATCTCGCCGGCGCCGGAGGAGGGCGAGCGGGTCGTCTTCCGCTCGCACTGCCTGCGCGGCTTCGGCCTCCCGGCGAGCGGGTTTCTTCGTTCCTTCCTCGACTTCTACAACCTCCAGCCGCATCACCTCACGCCCAATGCGGTGATGCTGCTGTCGGCCTTCGTCTCCCTCTGCGAAGGCTTCTTGGGGCTGCTCCCCACGCTGGAGCTCTGGGGAGAATTCTTCCAGAGCAAGCTCGGCACGGTCGTCGCCGGCGTGCCCGCCCCCTGCGGAGCCTTCATCGCCATGAGGAGGGCGAGCGAGAACAATCCGTTCCCGCCCATCCCCCTGATCCAGTCGGTGAAGGTCTGGCAGAGATCTTACTTCTATGTGAAGAACGTCGCCGAGCAAGAAGACTACATCAACTTGCCGGCTTACGTAGCCGGCCCGCCGGCTGGGAGGCAGCCCTCGTGGAGCTTCTGATCCCGGTCGTTGTCTCCGGCCGGGAACGCCGCCATCTCCCGGCTTCGGGTGCTCATTCAGTCAGAAGGCCTGCGCGGGGCCGACTTGGTGGCCGCCTTCGTGGAGCGCCGGATCCTTCCTCTCCAGAGCCGGCCCCACATGATGTGTCAGATGAGCGGCTGGTTCGACCCAAGCCGGCTCAGCACATGGGAGATGCCCCACGCGGAGGTGGCGCTTATGGTCAACTACATCGCCAATTGCAAGCTCAGCGGGGACTGGCAGTACGGCAAGGCGCCGTAGTCTCGCGCGAATCCTCCACCCGTGGTAAGCTTCTCTCTTTATCCTCTTTTTCGTCGTCAGCCGGCTTCGCGACGGCCGGCTTCTGACCTTCCAGCTCTCTGTGCAGAACCCTCTTCTCCCGCCGCCGGCCAAGGCGGCAGGGATCGAGCGCCAGTACGTCCCCGACCGCACGGTGGATGATGTTGACGACCCGGACTTGGGGGCGGCCGCCATGGAAGACGCCGTCGTGGGGGACAGCGCCGAGCCCGGAGGCTCGAAGTTCACCGCGAGCTTCGAGGACTGGCCAAACGACTTTGAAGCCGAAGTCGTTCCGCGCCGCCAGCCGGCGGCCGACCAACAGGGCGCCGGCTCATCCGTCGTGCCGGCTGCCGGTGGCGCGCAGAAACGTCGGGCCGCTCTAGGCCTCTTCGGCAGTCGGCCGAAGAATTCCAAGCCCTCCGCCACGGCGACGAAGCGAGAAGAAGCGGCCGCAAAGGCGGCCCGCTTCCGCAAAGCCGTGAAACAGCCCCAGGCAGTCTCGGCGTAAGTTTTTAACCGCTTGCCGTAGTCTCGTCGTTGTTCTTTTTTCTTCAAATGCACTCTTAGCTTTCTTCGTTTGCTGGACAGGGCGCCGCTTTCTCTCGAGCGGGGCCCATGCGGCTCCGTCGTGGGGCCGGCTGTAGGTTCTTCGAGCTCCCGCCGCGTGGACCCCTGCGCCGATCTTAGGGAGGCCACAGAGCGGAACGCCCGCGAAGCGCGGGAGGAGCGCGAGGCGGCGGAGAAGGCGGCCGCCCAGGCGGCAAAGGGGCAGGCCGAAACCGTAGCCAAGGCCCAGAAGGAGGCGGCTCCTGGAGAGACGGAGGCGGAAAGCTCGCGCAGCCAGCCTCCGCTGCTCGCCGTTCCCCTCCGAGCCGTGGCCCCCAACACCCCGTTGCCCATGGCGGAGGAGATCATCCAAGACCCGCCGCTGTTGGAGAGGGAGGAGGAGCCCATGGTCTTGGCCGGGAGAACGCCGCCTGCGGCGCCAACCGGGGCGGGCCAAGGCAGTCGATCGCCAGCGGCGCCGGAGGAGCCGGCCGGAGGTGAGCCAGGGAGCCGGGCCGGCCTCAAGGTGCAGCTGGCGACGGGCCGGCGTGCTGAAGGAGGCACCGCTCCACCGGAGTCACGCCGAGCCGCGGGCGCAGGCCAGCCGGCAGGAGATCTGGAGGTGGCCAGCTCCGCCGTGTCCGAGTGGACTCCTAGCGGGGGGACCGGCGAGCTAGAAGCAGCGGCTCAAGGGGTCTGGAGCCGGCTACGAGCTCAAGCCGCCCTGCTGCAGCAGCTCAACCAAGAGTTCTCGTCGACACGAACCTCTGTCCGGGTAAGTCCTTCGCTCTTGGCTGCTTTGCTTTCTTGATTTCTTCCGTGGGGGCGCGTCAGCTCACCCACTGGGTGTAGTCCCCGAGATTCGGGCCGACTGTTGCGCAGTCGGGTCGGATCTTTCTCGACGGCCACCTCACTTTGCTTTCTTTCTAAACTTTCAGGAATACCACAACCTTCGTGTTGCCGCCTTCGAATCCCAGGCTCGAGAGCTGAGCCGGCGGACCAACGACCTGGCTGACAGCCGAAGTAAGTACTTGGTTTGTTTGTCTCCTGTGGGGGCGCGCCAGCGCACCCACTGGGTGTAGTCCCCGAGATTCGGGCCGACTGCCGCGCAGTCGGGTCGAATCTTTCTTGACGACTCCTTTATTATTGATTTTTCTTCTTCTTTGTCTTCAGGGGCCAACGCCGACTTGAGGAAGGAGCTTGGCGAAGCAAAGGCCGCCCTTTTCGCCAAAGAGGCCGAGTGCACTGCCTTGGCCCAGGAGCGGGATCGCCTGGCCAAGAAGCTGGCCAACCAAGAGGAGAGCCACAAAACGGCCCTTCAGGCGGCGAAGGAGGGCGAAGCCGCCGTGTTGGCGGAGTATGAGATAGCGGCGGCGACCTGGTCCGAGACCCGGCGATGCCTGGAGGAAGGCTACGGCCGGATTGAAGACTTGATCGACGGTAAGCTGCTTTCCACGGCCTTCCCCCGTCCCTTGCCGTCTGGGTTTTTTGACTTATCTTGGACTGCTGCTTGTTGTTTCTTGCAGATTACTTCCCGGGCTACTCCGTCTTCGCTGCCCAAACCATCGAGGCTCATCGCGAAGCGCGCCGTCAAGCGGGGGCCGACATTGCGCCGGATGCAAACCGGACCCTTGAGGAGCAGCTTCTGGCTGTCCAGGCGCGGCTGCAGCCGGCCCACCGGATGCTCCGCCGGCTTCAACGTGCCGGGGCGCAAGTGCTGGCCTCCCTCTGGCCTGGCGAGACGATCCCCCGCACCCCGAGCCGAACTGCCGACTGGCTAGAAGTCGCAGTCGGACGCTTCGAGGCTTGGAAGGCGTCAGCGGCCCGCCTCGGAGCCGGGCGGGCGTTGGAATTCGTACGGGCTTGGTACCCAGGACTGAGCCTGGACCAGCTGCGTACTTGGCGGATGGAGGCCGACGCGGAGCTGGAGGAGGTGAGGCCGGCTATCGCCCAGCGAGCTTCAACGATCGCCGAGTGCACCGACATCAGCGTTTTCGCACCCGAAATCAATGATGACGGTGTCACGCAGCCGGAGGAGTGGTTCGGGCTGAACCCGGCGGTGGGCGAGGACTCGGCGGAGGAGATCGCCTCCAGCGACGAGGGTGAAGACGACGAAGATGACGACGGCGGAGACGTCGAGCCGGCTGGTGGAACAACCAGCCGACCTCAGGCCGACCGTGCATCCAGCAACGAGGCACGTGGAAGCGCGCCCTCTGCGGGAGGCGGCGACCAAGCCGAAGTTCGTCAGCCGGCCGCTCCTTCAGCCGGCGCGACCGTCTCCACCAACCAGTCGGCCGCTCCGCCAGCCTGACCTGCCGTCTTTATCTTTCCTGCTTTGTTGTCTTTGAACAATCTTTTGTTAAGTTTCGCAGTTCCACCCACTGGGGGTGTATCCAAACTATGTTGAATGCTGGCCTCTTGGAGGTCTTTTTATGTAAATATTATCACGTGCATGTTTGGTTTCCATTCACGTATGCTTGTTTGTCCTTAGGCTTTTCCTTTGCCGCCTTCCCTCTTTGGGGAGGCAAGTACTTGAGCTTTCTTGGATTTAGAGTAAAGTGAATGGAAACCGGCCGGCCGGCTGCTCTGGTAGCCGGTCGACGGTGTGAGAGAAGCCGGCTTTGTTATATTAATCCGTTAGTCCCTAGCCGTTTTTCGTGTGGGCGGTCGTTTCTACCTTTGACCCTTGCCAGTCGGACAGCCGATTCTTCGAACTGTGACTTTGGCAAGGGAAGGCTTGAGAGCCGGCACACTACTTGTCTGACTGCAGGTAGGACTTCTAATATAACTTCAGTCGGCCAGTCCCCGAGCCGACTAGTCGGACTCGGTGCCGGACAGAATAAGTAAATGATGCAACAAGCATGATATTTTCATTCATAAATAAGGGATGGCAGTCCCCGAGCCCTCCTTGGGGAGCCTATTGTCTTGTACTTAATACAAAGGTTAGCGTGATACATACTGCCTTTCAACTGTAAAATCTTCGAAGGAGGTTGGCGTTCCATGGCCGTTCCGACTCCTTGCCGGAGTCGTCTCTTTTGTGTGCCTTCGGCTTCTGTGCGTCGATCAGGTAGTAGGAGTCGTTTCCTAGAGCTCTGCTGATGACAAAAGGGCCTTCCCAAGGGGCTGAGAGCTTGTGCTGGCCGGCTGTTCGCTGAATCAGCCGGAGCACAAGGTCGCCCTCTTGGAAAGATCTTGGCCTGACCTTCCGGCTGTGGTAGCGGCGCAAACCCTGCTGGTAAATTGCAGACCGGCTGAGAGCTAACAGCCGGCTTTCTTCCAGCAGGTCGATGCCGTCTTCTCGTGCTTCCTTGGCCTCCGCTTCCGTGTACATGGTTACTCGAGGCGAGTCGAATTCGATGTCAGTTGGGATGACTGCCTCGGCACCGTACACAAGGAAGAAGGGGGTGAAGCCGGTTGACTTGTTGGGTGTAGTGCGCAGACTCCAGAGGACAGCCGGCAGCTCACCGAGCCAACAGCCGGCCGAGCGCTCTAGAGGTACAACCAATCGGGGCTTGATGCCGGAGAGGATGAGGCCGTTGGCTCGCTCGACCTGGCCGTTTGACTGCGGATGGGCGACGGACGCTAAGTCCAGCCGGATGCCCTGGGCTGCACAGAAACGTGCCAAGGCTCCTTTGGCGAAGTTCGTGCCATTGTCGGTGATGATGCTGTGCGGCACGCCATACCGAGTTGTTATGTCTGCGATGAAGGTCACGGCAGTCGGCCCATTCAGCTTCTTGATCGGCTTTGCTTCAATCCACTTGGTGAACTTGTCCACGGCGACGAGCAGATGCGTCATGCCGCCGCGCGCCGTCTTGAATGGGCCCACCATGTCCAGTCCCCAAACGGCAAAGGGCCAAGTGAGGGGAATGGTCTTGAGTGCCGAGGCCGGCATGTGTTGCTTGGAGCCGAAGAGCTGGCATCCCTTGCAATGCTTGACTAGTTCTTTGGCGTCGTCCAAAGCAGTCGGCCAGAAGAAACCATGGCGGAAGGCTTTGGCGACAAGTGATCTCGAGGCCGCATGGTGGCCGCACTCTCCTTGGTGAATGTCTGCGAGGATTGCAATGCCTTCTCTTGCTCGACGCATCGCTGGAGGACTCCGGTGACGCTGCGCTTGAGTAGTTCTCTGTTGACGATTGTGTACGCTCCGGCTCGACGCTGGACTTGTCTTGCTTCTGTTTCGTCAGCCGGCAGGTCTTGGTTCACTAAGAAGTTGAGGATGGACTGAGCCCAAGACGGCGCCGCGATTTCTTCTACTGCCAAAGTGGCTACTGCCACTAGGGTGGGCGGGCTGGGCGGTGAGGTGCTGGAGTCGGCCGCCGGCTGCAGTGCTGGTGCAGTCCCCGGGCCGGCTACCGCAGTCCCCGAGCCGGCTGCCAAAGTCCCCCGGCCGGCTACAGGGGTCTTGAGGTCGGCTACTTGATTCTTCGAGCCGGACCTGGCCGCATCGGGGTCAGGCGGCACGAAGATGGAATCGGATTCCGGAGACGGCTTGATAGACGGCTTGAGTAGGCGTTGTAGAGCGACGCCGGTTGGAATTGCTTGCCGGGTGGAGCCTATTCGGGCCAAAGCATCGGCAGGCTCGTTGTCGGCTCGAGGTACGTGGAGGAACTCGCACCCTTCAAAGTATCCGCTGAGTTGTTGGACCAGGAAACGGTAGCTCGCCATGTTCGCGTCCTTGGCGTCCCAGTCACTGCATGACTGCTGAACTACCAGGTCCGAGTCGCCATAACATAGGATCCGGCGAATGCCAAGCTCTTTGGCAAGCCGGAGCCCGTGTATGAGCGCCTCGTACTCAGCCACATTGTTGGAGGCGGCGAAGTGGATCTGCAGCGCGTATTTGAGCTTGTCGCCTTTGGGAGAGGTAAGGACGATGCCGGCTCCCAAGCCGGTGCGCATCTTGGACCCGTCGAAGTGCATGCGCCAATGGGTGGAGTCCGGAGCCGGCGGCAGGTACTGGGTCTCGGCCCAGTCGACGAGGAAGTCGGCCAGCGCTTGGGACTTGATGGCGGTGCGGGGCTGGTAGAAGATTGTGTAAGGGGCCAGCTCGATTGCCCATTTCGCGACCCGGCCGGATGCATCCCGGCTGCCTATGATCTCGGCTAGCGGGGCAGTGCATACGACCGTGACGGGATGCTCTTGAAAATAGGGCTTCAGCTTCTTGGCGGTGAAGTACACGCCGTAACACATCTTTTGGTAGTGCGGGTAGTTCTGCTTTGAGGCGGACAGCACCTCGCTCAAATAATACACCGGCCTCTGGACCGGCTGGGCTCGGCCTTCTTCCGGGCGCTGGACTACGATGACGGTGCTGACCACCCGGCTGGTTGCTGCGATGTAAAGGAGCATGGGCTCTTTCTCAGTCGGCGCTGCGAGGACAGGCGGCGTGGCCAGCATCTTCTTCAACTCGTGGAAAGCTTGGTCGGCCTAGTCGTTCCACTCGAAGTGAGTGCTCTTCTTCATGAGGCGGTAGAGGGGGAGGGCCTTTTCTCCGAGCCGGCTCATGAAGCGGTTCAAGGAGGCTAAGCACCCAGTGAACTTCTGAATGTCTCGAAGCTTGGTGGGGGTCGCCATTCTCTCGATGGCCTTGATCTTCGCTGGGTTGCATTCGATGCCGCGTTCGGAGACCAGGAAGCCTAGGAGCTGGCCGGCCGGCACCCCGAACACGCATTTCTCGGGGTTGAGCTTGATTTGGAACCGGCGCAGGTTCTCAAATGTTTCCTTGAGGTCTTCCAGCAAGGTGCCACGCTTCTCCGTCTTTACCACGATGTCGTCCACGTAAACGTGGGCATTCCTGCCGAGCTGCTTGAGGAGGCACTTCTGCATGCAACGCTGAAAGGTGGCACCGGCATTTCTCAAGCCGAATGTCATAGTCAGGTAGCAGAAGGCTCCGAACGGCATGATGAAGGCGGTCTTCAGGCGGTCATCCGGGTCTAGCTTTATCTGGTGATATCCAGAGTAAGCATCCAAAAAACTCAACAGCTCGCATCCGGCTGTGGAGTCTATCACTTGGTCTATCCTTGGCAGGGCGAAAGGATCTTTGGGGCAGGCTTTGTTGAGACTTGTGTAGTCTATACACATGCGCCACTTGTTATTCTTCTTCAACACAAGGACCGGGTTAGCGAGCCACTCTGGAAAGAAAACTTCCATGATGAAGCCGGCCGCCAAGAGCCAGGCTATCTCCTCCCCTACAATCCTGTGCTTCTCCTCTGAGAGCCGGCGAAGGGGTTGTCTGACCGGCTTCGCGCCTTCTCGAACATGCAGTTTGTGCTCGGCGAATTTCCTCGGAACACCCGGCATGTCCTTGGGGTACCATGCGAAGATGTCCCGATTCTCACGGAGGAAATCGGCGAGCTCGCCTTCCTATTTGCTGTTCAGGTTTGCCCCGATGACGGCAAACCTCTCCAGACGCTCGGGGTCAAGAGGTATCTTCTTCGTCTCCTTGGTCGGCTGAAAAGACCCTTGAGTGTCATGCTCCTTGGGGTCGGGGGACACGGCCGACTGCTTGCCGGCCATGGCCACGACTCGGTCCAGCACCTTCTTCTCTTCAGCGATCACAAGGGACTCGGCCAGCCGGCTGCTGGCCGCGGCGCACTCGGAGGACTTCTTGTAGTCGCCGGCTATGGTGATGATGCCTTTGGTGCTTGGTATCTTCATCTTGAGGTATGCATAGTGGGGAACCGCCATGAATTTGGCCAAGGCAGGTCGGCCCAGCAATGCATGGTAAGGGCTCTCCAGGTCCACCACCTCAAACCAGATCGCTTCCCGGCGGAAATGCTCCTTGTCCCCAAAAAGTACATCAATCTTGATTTTGCCAATGGGGGCGCAGGACAGGCCGGGTACGATGCCGTGGAAAACTGTCCGAGTGGGCGCGAGCTGTTTTGTCTTGACGTTCAACTTCTCCAGGGTGTCACGATACAAGATGTTGATGCTGCTCCCGCCGTCTATCAATACACGAGAGAAGCGGGCGGCGCGTCTGTCCGTTGCAAGAGTGGCTTCCAGGACCAAAGCATAAGAGCCGGGAGATGGCATCACCTCCGGGTGGTCGGCCCGGCTCCAGCTGATGGGCTTATCTGACCAATGCATGTGTTCAGCGGGGTTGGCAGCGACCACGCTGACTTCCTGGTGCCCTCGGTGTTTGCTGCGCCGGTCTTTGGGCTGGCTGGTGAAGATGACGTAGGTTGCTTGCTCATCAGGGAACTCGTCATGCACGGCTCCGACTGCGGGCCGAGCGGCCGGAGGCGGCAGAGGCGGAGGCGGCGGACCGGCAGGCGGAGGCGGCAAGAGCCCCTCGCCCTTAGAGATTCGGGTGAGCCAGTTGCACTTCCGGGTCATGTGGTTGGACGGCTTCGCGCTGCTGTGGAACTTGCAAGGGGCGTCGAGGGTTTGCTCGTAGGAGAAGGCGGGCTGCCAAGCCGGCCTGCCGCCCTTGGGCTTCTTGGGCGCCGGTCGCTCTTTAGGCGGCGCATCTTCGACCGTGGCCACCTGTCGGCTAGCGGGAGGCGGCGCAGGGCCCTTGCGCTTGTTGTCGTTCGAGTTGGGGTGTCGGCCGGGCTCTCCAGCCGGCGTCTTGGGCGCCGGGTTGAGCATCTTCTCGGACGCATCTACCCGAAGCTCGGTCTTCATCGAGGAGTCGGCGGTGGCGTACTTGTCCGCTATGTCCAGAAGCTCGTCGAGAGTAGCCGGCTCGTCGCAGAGGAGCTTGTGCTTGAGGAGGGTGCCTTCTCAGCATCCGGCTGTGAAGTACTCTATGGCTTGTACCTCGTGCACCCCTTCACAGGAGTTGCGGAGCTCGGCCCAACGCGTGAGGTAATCGCGAGTGGACTCGGCGGGGCCTTGCACGCACAAGGAGAGCTGTCTGGGCTTGGGAGCCCGCTTGTAGGTGCTGGTGAAGTTGCGGATGAAGGCTTCTGTGAAGTCTAGCCAGTTGTTGATGCTACGCGGCTTGAGGCTGTTGAGCCAAGTCCGCGCCGTGCCTTGCAGCATGAGGGGCACGTACTTCACGGCGACTCACCGGTTGCCGTTGGCTATGCTAACTACGGTGGAGTAGTCGATCAACCAATCTTCCGGCTTCATGGCGCCGTTGTACTTGGGCGTGTCTCTTGGGAGCGAGAACCCTTTGGGAAAGGGCTCGTCGCGGATGCGGGGGCCAAAGCAAGGCGGGCCGACATCGTCTTCTTCTTCCAATGCCAGGGATCGTGCCAGGCGGTCGAGCCGATGGCGGGCGTCGTTCTCGCCGATTCCTTCGCGGCGGCCCAGTCGTCCGCTGAGAGTCGGGTGCGCCACTGGCGGTGAGGCGGGATGTCTCTCTCCACGGGGCGGAGGCGGAGGCGGGTCGCCCCGCCACTCCATGGCTCAGGGATAACCGTCCGCGTCCCGCTCGATGGAGATCCGGGTCAGGTCGTGGCTGATAGCCGGCTCCTTCTTGCGTCGCGCGCGGGTATTGCTCGGAGTCGGCGTCCGGGACGTCGCGCCCTGCTCTCGGCGCGGGGGAAGGCTTTCCGCGCGAGCGTCGGCTTCGTGCCGCTGCGTGGCGGCGTCGATCAACTGCTGGATGCGCCGGGTCATGTGGGGAAGGTCTTCGGGCTCCAGGCCGTCCAGCTCGTCTACGGCCGCCTGGGCGGCACGCAAGTTCTCGAGCGGAGTGGCATAGACCGGGCGGTCGACTCCCAGCGCGTCGGCGATGGCGGCGCCGCGTTGCTTGACAAGGCCGGCCCGGCTTGGCCCGCTCGGGGCCGGCGTGCCGAAGGCGGCGCGGTCAGCCTCGCGCCGGTAGGCCTCAGTGAGGCGTCTTACGGAGGCCAGCCTCCGGCCCTCTGCGAGGAGGGCGAGGCGGCGTGCTTCCATGGCTTCGTCGTCGGCGTCGGCCGGGAGAGGAGCGGACAAGTCGCGGGCCGCCGCGCGCGAGACGTCGCGGGCGCTCTCGTCGGCCGGGCCGCTGTGGCCGGCAACCATCACTTCGGCGGCGACAGCATCGTGGCCGTCGGCTCGAGGAAGTCGGTCGTCGTAGATCGCGACGTTGGTGGGGAAGGCATCGTAGGAGGCCGTGTCGGAGTCGACAGGCATCGGGTCAGTGGAGCCAACCGACTCCAGGTCCGCAGCGGGCTCGTTGGAGACGTGGAGCTGGCCGAGAAAGTTGGCGAGGCGGTCAGCGCCCGCATCGGAGGCGAGCTCGTCGGGGAGATCGGCGAGGCCGCTCGCCACACAGATGCTGGTGACGCCTTGCAGCGCGTCGCGGCAAGCGCCATCGGGCATGCCGGGCTGGCTACGCTCGCTGGGAGGAAGAGAGTTCCCATCCAGAATAGGTCTCCGGACGACGGTGCGCCTGGCCCCACGGTGGGCGCCAAATGTCAGGTGGTTGGTGCGACATATGCCAACGGGTGGCTTATCTGTGTGGGAACCAGTAAGACATCACCGGTGCCTGGAAGCGGGATGAGGCGTAGACACGCACGCCGGCGGCTCTTACCCAGCTTCGGGGCTCTCCGAAGAGATAACACCCCTACTGCTGCTCTGCGGGGTCTCCGCATGCTCACTAGATGAATCGAGTAGCTACACAACGCTCCTTGAGCTGTTTTTGGGGGAGGAGGAGGAAGAAAGGGCACGGCTAGCCTGCTTCTTCTCCTTGTATGGTCTCTAGGACTAGAAGGGGGTCGAACCCTTTGCATGGGTGCCCCGGGGGGTTTATATAGGCCTACCCCCAGGGGGTACAATGGTAATCCGGCTGGGCACGGGGCCCAGCCGTCTGCGACTGCACTCGCCGGCTTCTGCGCCGACTGCTGGGGCCCGCCGACTGGTGGGTCCCGCCGGCTGCCAACTCCTTGGTCACTGTGGCTTCATCCTACTGACGTGAGCTTCATCGTGGTAAGCGCGGCTACAGTACCGCCGCCTGCCGGGTGATCGATGTAGCCTTACCGCGTCTTGTCTCCTTAATGGGGCGTCCTCTTCGAGAGAAGCGGCGGGCCGGCTGACGGAGCCGGCTCCGTCTTGGGCCGGCTGGTTGGAAGCGCGGCCGCCTTTGGCCGTCTCTCTGCTCTAAGGGGCCCACCGCCTGTGGGCCACGCTGGCGACCCGTCGTGGGTGATGCCAGGGTCAACATGGCAACAGTGCTGCGCCGGACGGGTCATGCCTACCTCGTACGGCGCACTGTGCCAGGAGTGCTCTGGGATTCGGGGGTGGCAGGCTCTTCTGTAGCCATGCCCCGTCGCACCGCCGTTAGGTGGGTGCAAACTTTGTGGGTACGGTCTTGACTACTTTATGGGGAGCCGGCTCCAAGAAGCCGGCGCCCTCTCATGAAGGTTGAAGTCGGACCGCCTTCCCAAAGCCGGCCTAGATCGCTGCCGGCGGGGGGAAGGTGGCCCCGTGTCTTGGATTCTTGAGAGCCGGGCGGGCCCGTAATTTTTGCAGAAGTGCCAGGGGAAGCCGGCTAGGCTACCCATGGCCATTTACTCCGACAGCAGGACGACCTATTAGCATACCTACAGACATTACTCTATTAGTCGACTTCCTCGCCGAACTCTTTTTTCAGAGTTCGTTTAAGCACTTACTAAATATGCTGCGTCGAAGCCGCTGATTCTCCTTAACGGAGTCCAACAGTTGGGCACAAACATCCTTCAGTTCAACGCCCAGCTTGGTGTTGGCATCTTGGATATCGTTCTTCTCCCACCTCACCTTTGTCAGCACACTCTCACCAGCCTTCAGCTGGCGTAGGAGTTGTTGCTTTTTCGGATTTAATCCGGCGCCATCTGCAATTTCATTTGTCAAATTTGCACCCACGCCGCACTTCGCAAAATACTTATCTTTCGAAGCATATATTACCAGAGGGGGTCTCCTTGGGCTCCCCTGCCGCGGTTAGTGCGGCCTCAAGTTGGGCTTTGCACTCTTCCAGCTCCCGGGACAGTAGGGTATTCTTTTCTGTAAGAACCTGCATAACAAATGATCCTTAAATCAGTTATTCTAACTGTTTCAAGTCTCGGGGGCTACTAGTATATATATATATAATTACCAAAATTTTCTTACCCGTATGTCTTTTACATATTGCTCCGTGGCTCTGGCTAGACCATTTTGAGCGGCACAGAGGTACGCATCTCCCGAATTGAAGGCATCCAATGCCTCTTGGGAGAAACAAGCGTTGCGAAGAACTATCCGGCGACGCCTGTGGTTCATGGCACTCTCCACCTCGGAATTGGTGGCAGACAGCCTGTCCGCATCCTCTGTCGGAGGAGCGTCCGGTGCGCGCCTTGTGTTCGCCTCCGCTTCCGGACCAGGCTTTGGAGCCTGGCTGGTGGAGGCGCGATTGGCAACCTCTCCGGATATAGTCCGGCGAGGTCTCTTCGTCCTGAAGAGAGCACGAGCGTTAATATGCCTTGAAGGAATAACACCTGGGAATAAGATGGCGTGCTATAGCTTTGCGCCGGCGTCTTAGTCCGAACCGCACTTCTTTTCAGCCCGCGGGGCCTTGCTGCCCCTCGTTGGCTAGTCGCCGCAGGCTCGGCCTCCAGTCTCAAGGACCTCCCCTGCAAAACACGATTGTCATACGGCAATCGAAAACACGCGAGGATAGATCCCTTTTCAAAGTGTTGGGACTTTGGTCTTAGTTACCTGTGAGGCTGGGAGTAGCCCTGGGTAATCGGCCGTAATGGCCACCAAGGCGTTGTTTTTACTCAATTGATGAAACACCCCATCAATCAGCTCCACAGATAAGTCCGGATCCTCTTGAGAGGCCGGGTCGAGGGTCCGTCCCAGATCCTCGGGTTGTGGAGGAGGGCTGTTTATTTCTTTAATAGCCTGGCGCAGTTCTTGCGTTGAAGTCGTTAGACTGAATATTTAACGATGGGAATATAAAGCAGATGGGCAAGTAAAAGTGTCCACTTACCCAACTTGGGGGATTGTACATAGAAAATCCACCCTGTGGGTTGACGTGGAGAAATTCCTCCTCTTCTCCCTTGTACAAAGCGGACAAGATCTTTATTAGAGCGGCAGCCGATTCCGGCCCCTTACGGCCGTGGCGGGTGGCGTCGTCCTCCCTGTTGAAGTCCCACATGGGGTGGCCTCTATACTGAAGCGGCTGCACCCCTCGCATGATGCATGCGGCCATGACCCCGATCATGGTTAGTCCGGAATGAGCTAACAATCTTATCCGGCCCATCAAGTAAAGAACGTCCTTGTCGCTTTCCCTTTGAGGGCTCCGTGGACGCCAGCTTAGGCATTTCATTAGGGGAGCACTGTCGAACTCAGGGAGGCCGATCCGGACAGGATCCGGCAGCGGGACGTCCTCTATATAAAACCATTCCGAAGGCCAGTCCTCGGATGCCTTCTTTGGGGTTCCGGATAGATATCCGGTCCCGGCGATGCACCACACTTCGGCTCCGCCCACTTGATATATTGACCCCTTCTGAGAACAGGGCACAAGGCAGAATAGCCTTTTCCACAACGCGAAATGAGCCTCGTAGCCCAAAAACAGCTCGCAAAGGGCTACGAAGCCCGCGATATGCAATATGGAGGCAGGCGTGAGGTTGTGCAGCTGGAGGCCATAGAACTCCAGGAGCCCCCGGAGAAATGGATGGATTGGAAATCCGAGCCCTCTTATTAAGTAAGGGACAAGGCATACCCGCTCTCCTTTGGAGGGATTGGGGGCGCTCTCCGCTTGCTCTCCGCCATTATAGGTGGCAAGTCCGGCTCGAACCGGGACCATATAGGCCGGGGGGAGAAATCCCTTGGTCTGGAGTGTCACTAGCTTGCTGTGCAGGATGGAGCATCTCTCCCAATCTCCAGGCTGAGGGCTGGAAGGACGAGAGGAGGAGAAGGGCGGCCGGCCATGATAGAATGGACCTCTGTCGGATACGCTCTGATGAATACTCGCGGAGGGGAGAAGGTGTGGTTTGGATCTAAATCCTCGTCCCCTTAAATAGGCGGCTCATTCACGCGGCTAGGGGTGTAAATGTAAAAACACCCTAACTTTTCGTATTTGTTTTACACGTGGAAGACGGCCATTATTGGGCGTAGAAGCCAAGGAGTGCCACATTTACAAGAAACCGGACATTATTCAACAGGTACACAGAATTTGGAGGAGAACCCGCCTTGCAATGCCGATGACAATTTGTGCGCCGGACTCGTCGTCATTGAACCCTGGTTTGGGGGCTACTGAGGGAGTCCTGGATTAAGGGGTATCCGGATAGCCGGACTATACCTTCAGCCGGAGTCCTGGACTATGAAGATACAAGATTGAAGACTTCGTCCTGTGTCCGGAAGGGACTTTCCTTGGCATGGAAGGCAAGCTTGGCGATACGGATATGTAGATCTCCTACCATTGTAACCGACTCTGTGTAACCCTAGCCCTCTCTGGTGTCTATATAAACCGGAGGGTTTTAGTTCGTAGCACGAACAACAATCATACCATAGGCTAGCTTCTAGGGTTTAGCCTCTCTGATCTCGCGGTAGATCTACTCTTGTACTACCCATATCATCAATATTAATGAAGCAGTACGTAGAGTTTTACCTCCATCAAGAGGGCCCGAACCTGGGTAAAACATTGTTTCCCCTGCCTCCTGTTACCATCTGCCTAGACGCACAGTTCGGGACCCCCTACCCGAGATCCGCCGGTTTTGACACTGACATATTGCCATGCAACTTTCCATCGTTCCGTTTATGACACACTCCATCATTGTCATATTGCTTAGCGTGATCATGTAGTTGACATCGTATTTGTGGCAAAGCCACCGTTCATAATTCTTTCATACATGTCACTCATGCATCATTGCATATCCCGGTACACCGCCGGAGGCATTCACATAGAGTCATATTTGGTTCTAAGTATCGAGTTGTAATTGTTGAGTTGTAAGAAAAATAAAAGTGTGATGATCATCATTATTAGAGCATTGTCCCAAGTGAGGAAAGGATGATGGAGACTATGATTCCCCCACAAGTCAGGATGAGACTCCGGACGAAAAATAAATAAAAGAGGCCAAAGAAGCCCAAAAAAAGAGAAAGAAAAGAGGCCATAAAAAAGAGAAAAGGCCCAAATTAGAAAAAAAGAAAAAAATGAGAGAAAAAGATAGAAGGGACAATGTTACTATCCTTTTACCACACTTGTGCTTCAAAGTAGCACCATGATCTTCATAGTAGAGAGTCTCTCATGTTATCACTTTCATATACTAGTGGGAATCTTACATTATGGAACTTGGCTTGTATATTCCAATGATGGGCTTCCTCAAATTGCCCTAGGTCTTCATGAGCAAGCAAGTTGGATGCACACCCACTTAGTTTATTTTTGAGCTTTCATATACTTATAGCTCTAGTGCATTCGTTGCATGGCAATCCCTACTCACTCACATTGATATCTATTGATGGGCATCTCCATAGCCCGTTGATACGCCTAGTTGATGTGAGACTATCTTCTCCTTTTTGTCTTCTCCACAACCACCACCCTATTCCACCTATAGTGCTATATCCATGGCTCACGCTCATGTATTGCGTGAAGATTGAAAAAGTTTTGAGAATGTCAAAAGTATGAAACAATTGCTTGGCTTGTCATCGGGGTTGTGCATGATTTAAATATTTTGTGTGGTGAAGATAGAGCATAGCCGGACTATATGATTTTGTAGGGATTACTTTCTTTAGCCATGTTATTTTGAGAAGACATAATTGCTGTGTTAGTATGCTTGAAGTATTATTATTTTCTATGTCAATATGAACTTTTGTCTTGAATCTTTCGGAGCTGAATATTCATACCACAATTAAGAATAATTACATTTAAATTATGCCAAGTAGCACTCCGCATCAAAAATTCTGTTTTTATCATTTACCTACTCGAGGATGAGCAGGAATTAAGCTTGGGGATGCTTGATACGTCTCCAACATACCTATAATTTTTTATTGCTCCATGCTATATTATCTAATGTTTTGGACATTATTGGGCTTTATTATCCACTTTTATATAATTTTTGGGACTAACCTATTAACCAGAGGCCCAGCCCAGAATTGCTGTTTTTTGCCTGTTTTAGGGTTTCGAAGAAAAGGAATATCAAACGGAGTCCAAACGGAATGAAACCTTTGGGAACGTGATTTTCTCATCAAATACAACTCAGGAGACTTCGACCCTACGTCAAGGCACGTAACAGGAGGCCACGAGGTAGGGGGCGCGCCCCCACCCTCGTGGGCCCCCTGTTGCTCCACCGACGTACTTCTTCCTCCTATATATACCCACGTACCCCCAAACGATCAGATACGGAGCCAAAACCCTAATTCTACCGCCGTAACTTTCTGTATCCACGAGATCCCATCTTGGGGCCTGTTTCGGAGCTCCGCTGGAGGGGGCATCGATCATGGAGGGCTTCTACATCAACACCATAGCCTCTCCGATGAAGTGTGAGTAGTTTACTTCAGACCTACGGGTCCATAGTAGTAGCTAGACGGCTTCTTCTCTCTTTTTGGATCTCAATACAATGTTCTCCCCCTCTCTTGTGGAGATCTATTCGATGTAATCTTCTTTTTGCGGTGTGTTTGTTGACACCGATGAATTGTGGGTTTATGATCAAGTCTATCTATGAATAATATTTGAATCTTCTCTGAATTATTTTATGTATGATTGGTTATCTTTACAAGTCTCTTCGAATTATCAGTTTGGTTTGGCCTACTAGATTGATCTTTCTTGCAATGGGAGAAGTGCTTAGCTTTGGGTTCAATCTTGCGGTGTCCTTTCTCGGTGACAGAAAGGGCAGCAAGGCACGTATTGTATTGTTGCCATCAAGGATAACAAGATGGGGTTTTCTTCATATTGCATGAGTCTATCCCTCTACATCATGTCATCTTGCTTAAGGTGTTACTCTATTTTTAACTTAATACTCTAGATGCATGCTGGATAGCGGTCGATGAGTGGAGTAATAGTAGTAGATGCAGGCAGGAGTCAGTCTACTTGTCTCGGACGTGATGCCTATATACATGATCATACCTAGATATTCTCATAACTATGCTCAATTCTGTCAAATGCTCAACAGTAATTTGTTCACCCACCGTAGAATACGTATGCTCTCGAGATAAGCCACTAGTGAAACCTATGGGCCCCGGGTCTATCTTTATCATATCAATCTCCTACTACTTAGTTATTTACTTTGCCTTTATTTTACTTTGCATCTTTATCATAAAAATACCAAAAATATTATCTTATCATATCTATCAGATCTCACTCTCGTAAGTGGCCCTATAGGGATTGACAACCCCTATTTGCGTTGGTTGCGAGGATTTATTTGTTTTGTGCACGTGCGAGGGACTCGCGCGTAGCCTCCTACTGGATTGATACCTTGGTTCTCAAAAACTGAGGGAAATACTTACACTACTTTGTTGCATCATCCCTTCCTCTTCGGGGAAAACCAACGCAGTGCTAAAAGAGGTAGCAAACCGCTCTGGCCCAAGAGTCGGAGCAGGCCGCGCCATCCAAAGACGGGAGGATTAACCCCACCTTGGAGGCCGCAGATTCCACGGTTTTGGAGCCGCACATGGACCTGGTCTCACATGATGCCTATGCCACCAGAACGCCGGACTCATCTTCGGCCGTAGGTTCCGAACCACACGAGCCCGCGGACGCCGAGATTGATCGTTTATCGATCTTCAAATTCAGTGCCGCAGACATCTTCCAGCACTCGCCTTTGGGCGATGTGCTAAACTCATTAAAAACCTGTCCTTGGCAGAGGACTCTCAGCCGAACTATATCCGTCTCGAACTAGGGGCTGACGATAGAGAATTTTACTTCCCACCCGCCACCCACTTTATAGCCACAATCGAGGATTTGACCGAAGAACTTGTTTACGACTCTGAGGACATCGATGGTATGGACGACTATGCCGGAGAAGAAGAGGCCCAGAACCCGACGATCATCGGACGCTGGACGGCCACTTCCTCGTATGACGTATACATGGTGGATGCACCAAAGGAGCACAGTGGTGATGATAAGGAAGACCCAGTTGAGGATAAACCTTCCGAAATACAGTCCAAGCACCAGCGTCAGCGGCGCCGCTCTAAGTCACGCTACAGTGAAGACAGCAACACTGGCATAGGAGAAGATGACACTCCGAAAGGTGCCGAAGACAACGAAGACCCCGTCGATAAAGCAAACAAACAAGATGAACGGGAAGATGAGCGGGTTAGCCCTGTTAAACAGGCCACGCACGAAGATTCGGAGGACGATAATTACCTTCCGCTCTCCGAAGATGAGGCGAGCCTCGGCACCGAAGACTTCATCATGCCCGAGGAACCTCTTGAGCAGGAGCGCTTCAAGCGCCAGCTAATAGCCACAGCAAGGAGCCTGAAAAATAAGCAGTAGTGGCTTCAAGCTGACCAAGATCTGCTCAATGATAAATGGACCGATTTCCTAGCATCCGAAGAATACGGCCTCAAGCACCCAACCAAAAGCTACCCAAAGCGCAAATTGCTACCTCAGTTCGACGAGGAGGCGCCGGAGTACATACCACCATCGCACAATACGGCCGACCGACCACCACGTGGTCGGGACAAAACGACAACTCATGCCGAACACCAGCCCGCCCCGCCGCATCACTCAGGTAGAGGTAAATTAGCCCACGACCATACATATGACCTCCGGCAGAACCTGAACAATAAAGCAGGACCTACCAGATCAATCTACGGATCGCGAGGATGCACCTCGACACGCGACAACGGCCACCTATTTGGACGCGACAAACCCAGTCATGCGCGGGCTGAACATCACAGACGGACTCTATCAGAGCTGCATCACGATACGGCCCGACATAGAGGCCCCGCACACCCTCATTGCTTCACTAATGAGGTCCTGGATCACAAATTCCCAGAAGGATTCAAGCACATGAACATAGAATCATATGATGGAACCACGGACCCCGCGGTGTGGATCGAGGACTTCATTCTCCACATCCATATGGACTGCGGAATGACCTCCACGCCATAAAATACCTCCTCTAAATCTCAAAGGGCCAGCTCGGCATTGGCTAAACAGTCTGCCTGAAAATTCCATTGGCAGCTGGGAGGACTTGGAAGAGGCTTTCCTCGACAACTTCCAGGGTACATATGTTCGACTTCCGGACGCTGATGACTTAAGCCATATAGTTCAACAGCCCGGAGAGTCCGCCAGGAAATTCTGGACAAGGTTCTTAACTAAAAAGAACCAAATTGTTGACTGTCCGGACGTCGAAGCTCTAGCATCTTTCAAGCATAGCATCCGCGACGAATGGCTCGCTCGCCACCTCGGCCAAGAAAAGCCAAAATCCATGGCGGCCCTCACGGCACTCATGACCCACTTTTGTGCGGGCGAGGACAGTTGGTTAGCCCATAGCCAAAACAATGCAAGCGACGCCGGCACCCCTGAAGTTAAAAGCAACAAAGACAAGTCCCGACGCAATAGATACAAGCGCCGAAACAATAGTGACAACACCGAGGATACGGCGGTCAATGTCAGATTCAGTGGCTCTAAGTCCGGTCAGTGGAAGAAGCCGTTCCAAAAGAACAATTCGGGCCCATCCAACTTGGACCGCATACTTCATCGTCCATGCCAGATTCACGGCACCCCCGACAAGCTTCCTAATCATACAAATAGAGAGTGTTGGGGTTTCAAACGGGCCGGCAAATTAAACGCCGAGAATAGGGAAAAGGGATCACAAAGCGAGGACTGTGACGAAGAGCCATGACAACCGAACACAGGGGGACAGAAGAAGTTTCCCCCTCAGGTCAAAATGGTGAACATGATATATGCTACCCACATCCCCAAGAGGGAGCGCAAGCATTCGCTCAGGGACGTCTACGCGATAGAGCCAGTCACCCCAAAATTCAATCCATGGTCGTCATGCCCGATCACTTTTGATCGCGGGGATCACCCGACCAGTATCCGTCACGGAGGCTCAGCCGCACTGGTCTTATACCCAATAATTGATGGGTTCCACCTGACTCGTGTCCTTATGGACGGCGGTAGCAGCCTCAATCTGCTCTATCAGGATAAAGTGCGAAAAATGGGCATTAACCCATCAAGGATCAAGCCTACAAAGACCACCTTTAAAGGAGTTATTCCAGGCGTAGAGGCCCGTTGTACGGGCTCAATCACATTAGAGGTTTTCTTCGGATCTCCGGACAACTTCCGAAGCGAGGAGTTAGTCTTCGATATCGTCCCATTCTGCAATGGCTATCATGCACTGCTCGGACGAATTGTGTTTGCTCGATTCAATGCAGTGATGCTTATCTCAAGCTCAAGATGCCTGGCCCACACGGCATCATAACAGTCAATGGCAATATGGAATGCTCTCTCCGTACAGAAGAGCACACAGCTGCCCTAGCAGCAGAAGTACAAAGCGGCCTTCTCAAGCAGAACCTTCATTCGGCTGCCGAGCCCTCGGACACCCTTAAGAGGGTCCGAACTACTCTACAGTAGGAGAGCTCGACTCGTCAGGAGCTCGACTAGCAATCCGGCCTCCGTCTCAGTCCCGATCAAGCAGTGGCATGCGCGCCGCGGGTACATAACTACTCACTCAAAATTCCATGGACATCGATGGAGGCATAGCTAGCTTGTGATCCACGGCACGGCTCAACTGACATCGGATACACACATACTTTCACTTCTGCTTGTTTTCTTGCAGGTTTTAATCCTACACGCCCCATCGGGTGGTCTGGTTATCGGTCCTCTTGAAGGATAAATACACCAAGATGGCGAGGAGCGCAGACATACGAGGACTTTTTAGGTGATTCCGTTAACGATAACTCTACCTGTCTTCCAGGACCCACATGCAGCTCTCCCCTGGTTTCGGCGTGTTAAATAGCCTATTGCTTATTGCACTACTTGTATCAATGCGCCTTGACGTACTAATTACATTACAATGAAAACAATTTGTAGCTGGAGCTGTAGGACCCCAGCTTTTTACCTTTACATCTTTTTTGTTTTCTTTTTCTCTTTTCTTTTTTCAGTTTCCCTATGGATAACCCCATCAGGTAGCACCCGTACACTTTGGTACATTTTGATGTTTGCCAGGGGCTTTATAGCACCCCACATTACGGCAAAAAAAGTCTGAACACTTCTTATAAGTATAGCTCGGCACCCCAAATTTAGCATTATATGCATTGGCTCCAAATCATGTCTTTGGTAAATAGTTGGGTTGCCCGGCTCCTGTGCTTCCTACCCTACGTTCCGCTACATCGGCTAGGGTAGTAAAGAGAGAACTACTGCAATTGTGCCCTAGTCTAAACCGATGAGCACCTCAGTAGAGAAAGCCGAAAACTGACTGTCATGATGCGGCGAGAGCCGGTCAGCTGTCGGAGGTCTCAAATCGTTGGAGATTTTTCCGCATTATGCGAAAGATCGGTACTTCCCGATCAGACACTGACAGCACTCTGGTTCGTATACTGATGACCCACAAGTATAGGGGATATATCATAGTCCTTTCGATAAGTAAGAGTGTTGAACCCAACGAGGAGCAGAAGGAAATGATAAGCGGTTTTCAGTAAGGTATTCTCTGCAAGCACTGAAATTATAGGTAACGGATAGTTTTGTGATAAGGTAATTTGTAATGAGCAACAAGTAACAAAAGTAAATAAAGTGCAGCAAGGTGGCCCAATCCTTTTTGTAGCAAAGGACAAGCCTGGACAAATTCTTATATAGAGAAAAGCGCTCCCGAGAACACATGGGAATTATCGTCAAGCTAGGTTTCATCACGATCATATGATTCGCGTTCGGTACTTTGATAATCTGATATGTGGGTGGACCAGTGCTTGGGTGATGTCCTTACGTGGAAAAGCATCCCACTTATGATTAACCTCTATTGCAAGCATCCGCAACTACAACAAAAGTATTAAGGTAAACCTAACCATAGCATGAAACATGTGGATCCAAATTAGCCCCTTGCGAAGCAACGCATAAACTAGGGTTTAAGCTTCTGTCGCTCTAGCAACCCATCATCTACTTATTACTTCCCAATGCCTTCCTCTAGGCCCAAATAATGGTGAAGTGTCATGTAGTCGACGTTCACATAACACCACTAGAGGAGACACAACATACATCTCATCAAAATATCGAACGAATACCAAATTCACATGACTACTAATAGCAAGACTTCTCCCATGTCCTCAGGAACAAATGTAACTACTCACAAAGCATATTCATGTTCATAATCAGAGGGGTATTAATATGCATATAGGATCTGAACATATGATCTTCCACCAAATAAACCAACTAGCATCAACTACAAGGAGTAATCAACACTACTAGCAACCCATAGGTACCAATCCGAGACTTGGAGACAAGAATTGGATACAAGAGATGAACTAGGGTTTGAGAGGAGATGGTGCTAGTGAAGATGTTGATGGATATTGACGCCCTCCTGATGAGAGGATCGTTGGTGATGACGATGGCAATGATTTCCCCTCCCGGAGGGAAGTGTCCCTGGCAGAACAGCTCCGCGGGAGCCCTAGATTGATTCCGCCAAAGTTCCGCCTCGTGGCGGCGGAGTCTCATACCGAAAGCTTGCTTATGATTTTTTTTCTCATCGAAAGTCTCCATATAGCAGAAGATGGGCATCGGAGGGCCACCAGGGGGCCCACAAGGCAGGGGGCGCGCCCAGGGGGTAGCCCCCCCCCCCCGCCCTCGTGGCCAGGGTGTGACCCCCCTCTGAAACTTCTTGCGCTCAGTATTTTTATGTATTCTAAAAATGACTTCCGTGAAGTTTCAGGACTTTTGGAGCTGTGCAGAATAGGTCTCTAATATTTGCTCCTTTTCTAGCCCAGAATCCCAGCTGTCGGCATTCTCCCTCTTTATGTAAACCTTGTAAAATAAGAGAGAATAGGCATAAGTATTGTGACATAATGTGTAATAACAGCCCATAATGCAATAAATATCGATATAAAAGCATGATGCAAAATGGACGTATCAACTCCCCCAAGCTTAGACCTCGCTTGTCCTCAAGTGAAAGCCGTAATCGAAAAATATGTCCACATGTTTAGAGATAGAGGTGTCGATAAAAATAAAATACGGACATGAGGGCATCATGATCATTCTTAGAACAGCAACTTATATAATTCTTGTCATATGATCTCTTATGCAAGAGTAACAATTCAATCACAATTTCAAGTATGAATCATAAACTTCATTGAAAACTAACAAACTGTAATCTCAGTCATCGAATCAATTGCAATTTATCATAACACAGGAAAGAGTCAATATAAGAGCTTTTCAGCAAGACCACATACTCAACTATCATATAGTCTTTCACAATTGCTAACACTCATGCAGTACTTATGGGTATGGAGTTTTAATCGGACACGGAGAAAGATAGGGGCTTATAGTTTTGCCTCCCAACGTTTTACCTCAAGGGTAATGTCAACAATAATAGTTCATGAAAACTCACATCCAATTAGCCATATATACCTGGACCTTTCCAACATGTTGTGCTTGCCAAAAGATAAAATGTAAAAAGGAACGGTGAAGATCACCATGACTCTTATGCAAGGTGGGAGATAAAAGTAAAAGATGGGCCCTTTGCAGAGGGAAGCAGAGGTTGTCATGCGCTTTTATGGTTGGATGCACAAAATCTTAATGCAAAAGAACGTCACTTTATATTGCCACTTGTGATATGGACCTTTATTATGCAGTTTGTCGCTTTATTTCGTCCATATCACAAGATCGTATAAAGCTTATTTTCTCCCACACTAATAAGTCATACATATTTAGAGAGCAATTTTTATTGCTTGCACCGATGACAACTTACTTGAAGGATCTTACTCAATCCATAGGTAGATATGGTGGCCTCTCATGGCAAAACTGGTTTAAGGGTGTTTGGAAGCACAAGTAGTATCTCTACTTGGTGCAAAGAATTTGGCTAGCATGAGGGGGAAAGGCAAGATCAATCATGTTGGATGATCCATGACAATATAATTTATCTCAGATGTAAGAAAACATAACCCATTGCGTTTTCTTCCTTGTCCAACGTCAACTCTTTAGCATGTCATATTTTAATGAGTGCTCACAATCATAAAAGATGTCCAAGATAGTGTATTTATATGTGAAGACCTCTCTTTCTTTATTACTTCCTATTAATTGCAACGATGACCAAAACTATGTTTGTCAACTCTCCACAACTTTTATTCATCATACTCTTTCTATGTGAGCTCATTACTCTTCATAAGACCCATATGATCTCTTTTATTTTCTTTTTATTCTTTCTCTTTTCTTTTATTCACTCAAGATCATGGCAAAATAATCAAGCCCTTGACTCAGCACTAATCTTTATTATATATAGCTCACGGACTCGATTACATAAAGGGATCATAAAGCAAAACTCAAAACTAGATCATACTAAAAACTTTTATGCTGCTAGATCAAGATATTACCAAAAGGATCAAACTAAGAAAAACGGTAAAGATAGAAGTGATGGTGATACGATACTGGGGCACCTCCCCCAAGCTTCGTAGTTGCTAAGAGGGTGCCCATACCCTTATGATTATGTCTCCTCTGTTGGTGAAGAAGATGGTGGTGATGATGGATAGTCGCACATCGAGCGTAGGAGGTCTTCTAACTTGCGGATAATTCCCTTAAGTGCGATGATATGATCCTTCAGCAAAATATTTTCATGTGTGAGATATTTGTTTTGTATACGAGCTAACTCAATCATCTTGAAAGCTTCGATCTTAGTTGGGGTAAGAAGATTGTGATCAAGTTGAAGGATGTCTTCTGTTGCCGGAACTTGGTCCTCCGTGTCCTTCTTGATCACTTCATCCTTGTTGATCACCATGGGTTCTTCTCTCTTCAGCTCTATCTTCATTAGCCAAGCATCATTGCCCTCATTGTTGGAGGAGGAGGGAAACGACATGATGCTTGGCTTTGATAACCTGGCAGAAAACAGCTCGAAACAAGAACAAGAGATTTTTGTGTGATACGGTGGTCAAAACCTTCGGGAGATTATATAATGAATTTTTACCGACCAAAATACGTATTGTACAAGAAAACGGAGTCCGGAGAGCGCACGAGGTACCCACGAGGCAGGGGGCGCACCCTCCACCCTCGTGGAGCCCTCGTGTCCTTCCTGGACTGCTTCTTATTTTTTTATTTTTCTGAATATTCCAAAACGGAGAAAAATTGCCATTAGAACTGTTTTGGAGTTGATTTACTTACCGTACCACATACCTATTCCTTTTCGGAGTCTGAAACATTCTGGAAAGTGTCCCTTATGTACTCCTCCGGGGTTACGGTTTCAATAACATTGGTTTCAACATTTATAGGATTGCCTGAGATATAATGTTTGATTCTTTGACCATTCACCACCTTCGGATTTGTGCCTTCGAAGTTGTTGATTTTTATGGCACCAGAACGATAGACCTCCTCGATAACATAAGGACCTTCCCATTTAGAGAGAAGCTTTCCTGGAAAAATTCTTAAACGGGAGTTGTATAGCAATACATAATCACCTACATTAAACTCACGCTTTTGTATCCTTTTGTCATGCCATCTTTTAACCATTTCTTTAAACAATTTCGCATTCTCATAGGCTTGGGTTCTCCATTCATCGAGTGAGCTAATGTCAAATAACCTTTTCTCACCGGCAAGTTTGAAATCATAATTGAGCTCTTTAATAGCCCAATAAGCCTTATGTTCTAGTTCGAGAGGTAAGTGACATGCTTTTCCATAAACCATTTTATACGGAGACATACCCATAGGATTTTTATATGCAGTTCTATAGGCCCATAATGCATCATCAAGTTTCTTGGACCAATTCTTTCTAGATCTATTAACAGTCTTTTGCAAAATTAATTTGAGTTCCCTATTACTCAATTCTACTTGACCACTAGACTGTGGGTGATAAGGAGATGCAATTCTATTATTAACATCATACTTAGCAAGCATTTTATGGAAAGCACCATGAATAAAATGTGAACCACCATCAGTCATTAGATATCTAGGGACTCCAAACCTCAGAAAAATAACTTCTTTAAGCATCTTAATAGAGGTGTTATGATCAGCACTACTAGTTGGAATAGCTTCTACCCACTTAGTAATGTAATAAACAGCAACCAAAATATGTGTATATCCATTAGAGGAAGGAAACGGCCCCATATAATCAAAGCCCCAAACATCAAATGGTTCAATAACAAGTGAATAATTCATAGGCATTTCTTGACGTCTACTAATATTACCAATTCTTTGACATTCATCACAAGATAAGACAAACTTGGGGCATCCTTGAAGAGAGTAGGCCAATAAAAACCTGATTGCAATACCTTATGTGTAGTTCTTTATCCAGCGTGGTGTCCTCCATAAGCTTCGGAGTGACACTTGCATAGGATCTGTTCCTGTTCATGCTCAGGTACACAACGTCTAATAACGCCATCTACTCCTTCTTTATAAAGATGTGGGTCATCCCAAAAGTAATGTCTTAAATCATAGAATAACTTTTTCTTTTGCTTGTGTGCGAAACTAGGTGGTATAAACTTAGCAATAATGTAATTAGCATAATCAGCATACCATGGAGCAGTGTGAGAAGTATTTATGACATTTAATTGTTCAACAGGAAAGCTATCATCAATAGGTAGTGGGACATCAAAAACATTTTCTAACCTAGACAAGTTGTCTGCAACGGGGTTCTCAGCTCCCTTTCTATCAGTAATATGCAAATCAAATTCTTGTAGCAAGAGAACCCATCTAATAAGTCTAGGTTTAGCATCTTTCTTTTCCATAAGATATTTAATAGCAGCATGATTTGTGTGAATAGTTACTTTAGAATCAACAATATAAGGTCTGAAATTATCACAAGCAAATACAACTGCTCAAAATTCTTTTTCAGTAGTGGCATAATTTGTCTGAGCATTGTCTAGAGTTTTACTAGCATATTGAATAACATTTAATTTCTTATCAACTCGTTGCCCTAGAACAGCACCTACAGCATAATCACTAGCATCACACATGATTTCAAAAGGTAAATTCCAATCAGGTGGCTGAACAATAGGTGCAGAGATTAATGCTTTCTTAAGTATTTCAAAGGCTTCTACACAATCATCATCAAAGACGAATGGTATATCTTTTTGTAATAAATTAGTCAGAGGCCGAGAAATTTTTGAGAAGTCCTTAATGAACCTCCTATAAAAACTGGCATAACCAAGGAAACTTCTTATACCTTTGATGTCCTTGGGACACGGCATCTTTTCAATAGCATCAACTTTAACTTTATCAACTTCAATGCCTCTTTCAGAAATTTTGTGCCCCAAGAAAATACCTTCATTAACCATAAAGTGACATTTCTCCCAATTCAAGACAAGGTTAGTTTCTTCACATCTCTGCAAAACTCGATCAAGGTTGCTTAAGCAATCATCAAAAGAGGATCCATAAACGGAGAAATCATCCATGAATACCTCACATATCTTTTCACAAAAATCAGAAAATATAGCCATCATGCATCTTTCAAAGGTAGCAGGTGCATTACATAAACCAAAAGGCATACGTCTATAAGCAAAAGTACCGAAAGGGCAAGTAAAAGTGGTCTTAGATTGATCATCAGCTGACACAGGTATATTTGGGAGAAACCAGAATAACCATCAAGAAAGCAAAAATGTGTATGTTTGGATAATCTTTCTAGCATTTGATCAATAAAAGGTAAGGGATAATGATCTTTTTAGTAGCATTATTTAATTAGCGGAAATCAATTACCATCCTATAACCTGTAATCATTCTTTGCGGAATCAATTCATCTTTATCATTAGGAACGACAGTAATACCTCGCTTCATAGGAACACAATGGACGGGACTTACCCACTGACTATCAGCAACGGGATAAATTATACCTGCCTCAAGGAGCTTTAGTATTTCTTTTCTTACCACTTCTTTCATCTTAGGATTCAATCGTCATTGGTGATCAATAACTGGTTTGGCATCTTTTTCCAAATTTATTTTGTGTTGACATAGAGTGGGACTAATACCCTTAAGATCATCAAGAGTATATCCAATAGCAGCACGATGCTTCTTCAAAGTTTTCAATAATTTTTCTTCCTCCTTCTCTGAAAGGTTAGCACTAATAATAACAGGATATATCTTCTTTTCATCAAGATAAGCATATTTAAGAGTATCAGGCAATGGTTTAAGCTCAAACACGGGATCCCCCTTGGGTGGAGGAGGATCCCCTAAGATTTCAACAGGCAAGTTGTGTTTCAGAATAGGTCCCTGTTTAAAGAACACTTCATCTATTTCCCTTCTTTCATTCATATACATATCATTTTCATGGTCTAGCAAATATTGTTCCAAAGGATCACTAGAAGGTATGGCAATAGAAGCAAGACCAATAATTTCATCTTTACTAGGCAATTCTTCTTCACGGTGTTGTCTATGAAATTTAGAAAAGTTGAACTCATGAGACATATCACCTAAACCAATAGTAATAACATCCTTTTTGCAGTCTATCCTAGCATTAACAGTGTTTAAGAAGGGTCTACCAAATATAATGGGACAAAAGCTATCTTGTGGGGAACCAAGAACCAGAAAATCAGCAGGATATTTAGTTTTCCCACACAAGACTTCAACATCTCTAACAATTCCCATTGGTGAAATAGTATCTCTATTGGCAAGTTTAATGGTGACATCAATTTATTCTAACTCAGCAGGTGCAATATCATGCATAATTTCTTTGTATAAGTCAATAGGTATTGCACTAGCACTAGCACCCATATCACACAAGCCATGATAACAATGATCTCCTATTTTAACAGAAATAACAGGCATACCGACCACAGGTCTATGTTTATCTTTAGCACAAGGTTTAGAAATTCTAGCAGTTTCATCGCAAAAATAAATAACATGCCCATCAATATTATCAGCCAAGATATCCTTAACAATAGCAATATTAGGTTCAACTTTAACTTGCTCAGGAGGTATATAGGTTCTAATATTGCTTTTACGAACCACAGTTGAAGCTTTAGCATGATCTTTTATCCTAACAGGAAAAGGTGGTTTCTCAACATAAGCAGTAGGAATAATAGGATCATTATAAGTGACAGTCTTTTCGTCAACTTTAATAGGTGCAGCTACTTTTACTTCAATGGGAGGATGATATTTAAACCACTTCTCCTTAGGGAGATCAACATGAGTAGCAAAAGATTCACGGAAAGAAGCTACTATCTCAGAGTCAAGTCCACATTTAGTGCTAAATTTACGGAAAACATCGGTATCCATAAAAGATTTAACACAATCAAACTTAGGTGTCATACCTGACTCCTTACCTTCGTCGAGATCCCAATCTGCAGAGTTGCGTTTAATTATTTCCAATAAATCCCATTTGAATTCAATACTCTTCATCATAAAAGAGCCAGCACAAGAAGTATCGAGCATGGTGTGGTTGTTATCAGAAAGCCGAGCATAAAAATTTTGAATAATCATTTCTCTTGAGAGCTCATGATTGGGGCATGAATATAACATTGACTTAAGCCTCCCCCAAGCTTGAGTGATGCTTTCTCCTTTGTGATGCCAAAAATTATATATATATATATATATATATATATATAATTACGATCACGATGAACAAGATGCATAGGATAAAACTTCTGATGAAATTCCAATTTCAATCATTTGTAGTTCCATGATCACATATCATCACATAGCCTATACCATGTCAATGCATCTCCCTCCAAAGATAAAGGGAATACCTTCTTCTTGATAACATCATCGGGCATACCTGCAAGCTTAAATAATCCACAAACTTCAACCACATATATTAGGTGCTCATCAGGATGTAATGTTCCATCTCCTGCAAAAGGATTAGCTAGCAGTTTTTCTATCATACCCGAAGGAATTTCAAAGTAGAAATTTTCATTTTCAGTAGGTTGAGTAGGTTGAGGAGCAACTCTTTGCTGTACTGGTCGGGGTGAAGATACCCCGAACAAGCCCCTCAGAGGATTACTTTCCATAGTAACAAGTGACAGTAAATTTCAGCACACTATATAAATTTTTCCTTACCAAATTCCACCTACCAAAGGCACTTCACTCCCCGGCAACGGTGCCAGAAAAGAGTCTTGATGACCCACAAGTATAGGGGATCTATCGTAGTCCTTTCAATAAGTAAGAGTGTTGAACCCAACGAGGAGCAGAAGGAAATGATAAGCGGTTTTCAGCAAGGTATTCTTTGCAAGCACTGAAATTATAGGTAACAGATGGTTTTATGATAAGATAATTTGTAACGAGCAACAAGTAACAAAAGTAAATAAAGTGCAGCAAGGTGGCCCAATCCTTTTTGTAGCAAAGGACAAGCCTGGACAAATTCTTATATAGAGAAAAGCGCTCCCGAGGACACATGGGAATTATCGTCAAGCTAGGTTTCATCACGATCATATGATTCATGTTCGGTACTTTGATAATCTGATATGTGGGTGGACCAGTGCTTGGGTGTTGTCCTTACTTGGACAAGCATCCCACTTATGATTAACCTCTATTGCAAGCATCCGCAAGTATAACAAAAGTATTAAGGTAAACCTAACCATAGCATGAAACATGTGGATCCAAATCAGCCCCTTACGAAGCACCGCATAAACTAGGGTTTAAGCTTCTGTCACTCTAGCAACCCATCATCTACTTATTACTTCCCAATGCCTTCCTCTAGGCCCAAATAATGGTGAAGTGTCATGTAGTCTGATACGTCTCCAACGTATCTATAATTTTTTATTGTTCCATGCTATATTATATTCTGTTTTGGACATTATTGGGCTTTATTATACAATTTTATATTATTTTTGGGACTAGCCTACTAACCGGTGGCCCAGCCCAGAATTGATGTTTTTTGCCTATTTTAGGGTTTCGCAGAAAAAGAATATCAAACGGAGTCCAAATGGAATGAAACCTTCGGGAACGTGATTTTGGGAACGAACATGATCCAGAGGACTTGGACCCTACGTCAAGACATCAACCAGGGGGCCACGAGGTAGGGGGTGCGCCTACCCCCCCCCCAGGCGCGCCCTCCACCCTCGTGGGCCCCCTGTTGCTCCACTGACATACTCCTTCCTCCTATATATATATATATATATCTACGTACCCCCAAACTACCATATACGTAGCCAAAACCCTAATTCCACTGTCGTAACTTTCTGTATCCACAAGATCCCATCTTGGGGCCTATTCCGGAGCTCCGTCGGAGGGGGCGTCGATCACGGAGGGCTTCTACATCAACACCATAGCCCCTCCGATGAAGTGTGAGTAGTTTACCTCAGACCTACGGGTCCATAGTTATTAGCTAGATGGCTTATTCTCTCTTTTTGGATCTCAATACAAAGTTCTCCACCTCTCTTATGGAGATCTATTCGATGTAATCTTCTTTTGCGATGTGTTTGTTGAGGCCGATGAATTGTGGTTTTATGATCAAGTTTATCTATGAACTATATTTGAATCTTCTCTGAATTCTTTTATGTATGATTGGTTATCTTTGCAAGTCTCTTCGAATTATCAGTTTGGTTTGGCCTACTAGATTGATCTTTCTTGCAATGGGAGAAGTACTTAGCTTTGGGTTCAATCTTGTGGTGTCCTTTCCCAGTGATAGTAGGGGCAGCAAGGCATGTATTGTATTGTTGCCATCGAGGATAACAAGATGGGGTTTTCATCATATTGCATGAGTTTATCCCTCTACATCATGTCATCTTGCTTAAAGCGTCGCTCTATTCTCTTGAACTTAATACTCTAGATGCATGCTGGATAGTGGTCGGTGTGTGGAGTAATAGTAGTAGATGCAGGCAGGAGTCGATCTACTTGTATCGGACGTGATGCCTATATACATGATCATACCTAGAAATTCTCATAACTATGCTCAATTCTGTCAATTGCTCAACAGTAATTTGTCTACCCATCATGAATACTTATGCTCTCGAGAGAAGCCACTAGTGAAACCTATGGCCCCCGGGTCTATCTTCTATCATATTAATCTTCCAATACTTATTTATTTCCTTTGCCTTTTACTTTACTTTGCATCTTTATCATAAAAATACCAAAAATATTATCTTATCATATCTATTAGATCTCACTCTCGTAAGTGACCGTGTAGGGATTGACAACCCCTTATCATGTTGGTTGCGAGGATTTATTTGTTTGTGTAGGTGTGAGGGACTCGTGCGTGGCCTCCTACTGGATTGATACCTTGGTTCTCAAAAACTGAGGGAAATACTTACGCTACTTTGCTGCATCACCCTTTCCTCTTCAAGGGAAAACCAATGCAAGTGCTCAAGAGGTAGCAAGAAGGATTTCTGGCGCCGTTGCCGGGGAGGTCTACGCAAAAGTCAGCATACCAAGTACCCATCACAAAACCCTTATCTCCCGCATTACATTATTTGCCATTTGCCTCTCGTTTTCCTCTCCTCCACTTCACCCTTGCTGTTTTATTCGCCCTCTCTCTCTCTCTATCCTCCCTCTCTTTCTCTATTTGCCTCTTTTTGCCAGTTTCTTGTTTTCTCTTGTGTCGGATTGCTTGCTTGTCACGATGGCTCAAGATAATACCAAATTTTTGACTTTACCAATACCAACACCAATGATTTTATTAGCACTCCGATTGCTCCTCTTACCGATGTTGAATCTTGTAAAATTAATGCTGCTTTGCTGAATCTTGTCATGAAAGATCCATTTTCCGGCCTTCCTAGTGAAGATGCCGCTACCCATCTAAATAGCTTCGTTGATTTGTGTGATATGCAAAAGAAGAAAGATGTAGACAATGATATTGTTAAATTGAAGCTATTTCCTTTTTCGCTTAGAGATCGTGCTAAAGCTTGGTTTTCGTCTTTGCCTAAAATAGTATTGATTCATGGAATAAGTGCAAAGATGCTTTTATCTCTAAGTATTTCCCTCCCGCTAAGACCATCTCTCTTAGAAACGATATTATGAATTTTAAGCAACTTGATCATGAACATGTTGCACAATCTTGGGAGAGGATGAAATTAATGATACGTAATTGCCCTACGCATGGTTTGAATTTGTGGATGATTATACAAAAAAAATTATGCTGGATTGAATTTTGCTTCGAGAAATCTTTTAGATTCAGCCGCGGGAGGCACTTTTATGGAAATGACTTTAGGAGAAGCTACTAAACTCCTAGATAATATTATGGTTAATTATTCTCAATGGCACACTGAAAGATCTACTAATAAGAAAGTGCATGCGATAGAAGAAATTAATGTTTTGAGTGGAAAGATGGATGAACTTATGAAATTATTTGCTAATAAAATCGTTACTTCTGATCCTAATGATATTCCTTTGTCTACTTTGATTGAGAATAATAATGAATCTATGGATGTGAATTTTGTTGGTAGGAATAATTTTGGTAACAATGCATATAGAGGAAACTTTAATCCTAGGCCGTATCCTAGTAATTACTCTAATAATTATGGTGATTCCTACAACAATTCTTATGGAAATTATAATAAGATGCCCTCTGATTTTGAATCTAATATTAAAGAATTTATTACTTCACAAAATAATTTCAATGCTTTGATTGAAGAAAAATTGCTTAAGATTGATGAGTTGGCTAGGAACGTTGATAGAATTTCTCTTGATGTTGATTCTTTGAAACTTAGATCTATTCCTCCTAAGCATGATATCAATGAGTCTATCAAAGCCATGAGAATTTCCATTGATGAGTGCAAAGAAAGAACCGCTAGGATGCGTGCTAAGAAAGATTGCTTTATAAAAGCGTGTTCTTCTAGTTTCCATGATAATAAAGATGAAGATCCAAAAGTTATTGATGTGTCCCCTATTAAATCTTTGTTTTGCAATATGAATTTTGATAATGATGGGACTGAATATGATCCACCTTTACCTAGACGGCGTTCCAAGAATTCAGAATCTTTAGATCTTGATGCTAAAATTGTTAAAAGTGGGATTGAAGAAGTCAAAACTTTAAATATTAATGAACCCACTATTTTGGATTTCAAGGAATTTAATTATGATAATTGCTCTTTGATAGATTGTATTTCCTTATTGCAATCCATGCTAAATTCTCCTCATGCTTATAGTCAAAATAAAGCTTTTACTAAACATATCGTTGATGCTTTGATGCAATCTTATGAAGAAAAACTTGAGTTGGAAGTTTCTATCCCTAGAAAACTTTATGATGAGTGGGAACCTACTATTAAAATTAAAATTAAAGATCATGAATTCTATGCTTTGTGTGATTTGGGTGCTAGTGTTTCCACGATTCCAAAGACTTTGTGTGATTTGCTAGGTTTCCGTGATTTTGATGATTGCTTTTTAAACTTGCACCTTGCAGATTCCACTATTAAGAAAACTATGGGAATAATTAATGATGTTCTTATTTTTGCAAATAGGAATTATGTGCCGGTAGATTTTATTGTTCTTGACATAGATTGCAATCCTTCATGTCCTATTATTCTTGGTAGACCTTTCCTTAGAACGATTGGTGCAATTATTGATATGAAGGAAGGAAATATTAGATTCCAATTTCCGTTAAGAAAAGGCATGGAACAATTACCTAGAAAGAAAATTAAATTACCTTATGAATCTATTATGAGAGCCACTTATGGATTGCCTACCAAAGATGGCAATAACTAGATCTATCCTTGCTTTTATGCCTAGCTAGGGGCGTTAAACGATAGCGCTTGTTGGGAGGCAACCCAATTTTATTTTTATTCCTTGATTTTTGCTCCTGTTTAGTAATAAATAATTTATCTAGCCTCTATTTTGGTTGTTTTTTTGTGTGTCTAATTAGTGTTTGTGCCAAGTAGAACCGTTGGGAAGACTTGGGGAAAGTCTTTTTAATCTTGCTGTAAAAAACAGAAACTTTAGCGCTCACGATAATTGCTGCCATTTTTATTTGGAAGGTGCTATTTAGTTAATTCTTTTTGAATATGATTAATAGATAAATTCCTCACGTCCAGAAATTTATTTTAGAATTTTTGGGGTTCCAGATCTTTCGTTAGCTATAGATTACTACAGACTGTTCTGTTTTTGACAGATTCTGTTTTTCATGTGTTGTTTGCTTATTTTCATGAATCTATGGCTAGTAAAATAGTTTATAAATCATAGAGAAGTTGGAATAAAGAAGGTTTAACACCAATATAAATAAATAATGAGTTCATTACAGTACCTTGAAGTGGTGTTTTGTTTTCTTTCGCTAACGGACCTCACGAGATTTTCAACTTTAAGTTTTGTGTTGTGAAGTTTTCATGTTTTTGGGTGAAAGATTTCATGGATTATGGAACAAGGAGTGGAAAGATCCTAAGCTTGGGGATTCCCATGGCACCTGAAGATAATCTAAGGAAACCTAAAATCCAAAGCTTGGGGATGCCCCGGAAGGCATCCCCTCTTTCGTCTACTTCCATTGGTAACTTTACTTGGAGCTATATTTTTATTCGCCACATGACATGTGTTTTGCTTGGAGCGTCTTGTATGATTTGAGTCTTTGCTTTTTAGTTTAACAAAATAATCCTTGATGTACACACCATTTGAGAGAAACACACATGATTCGGAAATTATTAGAATACTCTATGTGCTTCACTTATATCTTTTGAGTTATATAGTTTTGCTCTAGTACTTCACTTATATCTTTTAGAGCACGGTGGTGGTTTTGTTTTATGGAAACTATTATTCTCTCATTCTTCACTTAGATTATTTTGAGAGTTTTAAATAGCATGGTAATTTACTTAAATAATTCTAATATGCTAGGTATTCAATACTACTAAAAACTTTCTTATGAGTGTATTGAATACTAAGAGAAGTTTCATGCTTGATGATTGTTTTGAGACATGGAGGTAGTGATATAAAAGTTGTGCTAGTTGAGTAGTTGTGAATTTGAAAAATACTTGTGTTGAAGTTTGCAAGTCCCGTAGCATGCATGTATGGTAAACGTTATGTAACAAATTTGAAACTTGAGGTGTTCTTTGAGTGTCCTCCTTATGAGTGGCGATCGGGGACGAGCGATGGTCTTTTCCTACCAATCTATCCCTCTAGGAGCATGCCCGTAGTGCTTGGTTTTTGATGACTTGAAGATTTTTGCAATAATTATGTGAGTTATTTATGACTAATGTTGAGTCCATGGATTATACGCACTCTCACCCTTCCATCATTGCTAGCCTCTTTGGTACCGTGCATTGCCCTTTCTCACATTGAGAGTTGGTGCAAACTTCGCCAGTGCATCCAAACCCCGTGATATCATATGCTCTTTCACACATAAACCTCCTTATATCTTCCTCAAAACATCCACCATACCTACCTATTATGGCATTTCCATAGCCATTCCAAGATATATTGCCATGCAACTTTCCACCATTCCGTTTATCATGACACGTTCATCATTGTCATATTGCTTTGCATGATCATGTAGTTGACATAGTATTTGTGGCAAAGCCACCATTCATAATCCTTTCATACATGTCACTCTTGGTTCATTGCATATCCCGGTACACCGCCGGAGGCATTCATATAGAGTCATACTTTGTTCTAGTATCAAGTTGTAATCATTGAGTTGTAAATTAATAAAAGTGTGATGATCTTCATTTTCTAGAGCATTGTCCCAAGTGATATAAAAAAGGCCAAAAAAAGAGAAGGCCCAAAAAATGAGAGAAAAAGAGAGAAGGGACAATGTTACTATCCTTTTTACCACACTTGTGCTTCAAAGTAGCACCATAATCTTCATGATAGAGAGTCTTTTGTTTTGTCACTTTCATATACTAGTGGGAACTTTTCATTATAAAACTTGGATTGTATATTCCAACAATGGGCTTCCTCAAATGCCCTAGGTCTTCGTGAGCAAGCAAGTTGGATGCACACCCACTTAGTTTCTTTTGTTGAGCTTTCATATATTTATAGCTCTAGTGCATCCGTTGCATGGCAATCCCTACTCCTTGCATTAACATCAATTGATGGGCATCTCTATAGCTCATTGATTAGCCTCGTTGATGTGAGACTTTCTCCCTTTTTGTCTTCTCCACATAACCCCCATCATTATTCTATTCCACCCATAGTGCTATATCCATGGCTCACGCTCATATATTGCATGAAGGTTGAAAAAGTTTGAGATTACTAAAGTATGAAACAATTGCTTGGCTTGTCATCGGGGTTGTGCATGATGAGAGCATTCTTGTGTGACGGAAATGAAGCATGACTAAACTATATGATTTTGTAGGGATGAACTTTCTTTGACCATGTTATTTTGAGAGGACATAATTGCTTAGTTAGTATGCTTGAAGTATTATTATTTTTATGTCAATATTGAACTTTTATCTTGAATCTTTCGTATCTAAACATTCATACCACAATTAAGAATAATTACATTGAAAATATGCCAAGTAGCATTCCACATCCAAAATTATTTTTTTATCATTTACCTACTCGAGGACGAGCAGGAATTAAGCTTAGGGATGCTTGATACGTCTCCAACGTATCTATAATTTTTGATTGTTCCATGCTATATTATATTATGTTTTGGACATTATTGGGCTTTATTATACACTTTTATTGTAACACCCCGGATGTAACTTTCCCAATTTGTACTCCAACTCTTGCCGTTCCCGGCGTTAAGTTATATTTATTCCTCGGGTTCAGGTCTTTGTCTCCGTGTGTTGTTTTCAGTGTCGTGCATCTCATATCATGTCATCATGTGCATTGCATTTGCATACGTGTTCGTCTCATGCATTCGAGCATTTTCCCCGTTGTCCGTTTTGCATTCCGGCGCTTCGTTCTCCTCCGGTGGCCATTTCTAACTTTCTTTCGTGTGTGGGGATTAAACATTTCCGGATTGGACCGAGACTTGCCAAGCGGCCTTCGTTTACTACCAGTGATACTCCAACGTTTAACCGAGGGACCGAAAAGGCCTCGTGTGTGTTGCAGCCCAACACCCATCCAATTTGGCCCAAAACCCACCAAACTCTGCTCCATGTCATAGAGCATTCGATCACGATCGCGTGGCCAAAAACCGCACCTCATTTGGACTCTCCTAGCTCCACTTATGCCTATAAATACACCCCCTCCGTTTTCGGATCTCCCCTCTCCACGAAACCCTAAAATTCCCTCGCGCCGGCCGGACATTGTCCGACCCGGCCGGACACACCGCCTCCGCCTATCGCCGCCCGCCACGTGGCACGCCGCCGCCAGCCACAGCCGCCGGCCCGCGGAGCCCGTCCCGGGCCCCCGAGGCCCACTCCCTCCGCCGCCTCCTCGCCCATAGGCCGCCGCCGCCTCCCTCGCGTCCGATCGCCGCCTCCGCCGCCCGCCATCAGCTCCGGCCGCGAGCTCACCGGAGCTCCCCGCCGGATCCCCCGCGCCCCCCCTCGCCTTCCCCGCGCCTCGGGAGCGGCGCCCGCCGCCGACCGCCGCCAGGACCGGCCGGGAAGAGGCCGGCCTCGCCTCCCCTCTCCTCTTCGCCGGAGCCACCACCTCGCCGGAGCCACCACCACTCCGGCCAACCTCGGGAGTCGCGCCGGTGAACAGTGCACGTCGCCAGATCCAGATCCAAAAACCCTAGGGGTTGACTTTTTCCCTCCGAATCCTAATTTTTATGTGATCTTTGACCTGCTGTAACTTTGCATCCGTAGCTCCGTTTTGGACATATAGTATATCAAAATGTTCGCCTCGATGAGTACATCATTTCATTCCATTGCATCATTTTCATTTGAGTTCATCTTGATGCCCGAAATGCTGTTAGAAGGAGGCTTCGTGAGTTAATTGTCAGATCTGCTAGTTCATCTTAGACTTTTGTCATTTTTGCCATGATTATTGTGTGCATGCTATGCCTGTGAGTCCTTCATATGTTTTGTTAAGAATCTTGTTATCTTTCCAAAGGTGCAACCCATGCATTTTTAGGATGTGTGTGGTGACTTGTGCAAGCTTGCAAAGTGAGGCACCCGGTAAATCTGTTTTCAGGGACTTAGTAGTTTTCACTAAGTCTGGGATTATTTAGTTCATGATGCCATATGTTCTTGTTGTTTCCTAGTGATCCGTGCCTCTTTTAAGGATGATCAGTAAAGGAGTTTTGTTAAGCTTGTTATGATCTATCCATCCATGTCTTTACTTGCAATTATGGAGCACCCTAGCTTGAGTCAATCGAGCTCTACTTTTGCGTCGTTGCGAATCTGGGCAGGTCGTCAACTTGTTTGCGATTTTGCCGATGTTATTGTAGTTGATCCGTGCATGCTATGCCATTGTTCTTGCCATGTATAGCTTGTATTTTGTGCCTTCTTAATGTATGTATGCTTGCCTTGCCATGACTTGCACCGTGGTGAGTGCATCGAGCTCGTAAACATGCCTTCGTGAGTTATGTTTCAGCATGTCCCGGTTTTCACTAAGTCTGGAAACTGGTTATGTTTTTGCTATGTTCGTGTGCTTGTTAGTATATTTTGTGATCCCTTTTGGCCCCAGGTCACTTAGGGTCTTTTGTTAAGCTTGTTGAGTAGCTCCATGTCATGTTCTTCTTTGTCATAATCAGGTCATGTATCATGTTGTTTTGTTGCTCCGAAGAGGGCTTCATGATCTGAAATTTCAGACAAGTGTTAATTTCACTAAGTCTGAAATCTGTTTTGCATTTGCGTTTTTGACATGCTTGTTTGAACCTCATAATGGATGAATTGGCCGTAGCTCAGTGCTAGACTTTTGTTAAGCATCTTGTGTGCATCCCTTCCATGTATTTTGTTGTCACGTTTGGGTACTGTAGCATGTTCATTTCATTGCATTTAGATGCCTACTTGCTGTAAATCGCAGACTGGTGTCATTTTTGAATCGCTTGCCATTTCCAAACCGTAACTCCGATTCCGGCGTTCTTTATATCGTTTTCAAGCGATTTCATCTCATATTTCCAGTGGCACCCTTGTAATTCCAAGTTGAGGCCAGCTTAATGCATTTCCTGTCATATCTTGCATTTTGCATTCCGCATCGCATCCCGCATAGCATATCATCATTGCATCATGTCGCTTGATCCTTGCACGTGGTTGATTGTATCCTTGTTGCTTGTTTGTCTTGTTTGGGTAGAGCCAGGAGACGAGTTCGCTAATGAGGAGCCCGTTGAGTTTGCTTTTGAGGATCCAGTCAACTCTGACAACTGTGCAGGCAAGATGATCATACCCTCGAAATCACTACTATCTTTGCTATGCTAGTTTGCTCGCTCTTTTTCTATGCCATTGCTATGATGCCTACCACTTGCTTGTCAGCCTCCCAAATTTCCATGTCAAACCTCTAACCCACCATGTCCTAGCAAACCGTTGATTGGCTATGTTACCGCTTTGCTCAGCCCCTCTTATAGCGTTGCTAGTTGCAGGTGAAGATTGGAGGTTGTTCCTTGTTGGAATATTTATTTACTTGTTGGGATATCACTATATTGCTATGTTATCTTAATGCATCTATATACTTGGTAAAGGGTGGAAGGCTTGGCCTCTCGCCTAGTGTTTTGTTCCACTCTTGCCGCCCTAGTTTTCCGTCCTATCGGTGTTATGTTCCCGGATTTTGCGTTCCTTACGCGGTTGGGTTATAATGGGAACCCCTTGATAGTTCGCCTTGATTAAAGCTTTTCCAGCAATGCCCAACATTGGTCTTACCATTCGCCACCTAGTCTTTTCTTTCCCTTGGGTTCTACAGACTCAAGGGTCATCTTATTTTACCCCCCCCCCCGGGCCAGTGCTCCTCTGAGTGTTGGTCCCATCGAGCGATGTCCGGGGCTACCAGGGGAAACTCTGGGCTGGCCTACCCGACGTCTTGCTCATCTGAGTGTGCCCTGAGAACAAGATATGTGCAGCTCCTATCGGGATTTGTCGGCACATTCGGGCGGTGTTGCTGGTCTTGTTTTTAACCTGTCGAAGTGTCTTGAATTACCGAGATACCGAGTCTGATCGGAACGTCTTGGGAGGAGGTCTATTCCTTCGTTAACCATGAGAGCTTGTCATGGGCTAAGTTGGGACTCCCCTGCAGGGATTGAACTTTCGAAAGCCGTGCCCGCGGTTATGGGCAGATGGGAATTTGTTAATGTCCGGTTGTAGATAACTTAAACCTTAACTTAACTAAAATGAATCAACTGAGTGTGTTACCGTGATGGCCTCTTCTCGGCGGAGTCCGGGAAGTGGACACGGTGTTGGAGTAATGTTTGCGCAGGTTGCTCTCTAGTTTCTCGCTCGTGCTTTGCCTCCTCTTCTCGCTCTCTTTTGCGAATAAGTTAGCCACCATACTTGCTAGTCGCTTGCTGCAGCTCCACTCATTTTTTTTACCTTGCCTTACCTATAAGCTTAAATAGTCTTGATCGCGAGGGTGCGAGATTGCTGAGTCCCTGTGGCTCACAGATTACTATTACACCAGATGAAGGGCCTGATGATTCCGCTCCAGGAGACGCGTATGAGCTCAAGTGGGAGTTCGACGAAGACTCTTAATGATACTATGTCTCTTTTCCTGATGATCAGTAGTGGTGCCCAGTTGGGGTGATCGGGACCGTGTCGCATGTTGGGTTCTCTTTTATTTTGGCGCCGTAGTCGGGCCATTAGTGTTTTGGATGATGTAATGTTAATTATGTACTTGATTGACGTGGCGAGTGTAAGCCAACTATGTTCTCCCCTTTATTATTCATATTACATGGGATGTTGTGAAGATTGCCTAACTTGCGACATATGCCTTCAATGCGATTATGTCTCTAAGTCGTGCCTCGACACGTGGGAGCTATAGTCGCATTGAGGGTGTTACATTTATATTATTTTTGGGACTAACCTACTTACCGGAGGCCCAACCCAGAATTGCTATTTTTTGCCTATTTTAGGGTTTCGCAGAAAAAGAATATCAAACGGAGTCCAAACAAAATGAAACCTTCGGGAACGTGATTTTTGGAACGAACATGATCCAGAGGACTTGGACCCTACGTGAAGACATCAACCAGGAGGCCACGAGGTAGGGGCGCGCCTACCCCCCCCCAGGTGCGCCCTCCACCCTCGTGGGCCCCCTGTTGCTCCACCGACGTACTCCTTCCTCTTATATATATCTACGTACCCCCAAACTACCAGATACGGAGCCAAAACCCTAATTCCACCGCCCCTCCGATGAAGTGTGAGTAGTTTACTTCAGACCTACGGGTCCATAGTTATTAGCTAGATGGCTTCTTCTCTCTTTTTGGATCTCAATACAAAGTTCTCCCCCTCTCTTGTGGAGATCTATTCGATGTAATCTTCTTTTGCGGTGTGTTTGTTGAGACCGATGAATTGTGGGTTTATGATCAAGTTTATCTATGAACAATATTTGAATCTTCTCTGAATTCTTTTATGTATGATTGGTTATCTTTGCAAGTCTCTTCAAATTATCAGTTTGGTTTGGCCTACTAGATTGATCTTTCTTGCAATGGGAGAAGTGCTTAGCTTTGGGTTCAATCTTGCGGTGTCCTTTCCCAGTGACAGTAGGGGCAGCAAGGCACGTATTGTATTGTTGCCATCGAGGATAACAAGATGGGGTTTTCATCATATTGCATGAGTTTATCCCTCTACATCATGTCATCTTGCTTAAAGCGTCACTCTATTCTCTTGAACTTAATACTCTAGATGCATGCTGGATAGTGGTCGATGTGTGGAGTAATAGTAGTAGATGCAGGCAGGAGTCGGTCTACTTGTCTCAGACGTGATGCCTATATACATGATCATACCTAGATATTCTCATAACTATGCTCAATTCTGTCAATTGCTCAACAGTAATTTGTCTACCCACCGTGAATACTTATGCTCTCGGGAGAAGCCACTAGTGAAACCTATGGCCCCCGGGTCTATCTTCTATCCTATTAATCTTACAATACTTATTTATTTCCTTTGCCTTTTACTTTACTTTGCATCTTTATCATAAAAATACCAAAAATATTATCTTATCATATCTATTAGATCTCACTCTCGTAAGTGACCGTGTAGGGATTGACAACCCCTTATCGCGTTGGTTGCGAGGATTTATTTGTTTGTGTAGGTGCGAGGGACTCGTGCGTGGCCTCCTACTGGATTGATACCTTGGTTCTCAAAAACTGAGGTAAATACTTACGCTACTTTGTTGCATCACCCTTTCCTCTTCAAGGGAAAACCAACGCAAGTGCTCAAGAGGTAGCATAGTTGACGTTCACATAACACCACTAGAGGAGAGACAACATACATCTCATCAAAATATCGAACGAATACCAAATTCACACGACTACTATAGCAAGACTTCTCCCATGTCCTCAAGAACAAACGTAACTACTCACAAAGCATATTTATGTTCATAATCAGAGGGGTATTAATGTGCATATAGGATCTGAACATATCATCTTCCACCAAATAAACCAACTAGCATCAACTACAAGGAGTAATCAACACTACTAGCAACCCACAGGTACCAATCCCAGACTTGGAGACAAGAATTGGATACAAGAGATGAACTAGGGTTTGAGAGGAGATGGTGCTGGTGAAGATGTTGATGGAGATTGACCCCCTACCGATGAGAGGATCGTTGGTGATGACGATGGTGATGATTTCCCCCTCCCGGAGGGAAGTGTCCCCGGCAGAACAGCTCCGCCGGAGCCCTAGATTGATTTCGCCAAGGTTCTGCCTCGTGGCGGCGGAGTCTTGTCCCGAAAGCTTGCTTATGATTTTTTTTTCTCATCGAAAGACTCCATATAGCAGAAGATGAGTTTCGGAGGGCCACCGGGGAGCCCACAAGGCAGGGGGCGCGCCCCCACCCTCGTGGCCAGGGTATGGCCCCCCTCTGAAACTTCTTGCGCTCAGTATTTTTTATATATTCTGAAAATGACTTCCGTGAAGTTTCAGGACTTTTGGAGCTATGCAGAATAGGTCTCTAATATTTGCTCCTTTTCCAGCCCAGAATCCCAGCTGCCGGCATTCTCCCTCTTTATGTAAACCTTGTAAAATAAGAGAGAATAGGCATAAGTATTGTGACATAATGTGTAATGACAGCCCATAATGCAATAAATATCGATATAAAAGCATGATGCAAAATGGATGTATCATATACCTGGGGCTACGCCTATGTTTTATTATAAAACTCCTATGGCTAAGTGAGGGCATTCAAGCCGTATAGTCTGGTTGTCTAGTTCGTTGCGCTAAACAACTCCTTCAAGGACCATATAATTGGATCAAGATTGTTTAGATACCATCCCGAACACCTCCGTACTACCTACATGAGGGAAGAAGTCGACGACTGGCCAACCCTCAGATTTCATACAACACGGCCGCACAGGAGGATACAATTAAAACATAATAAAAATTATATTACAAAGCAGATTTTTTTCATCATACAAGGCAAAATATGAATGTATTCATTCGAGAATAACGTCCTTCCCGCACTGCGTTGCTATAAGTCGAGGTCCCACTAGGACATCCGCAAAATATCGCTCGGGTGTGCGGTGCTCCTTGCCCTCCGGCGGCCCCCGGGCCACCTCGACAGCATCCATCTTCGCCCACCACATCTTGCAACGAGCGAAGGCCATGCGAGCACCCTAGATGCAGACTGATCGCTTGACGATGTCTAGCCGCGGACAAGCCTCCACCACCCGCTTCACGAGGCTAAAATAACTGCTAGGTATAGCTTCGGCTGGCCATAGTCAAATTATTAAATTCTTCATGGCCAATTCGGCCATCCTGTGCAGCTCGACCAACTATTTCAGTTGATCGGCAAAGGCCACCGGATGTTCTGGCATAGCATACTGCGACCAGAACAGCTTCTCCAGAGAATCACCTTCCCTGGCACGGAAGAACTTCGCAGCATCGGATACACTGCGCGGCAGATCCACAAAAGCCCCTGGGCAACTCCGAATCCGGGTTAGTAAAAGGTACTTCCTCTCCGCATACTTGCTTTGCATGTTAAATGATGACCCACAAGTATACGGGATCTATCGTAGTCCTTTCGATAAGTAACAGTGTCGAACCCAATGAGGAGCAGAAGGAAATGATAAGCGGTTTTCAGCAAGGTATTCTCTGCAAGCACTGAAATTATAGGTAACGGGTAGTTTTGTGATAAGGTAATTTGTAATGAGCAACAAGTAACAAAAGTAAATAAAGTGCAGCAGGGTGGCCCAATCCTTTTTTAGCAAAGGACAAGCCTGGACAAATTCTTATATAGAGAAAAGCGCTCCCGAGGACACATGGGAATTATCGTCAAGCTAGGTTTCATCACGATCATATGATTCGTGTTCGGTACTTTGATAATTTGGTATGTGGGTGGACCGGTGCTTGGGTACTGCCCTTACTTGGACAAGTATCCCACTTATGATTAACCTCTATTGCAAGCATCTGCAACTACAACAAAAGAATTAAGGTAAACCTAACCATAGCATGAAACATGTGGATCCAAATCAGCCCCTTACGAAGCAACGCATAAACTAGGGTTTAAGCTTCTGTCACTCTAGCAACCCATCATCTACTTATTACTTCCCAATGCCTTCCTCTAGGCCCAAATAATGGTAAAGTGTCATGTAGTCGACGTTCACATAACACCACTAGAGGAGAGACAACATACATCTCGTCAAAATATCGAACGAATACCAAATTCACATGACTACTAATAGCAAGACTTCTCCCATGTCCTCGGGAACAAACGTAACTACTCACAAAGCATATTCATGTTCATAATCAGAGGGGTATTAATATGCATATAGGATCTAGACATATCATCTTCCACCAAATAAACCAACTAGCATCAACTACAAGGAGTAATCAACACTATTAGCAACCCACGGGTACCAATCCCAGACTTGGAGACAAGAATTGGATACAGGAGATGAACTAGGGTTTGAGAGGAGATGGTGCTGGTGAAGATGTTGATGGATATTGACCCCCTCCCGATGAGAGGATCGTTGGTGATGACGATGGCGATGATTTCCCCCTCTCAGAGGGAAGTTTCCTCGGCAGAACAGCTCCGCGGGAGCCCTAGATTGATTTCGCCAAGGTTCCGCCTCGTGGCGGCGGAGTCTCGTCTAGAAAGCTGGCTTATGATTTTTTCCTCATAGAAAGACTCCATATAGCAGAAGATGGACCTCAGAGGGCCACCAGGGGGCCCACGAGGTAGGGGGCGCGCCCAGGGGGTAGGGCGCGCCCCCCACCCTCGTGGGTAGGGTGTGGCCCCCCTCCGAAACTTCTTGCGCTCAGTATTATTTATATATTCTGAAAATGACTTCCGTGAAGTTTCAGGACTTTTGGAGCTGTGCAGAATAGGTCTCTAATATTTGCTCCTTTTCCAGCCCAGAATCCCAGCTGTCGACATTCTCCCTCTTTATGTAAACCTTGTAAAATAAGAGAGAATAGGCATAAGTATTGTGACATAATGTGTAATAACAACCCATAATGCAACAAATATTGATATAAAAGCATGATGCAAAATGTATGTATCAACTCCCCCAAGCTTAGACCTCGCTTGTCCTCAAGCGAAAGCCGAAATCAAAAAATATGTCCACATGTTTAGAGATAGAGGTGTCAAAAAAAATAAAATACGGACATGAGGGCATCATGATCATTCTTAGAATAGCAACTTATATAATTCTTGTCATATGATCTCTTATGCTAGAGTAACAATTCAATCACAATTTCATGTATGAATCATAAACTTCATTGAAAACTAACAAACTATAATCTCAGTCATTGGAGCAATTGCAATTTATCATAACATAGGAAAGAGTCAATATAAGAGCTTTTCAGCAAGTCCACATACTCAACTATCATATAGTCTTTCACAATTGCTGACACTCATGCAATACTTATGGGTATGGAGTTTTAATCGGACACAGAGAAAGATAGGGGCTTATAATTTTGCCTCCCAACGTTTTACCTCAAGGGTAATGTCAACAATAATGGTTCATGAAAACTCACATCCAATTAGCCATATATACCAGGATCTTTCCAACATATTGTGCTTGCCAAAAGATAAAATGTAAAAAGGAAGGGTGAAGATCACCATGACTCTTATGTAAGGTAGGAGATAAAGGTAAAAGATAGGCCCTTCGCAGAGGGAAGCAGAGGTTGTCATGTGCTTTTATGGTTGGATGCACAAAATCTTAATGCGAAAGAACGTCACTTTATATTGCCACTTGTGATATGGACCTTTGTTATGCAGTCCGTCGCTTTTATTTCTTCCATATCACACGATCGTATAAAGCTTATTTTCTCCCACACTGATAAGTCATACATATTTATAGAGCAATTTTTATTGCTTGCACCGATGACAGCTTACTTGGAGGATCTTACTCAATCCATAGGTAGGTATGGTGGACTCTCATGGCAAAACTTGTTTAAGGGTGTTTGGAAGCACAAGTAGTATCTCTACTTAGTGCAAAGAATTTGGCTAGCATGAGGGGGAAAGGCAAGCTCAATCATGTTGGAAGATCCAAGACAATATAATTTATCTCAGATGCAAGAAAACATAACCCATTACGTTGTCTTCCTTGTCCAACGTCAACTCTTTTAGCATGTCATATTTTAATGAGTGCTCACAATCATAGAAGATGTCCAAGATAGTGTATTTATATGTGAATACCTCTCTTTCTTTATTACTTCCTATTAATTGCAACAATGACCAAAACTATGTTTGTCAACTCTCAACAACTTTTATTCATCATACTCTTTCTATGTGAAGTCATTACTCTCCATAAGATCCATATGATATCTTTTATTTCCTTTTTATTCTTTCTCTTTTCTTTTATTCCCTCAAGATCATAGCAAGATAATCAAGCTCTGGACTCAACACTAATCTTTATTATATATAGCTCATGGACTCGATTACATAGAAGGATCATAAAGCAAAACCCACAACTAGATCATACCAAGAACTTTTATTCTACTAGCTCAAAATATTATCAAAAGGATCGAACTAAGAAAACGGTAAAGATAAAAGTGATGGTGATACGATACCGGGGCACCTCCCCCAAGCTTGGTAGTTGCCAAGGGGAGTGCCCATACTAGATACTCAGTTCTTCTTTGTTGGTGGAGAGGGTGGAGTTGTTGATGATGTGGGCTTGTCGTCCTTCTTCCAAGGCATTGGCTCGCTATCATAAAAGGATGACAGAGTCTCCTGGATCCTCAAATCTGTAGCCAAACTCATCCTTTTGAATCTATATTCATACTCACAGTTTTGGTTTTGCAGGTCATAGATTTGGGCTTGGAGGTGCTCGATCTTCTCGTGAAGCTTGAAGATGGTCTCCCCAATGTTCTTGGCATCCAGCTTGTGGTTGTTGGTGTACTCCGCGATCATCATATGGTTGGTGTCATGTAGCAACCCGACCCGAATGGATCAAGTCTCTGTGCTTAAGTGTCATCCCTGGATCGGTATGCTGACACACACAGTACTCAAGGATTTATAACAGAGGTAAATCACATGTATAAGTAACGTAAAATACTATTACCTCAATCCAAAATAGTAGAAGTAACAAGGTTGTGGATTCCCATCAACACCAACGGCAAAGTTGAGTGTAGAAATCGTAACCCTAACGTATCACTTACTCGTCGTAAGATAATCCTGCAACATGAGACGTTGCAGCCACAAAGGGTCAGTACATTGAATGTACTGGCAAATTCACACTGTAGAGCAATGATGAATAATGGCTATCACTACATGCATATATGGCTGGTGGAAAAGCTCTATGGTTATAAGGTTTTTGTGTAAAGCCAATTTTTCCCTACTGCAAAGGAATAAATTTTATTTAACTATCATGGTGGTTGTTGAACATTGAGAATGGTTGACAGCATTCTCAATCCCAATTAAATAACATCATTAAACCCAACAAACTTAATTTAAAGTAACATGATGAGATTCACATGATAATCCAGTACTAGATACTCAAGATGTCCATAACCGGGGACACGGCTAATCATGATTAGTTTATACACTCTGCAGAGGTTTGCACACTTCTCCCCACAAGACTCGATCGCCTCCATTTGGTTTCTCGCACTACATGGTGTTTGAGAAGATGGATGACCGAGACATAGTCTTTCAGAAGCGCTAGCACCTTACGATGGATAGACCGTTACACCTACTTTCCCCTACATCTGCTAGTATACCCTGTAAGAGTTCACATGACTTAATCAACTATGCTAGAGCCCATAATAGCTTGTGGCTGCACACGGAAGTTTCTTGTATGAAAAAAATCTCATGATCCCTTTGAGCCTGGGTGGCGGTCCATAAAAAAAACAGGCAATCCTGGTCTACCCAGGTACCTAGACAGGCAATCCTGGAATAACCAGGTACCTCAATCCACCCAGATGTGTGTTTAAGTTGCCACCTTAAGTAAACCATTAATTAACAATCTCACATCTGTCATGAATACTCTCAAAACCCAATCCACATCTACGAGCATAGCATGGCACTATAGGCATAACGTAATAGTAACTCCCAAGGTTTGAATGCAGGGCAATAGGTTCCTACCTCATCAACTACTTCCCAATACCCACAATTTAATTAGATCCTAATCATGCAATGTTTGAGGTTTGATATAATGCAATAAAAACTGGGTATGAAAGAGGTATGATCAAAGTGTGAACTTGCCAGTACATTCAATGTACTGACCCTTTGTGGCTGCAACGTCTCATGTTGCAGGATTATCTTATGACGAGTAAGTGATACGTTAGGGTTACGATTTCTACACTCAACTTTGCCGTTGGTGTTGATGGGAATCCACAACCTTGTTACTTCCTCTATTTTGGATTGAGGTAATATTATTTTACGTTACTTATACATGTGATTTACCTCTGTTATAAATCCTCAAGTACTGTGTGTGTCAGCATACCGATCCAGGGATGACACTTAAGCACAGAGACTTGATCCATTCGGGTCGGGTCACTACAAGATGGTATCAGAGCACATGTTGACTGTAGGACGTGACCCTAGAAACTGGCAAGCCCATAGCAAAGATTTTTCTCTACAACTTTCCCTTTCAAAAGATATTTTACCTCTCTTCTCTTCTGAGCTTATTCAAAAATTCCCTTTAGTGAGACCATACCCCTTTCCCCTTTTGACCACACGAAGATTCGACTGATGAGACCACTCCAAGAAGTACAAGATATCGGACCACTACGGAATGAAGGAGATTTTACCGTGCATTTGAATAATGGTAACTACAACGGTTGAAGACCAAAGACAAGTAGAATCTGAAGGCCCTGTAGAATTTTCCAGATTTGCATGACCTAGGAAGGCAACCCTTATGGAACTTGGCAGACTAAGGAAGCCGTCAATACCTGAGATCAAGGTGTATCAGAGAAAGACTGAAACAAGGAGCATGAGAACTTGAAGTGTTGTCAAGAAAACCCTAAGGCAGGAGATATCAACTATGGAAGATAGCTTTTGGCAAGGACAAAACCAGAAACAAGGCTATCCATGATGTTATCGCCCGCTTATGTTATTGTCACCATGCTGAGTTAATCATGCATATGCATGAAAGGATTGGATGGTACAAGGCTGACAAAACACCTCTCAGCAAGACGAAGTTTTAACTTTAGCTGGTGTATCGCCGGGATCTGGAGTGTTACATCAAGAAGTTAAGATGGATCTGCAGGAAGCAGTATTTGATGAGGAAGCATTTCGTGGAGAACTTAGGTCCAAGAAGCTGAAGTAGCCAAGCTGGAGGAGCAAAACCTCGAGATACCAGAGATTCGTCGGGAACTGAAGGACAGTAGGACATGGTTCATGCCAAGGATGATGAAACCTAAAAGTTTGGGACGCAACTCTAGAATATTAAAGGACGTCACGAGAGACTTCGCGTCAATAGAGTTGATCTGGCAAAAGAACTTGAGAAAGACAAGCATGATCGGAAGAAGCCATTTGGAGGCATGAACAAGACTTGAAGAGTTTGGCGATTTTGAAGATTTATTGACCTTTAGAAGACCCAACCCCTGTTATATGCCTATGTTAGATGCGATGATTGTGAGCTGTCATTTGTTTGATGTTTTCCGACAGCCACAATAAAATCTGTCTTTTCAAAACTTTTGTTTGTATTGTGTGTATCCCTCTCTATCTCTCTTATCTCACCCCAAACCCATGGACCCAATAGAGGATGAATGAATATGAGCTTATATTTTCTGGACCGATGAGTCAATTGAGACGGACCAATGGATTCAGAACATGGAGGATCGCATGAAGAATAACCCTGTAGTCGGAAAGGATATGACCCAGCATGCTCTTCAGTGCTTTGAAAGAGGTGCTGCTACTTGGTGGAGAATGTACCAAACCATCAATGGATGGCACGGAGTAACCACTTGGAAAGAATTTAAGTTGACTTTGCCAAAGTCTCGGTTTGTGTCCCAGGAGTTGAAGCCTTATGGAAAGGATATGAAGAAACCTTGTGCATGCAAGATTTGTGGAGAAATAGGACACACCCATAAAGAACACAAGGATGAATGCCCAAATTGTGAAGGAAGTCACCCAGATGAAGAATGCCCAACTAGGCCGATTACTTGTTTCTTGTGTGAAGGGACTACCCACTATCCTGCTCAGTGTCACCTTTACCCCATGGTACAACGAACCATCCAGCAGAAGAAAGAAGTAAAGAAAGGAGCCCTTATGGAAATTTTAGAAGAACCCGTGATGAAGGAAGATGTGGAGGACACACCTAAAGAGGACCCGAGTAAACCCTGCACTAAGTCTTGCTATTCATGTGGAGAAGAAGGACACATCTCCCAAAATTGTGTGAATGGGGATCTAGTAGAATTCCCAACGAAGGAAGTAGAGTATGACCCACAAGAAATAGAATCCATGATTGGAACGGAAAAGTCCAGGAAGAGAAGTAGATTGGATACCAGAAAGGACCTGAGTCATATCATCTGTTACAGGTGCAAGGAGTCAGGGCACTACCTCAACAGTTACCCAAAAAAAGAAACCTCGAGACTTGTCAAAAGTAATATGTTTTCGTTGTAATGAAGCAGGGCACTTTGCCAGAGATTGTCCCAAAGAGAAGGAGACTTGTGATAAATAGTTGAGTCTGTGAGAAGTATAGTAGTAGAAGTGAGAACATTTTCTTTTATATTGAGGTGTTGAGTTGAGACATGTAATGGAGAAGCGAGAGATTGTAATCATTTGAGAATGAATAAAGTAGCACCGTTGGTACTGATATGGATTTTATGAGTTGTTACCCTATGAAGAAGAACTTTGACCATTTTTGAGGATATGAGAAATATGGTCTATGGAAGATTTGTGCATTTTAAGGGTGGTAGTACCCTGTAAGAACCCTTGACCCTTGGAAAAGATAAGGATACTCCACTGAGTGGATTTCGGACAAAATGAATACGAGTTTTGTCTCGATATGTGTGATGCCCCAAGAGTATGTGGGATGAAGTGGAGACCGTCAGTTGTTTGGACCAAATTAATGTGATCAAGAAGTCAGAAGAAAATGATAATTTGATTCGAGATAGACTGAAGGTAGCTCAGTCCAGATAGAAGAGTTATGCAGACTCAAAAACGCAAGGAGGTAGTTTATGAAATTGGAGACAAAGCATGTCTTTGTGTGACCCCTCTGCGAGGAGTTAAATGATTTTTATTTAAGGGAAAGTTAGCCCCGAGATTTGTAGGACCATATCGAGTTTTGGAGCGTATGGGAGAAGTGGCCAACAAGTTGGAGTCACCCGAAGGACAATCAGGAGTTCAAGATGTGTTTCACGTTTCCCAGTTGAAGAAGTGCCATGCAGAGATGGCCAATATTCCCCTGTAAGGACGCTTGACCCTGGAAAGGATAATGATGTTCCACGAAGTGGAATATGGATTTCATAAGTATAAGTTTTTATCTCGGTATGAGGGATATCCCACGAGGATGAAGAGATAAATTACTATTGGATATAAAGGAGGTATGATGTTGGAAATATGGATCAATGGAAACTCCATGATGAGTCTGAGTAATCATGTCCTAGTTTGGTGCCAATAGAAGGAAGGAAGACAGTACAATTGGATGGATTTAAGAATACTAGGAAGTTGGAAGTTGGAATAATGATCAGTTGCCCGATGATAAGTTCAAGGACTACAAGTGATGAGATGGGCCATAACCCACAGGCCCCAGGACCTGCCAAGAAGCAAGCACATCCTTGCTGAAGGAAGAACCCTGGAGGAAGATATGACGTTTATCGGCAGACAATTTTATAGGAGTAACGCAAAACCTGAGAGTTGTGAAGAAACGGTAGATGTTTGTCTAGCTTGCAGAATCTATGGATATATCCGAACTTCGTTCGTCGACAAGAGAAATTCTGCAATGCTTGTGAGGATGACCGAGTGTTAGTATGCGAGATTCGTTAAACTGTGTACATGGTAATGATTTGGGTGCGGGATGGATTGATCACCATACCGACTTACTCTTATTGTTCGCCTTGCTATATGGGATGGTAAATCTGAGTGACTTACCTATAGTAGAGCGCCGACGATCAAAACCTTGCTTAAAACATAGAATGGTATAAGTATTTTCCCTTGTACAAGGCAGCTTTTGCCAACCGTAGGTTATACGGTGAGGATCAACCAGACCCATTTCGTGCAGGAGAAACCCTAAATTGTTAACCACCATGAGATATCGATAGTTAGTTAGTATTGGCGCCAGACCCATCAGCTAAGAAGACCTAGTCTCGGAATAACCTTACCAGGATGAAAGTACAGAAGAATTATGGTAAAGGTTATGCCACTACCGAAAGAGCCCAGATAAGGAATTATCCTGACAATCTAAGAAGACCGACACTGTTAACAATATGGATGAAGTATATGAGTTTTGATGGAACCATAACCATGCTTCTAAGGGTGGTAGCACCCCAGACCCCGGTAATGATCAATGAAATTTTGAAGAGACCCCAAACCCTAACCTATTTTCTTGCTAACCACTCCGAATCTCGAGGACGAGATTCATTTTAAGGGTGGTAGGTTTGTAACATCCCAAAATTCTAAATTTTGGAATGTTATAATAAATAGATAGATTTGATTGATTGTTTGATTGATTGTGTGAAGTTGAGTGAAATTTGAAACTTTTTGAAAGTTAAATGAGAGGGAATAAAAGGACTTTCCCAAACTTTCATTTTTGCATTTCTAATCTCCGTGAATTCAAATACTTTTCATCACAAAACCCTCGAGAGAAGATGACATGACTTCTTCCACTTATTTAAATGAAATGGGGTGTTTGAAAATATTTGAATTTCATTTGGGAAAATATTTCCAATTTTGAAACTTTATGCAACTCAATGATTTTCACGAGAGAAGATAAAATGACTTCTTCAAATTATATGAAATATGAGTTGGGAGTTTCAAAGATCAAATTTAAAGTCCTATTGGAATTATTTTCAATTTAGAGTTATTTGAGTTTTATTCAAATTATTTTCTCCAAAAATACAATATATGGAAAATAGGGTAACATGATTCCCTACATCAGAAAATTGGAGAGAAATAAATTTGAATTAATTTTGGTATTTTTAAAATGATTTTTATTGGATTTTATTAGACCAATAGCACTCTTTGAATTATCTAAATTTGTGTTGATTTTATTTGGCATTATAAAAATGTCCATGTTGTAGAAAATCTTTTTCTGCAAATTTTGGTATATTATATGCCTATATAAAAAATTTATTTATTTTGTTTTATTTATTTTTTCTGTTGTTTGGAAAATCTTTTTAAAAAAATCCGCCGACTGGGCCGGCCCAGCTCCTAGGCGAGGCCACGGCCCAGCCCAAGCCGCCAACCGCCATCTCCCCGACTCCAGGCGGGAGTCCGCCGCCCGTACGACACCGTCCGCCGCCACCGTGCTCCGCCCTGCCTCTCCTCGCCGCCTTTGCCCCCTACTCCACGCAACCCCTCGCCCCCCTCCATATAAGCTCGCGCCGCCGCCCACCTTCTCTCTGCCGCACCGCGCCGCCTCTCCCGTGTCTCGGCGAGCCGCCGGAGCCCGCTGCATCTCGCCGCACCTGTCGCTGCCACCGATGAGCTGCACCGCCCCGCCGCCTCTCGCCTCACGCCGCCACCGCACCTTCGCCCGTTGCCGCACCGCTGACGCTGCCGCCGCCGCTGCCGCTTCTCATCGCTGGAACCCGCCGCCATCGTCGTTGCCATTGACCCGCCGTGGACCAGTAAAAAACCGCCCAGTCCAATCAGGTTTATTTTTTTTCAGTTTCGTTTTTTTGTTAAACACGGTTTTGTTTTTATTAACCTAGTTATTTAGTGGATGTTCGCTAGGTTAGATCTGTTAGTAAACACTTTTGTTCGCTAGGTCTCTATAGCGAGCGTTCGCTCGATAGTTTTTTTTCTTTTTAATTTCAGCCAGGTACCCATCCGTGAATATTTTCTTTACAGATCAGCCCCTGGTTTTCAAACAACTATAACTTTTTGCTCGTTAGTCGGAATTAGACGAAACCAATGCTCACGTCTTCGTTACTATCCCCTCTATCCATTAATCCAACTCAAACATGTTTTTGAAAAGTTTAAAATTTGAATTAGATCAAATTTGTATTCAAGCTTCGTTTGATCATAACTTGAGTTTCGTAGCTCCGTTTGAGTTGATTCTTTTTGCAAATCGAAGCTCTTGACCTGAACTTTCTGATAAGGCCAAATTCACATAATTTTGGTACTGTTAGAAATTGTTTTATGTTGCAAGAGTTATTTTCTTGGTTTCGAAGTTTTCCGAATCGTCTTCTTCGTTCCTTCTGGTCTTTTGAGTGATTGCTTATGTGTGGTTACTATTGCTTGCTTACGATAGATTGACCGGAGTATGATGAGTAGAGATATCAAGAGTTATGAGTGTGAATCATCTTCATCAACATTGCAGGCAAGTTCACACTTTGATCATACCTCTTTCATACCCGGTTTTTATTGCATTAGATCAAACCTCAAACATTGCATGATTAGGATCTAATTAAATTGTGGGTATTGGGAAGTAGTTGATGAGGTAGGAACCTATTGCCCTGTATTCAAACCTTGGGAGTTACTATTACGTTATGCCTACAGTGCCATGCTATGCTCGTAGACATGGATTGGGTTTTGAGAGTATTCATGACAGATGTGAGATTGTTAATTAATGGTTTACTTAAGGTGGCAACTTAAACACACATCTGGGTGGATTGAGGTACCTGGTTATTCCAGGATTGCCTGTCTAGGCACCTAGGTAGACCAGGATTGCCTGTCTAGGCACCTGGGTAGACCAGGATTGCCTGTTTTTTTATGGACCGCCACCCAGGCTCAAAGGGATCATGAGATTTTTTCATACTAGAAACTTCCGTGTGCAGCCATAAGCTATTATGGGCTCTAGCATAGTTGATTAAGTCGTGCGAACTCTTACAGGGTAGACTAGCAGATGTAGGGGAAAGTAGGTGTAACGGTCTATCCATCGTAAGGTGCTAGCGCTTCTGAAAGACTATGTCTCGGTCATCCGTCTTCTCAAACACCATGTAGTGCGAGAAACCAAACGGAGGCGATCGAGTCTTGTGGGGAAAAGTGCGCAAACCTCTGCAGAGTGTATAAACTAATCATGATTAGCCGTGTCCCCGGTTATAGACATCTTGAGTATCTAGTACTGGAATATCATGTGAATCTCATCATGTTACTTTAAATTAAGTTTGTTGGGTTTAATGATGTTATTTAATTGGGATTGAGAATGTTGTCAACCATTCTCAATGTTCAACAACCACCATGATAGTTAAATAAAATTTATTCCTTTGCAGTAGGGAAAAATTGGCTTTACGCAAAAACCTTATAACCATAGAGCTTTTCCACCAGCCATATATGCATGTAGTGATAGCCATTATTCATCATTGCTCTACAGTGTGAATTTGCCAGTACATTCAATGTACTGACCCTTTGTGGCTACAACGTCTCATGTTGCAGGATTATCTTACGACGAGTAAGTGATATGTTAGGGTTACGATTTCTACACTCAACTTTGCCATTGGTGTTGATGGGAATCCACAACCTTGTTACTTCCGCTATTTTGGATTGAGGTAATAGTATTTTCCATTACTTATACATGTGATTTACCTCTGTTATAAATCCTCGAGTACTGTGTGTGTCAGCATACCGATCCAGGGATGACACTTAAGCACAGAGACTTGTTGAGTCCGCGTTCCACCATCTCCTGTCGAGTCCGCGTTCCACCATCTCCTGGCACATGAAAACTTGTTGCTCCATTGCCTCAAGCCTTGTCTCCACGCTTCCGGTCCTCCTTGATCCCTCGGCATCACGGATGTGCAGCACCCCCTCACACATCTCAATGGTTTGATGGTGTTGGAGCACTTCCGCGAGGTAGGGATTGATGACCTTCTCAAAAAACTTGTCCTTGGGGGCACTTGAAGACGTCATGACAACCTAGATCTGTCAGAAAAACAGCTCGAAACAAGGACGAGAGATATTTGCGTGATACAGGAGTCAAAACCTCCGGGAGATTATATAATGAATTTTTACTAACCAAAATACGTATCATGCAAGAAAACGGAGTCCGGAGAGCACACGAGGTGCCCACGAGGTAGGGGGCGCGCCCTCCACCCTCGTGGAACCCTCGTGTCCTTCCCGGACTGCTTCTTATTTTTCTATTTTTTTTAATATTCCAAAACGGAAGAAAATTGCCATTAGAACTGTTTTGGAGTCGGTTTACTTTCCATACCACATACCTATTCCTTTTCGGAGTCTGAAACGTTCCGGAAAGTGTCCCTTATGTATTGCTCCGGGGTTATGGTTTCAATAACATTGGTTTCAACATTTATAGGATTACCTGAGATATAATGTTTGATTCTTTGACCGTTCACCACCTTCGGGTTTGTGCCTCCGAAGTTGCTGATTTTTATGGCACCGGAACGATAGACCTCCTCGATAACGTAAGGACCTTCCCATTTAGAGAGAAGTTTTCCTACAAAAAATCTTAAACGAGAGTTGTATAGCAATACATAATCACCTACATTAAACTCACGCTTTTGTATTCTTTTGTCATGCCATCTTTTAACTTTTTCTTTAAACAATTTGGCATTCCCATAGGCTTGGGTTCTCCATTCATCGAGTGAGCTAATGTCAAATAACCTATTCTCACCGGCAAGTTTGAAATCATAATTGAGCTCTTTAATAGCCCAATAAGCCTTATGTTCTAGCTCAAGAGGTAAATGACATGCTTTACCATAAACCATTTTATATGGAGACATACCCATAGGATTCTTATATGCAGTTCGATAGGCCCATAATGCATCATCAAGTTTCTTGGACCAATTCTTTCTAGATCTATCAACAGTATTTTGCAAAATTAATTTGAGTTCTCTATTACTCAATTCTACTTGACCACTAGACTGTGGGTGATAAGGAGATGCAATTCTATGATTAACATCATACTTAGCAAGCATTTTACGGAAAGCACCATGAATAAAATGTGAACCACCATCAGTCATTAAGTATCTAGGGACTCCAAACCTCGGAAAAATAACTTCTTTAAGCATCTTAATAGAGGTGTTATGATCAGCACTACTAGTTGGAATAGCTTCTACCCACTTAGTAACGTAATCAACAACAACTAAAATATGTGTGTATCCATTGGAGGCAGGAAAAGGTCCCATATAATCAAAGCCCCAAACATCAAATGGTTAAATAACAAGTGAATAATTCATAGGCATTTCTTGACGTCTACTAATATTACCAATTCTTTGACATTCATCACAAGATACAACAAACTTACGGGCATCCTTGAAGAGAGTAGGCCAATAAAAACCGGATTGCAATACCTTATGTGCAGTTCTATCTCCAGTGTGGTGTCCTCCATAAGCTTCGGAGTGACACTTGCGTAGGATTTGTTCTTGTTCATGCTCAGGTACACAACGTCTAATAACACCATCTACTCCTTCTCTATAAAGGTGTGGATCATCCCAGAAGTAATGTCTCAAATCATAGAAAAACTTTTTCTTTTGCTGGTATGTGAAACTAGGTGGTATAAATTTAGCAGTAATGTAATTAGCATAATCAGCATACCATGGAGCAGTATGAGAAGCATTTATGACATTTAATTGTTCATCAGGAAAGCTATCATCAAAAGGTAGTGGGTCATCAATAACATTCTCTAGCCTAGACAAGTTGTCTGCAACGGGGTTCTCAGCTCCCTTTCTATCAATAATATGCAAATCAAATTCTTGTAGCAAGAGAACCCATCTAATGAGTCTAGGTTTAGCATCTTTCTTTTCCATAAGATATTTAATAGCAGCATGATCAGTGTGAATAGTTACTTTAGAATCAACAATATAAGGTATGAACTTATCACAAGCAAATACAACTGCTAAAAATTCTTTTTTAGTAGTAGCATAATTTCTCTGAGCATTGTCTAGAGTTTTACTAGCATATTGAATAACATTCAATTTCTTATCAACTCTTTGCCCTAGAACAGCACCTACGGCATAATCACTAGCATCACACATAATTTCAAAAGGTAAATTCCAATCAGGTGGCTGAACAATAGGTGCAGATATCAATGCTTTCTTAAGTATTTCAAATGCTTTTACGCAATCATCATAAAAAACAAATGGTATATCTTTTTGTCATAAATTAGTCAGAGGCTGAGAAATTTTTGAGAAGTCCTTAATGAACCTCCTATAAAAACTAGCGTGACCAAGGAAACTTCTTATACTTTTGATGTCCTTGGGACATGGCATCTTTTCAATAGCATCAACCTTAGCTTTATCAACTTCAATGCCTCTTTCAGAAACTTTATGCCCTAAGACAATACCTTCATTAACCATAAATTGGCACTTCTCCCAATTCAAGACAAGGTTAGTTTCTTCACATCTCTGCAAAACTCGATCAAGGTTTCTTAAGCAATCATCAAAAGAGGATCCATAGACGGAGAAATCGTCCATGAAAACCTCACAAATCTTTTCACAAAAGTCACATAATATAGCCATCATGCATCTTTGGAAGGTAGCAGGTGCATTACATAAACCAAAAGGCATATGTCTATAAGCAAAAGTACCGAACGGGCAAGTAAAAGTGGTCTTAGATTGACCATCAGCTGACACGGGTATTTGAGAGAAACCAGAATAACCTTCTAGAAAGCAAAAATGTGTATGTTTGGATAATGTTTCTAGCATTTGATCAATAAAAGGTAAGGGGTAATTAACTTTTTAGTAGCCTTATTTAATTTGCAGAAATCAATTACCATCCTATAACCTGTAATAATTCTTTGCGAAATCAATTCATCTTTATCATTAGGAATGACGGTAATACCTCCCTTTTTAGGGACACAATGGACAGGACTTACCCACTGACTATCAGCAACGGGATAAATTATACATGCCTCAAGGAGCTTTAATATTTCCTTTCTTACCACTTCTTTCATCTTAGGATTCAGCCGTCGTTGGTGATCATGAACTGGTTTGGCTTCTTTCTCCAAATTTATTTTGTGTTGACATAGTGTGGGACTAATGCCCTTAAGATCATCGAGAGTATATCCAATAGCAGCATAGTGCTTCTTCAGAGTTTTCAATAATCTCTCTTCTTCATGCTCTGAAAGGTTAGCACTAATAATAACAGGATATATCTTTTTCTCATCAAGATAAGAATATTTAAGAGTATCAGGTAATGGTTTGAGCTCAAACACGGGATCACCCTTGGGTGGAGGAGGATCCCCTAGGATTTCAACAGGAAAATTGTGTTTTAGGATGGGTTCCTGTTTAAAGAATACTTCATCTATTTCCCTTCTTTCATTCATAAACATGTCATTTTCATGGTCTAGCAAATATTGTTCTAAAGGATCACTAGGAGGCACGGCAATAGAAGCAAGACCAATAATTTCATCTTTACTAGGAAATTCCTCTTCGCGGTGTTGTCAACGAAATTTGGAGAAATTGAACTCATGAGACATATCACCTAAACCAATAGTGACAACATCTTTTTCGCAATCTATCTTAGCATTAACTGTGTTCAAGAAAGGTCTACCAAATATTATGGGACAAAAGCTATCTTGTGGGGAACCAAGAACAAGAAAATCAGCAGGATATTTAGTTTTCCCACACAATACTTCAACATCTCTAACAATCCCAATTGGTGAAATAGTATCTCTATTGGCAAGTTTAATTGTAGCATCAATATCTTCTATCTTAGCAGGTGCAATATCATGCATAATTTCGTTGTATAAGTCATGAGGTATAACACTGGCACTGGCACCCATATCACATAAGCCATGATAACAATGATCTCCTATTTTAACAGAAATAACAGGCATGCCTACCACGGGTCTATGTTTATAGCACAAGGTTTAGCAATTCTAGCAGTCTCATCACAGAAATGAATAACATGCCCATCAATATTGTCAGACTAGAGATCTTTAACAATAGCAATATTAGGTTCAACTTTAATTTGCTCAGGAGGTGTATAGGTTCTAATATTGCTTTTATGAACCACAGTTGAAGCTTTAGCATGATCTTTTATCCTAATAGGAAAAGGTGGTTTCTCAACATAAGCAGTAGAAACAATAGGATCATTATAAGTGACAGTCTTTTCTTCAACTTTAATAGGTGCATCTACTTTTACTTCTATGGGAGGATGATATTTAAACCACTTCTCCCTAGGGAGATCAACATGAGTAGCAAAAGATTCACAGAAAGAAGCTACTATTTCAGAGTCAAGTCCATATTTAGTGCTAAATTTACGGAAAACATCAGTATCCATAAAATATTTAACACAATCAAACTTAGGTGTCATACCTGACTCCTTACCTTCGTCGAGGTCCCAATCTTCAGAGTTGCGTTTAATTCTTTCCAATAAATCCCATTTGACTTCAATAGTCTTCATCATAAAAGAGTCGGCAAAAGAAGTGTCGAGCATGGTGCAGTTGTTATCAGAAAGCCGAGCATATAAACTTTGAATATTTATTTCTCTTGGAAGCTCATGATTGGGACATGAATATAACATTGATTTAAGCCTCCCCCAAGCTTGAGCGATGCTTTCTCCTTCGTGAGGCGAAAGATTATATATATATATATATATAATTGCGATCATGATGAACAAGATGCATAGGATAAAACTTCTGATGAAATTCCAATTTCAATCGTTTGTAGTTCCATGATCCCATATCATCACATAGCCTATACCATGTCAATGCATCTCACTTCAAAGATAAAGGGAAGACCTTCTTCTTAATAACATCATTGGGCACACCTGCAAGCTTAAATAATCCACAAACTTCATCCACATATATTAGGTGCTCATCAGGATGCATTGTTCCGTCTCCTGCAAAAGGATTAGCTAGCAGTTTTTCTATCATACCCGAAGGAATCTCAAAGTAGACATTTTCATTTTCAGTAGGTTGAGGAGCAACTCTTTGCTCTTCTGGTCAGGGTGAAGATACCCCGAATAAGCCCCTCAGAGGATTACTTTCCATAGTAACAAGTGACAGTAAATTTCAGCACAATATATAAATTTTTCCTTACCAAATTCCACCTACCAAAGGCGCTTCACTCCCCGGCAATGGCGCCAGAAAAGAGTCTTGATGACCCACAAGTATAGGGGATCTATCGTAGTCCTTTCGATAAGTAAGAGTGTCGAACCCAACGAGGAGCAGAAGGAAATGATAAGCGGTTTTCAGCAAGGTATTCTCTGCAAGCACTGGAATTATAGGTAACAGATAGTTTTTTGATAAGGTAATTTGTAACGAGCAACAAGTAACAGAAGTAAATAAAGTGCAGCAGGGTGGCCCAATCCTTTTTGTAGCAAAGGGCAAGCCTGGACAAATTCTTATATAGAGAAAAGCGCTCCCGAGGACACATGGGAATTATCGTCAAGCTAGGTTTCATCACAATCATATGATTCACATTCGGTACTTTGATAATTTGGTATGTGGGTGGACCGGTGCTTGGGTACTGCCCTTACTTGGACAAGTATCCCACTTATGATTAACCTCTATTGCAAGCATCCGCAACTACAACAAAAGTATTAAGGTAAACCTAACCATAGCATGAAACATGTGGATCCAAATCAGCCCCTTACGAAGCAACGCATAAACTAGGGTTTAAGCTTCTGTCACTCTAGCAACCCATCATCTACTTATTACTTCCCAATGCCTTCCTCTAGGCCCAAATAATGGTGAAGTGTCATGTAGTCGATGTTCACATAACACCACTAGAGGAGAGACAACATACATCTCATCAAAATATCGAACGAATACCAAATTCACATGACTACTAATAGCAAGACTTCTCCCATGTCCTCAGGAACAAACGTAACTACTCACAAAGCATATTCATGTTCATAATCAGAGGGGTATTAATATGCATATAGGATCTGAACATATGATCTTCCACCAAATAAACCAACTAGCATCAACTACAAGGAGTAATCAACACTATTAGCAACCCACAGGTACCAATCCCAGACTTTGAGACAAGAATTGGATACAGGAGATGAACTAGGGTTTGAGAGGAGATGGTGCTAGTGAAGATGTTGATGGAGATTGACCCCCTCCCGATGAGAGGATCGTTGGTGATGACGATGGCGATGATTTCCCCCTCCCGGAGGGAAGTTTCCTTGGCAGAACAGCTCCGCCGGAGCCCTAGATTGATTTCGCCAAGGTTCCGCCTCGTGGCGGCGGAGTCTCGTCCGGAAAGCTAGCTTATGATTTTTTTTCCTCATCAAAAGACTCCATATAGCAGAAGATGGACATCGAAGGGCCACCAAGGGGCCCAAAGGTAGGGGGCGCGCCCCCCACTCTCGTGGGCAGGGTGTGGCCGCCCTCCGGAACTTCTTGCGCTCAGTATTTTTTATATATTCTGAAAATGACTTCCGTGAAGTTTCAGGACTTTTGGAGCTGTGCAGAATAGGTCTCTAATATTTGCTCCTTTTCCAGCCCAGAATCCTAGCTGTCGGCATTCTCCCTCTTTATGTAAACCTTGTAAAATAAGAGAGAATGGGCATAAGTATTGTTACATAATGTGTAATAACAGCCCAAAATGCAATAAATATCGATATAAAATCATGATGCAAAATGGACGTATCATTAAAGGCCTTACCCGCTGCGATCTTCTTCACCTGCTGGATCTCCTGGAGAGCATCCCGGGCCCATTCCGTGCGGCCTCTGCGCTCTGACGAGCCTTGGTAAGTTCGGCCTCTCGAGCCGACGCCTTGCGCTCCAAAGCTTCACACTTCTTCACCACATCCTGGAGCTCCTGCTGGACCTCGCCGACCCGAGCCTCGAGCTTCTTATAGGTGGCTTGCTGTTGGTCAGCCTTCCCCTCGGCTTCGGCCAGGGCCTTTCTCAGGGCCTCGACCTCGGTCGTCGCTTCTGTATAAATCATGGCATTTTGGTCATCGCATATCATTTTTCTTCATTTTGAATATATAATAGGTTATTGCTTACCTTGTTTCTCCTGGAGCTGCCTCTTCACTTGGCTCAGCTCTCCCTCGGCCTCCGCCAGTTTCTGCTTCAGTCCGGAGACTTTGGCAGTATGCGAGGCCGCGGCCAGCAACGACGCCTGTATTTATGAAAATTTTAGTTAGTTTCCTGTCATAGGAGATTGATCCTCTGTCCGGTTTTTTCTTTCTGAACACCGGACAGTGTCTCAGGGGCTGCTGTCTATAGTGGGATTCTCTCCTTTTGGCGTCACTTACCTCAAAACCTGTCAGCAGGTTGTTGTAGGCCTCGGTTAGTCCTCTCTTGGTGGACTGAACCCTTTCAATCACCGTGCCCATAAGGACACGGTGCTCATCCATAATGGAAGCGCCTCGCAGCGCTTCCAGCAGATTATCCGGTGCCCCTGGTTGGACAGGGGCCACCGGTGGAACAGGCATCCCCCGTTCTTTCAAAGGAGGGTGCGTGCTGGATTCCGGAGCCGCCTCGGTCTCTGGAATTGAGTCTGGTTGAGGGCCGAATTGTATACGGCCCTCCCCGCCAGTCTCCGGGGGGATTGATTCCCCTTGGTTTCTGGCGACGGGGGTTTCGCCTTCGGGCACCTCCTGAGCCTCTCCCCCGCCGGGAACAGTCCTACGGGACAGCACCTCCGCATCATCCCTGGTCTCGGGGGAGTGTGCGGCTGGCGGGGAGTCGCTGGCCATCGCCTTGGAATCCAGCGAGCCTCCTTACGAGGATCGTGGAGGGTTGTTGTGGGCCGGACTACAATAACATAACCAATCGTCTCAATACAATGAGGAGGGGAAACTTCATGGGCGGATAAGGTATTAGTAGTTACGATGCGGCCCGAGGCTTAGCGCGGGGGCGTCTCTCCGGACTGTCATCGACATCCCATGCGGAGTTATCCGCGAGGGAGCCCTTCCCCCTTTTGGGCGCCTCCGCCTCTAGAGTTGCGGAGGCCTCCCTCTTCTTCCTCCCCCCATCAGGGGGAGAGTCTCTCTCCTCCTCCTCCTCCTCATCTGCGTCATCTTCGGCGGCGGGGGAATGGGCCTTGTCTTCGGGCGTCGCATCCGAGGTACCCTTGCGGCGGGGGCCGCTCTGGACCCCCTTGGCCTTTCCTGTGGCCTTCTTCTCTGGTGCCTTATAAGGCGCCGGCTCCAGCATCTTTGCTAAGCGCGGGATGAGTGGCTCCTCGGGCAAGGGAGCCGGACACCGGATCTGCTTCGCCTTCTTCAACCAGTACTGAAAAAGCAATGGTAATGAAAGCTTAGATATCATCCTTGAAACAAGCAAGTAAGGGATGTGTTGAAAACAACATACCTCGTTGGGAGGTGATTTATGTCGTTACCCCGGTCCGAGTCAGTGGCCGGCAGTATCTCATTGCCCTTGAAAAGCAACTTCCAGGCATCTTCATGAGTCGTTTCGAAAAGCCTCACTAGGGTATGGTGTTTCTTTGGGTTGAAATCCCATAGAGGACGGCTTCGGCTCTGGCAGGGAAGGATTCGGCGCACCAACATCACTTGGATTATGTCGACAAGCTTGATGTCCCTATCGATCATACTTTGGATACGCGTTTGCAGCGCAATCAGCTCATCCAACAAACACCAATTTGGTCTCTTCTCGACCCAGGAGGTGAGCCGCACGGGGGCGCTGGAGTTGAATTCGGCAGCCGCGGCCCAGGTGGCGTCGCGGGGTTCGATGATGTAGAACCATAGATTTTGACATTCCTTGACAGATTCCACGAATGTGCCTTTTGGCCAAGAGACATTGGTGAGCTTGCTCACCATGGTGCCCCCGCACTCTGCGTGTTGTCCATCCACCACCTTAGGCTTCACGTTGAAGGTTTTGAGCCATAGCCTGAAGTGGGGGTGGATCGGAGGAAGGCCTCGCACACGACGATGAACACCGAGATATTGAGGAAGGAGTTCGGGGCTAGATCGTGGAAGTCTATCCCGTAGTAGAACATTGCCCCGCGGACGAAGGGGTAGAGTGGAAACCCTAGCCCGCGGAGGAAATGAGGGATGAACACTACCCTCTCGTTGGGCTTCGGTGTGGGGATGATTTGTCCCCGGGCTGGAAGACGGTGGGCGATTTCCTTCTCCAGGTACCCGGCCGCCCGAAGCTTGGCGATGTCCTCCTCCTTAACAGAGGAGGCCATCCATTTGCCTTGACCTCCGGATCCGGACATGGTTGAGTGCTTTCTCGAGACAGGGAAATGGGAACTTGGGCGTTGGAGCTCAAGAACGGAGAGGCGGGAAGAAAGCATGGGAGAAGAAGGGGGAATATTATCTCCTTATAAGGGCGGTGAATATCGAACGCCCCCCATTCGCCTTAAAATTCGCCTGCTCCCAAGGGCTGTGTAAATGATACGTCTCCAACGTATCTATAATTTTTGATTGCTCCATGCAATATTATCTACTGTTTTGGACATTATTGGACTTTATTATCCACTTTTATATTATTTTTGGGACTAACCTATTAACCGGAGGCCCAGCCCAGAATTGCTGTTTTTTTGCCTATTTTAGGGTTTCGAAGAAAAGGAATATCAAATGGAGTCCAAACGGAATGAAACCTTCGGGACCCAACGTCAAGAAAGCAAAGAGGAGGCTACGAGGTAGGGGGCGCGCCTACCCCCCCCCCCCCAGGCGCGCCCTCCACCCTCGTGGGCCCCCTATTACTCCACCGACGTACTCCTTCCTCCTATATATACCTACGTACCCCCAAACTATCAGATACGGAGCTAAAACCCTAATTCCACCGCTGTAACTTTCTGTATCCACGAGATCCTATCTTGGGGCCTGTTCCGGAGCTCCGTCGGAGGGGGCATCGGTCACGGAGGGCTTCTACATCAACACCATAGCCCCTCCGATGAAGTGTGAGTAGTTTACTTCAGACCTACAGGTCCATAGTTAGTAGCTAGATGGCTTCTTCTCTCTTTTTGGATCTCAATACAATGTTCTCCCCCTCTCTTGTGGAGATCTATTCGATGTAATCTTCTTTTTGCGGTGTCCTTTCCCAGTGACAGTAGGGGCAGCAGGGCACGTATTGTATTGTTGCCATCGAGGATAACAAGATGGGGTTTTCTTCATATTGCATGAGTCTATCCCTCTACATCATGTCATCTTGCTTAAGGCGTTACTCTATTTTTAACTTAATACTCTAGATGCATGTTGGATAGCGGTCGATGCGTGGAGTAATAGTAGTAGATGCGAGCAGGAGTCGGTCTACTTGTCCCGGACGTGATGCCTATATACATGATCATACCTAGATATTCTCATAACTATGCTCAATTCTGTCAATTGCTCAACAGTAATTTGTTCACCCACCGTAGAATACTTATGCTCTTGAGAGAAGCCACTAGTGAAACCTATGGCCCCCGGGTCTATCTTCATCATATTAATCTCCTACTACTTAGTTATTTCCTTTGCTATTTACTTTGCCTTTATTTTACTTTGCATCTTTATCATAAAAATACCAAAAATATTATCTTATCATATCTATCAGATCTCACTCTAGTAAGTGGCCTTATAGGGATTGACAACCCCTATTTGCGTTGGTTGCGAGGATTTATTTGTTTTGTGCAGGTGCGAGGGACTCGCGTGTAGCCTCCTACTGGATTGATACCTTGGTTCTCAAAAACTGAGGGAAATACTTACACTACTTTGTTGCATCATCCCTTCCTCTTCGGGGAAAACCAACGCAGTGCTAAAAGAGGTAGCAAACCGCTCTGGCCCTAGAGTCGGAGCAGGCCGCGCCATCCAAAGACGGGAGGATTAACCCCACCTCGGATCCTCCCTCTCTTTCTCTATTTGCCTCTTTTTGCTCGCTTGCTTTTTCTTTGCTTGTGTGTTAGTTTGCTTGCTTGTCACGATGGCTCAAGATAATACTAAATTGTGTGACTTCACCAATACCAACAATAATGATTTTATTAGCACTCCGATTGCTCCTCTTACTGATGCTGAATCTTGTGAAATTAATACTGCTTTGCTGAATCTTGTCATGAAAGATCCGTTTTCCGGCCTTCCTAGTGAAGATGCCGCTACCCATCTAAATAGCTTCGTTGATTTGTGTGACCTGCAAAAGAAGAAAGATGTGGATAATGATATTGTTAAATTGAAGCTATTTCCTTTTTCGCTTAGAGATCGTGCTAAAGCTTGGTTTTTGTCTTTTCCTAAAAATAGTATTGATTCATGGAACAAGTGCAAAGATGCTTTTATCTCTAAGTATTTTCCTCCTGCTAAGATCATCTCTCTTAGAAACGATATTATGAATTTTAAGCAACTTGATCATGAACATGTTGCACAAGCTTGGGAGAGAATGAAATTAATGATACGTAATTGCCCTACTCATGGCTTAAATTTGTGGATGATTGTTCAAAAAATTTATGCCGGATTGAATTTTGCTTCTAGAAATCTTTTAGATTCGGACGCGGGAGGCACTTTTATGGAAATCACTTTAGGAAAAGCTACTAAACTCCTAGATAATATTATGGTTAATTATTCTCAATGGCATACTGAAAGGTCTACTAATAAAAAGGTGCATGCGATAGAAGAAATTAATGTTTTGAGTGGAAAGATGGATGAACTTATGAAATTATTTGCTAATAAGAGTGTTTCTTCTAATCCTAATGATATGCCCTTGTCTACTTTGATTGAGAATAATAATGAATCTATGGATGTGAATTTTGTTGGTAGGAACAATTTTGGTAACAACGCGTATAGAGGAAATTTCAACCCTAAGCCTTATCCTAGTAATTCCTCTAATAATTATGGTAATTCAACAACAATTCTTATGGAAATTATAATAAGATCCCTCTGATTTTGAATCTAATATTAAAGAATTTATTACTTCGCAGAAGAATTTCAATGCTATGATTGAAGAAAAATTGCTTAAGATTGATGATTTGGCTAGGAACGTTGATAGAATTTCTCTTGATGTTGATTCTTTGAAACTCAGATCTATTCCACCTAAGCATGATATCAATGAGTCTCTCAAAGACATGATAATTTCCATTGAAGAGTGCAAAGAAAGAACCGCTAGGATGCGTGCTAAGAAAGATGCCTTTATAAGAGCGTGTTCTTCTAGTTCCTATGAAAATAAAGATGAAGATCTAAAAGTTATTGATGTGTCCCCTATTAAATCTTTGTTTTTCAATATGAATCTTGATAATGATGGGACTGAATATGATCCACCTTTACCTAGAAGGCATTCCAAGAATTCGGAATTTGTTGATCTTGATGCTAAATTTGATAAAAGTGGGATTGAAGAAATTAAAACCCTAGATGTTGCTAAACCCACTATTATGGATTTCAAGGAATTTAACTATGAAAATTGCTCTTTGATTGATTGTATTTCCTAGTTGCAATCCGTGCTAAATTCTCCTCACGCTTATAGTGAAAATAAAGCGTTTACTCAACATATCGTTGATGCCTTGATGCAATCTTATGAAGAAAAACTTGAATTGGAAGTTTCTATCCCTAGAAAACTTTATGATGAGTGGGAACCGACTATTAAAATTAAAATTAAAGATCATGAATGCTATGCTTTATGTGATTTGGGTGCTAGTGTTTCCACGATTCCAAAGACATTGTGTGATTTGTTAGGTTTCCGTGATTTTGATGATTGCTCTCTAAACTTGCACCTTTCGGATTCCACTATTAAGAATCCTATGGGAAGAATTAATGATGTTCTTATAGTTGCAAATAGGAATTATGTGCGCATAGGTTTTATTGTTCTTGACATAGATTGCAATCCTTCATGTCCTATTATTCTTGGTAGACCTTTCCTTAGAACGATTGGTGCAACTATTGATATGAAGGAAGGAAATATTAGATTCCAATTTCCATTAAGGAAAGACATGGAACACTTTCCTAGAAAGAAAATTAAATTACCTTATGAATCTATTATGAGATCCACTTATGGATTGCCTACCAAAGATGGCAATACCTAGATCTATTCTTGCTTGTTATGCCTAGCTAGGGGCATTAAACGATAGCGCTTGTTGGGAGGCAACCCAATTTTATTTTTGTTCCTTGATTTTTGCTCATGTTTAGTAATAAATAATTTATCTAGCCTATGTTTTGGTTGTGTTTTTTTGTGTTTAATTAGTGTTTGTGCCAAGTAGAACCGTTGGGAAGACTTGGGGAAAGTCTTGTTGAACTTGTTGTAAAAACAGAAACTTTAGCGCTCACGAGAACTGATGTCATTTTTATTTGGAAAGTGCTATTTAGTTAATTCTTTTTGAATATGATTAATAGATAAATTCCTCAAGTCCAGCAAATTATTTTATAATTTTTGGGGTTCCAGATCTTGCGCTAGATACAGATTACTACAGACTGTTCTGTTTTTGACAGATTCTGTTTTTCGTGTGTTGTTTGCTTATTTTGATGAATCTATGGCTAGTAAAATAGTTTATAAACCATAGAGAAGTTGGAATACAGTAGGTATAACACCAATATAAATAAAGAATGAGTTCATTACAGTACCTTGAAGTGGTCTTTTATTTTCTTTCACTAACGGAGCTCACGAGATTTTCTACTTTAAGTTTTGTGTTGTGAAGTTTTCAAGTTTTGGGTAAAGATTTGTTGGATTATGGAACAAGGAGTGGCAAGAGCCTAAGATTGGGGATGCCCATGGCACCCCCAAGATAATCTAGGGAAACCTAAAATCCAAAGCTTGGGGGTGCCCCGGAAGGCATCCCCTCTTTCGTCTACTTCTATCGGTAACTTTACTTGGAGCTATATTTTTATTCGCCACATGATATGTGTTTTGCTTGGAGCGTCTTGTATTATTTGAGTCTTTGCTTTTTAGTTTACCACAATCATCCTTGCTGTACACACCTTTTGAGAGAGCCATACATGATTTGGAATTTGTTAGAATACTCTATGTGCTTCGCTTATATCTTTTGAGTTATATAGTTTTGCTCTAGTACTTCACTTATATCTTTTAGAGCACGGTGGTGGATTTGTTTTATAGAAACTATTGATCTCTCATGCTTCACTTAGATTATTTTGAGAGTCTTAATAGAATGGTAATTTGCTTAAAATCCTAATGTGCTAGGTATTCAAAGTTAGTAAAATTTTCTTAAGAGTGTTTTGAATACTAAGAGAAGTTTGATGCTTGATGATTGTTTTGAGATATGGAGGTAATAATATCAAAGTCGTGCTAGTTGAGTAGTTGTGAAATTGGGAAATACTTGTGTTGAAGTTTGCAAGTCCCGTAGCATGCACGTATGGTAAACGTTATGCAACAAATTTGAAACATGAGGTGATTTTTGATTGTCTTCCTTATGAGTGGCGGTCGGGGACGAGCGATGGTCTTTTCCTACCAATCTATCCCCCTAGGAGAATGCGCGTAGTACCGAGGTTTTTGATGACTTGTAGATTTTTGCAATAAGTATGTGAGTTCTTTATGACTAATGTTGCATCCATGGATTATACGCACTCTCACCCTTCCATCCTTGCTAGCCTCTTCGGTACCGTGCATTGCCCTTTCTCACATTGAGAGTTGGCGCAAACTTCGCCGGTGCATCCAAACCCCATGATATGATACGCTCTTTCACACATAAACATCCTTATATCTTCCTCAAAACAGCCATCATACCTACCTATTATGGCATTTCCATAGCCATTCCGAGATATATTGCCATGCAACTTTCCATCATGACACATTCATTATTGTCATATTGCTTAGCATGATCATGTAGTTGACATAGTATTTGTGGCAATGCCACCATTCATAATTCTTTCATACATGTCACTCTTGGTCCATTGCATATCCCAGTACACCGCCGGAGGCATTCATATAGAGTCATCTTTGTTCTAGTATCGAGTTGTAATCATTGAGTTGTAAATAAATAGAGGTGTGATGATCATCATTTTCTAGAGCATTGTCCCAAGTGAGGAATATAAAAAAAGAGAAAGGCCATAAAAAAGAGAAAGGCCATAAAAAAGAGAGAAGGCCGAAAAAAAGAGAAAGAAAAATGAGAGAAAAAGAGAGAAGGGACAATGTTACTATCATTTGCCACACTTGTGCTTCAAAGTAGCACCATAATCTTCATGATAGAGAGTATCTTGTTTTGTCACTTTCGTATACTAGTGGGAATTTTCATTATAGAACTTGGCTTGTATATTCCAACAATGGGCCTCCTCAAGTGCCCTAGGTCTTCGTGAGCAAGCAAGTTGGATGCACACCCACTAGTTTCTTTTGTTGAGCTTTCATACATTTATAGCTCTAGTGCATCCGTTGCATGGCAATCCCTACTCCTTGCATTAACATCAATCTGTGGGCATCTCCATAGCCCATTGATTAGCCTCATTGATGTGATACTTTCTCCTTTTTTGTCTTCTCCACAAAACCCCCCTCATTATATTCTATTCCACCCATAGTGCTATGTCCATGGCTCGCGCTCATATATTGCGTGAAAGTTTATAGGTTTGAGATTACTAAAGTATGAAACAATTGCTTGGCTTGTCATCGGGGTTGTGCATGATGAGAGCATTCTTGTGTGACAAAAATGAAACATGACTAACTATATGATTTTGTAGGGATGAACTTTCTTTGGCCATGTTATTTTGAGAAGACATAATTGCTTAGTTAGTATGCTTGAAGTATTATTATTTTTATGTCAATATGAACTTTTGTCTTGAATCTTTCGGATCTGAATATTCATACCACAATTGAGAAGAATTGCATTAAAATTATGCCAAGTAGCACTCCGCATCAAAAATTTTGTTTTTATCATTTACCTACTCGAGGACGAGCAGGAATTAAGCTTGGGGATGCTTGATATGTCTCCAACGTATCTATAATTTTTGATTGCTCCATGCTATATTATCTACTGTTTTGGACATTATTGGGCTTTATTATCCACTTTTATATTATTTTTGGGACTAACCTATTAACCGGAGGCCCGACCCAGAATTGCTGTTTTTTTTGCCTATTTTAGGGTTTCGAAGAAAAGGGATATCAAACGGAATCCAAACGGAATGAAACCTTCGGGAACGTGATTTTCTCAACGAACAAGACCTGGGAGACTTGGACCCTACGTCAAGAAAGAAAAGAGGAGGCCACGAGGTAGGGGGCGCGCCTATCCCCCCCCCCCCCAGGCACGCCCTCCACCCTCGTGGCCCCCCTATTGCTCCACCGACGTACTCCTTCCTCCTATATATACCTACGTACCCCAAATGATCAGATACGGAGCCAAAACACTAATTCCAGCGCCGTAACTTTCTGTATCCACGAGATCCCATCTTGGGGCCTGTTCCGGAGCTCCGCCGGAGGGGGCATCGGTCACGGAGGGCTTCTACATCAACACCATAGCCCCTCCGATGAAGTGTGAGTAGTTTACTTCAGACCTACGGGTCCATAGTTAGTAGCTAGATGGCTTCTTCTCTCTTTTTGGATCTCAATACAATGTTCTCCCCCTCTCTTGTGGAGATCTATTCGATGTAATCTTCTTTTGCGGTGTGTTTGTTGAGACCGATGAATTGTGGGTTTATGATCAAGTCTATCTATAAATAATATTTGAATCTTCTCTGAATTCTTTTATGTATGATTGGTTATCTTTGCAAGTCTCTTCGAATTATCAGTTTGGTTTGGCTTACTAGATTGATCTTTCTTGCAATGGGAGAAGTGCTTAGCTTTGGGTTCAATCTTGCGGTGTCCTTTCCCAGTGACAGTAGGGGCAGCAAGGCATGTATTGTATTGTTGCCATCGAGGATAACAAGATGGGTTTTTCTTCATATTGCATGAGTCTATCCCTCTACATCATGTCATCTTGCTTAAGGCGTTACACTGTTTTTAACTTAATACTCTAGATGCATGATGGATAGCGGTCGATGAGTGGAGTAATAGTAGTAGATGCAGGCAGGAGTCGGTCTACTTGTCTCGAACGTGATGCTTATATACATGATCATACCTAGATATTCTCATAACTATGCTTAATTCTGTCAATTGCTCAATAGTAATTTGTTCACCCACCGTAGAATACTTATGCTCTTGAGAGAAGCCACTAGTGAAACCTATGGCCCCCGGGTTTATCTTCATCATATTAATCTCCTACTACTTAGTTATTTCCTTTGCTATTTACTTTGCCTTTATTTTACTTTGCATCTTTATCATAAAAATACCAAAAATATTATCTTATCATATCTATCAGATCTCACTCTCGTAAGTGGCCTTATAGGGATTGACAACCCCTATTTGCATTGGTTGCGAGGATTTATTTGTTTTGTGCAGGTACGAGGGACTCGCGCGTAGCCTCCTACTGGATTGATACCTTGGTTCTCAAAAACTGAGGGAAATACTTACGCTACTTTGTTGCATCATCCCTTCCTCTTCGGGGAAAACCAACGCAGTGCTATAGAGGTAGCAGTAAACGGCACGGTTGGGTTACCCACGCCCGTGTTGATGAGAATCCCGTAATAAGGAGACACGATCTCTACTTTGACAAGACGTGCCAATGACAACCGCGTCTTGAAACGTGGGGTGAAAAATGGTTCGAAATTATGATCGGACAAGCATGATGTCACATTACTAAAGTTGTCAGCAGATTGGACTCGTGTGTTATTATATTCTCTCTACGGTTGTGTGCGGTGTGTGTTACAGGTCCAGACATGATCCATTCGTCTGGAGACTATTCAGGAGTTCGGAAGGAGGAACCTGCCTTGCAATGCCAAAGACAGCACAATGCGCCGGATACCTTGTCATTGAAGCCAGGTTCAAGGGCTACTGAGGGAGTCCTGGACTAAGGGGTCCTCGGGCGTCCGACCTGCTATCTATGGACCGGACTGATGGGCTATGAAGATATGAAGACCGAAGACTGTACCCGTGTCCGGATAAGACTCTCCTTGGCATGGAAGGCAAGCTTGGCGAACAACTATGAAGATTCCATCTTATGTAACCGACTCTATGTAACCCTAGATTCTCCTGGTGTCTATATAAACCGGAGGGTGTAGTCCGGAAAGGATATACTCAATATCGTAGTCATACAGGCTAGACTTCTAGGGTTTAGCCATTACGATCTCGTGGTAGATCAACTCTTGTAATACTCATATTCATCAAGATCAATCAAGCAGGAAGTAGGGTATTACCTGCATAGAGAGGGCCGAACCTGGGTAAACATCGTGTCCCCTGTCTCCTGTTACCATCAACCTTAGACGCACAGTTCGGGACCCCCTACCCAAGATCCGCCGGTTTTGACACCGACACCCGCTGACACGGAACACCAAAGCAAACGGAAAGGAAATCACGGAATCTCAAACAAATATTACAAGACATACTGTTTTTCGAATACCAAACACAAGTTTAAATGCCTCCACGAGGCATGGTTCATGTTGCAAAAGCAAAGCAGGAAAAGGAGTTGCCAGCAAGCCATCTCGTCATCCCTGGATGTCGTCATCACTTGCAAAAGGTGCCCCTTCAACGGCGACATTTCCCTCACCAGCGCTGCCCGCCGGAGTTGCAGGTTCGACGGCGCCGCTAGTCGGGGGCGCATGGTTGAAGGCACGGAACTTCTTCAGCAAGGCCTCCACCTGGCTCTTCACGGCTTCGGCAGCGGCTGCGCGGCGCTCGTCATCCACGGGCTCGAGCAGCTCGTCAAGGTCGGCGTCAGGATCGCGAAGATGGAGGTGGCTGAAGATGCGCGTCAGTGCAGCAGAGGAGAGCGCACAGGCTTCCCCCTCCACCAAGGGGTCAATCCTGTCGATGACGTCTTCAAGCGCCGCGACAAGATGCGGAAGCAGCTGGGCAGGGCCCTCATCATCTGTAGCCAGCGACTCCTCCAAGCCCTTCTCGTAGAGTGCCCGCAGCGCCACGCGGGACTTCTCTTCAAGGGACCTGAAGGCCACGCGGTCCTCAGCCACGACCTTCACCTTGGCTTCCAGTTCGGCCTCCTGTCTTCATCTCCTGCTCCAGCTTCTCCAAGCAGCTGCGCTCCGTGGCCTATGTCCTCGCCAACTTCTCCATCTCGGTGTCGCGACCTCTGATAGCGTCCTCACGGGCCTTCATCTTCTCCTCCTCCGCCTTGCGGTCTCGAGCCTCGGCCGCGTGCTCGTTGCGCATGACCTCCAGCTCGGCTTCCAGCGACCGGCAACGATCCTGGGCGGCCCCGGCGGCCTTCAGTGCCACCTTGCGGGCGGCCGCGGCTTGGGCAGGGACCTGCTTGTCCTTCTCAGAAGCCGCCACGGCCTGGCTCAGTGCCTCCCTGACAGACGCGTCGGACTGCAGCCAACCAGAGATCGGTTCAAGGCACCCCGCCACCAGTCGGCGGTCAGCACCTTGGAGGTCGCCCCGAAGCCGCGCCAGCGTGGAAAGGGCCTCCTCCAAGGCGTCGGGCAGAGCGGAAGGATCTCGGGCCAGCGATTCAACCAAAGGAGGAGGCTGCACCGTCGCCATGACCTGCGAGCTGGAGACGACAGGAAGTGGAGATGGGGATCCTGAACCTTGGCCGCGTCAACGGGCGAGCTGGGGATAGGCGCCTCTGGAGCCGGCTTAGCCGAGGAGATCGCCTTCTCCTGAGGCTTGTCCACTAGGCCTCGCGAGGATGACCAAGCGGGAGAAGTGTGGGCGCCATCACCGCCCTTCTGCGTTGGAGGAGGTGCGGCCGTGCCAGGCTGCTGGGTCCCCGAGGATGTGGCCACCCCCTCCCTCTTCTTCTTCGACCATGGTGTTATCCTAGCAGCACAAGAAGGAAACGTCAGGAAGCCACAACGGAAGCAGGAGCAAGGGCAAGGTCATGACAGGACACTCACTGGTCCACGACGGCGTAGTCCCGCCTGAAGGAAATATGCCCTAGAGGCAATAATAAAGTTATTATTTATTTCCTTATATCATGGTAAATATTTACTATTCATGCTAGAATTGTATTAACCGAAAACATGATACGTGTGTGAACACATAGACAAACAGAGTGTCACTAGTATGCCTCTATTTGACTAGCTCGATGATCAAAGATGGTTATGCTTCCTAGCCATAGACAAAGAGTTGTCATTTGATTAATGGGATCACATCATTAGGAGAATGATGTGATTGACTTGACCCATTCTGTTAGCTTATCACTTGATCGTTTAGTTTGTTGCTATTGCTTTCTTCATGACTTATACATGTTCCTATGACTATGAGATTATGCAACTCTCGTTTACTGGAGGAACACTTTGTGTGCTACCAAACGTCACAAGGTAACTAGGTGATTATAAAGGTGCTCTACAGGTGTCTCCGAAGGTACTTGTTGGGTTGGCGTATTTCGAGATTAGGATTTGTCACTCCGATTGTCGGAGAGGTATCTCAGGGCCCACTCGGTAATACACATCACTTAAGCCTTGCAAGCATTGCAACTAATGAGTTAGTTGCGGGATGATGTATTACGGAACGAGTAAAGAGACTTGCCAGTAACGAGATTGAACTAGGTATTGAGATACCGACGATCGAATCTCGGGCAAGTAACATACCGATGATAAAGGGAACAACGTATGTTGTTATGCGGTTTCACCGATAAAGATCTTCGTAGAATATGTAGGAGCCAATATGAGCATCCAGGTTCCGCTATTGGTTATTGACCGGAGACATGTCTCGGTCATGTCTACATAGTTCTCGAACCCGTAGGGTCCGCACGCTTAAAGTTCGACGACGTTATATTATGAGTTTATGTGTTTTGATGTAGCGAAGGTAGTTCGGAGTCCCGGATGAGATCGGGGACATGACGAGGAGTCTCGAAATTGTCAAGACGTAAAGATCGATATATTGGACGACTATATTCGGACATCAGAAAGGTTCCAAGTGGTTCGGGTATTTTTCGGAGTACCGGGCAGTTACGGGAATACGGGGGAAGAAGTATATGGGCCTTATTGGGCTTTATGGGAGAGAGAGAGAGAGGCAGGTCACACGCCCCCCAAGTGACTATTCCAAATTGGACTAGGGGGAGGGGCGGTGCCCCCTCCTTCCTTCTCTTCCCTCTTCCCCTTCCTTGTCTCCTACTCCTACTACTTGGAAGGGGAGGAATCCTACTCCCGGTGGGAGTAGGACTCCTCCAAAGCGTGCCATAGGGGCCGGCCCTCTCCCCCTCCTCCACTCCTTTATATACGTAGCCAGGGGGCACCCCATAGAGAGAACAATTGATCCCTTGGATCTCTTAGCCGTGTGCGGTGCCCTCCTCCACCATAATCCACCTCGGTCATATCGTAGCGGTGCTTAGGCGAAGCCCTGTGTCAGTAGAACATCATCACCGTCACCACGCCGTCGTGCTGACAGAACTCTCCCTTAAAGCTCGGATGGATCGGAGTTCGAGGGACATCATCGAGTTGAACGTGCGCAGAACTCGGAGGTGCCGTGTGTTCGGTGCTTGATCGGTCGGATTGTGAAGACGTACGACTACATCAACCGCATTGTGCTAACACTTCCGCTTTCGGTCTACGAGGGTACGTGGACAACACTCTCCCCTCTTGTTGCTATGCATCACCATGATCTTGCGTGTGCGTAGGAATTTTTTTGAAATTACTACGTTCCCCAACAGTGGTATCAGAGCCAGGTTTATACGTAGATGTTATATGCACGAGTAGAACACAAGTGAGTTGTGGGCGATACAAGTCATACTACTTACCAGCATGTCATATTTTGGTTCGGCGGTATTGTTGGATGAAGTGGCCCGGACCGACATTACGCGTACACTTACGCGAGACTAGTTCTACCGCCGTGCTTTGCACACAGGTGGCTGGCGGGTGTCAGTTTCTCCAACTTTAGTTGAACCGAGTGGGACTACGCCCGGTCCTTGAGAAGGTTAAAATAGCACTAACTTGACAAACTATCGTTGTGGTTTTGATGCGTAGGTAAGGACGGTTCTTGCTCGGCCCATAGCAGCCACGTAAAACTTGCAACAACAAAGTAGAGGACGTCTAACTTGTTTTTGCAAGGCATGTTGTGATGTGATATGGTCAAGGCATGATGCTATATTTTATTGTATGAGATGATCATGTTTTTTAACCGAGTTATTGGCAACTGGCAGGAGCCATATGGTTGTCGCTTTATTGTATGCAATGCAATCGCCCTGTAATGCTTTACTTTATCACTAAGCGGTAGCGATAGTCGTAGAAGCATAAGTTGGCAAGACGACAACGATGCTATGATGGAGATCAAAGTGTCGCGCCGGTGACAATGGTGATCATGACGGTGCTTCAGAGATGAAGATCACAAGCACAAGATGATGATGATGGCCATATCATATCACTTATATTGATTGCATGTGATGTTTATCTTTTATGCATCTTATCTTTCTTTGATTGATGGTAGCATTATAAGATGATCTCTCACTAAATTATCAAGGTATAAGTGTTCTCCCTGAGTATGCACCGTTGCAAAAGTTCTTTGTGCCGAGACACCACGTGATGATCGGGTGTGATAGGCTCTACGTTCAAATACAACGGGTGCAAAACAGTTGCACACGCGGAATACTCAGGTTAAACTTGATGAGCCTAGCATATGCAGATATGGCCTCGGAACACTAGGACCGAAAGGTCGAGCATGAATCATATAGTAGATATGATCAACATAGAGATGTTCACCATTGAAAACTACTCCATTTCACGTGATGATCGGTTATGGTTTAGTTGATTTGGATCACGTGATCACTTAGATGATTAGAGGGATGTCTATCTAAGTGGGAGTTCTTAAGTAATATGATTAATTGAACTTTAATTTATCATGAACTTAGTCCTGGTAGTATTAGCATATCTATGTTGTAGATCAATAGCTCGCGTTTAGCTCCTCTGTTTTATTTTTGATATGTTCCTGGAGAAAACTAAGTTGAAAATGTTAGTAGCAATGATGCGGATTGGATCCGTGATCTGAGGATTATCCTCATTGCTGCACAGAAGAATTATGTCCTTGATGCACCGCTAGGTGACAGACCTATTGCAAGAGCAGATGCAGACGTCATGAACGTTTGGCTAGCTCAGTATGATGACTACTTGATAGTTTAGTGCACCATGCTTAACAGCTTAGAATCGGGACTTCAAAGACGTTTTGAACGTCATGGATCATATGAGATGTTCCAGGAGTTGAAGTTAATATTTCAAGCAAATACCCGAGTTGAGAGATATGAAGTCTCCAACAAGTTCTAAAGCTAAAAGATGGAGGAGAATAGCTCAAGCAGTGAGCATGTGTTCAGATTGTCTGGGTACTACAATCGCTTGAATCAAGTGTGAGTTAATCTTCCAGATAAAATAGTGATTGACAGAATTCTCTAGTCACCATCACCAAGTTAGTAGAACTTCGTGATTAACTATAGTATGCAAGGGATGACGAAAATGATTCCCGAGCTTTTCATGATGATGAAATCGATGAAGGTAGAAATCAAGAAAGAGCATCAAGTGTTGATGATTAACAAGACCACTAGTTTCAAGAAAAGGGCAAAGGGAAAGAAAGGGAACTTCAAGACGGCAAGCAAGTTGCTGCTCAAGTGAAGAAGCCCAAGTCTAGACCTAAGCCTGAGACTAAGTGCTTCTACTGGAAAGGGACTGGTCACTGGAAGCAGAACTGCCCCAAGTATTTGGCGGATAAGAAGGATGGCAAAGTGAACAGTGCTATATTTGATATACATGTTATTGATGTGTACTTTACTAGTGTTTATAGCAACCCCTCAGTATTTGATATTGGTTCAGTTGCTAAGAGTAGTAACTCGAAATGGGAGTTGCAGAATGAACAGATACTAGTTAAGGGTGAAGTGACGATGTGTGTTGGAAGTGGTTCCAAGATTGATATGATCATCATCGCACACTCCCTATACTTTCGGGATTGGTGTTATTTGGTGTTTGCGTTGAGCATGAATATGATTTGATCATGTTTATTGCAAAACGGTTATTCATTTAAGTTAGAGAATAATTGTTGTTCTATTTACATGAATAAAACCTTCTATGATCATACACCCAATGAAAATGGTTCGTTCGATCTCGATCGTAGTGATACACATATTCATAATATTGAAGCCAAAAGATGCAAAGTTAATAATGATAGTGCAACTTATTTGTGGCACTGCCGTTTAGGTCATATTGGTGCAAAGCGCATGAAGAAACTCCATGTTGATGGGCTTTTGGAATCACTTGATTATGAATCATTTTGATTCTTGCAAACCATGCCTCATGGGCAAGATGACTAGGACTCCGTTCTCCGGAACAATGGAGCAAGCAACTGACTTATTGGAAATAATACATATTGATGTATGCAGTCCGATGAGTGTTGAGGCTCGCGGCGGGTATCGTTATTTTCTGACCTTCACAGATGATTTGAGCATATATGGGTATATCTACTTGATGAAACATAAGTATGAAACATTTGAAAAGTTCAAAGAACTTCAGGGTGAAGTGGAAAATCATCGTGACAAGAAAATAAAGTTTCTACAATCTGATCGCAGAGACAAATATTTGAGTTACGAGTTTGGTCTTCAATTAAAACAATGTGGAATAGTTTCACAAAATCATGCCACATGGAACACCATAGCATAATGGTGTGTCTGAACGTCATAACCGTACTATTATTGGATATAGTGCAATCTATGATGTTTCTTACCGATTAACCACTATAGTTTTGGGGTTATGCATTAGAGATAGCTGCATTCACGGTTAAAAGGGCACCATCTAAATCCGTTGAGACGACGCCGTATGAACTGTGGTTTGGCAAGAAACCAAAGTTATCGTTTCTTAAAGTTTGGGGTTGCGATGCTTATAAGAAAAAGGTTCATCCTGAAAAGTTCAAACCCAAATCGGAGAAATGTGTCTTCATAGGATACCTAAAGGAGACAGTTGGATACACCTTCTATCACAGATCCGAAGGCAAGACATTCGTTGCTGAGAATGGATCCTTTCTAGAGGAGTTTCTCTCGAAAGAAGTGAGTGGGAGGAAAGTAGAACTTGATGAGGTAACTGTACCTGCTCCCTTATTGGAAAGTAGATCATCACAGAAATTTGTTTCTATGACTCCTACACCAATTAGTGAGGAAGCTAGTGATGATGATCATGTAACTTCAGATCAAGTTACTACCGAACCTTGTAGGTCAACCAGAGTGAGATCCGCACCAGAGTGGTACGGTAATCCTGTTCTGGAGGTCATGTTAATTGACCATGATGAACCTACGAACTATGAGGAAGCGATGATGAGCCCAGATTCCGCGAAATGGCTTGAGGCCATGAAATCTGAGATTGGATCCATGTATGAGAACAAAGTATGGACTTTGATTAACTTGCCCGATGATCGGTGAGTCATTTAGAATAAATGTATCTTCAAGAGGAAGACGGACGCTGATAGTAGTGTTACTATCTACAAAGCTCGAATTGTCACAAAGTGTTTTCGACAAGTTAAAGGTGTTGACTACGATGAGATTTTCTCACTCATGTCGATGCTTAAAAGTCTGTCCGAATCATGTTAGCAGTTGCCGCATTTTATGAAATCTGGCAAATGGATGTCAAAATTGTATTCCTTCATGGATTTCTTAAAAAGAAGAGTTGTATATGATGCAACCAGAAGGTTTTGTCGACCCTAAAGGTGCTAACAGAGTGATCAAGCTCCAGCGATCCATCTATGGACTGGTGCAAGCATCTCGGAGTTGGAATATATGCTTTGATAAAGTGATCAAAGTATATGGTTTTATACAGACTTGCGGTGAAGCCTGTATTTACAAGAAAGTGAGTGGGAGCACTACAACATTTCTGATAAGTATATGTGAATGACATATTGTTGATCGGAAAGAATGTAGAAATTTTCTACAAAGCATAAAGGAGTTTTTGAAAGGAGTTTTTCAAAGAAAGACCTCGATGAAGCTGCTTACACATTGAGCATCAAGATCTCTAGAGATAGATCAAGACGCTTGATAAGTTATTTCAATGAGTACATACCTGTGACGCCCGGATAAGTATGCTACAGTAAACCTACGCTAATGATGCCACGTCATCTCTGTTAGAGTTGCTAACCTCGCGTTAGATCAAAACGTTTCGAAATCAAATTTGAATTTTAGGCAAACAATAAAAGTTTTCAAATATTAAAACCAAATTGTTCGGGTTGTGCCAAATAGTGCATAAGTAATTATGATGGAGAAACTAAACTTTTATAAAGTGTTTAACTACTCTAAAAAAATAAGACAGTAGCAAAAACAACTAATTAAATGCCTTTTACAATTAATAAAATACTAAACTATTTTATTTTGTCACCAAACCTTTTGTGGCATTGGGGTATTTTGAAACACTAATTTAGGTACTACTTATATATTTTATAAAACAAAAATATATAGAAAATAAAATAGAAAACTAATAAACATAAAATAAATAAAAACAAAAAAACTTAAACAAAAAATAAAGAAATCGAAAGCCCCTGGCCCGACTGGGCCTCGGCCCAGTTGGTTGGCCCACCTAATGGCCTATATGGCCCCCTCCCCGTGACCTAACCGGCCACCACTCTCCCCCTCCACCCACGGTTCTGGATCGGGTCCAGACCCCACTCCCCCCCCTCGATCTGAATCGGGAGGCAGCGACCCCGTCATCCTCGACGTGCCGAACGTGCCACCCGTCCCCTCGTGACCCGACGCCGCCGTGCACCGCTGCCTCGCCCTCATCCGCGCCGCCGCCACCGGAGCCCCGTCGTTCGTCGGACGTCCCCATCCTCCTCCTCAACCCCCGCTGCCCGAACCCCTACACCACCCCGTGAGGGGCCCCCCTCTTTCCTTCTTTCCCCACAGTCACCGCCGCTCACGCGCGCGCACGCCCGCGCTCGCACGTGGCCTCGCCTTGCTGCTACTCCCCGTAGCCTCTGCCGCCCGCTCGCCTCACTCGCACACCCGCTGCCCACCCCCGCTTGACGTGCCCCACGGCCTCGTCCGCATCCCCCCCCCCCCCGACACCGATTGGCCGCCCCTGCTCGTCCAACGCGCGCGTGCCCGCATGGGGATGCACTCGCGACCGCCCGCTGCTACCGTTGCCACCTGTTGTAGCCGCCGCCCGTAGCCGCTCCGGCACAGCCCCGTCTGTGTCGCGCCCCCCATTGTTGCTCGTCGTGACCCACAATCGACGTTGCTGCTGCTGTTTCTTGCCCTCCGCTCACACTGCCGCCGCCCCCTTCCTCTGCCTACGGCCTCGCTCGTGCCCAACCGCGCCTTGGCCGCGCCCTGGCCGAGCCCGCACACGCGTGACCGCACCTGCCCGTGTCCTCCGCTCCGCTCCGCCCTCCTGCTGCTCGCGCTCTGACCGTCGCTCGTGCTCACCGCTGCGTGGCCACGCTCACGCGTGCCCCTGGCCGTGCCCCTGCGCCGCCCGGGTGTGCATCCACCATGGTTTGGCCGCGTCCGCCCATGCTGCTGCTGGCTATTGCCGTTGCCGCTTCTGCTGCTTGCTGCAGCTGGCGCTACTACTTTCTGCACCCGTTGCTGCCGCTACTTCCTGTTGCTGCCTCTGCTTTCCCCTGCTCCCCTCGCCCTAGTCCTGCACCTTCGTCACCTCCCCTGGCCGGCGTCGTGGGCGCCGGCGACCGCGCCGTGGTCTCGCCCTAGGCCAACGCCCGGGCTCCCTATCGGGCGCTCGTGGCCGTGCCCCTACGCCCGAAACCCAGCGCCCGCTAGGCCCTCAGGGCCTATGACAAGGGGGGCCCACCCCAGAACGGTTAAAAAATGAGATAACAAAAAAATAAGAATAAAATTAATTAATTAATTAACTTAGTTAATCCTGATTAGGTTAACCTAATCACTAATTAAAACTAATTAACCTGTTTAGTTAATCTCAGTCAATGACAGTGGGACCCACGTGTCAGTTTGACCGGTCAACGGTCACAGTTGACTGGTGACGTCATGCTGATGTCATGATGACATCAGTAGACACTATTTTGGATAATGTTGAATTAAAATAATTAAATAAATCCAAAAAATGATTTAAATCTTTTAAAATTAATATAAAATAAACCGTAGCTCGGATGGAAAAACTTTGTACATGAAAATTGCTCAGAACGACGAGACGAACCAGGATACGCAGCCCGGTCCGCCACGCATCCCTAGCATAGTGAACACGCAACTTTCCCCCTCCGGTTCATCTGTCCGAAAACGCGAAACACCGGGGATATTTTCCCGGATGTTTCCCCCCTTCACCGGTACCACCTCATACCGCGTTAGGGCACCCCTAGCACCGCTACTTGTAATGTCATGCATCACTATGCATATGTTTGCTTAATATTTATTGTTTCTCCCCCCTCTTCTCTCGCTAGACACCGAGACCAACGCCGCTGTTACCCAGTACGACTACGGTGTTGACGACCTCTCTCTCTTGCCAGAGCAACCAGGCAAGCCCCCCCCCCTTTGATCACCAGATATCGCCTACTCTCCTCTATACTGCTTGCATTAGAGTAGTGTACCATGCTACTGCTTCCCGTTAATCCTATTCTATTGCATAGCCTGTCATCGTTGCTACAACTGTTGATACCTTACCTGCAATCCTAAATGCTTAGTTAGGATGCTAGATTATCATCAGTGGCCCTACATTCTTGTCAGTCTGCCATGCTATAATATCGGGCCGTGATCACGTCGGGTGTTGATCACGGGTATATAGTATACATACATACTATACATGTTGTGACTAAAGTCGGGTCGGCTCGTAGAGTACCCGCAAGTGATTCCGATGTGGGGGCTGAAGGGGCAGGTGCTTCCACCCAGGTAGTGGTGGGCCTAGGTTCCCGACGGCCCCCGACTATTACTTTGAGGCGGAGCGACAGGGCAGGCGGAGACCACCTAGGTGAGAGGTGGGCCTGGCCCTGGTCGGCGTTCGCAGTTACTTCAAAATAACACGCGTAACGAGATCTGGGTATTTGATCTGAGTCTGGCTACTGGCCTATATGCACTAACCAACTACGCGGGAACAGTTATGGGCACTCGACGTCGTGGTATCAGCCGAAGCCTTCGTGACGTCAGCGACTGAGCGACGCGCGTCGGGTTGAACTGAAACGCCTGCTCTTGTATAAGGGAGGTTAGGTCTGCTCACCGGCCGCGTACGCAACGTGCAGGTGTGCAATGGGCGATGGGCCCAGACCCCTACGCGCATAGGATTTAGACCGGCGTGTTGACCTCTTTGTTGTGCCTAGGTAGGGTTGCGACGTGTTGATCTTCCGAGGCCGGGCATGACCCAGGAAAGTGTGTCCGGCCAAAGGGGATCGAGCATGTTGGGAAATGTGGTGCACCCCTGCAGGGAAGTTAATATATTCGTAGTCATGATCTTCGGTGACAGGACGACTTGGAGTTGTACCTTGACCTTATGACAACTAGAACCAGATACTTAATAAAACACACCCTTCCAAGTGCCAGATACAACCGGTGATCGCTCTCTAACAGGGCGACGAGGAGAGGATCGCCGGGTAGGGATATGCTATGCGATGCTACTTGGTGAACTTACCTTCTGCTCTCTTCTACATGCTGCAAGATGGAGGTGGCCAGAAGCGTAGTCTTCGATAGGACTAGCTATCCCCCTCTTATTTCAGCATTCTGCAGTTCAGTCCACATATGATACCCTTATTCCATTTGATACCAATGCATACATATGTAGTGTAGCTCCTTGCTTGCGAGTACTTTGGATGAGTACTCATGGTTGCTTTGCTCCCCCTTTTCCCCCTTCCTATACCCGATTGCTGCGACCAGACGATGGAGCCCAGGAGCCAGACGCCACCGTCGATGACGACTCCTACTACACTAGAGGTGCCTACTACTACGTGCAGGCCGCTGACGACGACCAGGAGTAGTTTAGGAGGATCCCAGGCAGGAGGCATGCGCCTCTTTCGATCTGTATCCCAGTTTGTGCTAGCCTTCTTAAGGCAAACTTGTTTAACTTATGTCTGTACTCAGATATTGTTGCTTCCGCTGACTCGTCTGTGATCGAGCTCTTGTATTCGAGCCCTCGAGGCCCTTGGCTTGTAATATGATGCTTGTATGACTTATTTTATTTGTAGAGTTGTGTTGTGATATCTTCCCGTGAGTCCCTGATCTTGATCGTACACGTTTGCGTGTATGATTAGTGTACGGTCAAATCGGGGGCGTCACAATACCTTGACAAGATTTTGAAGTAGTTCAAAATGGAACAGTCAAAGGAGTTCTTGCATGTGTTGCAAGGTGTGAAGTTGAGTAAAGACTCAACACCTGACCACAACAGAAAATAGAAAGAGAATGTTAAGTCATTCCGTATGCCTCAGTCATAGGTTCTATAAAGTATGCTATGCTGTTTACCAGTCCTATCGTATACCTTAGCATCTTTCTGGCAAGGGAGTACAATAGTGATCTAGGAGTAGATCACTGGACAGCGGTCAAAATTATCCTTAGAGGACTAAGGAAATATTTCTCGGTTATGGAGGTGATAAAAGAGTTCGTCGTAAAGAGTTACGTTGATGCAAGCTTTTTACATCAATCTAGATGGCTCTAAGTCTCAATCTGGATACATATTGAAAGTGGGAGCAATTAGCAAGAGTAGCTCCGGGCAGAGCATTGTAGACATAGAAATTTGCGAAATACATACGGATCTGAATGTTGTACACTCGTAGACTAAACTTCTCTCACAAGCAAAACATGATCACTCTTTGGGTGTTAATCACATAGTGATGTGAACTAGATTATAGACTCTAGTAAACCCTTTGGGTATTAGTCACATGGAGATGTGAACTAGATTATTGACTCTAGTGCAAGTGGGAGACTAAAGGAAATATGCTCTAGAGGCAATAATAAAGTTATTATTTATTTCCTTATATCATGATAAATGTTTATTATGCATGCTAGAATTGTATTAACCGGAAACATGATACATGTGTGAATACATAGACAAACAGAGTGTCACTAGTATGCCTCTACTTGACTAGCTCGTTGATCAAAGATGGTTATGTTTCCTAGCCATAGACAAAGAGTTGTCATTTGATTAATGGGATCACATCATTAGGAGAATGATGTGATTGACTTGACCCATTCCGTTAGCTTAGCACTTGATCGTTTAGTTTGTTGCTATTGCTTTCTTCATGACTTATACATGTTCCTATGACTAAGAGATTATGCAACTCCCGTTTACCAGAGGAACACTTTGGGTGCTACCAAACGTCACAACGTAACTGAGTTATTATAAAGGTGCTCTACAGGTGTCTCCGAAGGTACTTGTTGGGTTGGCGTATTTCGAGATTAGGATTTGTCACTCCGATTGCGGGATGATGTATTATGGAACGAGTAAAGAGACTTGCCGGTAACGAGATTGAACTAGGTATTGAGATACCGACGATCAAAACTCGGGCAAGTAACATACCGATGACAAAGGGAACAACGTATGTTGTTATGCGGTTTGACCGATAAAGATCTTCGTAGAATATGTAGGAGCCAATATGAGCATCCAGGTTCCGCTATTGGTTATTGACCGAAGACGTGTCTCGGTCATGTCTACATAGTTCTCGAACCCGTAGGGTCCGCACGCTTAAAGTTCGATGACGGTTATATTATGAGTTTATGTGTTTTGGTGTAGCGAAGGTAGTTCGGAGTCCCGGATGAGATCGGGGACATGACGAGGAGTCTCAAAATGGTCGAGACGTAAAGATCGATATATTGGACGACTATATTCAGACATCGGAAAGGTTCCGAGTGGTTCGGGTATTTTTCGGAGTACCGAGGAGTTACGGGAATACGGAGGAAGAAGTATATGGGCCTTATTGGGCTTTATGGGGGAGAGAGAGGCAGGCCACGCGCCCCCAACGACTAGTCCATATTGGACTAGGGGGAGGGGCGGCGCCCCCTCCTTCCTTCTCTTCCCTCTTCCCCTTCCTTGTCTCCTACTCCTACTACTTGGAAGGGGAGGAATCCTACTCCCGTTGGGAGTAGGACTCCTCCAGGGCGCGCCATAGGGGCCGGCCCTCTTCCCCTCCTCCACTCCTTTATATACGTAGTCAGGGGCACCCCATAGAGAGAACAATTTATCCCTTGGATCTCTTAGCCGTGCGCGGTGGCCCCCTCCACCATAATCCACCTCGGTCATATCGTAGCAGTGCTTAGGCGAAGCCCTGTGTCGGTAGAACATCATCATCGTCACCACGCCGTCGTGCTGACGGAACTCTCCCTCAAAGCTCGGCTGGATCGGAGTTCGAGGGACGTCATCAAGTTGAACGTGCGCAGAACTCGGAGGTGTCGTGCGTTCGGTGCTTGATCGGTCAGATCGTGAAGACCTACGACTACATCAACCGCATTGTGCTAACACTTCCGCTTTCGGTCTACGAGGGTACGTGGACAACACTCTCCCCTCTCGTTGCTATGCATCACCATGATCTTGCGTGTGCGTAGGATTTTTTTTGAAATTACTATGTTCCCCAACACCGCTGCCGCTTCAGAGGTGCGGAGCCGAGGGGGCCTCGCGGCCTGAGGTGCAGGCGCGCGGGCCCCGGAAATCGGCGAGGCCATGGTGGCCCGGGCGGCGGTGAGGTAGGGGCGTCGCCCCGAGAGATCAGCGACGATCTACTCTTCGTCGGGACACCGGGCGTCAGCCTCCTCGAGGGGGAGACCCTGGACCTCGTAGTAACCCCAGCAGGGGGCATGACTTCCCTCACTGGGTGGTCATCAACATCGTAGTCGTCAGGCAAGGCGCGGAGGAGATCGGCCTTGCGCGGGGGGGGGGGGGTCTCCCCAGATCCCTCCAAGGTGGCCACCGAGTCCTCCTCCTCCTCCTCGCCAGAATCGCTGGAGTGCACCACCACTAGAGTCGTCATCGCCAGGGCCTCTGAGGGCACTGGCGGCACAAGACCATGACCATCAAAGACAGGCAGGGCGGCGGCAATATTCGCCCCATCCGGACGGCGGTACAAGGGAACGGAGGTGTCCGGCGGGTACCCCTGGTCGTCCCCAACCAAGAAGCGGAGGGCCGTGCCCAGCTCCACATCAGACAAGGCCTTCGGGCGCAGGCGGAGGTCGTCACCCCTGTCCACGAGCTTCCACAAGGGGCGTCGGCGCGACTGGAGCAGAGCCACGCGCTGCGCCATGAACTCCTTGACGATCATGGCCCTCGTTAGCTTCGCCACCCTTGGATCGACGGGCTTCAGGTCGGCGGTCATCCTCTCCAGCACCAACTCCGCCCGAGGGTCATCGAGCTTCGTGCGGAACCACCCGTCATGAGACGTGGGCATCACTGTCGGCAGCACCAGCTGGGGTGAGAGCACTTGGCATCCATCAGGACCCACTTGCTCCTAAAGCCCTCGGCCTTCTTCCCGGCCTTTGAGGTCGCATTGGTCTTTTTGGCTGCGACGAAGTTGGCACACCCCGAGCAGGGGCCGTCCTTGATCCGGAGATAGAAGAAGTGGCACATCAGCGCCACAGACGGCATCAGCCCAACATACGCCTCGCAATAGAAGGCGAAGATCGATAGAAGGAGGATGGAGTTGGGATGAAGGTGGAGGGCGTGAAGCTTGTAGTGGCTGAGGATGGAGTAGAATAAGTCGGAGAAGGGGGGAATCAACCCCGCAACAACGCTGCTCATGAAGAAGGGACAGAAGGTGCTACCCGAGGGCTCCGGCTCGGCGGAGCCTGCCCGAAGCGCGGTTTTCCTCTTCTCATCGCCCACCGCCGTCATCAGGAGCATGGCGGCAAGGTTCTTCTCCGAAACGCTTGGCGCGCTAAACATAGGCTCGTACCAGGATGGCGGAGCGGCAGCCCGAGCTTTGTTGGGCGCCATTGGTGGCGGGTTCGGAGGAGGATTTGGGCGGATCCGGAGTCCTTGGGAGTGAGGAGTAAGAAAGGGGATCTGAAGCAAGAGGAAGGGGAGCAGTGAAGGCAGCGCAGCCCACGCCAGCCTTTTGTCAGTCGAGCAGTTGCCGAGGCAGCATGGGGAAGCGAAGACGCCCATGTCCCATCAGTCGCCATGCGTCAATCAAGGCCATAGGCGATTGGGGCCCGCAATGCTCCGTGCTTGCCCCTTGGCTTCACCTCGAAGCCAAGTCCGAGCGCGTCTTGGGCCCGGGGGTCCCCAGACTTGCCTGCCTGCGGCCCGCGACGTGGCTCCTCTAGCGGCTAGGTACGACCCATCTTCACCAGCAAACACTCAAGACCCTTGCGAGGGGCAAAGCCTCGCGAGGTGGACGACACAAGACCTCCTTAGGGGCAGCCTCGCTAGGCTGGCTCGCTAGGAGTGGAGAGATCAAGGTCAGGGGCACCTCGTGAGGATCCCATGACGTGAGCCATGAGGACCAAGGCTAGGCGGGTGCCAGGCGGGCGCCAACGGGCGCAGAGCACCAGTTGCCTCTTTGGTGCTAAAGAAGTAGGTGCAGGCGAGGAGTCCCGAGGCATCAGGCAAAGGTTTCCATATCGGTGCACCAAGAACAAGACCAGCAGGACGGAGGTCATCGCGGAGCACACGACGGTGTCACCACGAGAGCCTTTGGCAGGCGAAGACCACCTTTTGTCAGGATAGCTTGTACTAGCTGTCCCCCTTCAAATTGGCCGTTGTGGGATCCCTTCCCACCTAATATTTGGGAAGAGGACCAGGGCCTCTATAAATAGGACTAGCCACCACCATAGGAAAGGGACGGATCATTCAGATCATCCTCAACCACACAAGCTTACCGAGCTCAAGAACACCTCTCCTCAGGAGGTTATTCTTCCCTTGTACTTGTTCATCCTCAGCCTACAAGGCAATCCATCACACCACATTGGAGTAGGGTATTACACCACATCGGTGGCCCGAACCAGTATAAATCCTTGTGTCCCTTGTTCTTCGAGTTCGATGAGCTCAGCCTTGAGATCATGGTGGGTGAGTGAGCTAGGGGGAGGGAAAGATCTTCGTGCGCACCCCAGAGTTTGAACCTTAAGGGTTTTGCCGGAACCCGAAATCCGACAGCCTTTGATCTCCATCTTCGAGGCGCGGCATGATCACCTTCGTCACCGGCATGACACCATGATCTCCAACATCATGATCTCCATCATCATGTCTTCATGAAGTTGTCTCGCCAACTATTACTTCTACTACTATGGCTAACGGTTAGCAATAAAGTAAAGTAATTACATGGCGTTTTTCATTGACACGCAGGTCATACAATAAATTAAGACAACTCCTATGGCTCCTGCCGGTTGTCATACTCATCGACATGCAAGTCGTGATTCCTATTACAAGAACATGATCAATCTCATACATCAAATATATATATATATAATTCATCACATCCTTTTGGCCATATCACATCACATAGCATACCATGCAAAAACAAGTTAGACATCCTCTAATTGTTGTTGCATGTTTTACGTGGCTGCTATGGGTTTCTAGCAAGAATGTTTCTTACCTACGCAAAAGGCACAACGGTAATATGCCAATTGCTATTTACCCTTCATAAGGACCCTCTTCATCGAATCCAATCCAACTAAAGTGGGAGAGACAGACACCCGCTAGCCACCTTATGCATCAAGTGCACGTCTTTCGGTGGAACCAGTCTCACGTAAGAGTACGTGTAAGGTCGGTCCGGGCCGCTTCATCCCACAATGGCGCCGAATCAAGATAAGACTAGTAACAGTAAGCAAATTGACCAAATCATCGCCCACAACTACTTTGTGTTCTACTCGTGCATAGAATCTACGCATAGACCTAGCTCATGATGCCAATGTTGGGGAACGTAGTAATAATTCAAAATTTTCCTACGTGTCACTAAGATCGATCAATCTAGGAGATGCTAGCAACGAGAGAGAGGGAGTGCATCTTCATACCCTTGAAGATCGCTAAGCGGAAGCGTTACAAGAACGCAGTTGATGGAGTCGTACTCGCGGCGATTCAAATCGCGGAAGATCCGATCCAAGCGCCGAACGGACGGCGCCTCCGCATTCAACACACGTACAACCCGGGGACATCTCCTCCTTCTTGATCCAGCAAGGGGAGAGGAGAAGTTGAGGGAGAACTCCGGCAGCACGACGACGTGGTGGTGGTGGTGGAGCTCGTGGTTCTCCGGTAGAGCTTCGCTAAGCGCTACGGAGGAGGAGGAGGTGTTGGAGGAGGGAGAGGGCTGCGCCAGGGAAAGGGTGTGGCTGCCCTCTCTCTCCCTCACTATATATAGGGGAAGGGGGAGGAGGAGGCGCCCTAGGGTTTCCCTAGGGGAGGGTCGGCGGCCACAGGGGAAACCCTAGATGGTTTTCGGCTCCCCCACCCCTAGGAAACTTGCCCCCCAAGCCGGGAGGGGCGGCTGCCCTAGGGGAGGCGCCCCCACCTCTTCAGGTTACATGAGATGGGGTGGGAGGGGCGCACAGCCCCTTAGTGGGCTGGTGTGCCCCCTCCCCTTGGCCCATAAGCCCCCCCCCCCCAACGCTTGTCGGGGCCTCCGAAACTCCTTTCGGTCATGCTGGTCATCACCCGGTACTCCCAGAACAATTCTGGACTCCAATACCCTTCGTCCAATATATCAATCTTCACCTCTGGCCATTCTGGAGTTCCTCGTCACATCCGGGATCTCATCCGGGACTCCGAACAACCTTCGGTAACCACATACTATTCCCATTACAACTCTAGCCTCACCGAACCTTAAGTGTGTAGACCCCACGGGTTCGGGAACCATGCAGACATGACCGAGACATCTCTCCGACCAATAACCAATAGCAGGATCTGGATACCCATGTTGGCTCCCACATGTTTCACGATGATCTCATCGGATGAACCACGATGTCGAGGATTCAATCAATCCCGTATACAATTCCCTTCCTCCATCAATATGTTACTTGCCGGAGATTCGATCATCAGTATCCCCATACCTCATTCAATCTCATTACCGGCAAGTCTTTTTACTCATTCCGTAACACATAATCCCATGGCTAACTCCTTAGTCACATTGAGCTCATTATGATGATGCATTATCGAGTGGGCCCAGAGATACCTCTCCGTCATACGGAGTGACAAATCCCAGTCTCGATTTGTGCCAACCCAACAGACACTTTCGGAGATACCTGTAGTGCACCTTTATAGCCACCCAGTTACGTTGTGACGTTTGATACACCCAAAGCACTCCTACGGTATCCGGGAGTTGCACAATCTCATGGTCTAAGGAAATGATACTTGACATTAGAAAAGCTCTAGCAAACAAACTACACGATCTTGTGCTATGCTTAAGATTAGGTCTTGTCCATCACATCATTCTCCTAATGATATGATCCCGTTATCAACGATATCCAATGTCCATGGTCAGGAAACCATAACCATCTATTGATCAACGAGCTAGTCAACTAGAGGCTTACTAGGGACATGTTGTGGTCTATGTATTCACACATGTATCACGGTTTCCGGTTAATACAATTATAGAATGAACAATAGACAATTATCATGAACAAGGAAATATAATAATAACCATTTTATTATTGCCTCTAGGGCATATTTCCAACAATAGCCTTGTGGCCTTATGACTTAAGTGTAATAATTTGTTGCTTAAAAATAAATTGGTAATAAAGAAACATTTATAAACAATTGAAAAGATATACTTTTTATTTATGCGGATACATGCATTGGATCATCATGAATTGACAGTGTACAACTGAAGTTGATGAACCTAGTGGCCACTTATTCTGATTTAAGCAATAGTACACCTAATTATAGGAATAAAGCAGAGTAGTTCTTGAGATTCTTGCATGTGTGATTAACATTGTCCCGCATGGTGGAAAAATGGCATTGTTGCAAAGGTTAAACTTGTACAATCAGCCTAGTGAGAAAAGAACTATTAGACTAAAGGACTAATAGGATGGCTCGAAGAATTTTCAGCTCTACCCATATATGGGAATAATACAAATGGAAGTTTCCTTAAGGAAAGAAAAGGTTTTTTGTGCAATTTGCCTTAGTTTATAGCTAATCTTTTTGAAGAAATACATTGCATGGACGAATCTAGGGGATCAAATTATTATGGTATGTACTACAAATAGAAGTTTCATGCTTATCCAATGTATCTACTTAAATCAGATATTGAAGTTTCATGTGAACAACAAAATTAACATAGAAGACTAAAAGATGTGTGTGCTCATTCAGTGTAAATAAGAACATTAAGATATGAGTGCGAATAGCAAGATAACTAAGAAAAAATGAAGCAATGTTGATCCTTGCCGATAAAACCTCGACCTCTTGAGTCAGAGGATAACCTGGAAAATTCAAGCCATCAGATCAGGGATAATAAGAAGCATGAGAAGATGAAAACTGGGAGGAGACACCTATTCCAGGGTGCACGCTGGTAGGAGAGACAACGAATTGAGCGGGTGTGCGCATCAGATGATGAGCGCATTATATACAAACTATGAATTGCTGGCCAGGGGTATACAAACTACAAATTGGTGGCCAGGGCTGATGTATAGGTGTCCCAAGCTTGGTGGCTCCTCCACCTCATGTGTCAATTTAAAGAGATGAATGAACATGGAGCTGAACCAATGGACATGTAAAGCAGTTTCAACAGAGGGATTTAATTGTTGCGGAGAACTGTTTCAGATAAAGGTGGAAGGAGACGAAGAGAAAAAGATGTGTAACTTGTTAATAACATTCATTACTATTTACTTGGATACCAATGTGCACTTGTGTTTATTAGAAATCATAATTAAAAGCGAAGTGGGGAAGATGAGAAACAAGTGTAGGACGCACCAAGGGAGTGATGGAGACACGAAGCGCTGCAGTGGGATCCTTTCTGGCTCAATCGGTCGGTCAGTTACGGCTAGAACAGAAGGTACGGGAGGATTGATTTAGACGGTTGTGTACGCTTAATGTGACCTTTTTTATAAGAATGAAATACTGAGGACAAATCAAATGCTAAAGAATAGAGTACAACCCCATCACGGACACACATGAGCAAGACTTCCAACTGAAATGAATGAGCTCAGTTTGCCAAAAGAATGGCTACCAGTGTGTCAGGTGCAGTGACTCAACATCCCTAGCTATGTATTGAACCAAGCAAAACAAAATTTAGATATGAATCAAAAATCAACAATAGAAAAATAATTAAAATTGAAGATTATTTATTCGGTCAAGCAAAAATAATCTATGTATTAACAAAATACACAAAAATTCAGATGAAGGCATGTGCTCATTCAGTGGGCTATGTAGGTTGGTGTGAGCAAAGCAAAAATACTGAAGAAAAATAGGAGGACGGGACCTTGAACTGCAGAAGTGTTGTTGTAGTAGTCTGTAGGTCACGTCGTTGACCCAAGGTGTGCTTCTCTATCCCTAGCTAATCCCAGTGGAACCATGGTCGCGGCAGCTCGTCTGGTCCGAGGCCGACAACAAGTGGAGGCACCGGACGGGAGACACGGCGTACGCGCATGCGTTGCTCGAGGATGCGCGCTTCAGACCATGGCGGCAACGAGGTGGCGGGGGGAGGGGCGGTTGGTAGACCGGATAACTGCTCCTTCCTGATGCTGTCCACTGGTACTGGTGTGAGAAAGGGGTGATCACATCCACCAAGTCATCCTGTTGGATCCCGCAGGAATCAAGGCGCGCCATAGGGATGGCCGCGTTTGGTGCCGCCGGCACCGCGAGGAGTAAACGAAGCGCCACCGCGAGGAAGATCCATAGTGGAGGAACCAGATGAGGAAGTGGCTCCAACCACCTGCGAGGGAGGCCAGCGACGGGAGGAGCCGGAGTAGAAAAATCACGGGGAGCTTCTTCGGGTCTGACCAGGGGCGTGGGCAGTAGAGAATGATTAGAAAAGATTTGTTTTCTTTCGGGGAAAAATATTTGAGAAGGTGGGTGAGGGAGTCCTGGATTAGGGGGTATCCAGACAGCCGGATTATATCCTTTGGCCAGACTATTGGACTATGAAGATACAAGATTGAAGACTTCATCCCGTGTCCGGATGGGACTCTACTTGGCATGGAAGGCAAGCTAGGCAATACGGATATGTATATCTCCTCCTTTGTAACCGACCTTGTGTAACCCTAGCCTCCTCCGGTGTCTATATAAACCGGAGGGTTTTAGTCTGTAGGACAACATACAATCATACCATAGGCTAGCTTCTAGGGTTTAGCCTCTCCGATCTCGTGGTAGATCAATTCTTGTACTACTCATATTATCAAGAACAATCAAGCAGGACGTAGGGTTTTAACTCCATCAAGAGGGCCCGAACCTGGGTAAAACATCGTGCCCCCTGCCTCCTGTTACCATCCGCCTTAGACGCACAGTTCGGGACCCCCTACCCGAGATCCGCCGGTTTTGACACCGACATTGGTGCTTTCATTAAGAGTTCCACTGTGTCGTCGCCATACGGAAAGATGCCTCTCTCGTTGTTAAAAACAACATTACCGCCGGGGGAGCCCTGGCTGTCGGCCAAACTCTTCGGCTTGGCAGTTTCATCATCACCGCCCGTTCGGCCGCTGCACCGACGATGACCTCTCGGGTCATCAAAAACAGCCTCCACATCGGCTCGGAATTCGCCGAGCAGATGGATCCAATGGAACTCTCTTCCTAAACGAGCTCTTGGATCGTATCGCCACCTTGGGAGTCGCTACAGACTATGATTGGATTGGGTTTAAACCCGATCAAAGGGAGATTAATTCTCCACCGGTCACCCATCATATTGCGGTGGTGGAGGAACAATGCGGCGATTCTTCCTCTATCTTGAGGACTAACTATGTCCGGATTCCTGAGCTCTCCGAGCCGGATACCCGTTTACGGGAGGACATCACCCAAGCCCTGAACTTAGAGTCAGGTAGCGGGCCAGACTTATCGGGCAACACTCCGGAATCCGAGCTTCCAAGATTGGAAACTCCTCGGCCCCTGGGTCTCAGATCGGGTAGGGGTTCGGACTCAAATCCACCCACCCACCCAGACATAAACGATCTTTCCCACATCAGGCAAGAGCCCCATGAAATAGTACATCATTATTGGGCCAGATTCCTCCTTGTGATGAACAAGGTTAAGGACTGTCGCGAGGAAGACGCGGTCTCATTTTTCTGCAATAATTGCACGGACAAGGGAACCCTTAACGCCGTAAGTCGCTGTGACATATCACGCTTCACTGACTTGGCGTCCATAGTACGAAAGTACTGTGCGATGGAAAGCGCCTGGAAAACCGAAACGAAATTTTGGGATTATCCGGCTTGGAATATACACCCAGTCTGAAGTAAAAGGGTGCACTATCATAAGACACCCGAGTTAGTTACAAAGAAACAAAAACCCTCTA